>NC_135974.1:27363906-28110870 GCF_053455715.1 Rhinoraja longicauda | reverse complement strand
AATTGTGGTAATATACCGACATGGAATGAGAATTGATTATTGGACAGGAATCAAAGAGTGTGAATAAAAGAGGTGTTTTCAGGTTGGCAGGCTGGGACACCTGGAGCCTTGCAAAGATCATTGATCGTTTCTCAGCTATTCATGACCTTTACCAATAATTTGCCTGAGTGATCAAATGTCATATTTTGAAATTTGCTGATGGTACAAAATTACTTGGGAATGAGAATGGAGAAGATCCTCATGAAACTTCTCCACATTCTTTCCAGCTTAACAACATCCTTCCTATAGCAGGGTGACCAAAACTGAACACAATACCCCAACTTCTCTCCTTGATGCCCCGACTAACTGAACATACCAAAAGCCTTCTTGATCCTCCTGTCTACCCCCACTGATGCCACATTCAAAGAGAGTGTATCTGCACTCCTAAATCCATCTGATCTACAACACTTCACAGCCATTTACTGTAAAGTCTGTAAAGAGGATTCATGAGGTATAAGAGAAGCTTAGTTGGTCAGTAAGATGAATATCATGTTAAAAGAATGCAAAGCTAGAAGGCAGAATAAATTTTAAGTGATGATAGATTGAGGAGGTGAGGAGGTGACTGGAGGAGACTCACTTTTTGTGCACAACCCGCAGGCAATGCCACTTTCATTTCAGTGCACATCGAGTATGTGTATGTGACAAATAAATTTGACTTGACTTGACTTGACTTGACTGTGATGGATGTTTCTTTTTTTTGTTTTGTGTTGGTTTGTGATTGTATGTGTTATGCTTATTTTTATTGCTCTTTTTGTTGGACTGTGAGTAACGGAATTTCGGCCGAAAGACTTGTTTTTTTGGATGACAATAAAGGTTATTCTGATTCTGATTCTGATTCTGATTGCAAAACATTGATGTTAACAAGTCACTTGTAGTAAACATATAGGTGGAAGTAAGCAGTTAAGAAGACAAATGGTCTGTTGTCCTTTATCATGAAAGGTTTTGAGCAAACTCTTAAAGTTGTCTTACAGCAATTATCTGGGGCACTGGTGAGGTCACGCCTGGAATATTGGGTATAGTTCTGATCTTCATAACTAAAAATGGATGTACTTGTCATTGAGGGTGTGTAACTTAAGTTCACTCAACTATTTTGTGGGTTGGCGGGTTTGTCTAATGAGGAGAGATTGAGTAGAGGTGGACTATATTCTCTGGAGTTTAGAAGAATGTGTGATCTCATTGTAAATTTTAAATTGCAGAGAGGATCTTTCCGCTTCCTGAAAAAACTAGAACCCAGCAACAGGGTCTCAGAATAAGGGGTAAGCATTTAGGACTAAATTAGAAGACATTTTTTTTTGCCTAGAGGGTAGTAAGTCTTTAGAATTCTCTTTCTCAGCGGGCTGTGAAGGTTCAGTTCCCGTTCTTTAATAACAGAGGTCAATAGGTTTATGAATATTATGGGAATCGAGCGATATTTACATTTAGCTGGAAAAAGAGTTGGGGAAGGGATAACAAAACCTAGCTGGCGATAGGTGGATACAGGTGAGGGGGGTTTTGATTAACAGTTGGTTAACAGACAAAGGCTAGAGGTAAAAAAGAAACAAAAGAGTGAGAAAAGGGGACAAAAGAGACAAGGAGACGAATAGGGATCAGGTAAGGAGAGAAGTGAAATTACTGTAAAGACAGAGGGTGAAAAATAGAAATTGGTCAGGGGGGAGGATGGGGAAGACGGGAAAGTGGGAAAAATGGGTGGATACCAGGACGGAGGAGGAGGGGAGGGGGGGGGGGGGGGGTCACAGGAAAGAGAGGGGGTAAAAAGAGGGGGGAGGATGTTACCAAAAATTGGAAAATTCAATGTTGATACTGTTGGGTTGTAAGCTACCCATGCGGAATATAAGTTTGCGTGTGTTTGTCCATTCCGTGGCTAATGCAGTACCTTGGACTATGGTAATTGACTGATACTTAAAGGGCATATAAAAGAAAGAAGCAAGTAAATAACTGTAAAGCTGTGATGTGTTAAACATAACATTTTCAGCACTCATTAAGTCTGTTTTATTTAATGAAGCCCATGAGCCGATGCGTGATCAAGTTCCATCCCCTTTCACATGTAATATAGTAACTCATCCATGCATGGGAGTTGGCCATGTCTCACTGCACATCCTGAAAAACTGGCTAATTTACTAAATGAAGCCTGAAGCAATTGTATCACTATTGAACAGGAAGTTTGCAAAGGTGGGACTTCAACAAAATTCACGATTTTCTGGTTATAGTTACCAATGCGCGTTTCAACGTGCCACTGATTGCGTATCAAACCCGCCCACTCCGCTACATCGCACAGACCCCAGCCTATTCTCCACATATCACCCTCACGGTTCCTTGTAAAAAGGCCGCCAGATGACTGTAAGTTTCTTGACTGTATATTCCATCTGCCACTTCTTTGTCCACTCTCCCAACCTGATCGAGTCTTTCTGCAGCCTCCCTGCTTCCTCTACACTACCTGCCCCTTCACCTATCTTCGTATAATCCGCAAACCTAGCTACAAAGCCACCAATTCCGCTATCCAAATCTTTAATAGACAACATGAAAAGCAGAGGACCCAACACAGATCCATATGGAATGCCACTAGTCACTGGCAGCCAACTAGAAAAAGCCCACTTTATTGCCACTCTTTGCCTTCTGTCATCCAGCCAACCTTCTGTTCATGCTAGCATCTTCCTTCTAAACCATGGGCTCTCATCTTGTTTAGCAGCCTCACGTACGGCCCCTTATCAAAGGCCTTCTGAAAACCCAAATGAACAACATCCACTGACTCTCCTTTGTGGGGTCAAAAAAACGTGGGGTCGATTAAACTGGTTAGACATCATCTAGGAAAAGAGAAAAACAGTTTATGTTTTATGTTGATCACTTTTCAGATTTGGGACAAGTTAGAGGATAGCCAGTTTTAAGGTACGAGAGTAGGGAATAAAAGGGCAGGCGAAAGGCCAGAGAAATTCAATAGCAACAGAATAAATTACTTACAGCAAGTTAAATAAAGAAGCAAAATAAAATCAGTAAGAAACAAATATAAATCTGAGATGCCGCATTGTTAGAGAATCATAGAGTCATAGAGCCTACAGCACGGAAACAGGCTCTTCGGCCGACTTTGTATATGCCGACCAAGTTGATACTCTGAGCTTGTCCCATTTGCCTGCAGTTGGCCCAGTAGCACAGCAGTAGAGTCCCTACCCCACAGTGCCAGAGACCCAGGTTCAATCCTGACTACAGGTGCTGTTCGTACGGAGTTTGGAAGTTCTCCCCGTGACCACGTGGGTTTTCTCCAGGTGCTCTGCTTTCCTCCCACACTCCAAATATACAGGTTTGTAGGTTGGCTGCCTTCTTCAATTTGTAAATATTCCCTATTGTATTCCCCCGTGCCAGTGTAAGGGGCAATCACTGGTTGGCGAGCACTCGGTGGGCTGAAGCCCCTGTTTCCATGTTGTATCGCTAAAGTAAAGAACAAACTAAAATATCTGTTGAAATGCCTTTTAAAAGTCGTAATTTTATCCGTTTCTGCAGTTTCGTTATTTGATGTACCTGCTGAAAATATTTAGTTTGGTTTAGTTTATTGTCTGAGTGAAAAGTGAAAAGTGAAAAGCTTTGAAATCTGAAATAAATACAGAGAATTCTGAAAAATTGATTTATTGAACTCAGCTTTGAATCTGGGCATGCAGGCACGCCACCACTCCTAAAAGAATAAGCCTTGGAGACAGAAGCCAGAAAAGAATCAGGGTGTGACAAAATAAAAGCTTCAGTGTCATGAGTCAGGTTTTCCATGTTTGGTGAAATAGATTTTTTCTGCAATTAAATATAAATAGAGGTGAGGACTCATTATATTCCACTCTTTCTCTTCCACTGCCCCTCTTCCCAGTGCCACTGGAAGGCTTTCAGAACGTTCTCTAACTATTATTATGAATTGGCCTGTTTGATGTTCTGACACATTTCTATTTGCAATAGGGTCAGAAGGAGTTCTCCCTGTTTTCACTCTGGATATAATAGTTGGGCATCACAGTAATACATCAGCAAAAAATCCCACACCTCTTGAGGGCTGTCATCCAGATTCCATAGATCTGTCTTACTTGGAGTCAGGCCAAACATCTATTTTCATAATATCCTAAGTTCTAGAAGCAGAATTAGGCCATTCGCCCCATCATGTCTACTCCGCCATTCAATCATGGCTGATCTATCTCTCCCTCTCAACCTAATTCTCTTGCCTTCTCCCCATAACCCCTGACACTCATGCTAACGATGAATCTGTCAATCTCCACCTTAAAAATATCCACTGATATGACTTCAGCCGTCTGTGGCAATGAATTCCACAGATTCACCACCCTCTGACTGAAGAAATTCCTCCTTATCTCCTTTCCAAAGGTGCGTCCTTTTATTCTGAGTCCATGGCCTCTGGTCCTAGACTCACCCACTAGTGAATACATCCTCTCCACATCCACTCTATCCAGACCTTTCAGTATTCGGTAAGATTCAATGAGGTCCCCCAAACTCCAGCGAGTACAGGCTCAGTGCCATTAAACGCTCATCATGTGTTAACCCAATCTTTCCTGGGATAATTCTTGTAAACCTCCTCTGGATCCTCCAACGCCTGCAGATCCTCCCTCAGATATGGAGCCCAAAACTGCTCACAATACTCGGTCTAATGCGGTTTGACCAGTGCCATATGAAGCCTCAGCATCACATCCCTATTTCCTAAACAAATTAATCAGATATTGGTCTCAGGAATTTCTTGCCGTCTCAAGACTTTATGTCTTCTCCAACAACTGTCAAAAGACCTCAATGGTGAATGGCAATGAGTAGTTGTGGTCTGTTTTCCAATGTCTTTGGACATGTCTAGTCACAACCTGAGGGTGCAAAGAACATTGACCAGAATTTTGCTAGAAGGGGCACAGTGGCACAGCAGTAGAGCTGCTGCCTCACAGTGCCAGAGACCTGGGTTCGATCCTGACCACAGGTGCTGTGCGGAGTTTGTACCTTCTCTCTGTGATTGTGTTGGCTTTCTCCAGATGATCCCGTTTCCTCCCACATTCCAAAGAAGTGCAGGTTTTTTAGGTTAATTGACTTCTGCAAATTATCCCCAGTGTGTAGGCCATAGAACTAGTGTCCAGGTGATCAATGGTGACCAGATGAGGGGATGTAAACTAAAGTAGAATGAAAACAAAAGTAATTTGTTGACAGGTTCGAGGAGAGGGGAATTTTTTTTAATCCAGAGTGTGATAGAGATCTGAAACACAATACGTGATATAGTGGTTTTGGCAGAAACACTGCTCACGTAGGACCATTTCTTGGAAGCAGAGGGTTGAGGTTGGATTAAGTTCATTATTAAGTTATTATTATAACTTGGTGAAAGGCAAACTTCACGTTACAGCCATTTGGGTAATGCAAATTTGACGGTACAGAATTCATAAATCATTACTCATAAATCCCTACTTTAGGATGGCATGGTGGTGCAATGGCAATGGCAGAGTTGCTGCCTTACAGCGCTTACAGCGCCAGAAACCCAGGTTCGATCCTGATTCTGGGTGCTGTCCGTACGAAGTTTCTATGTTCTCACCGAGATCTTCAGTTTCCTCTCACGCTCCAAAGACATACAGGTTTGTAGGTTAATTGGCTTGGTACAAAATGTAAAATTGTCCCGAGCATGTGTAGGGGTAGTGTTGATGTGTGGGGATCGCTGCTTGGTGCCGACTCGGTGGGCCGAAGGGCCTGTTTCCATGCTGTAACTCTAAACTAAATGAAAAATGATAGATATCCAATAAAACTCACTCTCACAGAGTTTACATGAGAAAGATAAATATATGTACACAATATTTTTCAACTCTTGATGCGTACACAGATGACATGGCTCATGGTACAGGGAATCCTGATACAGGACAATTTCTAGGAATGTAATCTGCCCACCCCTCACTCCGTAACATTGGGGTCACCTGCACTAACCATTTATCTTCAACCAGCAATTCTTCCTACTGTATTGAGAACTTTCAATGATTCTTTGCTCTCCTGAAACTCAGCATAATGTTATCTTCTGACTGGCCAACATTACAGCCTTCTGAACTCAACACTGAGTTCACTAAGCTTGACTTCCATGATTACAAGCAAAACAATTCTCAATGAGTTCAATATTTTGAGAAAATCAGCTGTTCCAGTCTGTTTCCTAGGCTGGATGGTGCTTAGTAAAGAATATAACTAGAGGCCACCAATGCATGTGAGGTTCCGAAGAAATAATAAATGTAACCCAGACAAAATATCATCACTGCAGGGAATAATTGGGTAAATAACACAGATTTAAGGGGAAACTAAATAATCATAGCAGGTGGAATGGATTTAATAGTGTACTGACAGAAGTACATGGGGAAGAATGGAATGGAATTATCTGAATGGAATATACTTTGGGAATTCATCTTGCAGTTGCAGAAGATGTTGGTGAAGCCACACTTAGAGTATTTTGTTCGGTTTTGGGCACCATGTTATAGGAAAGATGTTGTCAAGCTGGAGGATGTGCAGAGAAGACTTACGAGGATGTTGCCAGAACTCGAGGGCCTGAGGTATCAAGAGAGGTTGAACCGGCGAGGACACTGTTCCTTGGATGCAGGAGGATGAGGGTTGATCTTACAGAGGGGTACAAAATCATGGGAGGAATAGATCGGATAGATGCACAGCGTCTCTTGCCCAAAGTAGGGGAATCAAAAACCATAGGTTTAAAGTGAGGGGGGAAAGATTTAATAGGAATCTGAGGGGTAACATTTTCATGCAAAGGGTGGTAGATGTATGGAACGAGCTGCCAGAGGAGGTAGTTGATGCAGGTACTATCGCAATGTTTAAGAAACATTTAGACAGGTACATGGTTAGGACAGGTTTAGAGGGATATGGGCCAAATGCAGTCAGGTAGGACTGGTAGATGGATGTTGTGTGGGCAAATTGGGCCGAAGGGCCTGTTTCCACGCTGGAAGACTATGACTCGAAGACTATAAGTCTAATGAATGCTCTGTGCATTTGGGATTGGGTATGGTGAAGAAATCTGTCAATATGCACTGTAGATTTTGGAAGAAGTATACAGTTTTTAATTTACTAGAATTATCCTACACTAATAAATACCATACTTTAATTCAGACATTAAAAACAAGTAATTCTCTCTCTTTACACCCCATCAAAGTTTATCTATATTAATGAATATTCATTCCTTTGAAAATATTTTATTCAGACTTCCAATAACATTGAACAAATATCCTTTCATTTCAGACGAAAAGAACGACAATGGTCACATTTATTGCTAATTACAGGAAAAGGAAAAAAAACTGGAACACTAAAATATTGTTAAGTGATTGAAGATTCTTAGAAAATAGAGATCAGGCTCCCATTATTTAGAAGATTTTTTTCAGATTTCTGTGTAATTTGTCAGTTTCGATTTAACTACACATTTTTCTTCCATGATTCGTTTTGCTTTTAGTTTAGTTAAGTTTAGTTTAGTTTAGAGATATAGTGCTGAAACAGGCCCTTCGGCCTACCGAGTCCGCACCGACCAGCGATCCCTGCACACTAATGCTAGTTCTACACACTGGGGACAACTTACAATTTTACCAAAGCCAATTGACTTCCAAACATGTACGTCTTTGGAGTGTGGGAGGAAACAGGAGCACCCGGAGAAAACATACACAGTTCACGGGGAGGATGTACAAACTCTGTACAGACAGCACCCGTAGTCAGGATCGAACCTGGGTCTCTGGCCCTGTAAAGCAACAACTCTACCGCTACGCCACTGTGCCGCCCAACGTGTCATTACTGGGCTCAATTTGACAGGACTTCATTCGGAGCCACTTCTCGGTTATCAGTATTGTATAATGGTGTGAGGCGAGTGAGGGTTCTGGCAATTTTATTGATATTTCCTTGATTTCCATGCTTACAAGAAAAATAAACCAGTGCATCTTAGAATCTGTTTACAAATCCGTTTTAATTTTGGTTTTGTAGGAAATTTACTTTGAGTTTGAGCTAAAGTGCTTCATTCCTTCCACCGACTGCTCCCGAATCACTGTTCCATCACCCACTCTACCCGCCCCCACCTCCAGTACGCTCCCCTTGGCCACAACGAATGGAATTTCCCCTTGAACTGACTGCCAATATGTGTGTGTGTGTAAGCAATGAACTCTTATCTCAAAACCTGGGTCAGAACCTAGTGTTGGAAAAACACAAATATCTTCCTGCGCCAAACTTTAAAAAAAATAAAGACTGCTGCCTATTGCTGTCTTGAAAGTATCTTTATTTTGTTTTTTCATTTTATTTGCATCAGGAGTCATTTGATGTTTCTTTAATCCATTCTCTTTGAAGAGGTGGGGTCAGTGGAACAAGTTCAAATCTCTGGTGCTTTGCAATGCTGGCTCCAGTCAGCTGTCTCACTCGTTGGCTTGCATTTCTTGTAAATCAGAACTTAAATTCAGTCGCAATCCATCTTTCAGTTTTGTTCTCTCTCTCTTCTCTCTCTCTCTCTCTCTCTCTCTCTCTCTCTCTCTCTCTCTCTCTCTCTCTCTCTCTCTCTCTCTCTCTCTCTCTCTCTCTCTCTCTCTCTCTCTCTCTCTCTCTCTCTCTCTCTCTCTCTCTCTCTCTCTCTCTCTCTCTCTCTCTCTCTCTCTCTCTCTCTCTCTCTCTCTCTCTCTCTCTCTCTCTCTCTCTCTCTCACACACACAAATGCCTCCCAGAGACATGACCGAATTCTTGTAAAGAAATGTAATACCTCACCCTGCCCTATTTTACACTATTAAAGATTTACTTTCTTGTTGATTCTCTTCCTGCTCAGCCTCTTAAGGTTTGCAATTGCTGATTTTATCTGGGGTTGGTGGTTACTGAAGTTGGAGGTATAGTATCTTACTTGATCAGCATAAGAACATAAGACTAGAGGAGAAGGAGGAAGCCACCTGGTCCCTCAAGCCTGTCCCGCCATTTAAAACACTTTGGTCAATCTGTCTCAAGTCTCAACTCCCCCAATTTCCCGACCTTTCAAAAGTTTAATTGCCTCCTCTTTAAATGTCTCCAGAGATCTCACCATCACTACCCTATGCAAGAAGAAATTCAGTGCACACCTCTCTTTAAGTGGCCAGTTCCTTGTCTTGTACCCATCTTATAAATACTGGACATTTCCTGGGTTTGCCCTTTTGTTGCACACTTTGCAACTCTTTTGATTCCAAAGTGGTATCAGCTCAAACTTCAGATTTCGGCATCAACAGACAAAACTTATCACCGAGCTAACTGGCCTCAAATTTCCTTACAAAAATTAGCATGCACTCAGTTTGTATGGCGTTTGTACATTCTCCCTGTTACTGTGTGGGTTTTCACTAGGTGGTCATAAGTTCATGAGTGATAGGAGCAGAACTAGGCCATTCAGCCCATCAAGACAACTCTGCCATTCAATCATGGCTGATCTATCTCTCCCTCCTAACCAAATTCTCCTGTCTTCTCCCCATAACCCCTGACACCCGTGCTAATCAAGAATCTATCCAACTCTGCCTTAAAATTTTCGATTGACTTGGCCTCTACAACGTTCTGTAGCAAAGAATTCCACAGATTCATCACCCTCTGACTAAAGATATTCCTCAGCATCCCCTTCTTAAAGGAATGTTCTTTAATTCTGAGGCTATGACCTCTAGTCCTAGACTCTCCCACTAGTGGAAATATCCTCTCCACATCCACTCTATCCAAGCCTTTCAATAATTGACAAGTTTCAATGAGGTTTCCCCTCACCCTTCTAAACTCCAGCGAGTACAGGCCTAGTGCCGTCAATGCTGTTTCTTAGTCATCGGTTCTCTCTCACACTCCAAAGATGTACAGGTTTGTAGGTTAATTGGCTTCAGTAAAATTGTAAATTGTCCCTAGTGTGTAGGGTAGTGCTAGTGTACAGGGATCGCTGGCCGGTGTGCACTTGATGGGCCGATGAGGCCTGTTTCCATACTGTATCTCTAAAGTTTAAAGTCTAAACCTACAGATGTTACATATTCCCTGTCAGTGTGGAAAAGCATGTCCAGCTAAAGGGACTATTCCAAATAAAAAATCAATAAAGTAATAACCCCGAACGCAGGCCCTTCACATTGAATGGTAGGGCTCTAGGGATTGCTGTCGAGCAGAAGGATCTAGAATTGAAGATACGTAGTTCCTTGAAAGTGGCATCACAGGATAATAGGGCGATCAAGAAGGCAGCTTTTCCACACATCTGGTGGTGGGTGTACGGAACGAGCTGCCAGCGGAGCTAGTTAAGGCAGATATTCTCACAACATTTAAATAACATTTGGACAGGTACGTGTTTGAGAAAGATTTAGAGGGATATGAGCCGTGCAGTCAGGTGGGACAATTGTAGATGGGGCATCTCGGTCGGCATGGGCAAGTTTGGCCGAAGGATCTGTTTCCAACAGTCGATGTTTTGGGTCAAGACCCTTCATCTGTACTGGAAGATTAAAGGGGAGCTAGCCAGTGTAAAGAGGACAGGAGGGGGGCTGGGGCAAGAGTTGGAAAGGAATAGGTGGTTCCAGATGCGAAGGAACGGTACAAATAGTGATAGAGGCTGGAGGTGATAGGTGAAGCCAACAAACGGCTGCAAATGATGGAATCGTATAGGAAAGAAAGTGAAGCATGGTAACAAATAAGACAGGGAAAGATGATGGGCAGCGGTTGGTGAAAGGAAGGATGTGTGTGATAGGACTGGTTGGATCAAAAGGAGCAAAAATGTTCTGAGGGGGAGCAGGTCACCTCAAATTTGAGGATTTAATGTTCATAGCATTGAGGTAGAGCCAACCCGGGTAGAAAAAAAAGGTGCTGTTCTTCAAGTTTCTGCTTGGCCTCATCCTGGCAATGGAGGAGGACAAAGCAGATGCCATGTCTGGGCTTGGATCACTGATACAGAGGAGGCCACATGCTGCGGCAGGTAGTGCAGCTGCTCACTTGATTCTGACCTCCTATGGAGTTTATAATACCCAATTAATTTACAACATGTTTTTGGGTTATGTGGAAGCAAATTCAAGCCCCAGGGGGGTAATCAATGGTCCTGTGGTCTGAGGTAGGGTCTCGACCCGAACTGTCACCTATTCCTTTTCTCCCGAGATGCTGCCTGATCTGCTGAGTTACTCCAACATTTTGTGTCTATCTTCGGTGTAAACCAACATCTGCAGTACCTTCCTACTCCTCGGGAACTTGCAGGTTTTCCACGTAACGGCATTGGTTTCCCCAAGGCGCTTGAAATTGCTCCCACATACCCACAAATATGAGTCGTAAATTAATTGGGGTATTATAAACTGCCAGCTGTGCAGGTGTGTGGCAGGAGAATCAGAGAGGTGCTAATGGCATGTGTGTAGGAGAATACAAGGACTGCCACTGTATGTTTCTTTTTTTCCTGGTCAGATGTGCAGCACTTTGGTCAACGTGGGTTGTTTTTAAATGTGCTATACAAATAAATTGACTTGACTTGACTAAATGGAGGAATGGGATTAATGATTTGTGAGGTGGCATAGACCCAATGGGTTGAATGTGCTTCTCCTACGCCGTGAGGAAATATGAGTTAATTTGAATCTGAATGCCAGAGATAAGATACGTCAGCTTTGACAGAATGCAAAGCTCTGCCACACCTTTGCCTAATGTCAAACTCCACAGCGTTTTGTGTTGCATTTGCCTGAGAGCTAGTTGCTGTTGAAGCTTTGCCAGTCAACTGGAGGGTGTAGAGAGCTAGTCAGATCTGCACACCGCACCTGGAGCACTTCAGCTGTGTGGGAATAGGTTTAACTGCAAGTGGTGACTCTGAACGAGGAATTCCAGTCCAAAAAGGACCACAGCAATTTTTGCCAGTTTTTTCTACAGGACGACTTGAAGTTAAAAAGCAACCAAGGGGGCAGCACGGTGGCGCAGCAGTAGAGTTACTGACTTACAGCGCCAGAGACCCGGGTTCAGTCCTGGCTGCGGGTGCTCTGTACAGAGATTGTACTCTTTCCCTGTGACCGCATGGGTTTTCTCTGGGTGCTCCGGTTTCCTCCCACACTCCAAAGATGTGGATGTTTTTGGCATAAGGTCATAAGGTCATAAGGAATAGGAGTAGAATTAGGCCATTCGGCCCATCAAGTCTCCTCCGCCATTTAATCATGGCTGATCTATCTCTCCCTCCTAACCCCATTCTCCTGCCTCTGTCCCTCGTGTGTCGGTTGAACTGGTGTACTGTGGGTCGGCACGGACTCGGTGAGCTGCAGAGCCTGTTTCTCCCCTGTATCTCTAAACTAAACTAACCTAAAGCACACTAAACTAAACTAAACTAAACTAGACTAGGGCTGAATTGAACTGCCAGAAACACAACAGGATAAACAAAGTTTAAGAGGCAAATTTATTGGCAATGTTTCGTGCCAATACACTCAATTTCTCATGGAAAATTCCAGCCATTAATCATCACTCCCTCACAGAATAAGCACAACTAAGGTCAAGTATATTGATGCTTACACAGCATTTTTTCTTCTTTTTTTTCCTTATGTTTACTTATGTTCTAATGCAGAATGCTATACCATCTGCAGAACAAACTATTAATATAGATTAAAGATGAAAACAAAACTGGATCTGTGATAACACAACAGAATTTGAAATAAAAGTTATTTGAGCTGCACAAGTGCTAACAAAAAATTAAACGCAGGACGGAAATAGTTTACCTCACCAATTTTATTTTTAGAATCATATAGTCATCTTACACAGAAATATGCTGTTTGCCCCAAATCATCCATGCCAACTAAAATGACACATCTTTGTCCCACTGCCAGGACCTGGGCCATATTGTTCTAAACCTTTTCTATTCATATACCTTTGCAAATTTTTTTTTAAATGATATTGTACCTGCTTTGACTATTACATCTGGCAGCTCGTTCCATATATCCACCACTATGTGTGTGAAAAAGTACCCCCTTGGATTCCTTTTAAATCTTTCCCCGCTCATCTTAAACCTTTGCCTTCTAGTTCCTGATTCCCCTACCCTGGAATAAAAACTTTGTGTCAATAGACCCAATCTGTTCCACTCATGATTTTATACACCTCTATAAGATCACCCCTCAGCCTCCTGCCTTCAAGTCCTGGCAACACCCTATTAAATCTTCTTGACACCTTTTCCAGTTTAATGGCCTCTTTCCTATAGAAAGGTGACCAAACTGAACCTCAATCCCATCAAGCAGAAGATACAGAAGCTTGAAAGTGCGTACCAGCAAACTCAGGAACAACTTCTTCCTCTATGCTATCAGGCTTCTGAACAGTCTTTTCATAAGGTAGGGTATAGTCCGACTCCCTACTACCTCATTGTGGACATTGGACTTTGTCTCCATGACTATTATGATAAAATGCTGTGAACTACATTCTGCATGCTGCATCTTTTATTTCACTCTACCTACTTGAGATTGGCTTGTTTGTATTTATATATAGTACTAGACCAAGTGGCCCAGTTGGGCCCAAACTTCTCCTACATTGGTGCAGCACCCTCTCCTCCCCTCCTTCCTCCCTCCCCCTCTCCCTCTCCCCTCCCCTCTCCCTTCCACCCTCCCCCTCCCCCTCCCTCCCTCCTCCCCCCTCCCCCTCCCTTCCCCTCCCCATTCCCCTCCCCCCCTTCCACTTCCCCTCTCCCTCACTCCATCCACCTTAACCCCCCTTATCCTCCCCCCTCCCTCCCCTCTCCCCCCCGATGAGATAGATTTAAACTTTAAAATGTGAATAACTTAAAAAATATAATACTGATTTCAATTAAACTTCTTCCATTAGCACCAAAGGGACGGCGGTGAGTAAGGTGGACCTAAAATTGTTGCGCTATCATGTACCGTTTTGGCTGCAGTTCAGGAACAAACAAACAAACAAACAAGAGTTTTAGTATATAGATGATCTGATTTGACTGGAGAGCATGCAAAACAAAGCTTTTCACTGGACCTCTGTGCACGTGACAATAATAAACCTGAAACCTAAATACTCCAAATGAGGCCTCACCAACATCTTGTACAACTGTAACATAATGTCACAACTTCTATACTCTGTTCCCAGACAGATGAAGGCCAACATGCCTAGAACCTTTTTCAGCATCCTATCTACTTGTGACATTACTTTCAGGGAACCGTGTACTCTACTTCTAGATCCTCTGTTGTATAACACTCCCCAGGGCTCTACCGTTCACTGTGAAGGTCTTGCCTTGGTTTGATTTCCAAATTGCAACACCTCACACCTATCTGAATTAAACTCCATTAGTCATTTCTCAGCCAGCTTGCCCAGCAGTCAAGATCCCACTGTGATTCTTGATAATCATCTTCACTGTGTACCATCTAAGACTGTTTGAAGTTAATAGTTTTCTGGATCAGTGAGCATGACTTGGAGGTAAGTATGATACAAGTCAAGTCAAGTCAAGTCAATTTTATTTGTATAGCACATTTAAAAACAACCCACGTTGACCAAAGTGCTGTACATCTGATTAGGTACTAAGGAAAAAATGAAACATACAGTAGCACACAAACATAACAGCACATACAAAACAGTTCACCGTGCCTCCTCAATGAGCCTCAAACGCTAGGGAGTAGAAATAGGTTTTGAGCCTTGACTTAAAGGAGTCGATGGAGGGGGCAGTTCTGATGGGGAGAGGGATGCTGTTCCACAGTCTAGGAGCTGCAACCGCAAAAGCTTAAGCCTAGACCGCGGGATAGTGAGTAGCCACAAGTCGGCCGACCTAAGGGACCTGGAGTTAGAGAGGTGGGTTAGAAGATTTTTGATGTAGGGGGGGGAATGTCCATTTAGGGCTTTATATGGGAATAGGAGGAGCTTGAAGTTGATTCTGTACCGTACAGGGAGCCAGTGGAGAGAGGCCAGAATCGGCGTGATGTGGTTTTACGGGTGCCCGTCAGGAGTCTCGCTGCGGCGTTTTGGACCAGTTGCAGGAGGGACAGGGAAGATTGGCTGATCCCAGTGTATAGGGAGTTGCAGTAGTCTAGGCGGGAGGAAATGAAAGCGTGAATGATTTTTTCAGTGTCGTCGAATTGGAGGAAAGGTTTGATTTTAGCTATGGTACGAAGTTGGAAGAAGCTGGCTTTTACCACAGGAGGCCATTCAACCCATTGGGTCCAAGAGAAGAATCCCATCAGTCCAATCCAATCCCATTCCCTCACCTTATGTCTTCACAGCTCTGAAACTTATTTTCTCTCATGTGAATCTTTTGATTTTCTTTTACCAATCACCACAATGAGAAGAAATTTCAAGTGGCTAATTAACCCACCTGCATAGCCTTGGGATATGGGATGAAATCAGAGCAACAGTGGAAACACAAATAGTCACAAGGAGAAACTTGCCACAGGCTGCACCCATAGACAGGATCAAACTCTGGTCACTGTAGCTGTGAGTGACTAACACAATCTGCTGCACCACTATGCCACCCTGGTTCAGAAGGATAGGATAGAAGATGGCAAAACCATTGGGAATCCAATGATGGTAATGGTAGAAAAAGTAAAATGGACTGCCCCCCCCCCCCCCCCCCCCTGTATAGGTGGGCAATAACACTTTGCACAGAATAACAATCTCAGTTAATATTCGTTTCGCTCAACACCTTCGCTCAGTTCGCCTTAATCAACCTGATCTCCACGGTGGCTCAGCACTTCAACTCCCCCTCCCACTTCCAGTCTGACCTTTCTGTCATGGGTCTCCTCCAGTGTCATAGCGAGGCCCACCGCAAATTGGAGGAACAGCACCTCATATTTTGCTTGCCCAGCGTTATGAACATTGACTTCTCTAACTCTAGATAGATCCTCTGTCCCTCTCTTCCCCTCCCCCTTCCCAATTCTCCCACTGTCTTCCTGTCTCCACCTATATCCTTTCTTTGTCGTCGTCCCCCGACAACAGTCTGATGAAGGGTCTCGACCCGAAACGTCACCCATTCCTTCTCTCCTGAGATGCTGCCTGACCTGCTGAGTTACTCCAGCATTTTGTGATACCTTCGATTGGTACCAGCATCAGCAGTTATTTTCCTACATTGATGGTTAATATTGGTGGTTGTTTTTGATGAAACTATCTCCATCAGGTGATTAAGATGACGTAACACAACGGGGCTGCCCTTTCATTAATGAATACTGAAGCGATTATCCCTGTAAAAACTGACCTAAATTGCTGAAAAGAAAAAAAAAAGAAAAGAAAAAAGAAAATAGGAAACAACATTGCACAGCTGTTGGAGTTATGAATTGGGGCCCAGAGTTACAAATCTACCAAAGGCTGGCAGATGATAAACTGTCATCCAACCATGCCGTGAGTACTTATAAAATGCTTAAATCAGCATTTTTTGCTTTTCTATCGTAAATGTGCTTTAGATTTTGTTTTGCATGAAAAAGATTTATCAAAAATATGGAACTGTTGCCAAGTATTTTTCGAACAATTAACGGGTCAGCAATGGGTCAAGGAAATCATGACAAACAAGAGCTTCTTTAAATAGTATAAGAAAATAACTGCAGATGCTGGTACAAATCGATTCTCTAACTCTAGATAGATCCTCTGTCCCTCTCTTCCCCTCCCCCTTCCCAATTCTCCCACTGTCTTCCTGTCTCCACCTATATCCTTTCTTTGTCGTCGTCCCCCGACAACAGTCTGATGAAGGGTCTCGACCCGAAACGTCACCCATTCCTTCTCTCCCGAGATGCTGCCTGACCTGCTGAGTTACTCCAGCATTTTGTGAATAAAAAGAAGCTTCTTTAAATATACAGCTTGCAATTCAAGCAAATATCTAAGTCAACGCTTGCAATACTTTGTGTACATGCTCCTCCTGAAACTAGAAAGTAATAATTATAGAAAGTCCTTCACATGATGAGCATCGATTCACACCAGGAGTTCCTCGAGTGTATTGTGGATTATTAGCTAAGAATAATCAAAATGTTCAGTTTTCATTTCCCTGTGGAGGCCAAGGCAATGGATATCTTTAAGGCAGAGATTGACAGATTCTTTTAGTAAGGGTGTCAAGGCGAAGGCAGGAAAGTGGGGTTGAGAGGGAAAGATAGATCAGCCACACGGCCAAATGCACACGCTATACTGCGACTTAACAACAGCATGGTGGTGCAGCGGTAGAGTTGCTGAGTTGCTTCCTTACAGTGCCAGAGTCCCAGGTTCGATCCTGACTATGGGTGCTGTCTGTATGGAGTCTGTATGTTCTTCCCGTGACCTGCGTGGGTTTTCTCCGGGTGCTCTGGTTTCCTCCCACACTCCAAAGACCTACAGGTTTGTAGGCTGATTGGTTTGGTAAAATTGTAAATTCTCCCTAGTGTGTGTAGGATGGTGTTAGTGTTTGGGGCGGCGTGGACTCAGTGGGCCAAAGGGCCTGTTTCTGCACTGTATCTCTAAACTCTATGTAACCTAAATGTTATGTGCAACACACACTGATCCATTTTCCTGTTTCCTGCAACTTTAGATGGTACATAAGGAAAGACGAGCCTCCAACTGCATGAGCTCAACCATACAGAGCAGGTATTGCTCACCATCATTGGAGCTGCTTTGATGAGACCACAATCGGCAGCGAGGGCAAAGCGGTAGAAAATCATGGGATTCTCATTCCTAATCCTCCTCCTCACCTCCCATTTCCTCTTTATCTCACAATTTCCACCAGTTTACAAGCTGCAGATGGTGTAAGCATGTGTCTCTTACTTTCCCTCCTGAGCTCATTCCTAATCCTCCTCCTCACCTCCCATTTCCTCTTTCCCGTAAACCAGAATGGCAGCCCAGGCAGATGGTGATAAAAGCATGAGGAGCACGCAGAGGATGAAATCGCACTGTTGCTCAATTTCATTTGCGTAGTTCCAGCTCAGATATAGAAACTTATTATGGGTTAGAGGCCAGTTTAGAGGCAGAATTTACACAATGTATTGCAGGCTGCAAGTAGCCTGCAAAGGATTATCTCCTTTGACATCAAGGGAGGCAACTGAGAGGAATATCAATTGAAGTTAACTGTCATAGAGAGATATAACACAGAAACAGGGCCTTTGGCTCATTGAGTATGCACCGACCATGAAGTACCCCTTTACACTTATCCTAATTTTAGTTTAGTTTAGAGATAAAGCACAGAGACAGGCCCTTCAGCCCACTGAGTCCGCGCCGACCAGCAATTCTCATTAGCACTATCCTACACACGAGGGACAATTTACAATTTTACCAAAGCCAATTAACCTACAAACCTGTACGTCTTTGGAATGTGGGAGGAAACTGGAGCTCCCGGAGAAAACCCACGTGGTCACGGGAAGCACGTACAAACTCCGTACAGACAACACCTGTAGTCAGGATCGAACCTGGGTCCCTGGTTCTGTACCTTAACTAATCCATTTTATTCTCCTCACATCCCCATAGACTCTACCCCATACATCATGAATAATTTACAGCGGCCAATTAACCTCTGGAAGTGGGAGGAAACCAGAGCACCTGGAGGAAACTCATACAGGCACAGGGAGTGTAAGAAAATAACTGCAGATGCAGGTTCAAATTGAAGGTAGACACAAAATGCTGGAGTAACTCAGCGGGTCAGGCAGCATCTCTGGAGAGAAGGAACGGGAAAGTGTACAAGATCCACATAGACAGCATCGGAGGTCAGAATTGAGCCTGGGGTTCTGCAGCAACGTGGCAGCCACTGTTGTGTAGAATTGGATGTGAGGAATGGTATTTTATCCAAAGAGTCAAAGGCCAATGTCTAAATGGTGGTGAAGGAAGGTACTCTCGTTACATTTAAAAAGGTTGAGCACTGAGAGAGGCACAATATTCATGGGTATCGGCCAAGGTTACCTGAAATACTTTGACCCAGTGTGGACAGAATTGATGGAACTGTCTTTTCAATGCCGAAAATATTTATCATTCTCTGATTGCAAGTAAATTACTGACATCACCAGTTGCTGAACCCAATGCATAACACTCTATTTCTGGTATTGGCCTGACAACCACTTGCAAAGGAATTTGTATCCCCTCCTCTGAAAATGCAGCTGCAGTTATAACAGGTGGCAGACGTGAGTAATCGGATGATCTGCAAATGTCTCCTGCACTACTTCTCAAATGGGTGAACGGTTCTTGAACTCCAGGACCAGAATTACGCTCCTCCTGAGGGCAATGTGGTTAAATTACTGGACTTCTAATGCGGACTTGGACTAAAAATATGGAAATGCGAGTTTGAATTCCACATAGCAACTGGGAAATTTATATACAGTTGCTAAAATATATCTGGTACAAAATGTCAATATTTTGGAGGGCAGCACGGTGGCGTAGCGGTAGAGCTACTGCCTTACAGCGCCAGAGACCCGGGTTCATTCCTGACTATGGGTGCTTGTCTGTAAGGAATTTGTACGTTCTCTTTGTGACCGAGTGGATTTTCTCCGGGTGCTCCGGTTTCCTCCCACGTTCCAAAGATGTACAGGTATTTAGGTTAATTGGCTTGTGTAAATTGTCCGTAGTATGTAGGATAGAGCTAGCATTGGATAGAAGACACTCAATTTAAGGACAATTAAGATGGGCAATAAGTGCAAGCCTTGCTACAATCCCAACTCAGCTTCCTTCTTTCCCTATGACTAACTCATCTGCAAGTAGTTGATTCACTCAGCAGGTCAGGCAGCATCTTGGGAGAGGAGAAATGGGTGACGTTTCGGGTCGAGACCCTTCTTCAGACATTTCTTCAGACCTTCTTCAGACGTTTCGGGTCTCGACCCGAAATGTCACCCATTCTTTCTCTCACGAGATGCTGCCTGACCTGCTGAGTTACTCCAGCATTTTGTGAAATACCTTCGATTTGTACCAGCATCTGCAGTTATTTTCTTATACTGCAAGTAGTTGATGATCCTTTTGAATACCTCTGGCAAGCAGCGTAATGCTTTCTTCTACAATCGTTCAGCTGCGTGAGATTTAGAGAAGGCATTAACGCGAATGTTATGCTCCAAAGTAGTAAAACCTGCATGAAATCAAGCTAACTGATATCAGAACCTGCCTACTTTGAATGGGCTTTGTGTCTATCTTACTTGGGCTGAAGGTCCTGTTTCCACGCTGTATCTCTAAACCAAAATGCCGGACAAATAATGTAATCAAATTTGTTCTTCAATCAAGATTTAGAAATTAAGACTTAGCCTATGTATATGACTATTTACTCTTTAATGCACTTCTTTAAGTGGGGTTCAACTCTCACAAGGCTGTGTGCCAGTCAAATGCATCAGACCTCCCATAACTTCTGCTATAAATTTCAAATACCGAAAGGAACTTGTGCTCAATATTGTGCTAAATATAATTTGCCATAATATGTACATTGTGCAATAATCTGCTAAATATATTAACATATAACATATAACATATAACAACTACAGCATGGAAACAGGCCTGTCCGGCCCTACCAGTCCACGCCAACCATTCTCCCTGACCTAGTCTCATCTACCTGCACTCAGACCATAACCCTCCAATCCCCTCCTATCCATATACCTATCCAATTTACTCTTAAATAATAAAATCGAGCCAGCCTCCACCACTTCCACCGGAAGCCCATTCCATACAGCCACAACCCTCTGAGTAAAGAAGTTCCCCCTCATGTTACCCCTAAACCTTTGTCCCTCAATTCTGAAGCTATGTCCCCTTGTTGGAATCTTCCCCACTCTCAGAGGGAAAAGCCTACCCACGTCAACTCTGTCCGTCCCTCTCAAAATTTAAAAAACCTCTATCAAGTCCCCCCTCAACCTTCTACGCTCCAAAGAATAAAGACCCAACCTATTCAACCTCTCTCTGTAGCCTAAGTGCTGAAACCCAGGCAACATTCTAGTAAATCTCCTCTGTACCCTCTCCATTTTGTCGACATCCTTCCTATAATTTGGCGACCAGAACTGCACACCATACTCCAGATTCGGCCTCACCAATGCCCTGTACAATTTCAACATTACATCCCAACTTCTATACTCGATGCTCTGATTTATAAAGGCAAGCATACCAAACGCCTTCTTCACCACCCTATCCACATGAGATTCCACCTTCAGGGAACAATGCACAGTTATTCCCAGATCCCTCTGTTCCACTGCATTCCTCAATTCCCTACCATTTACCCTGTACGTCCTATTTTGATTTGTCCTACCAAAATGCAGCACCTCACACTTATCAGCATTAAACTCCATCTGTCATCTTTCAGCCCACCCTTCCAAAAGGCCCAAGTCTCTCTGTAGACTTTGAAAATCTACCTCACTATCAACTACTCCACCTATCTTAGTATCATCTGCATATTTACTAATCCAATTTGCCACACCATCATCCAGATCATTAATGTAAATGACAAACAACAGTGGACCCAACACAGATCCTTGGGGCACTCCACTAGACACTGGCCTCCAACCTGACATACAATTGTCAACCATTACCCTCTGGTATCTCCCATTCAGCCATTGTTGAATCCATCTTGCAACCTCACTATTAATACCCAACGATTTAACCTTCTTAATCAACCTTCCATGTGGAACCTTGTCAAATGCCTTACTGAAGTCCATATAGACAACATCCACAGCCTTGCCCTTATCAATTTCCCTGGTAACCTCTTCAAAAAATTCAAGAAGATTAGTCAAACATGACCTTCCAGGCACAAATCCATGTTGACTGTTTCTAATCAGGCCTTGATTATCCAAATAATTATATATATTGTCCCTAAGTATCTTTTCCATTAATTTTCCCACCACAGACGTCAAACTAATAGGTCTATAATTGCTAGGTTTACTTTTAGAACCTTATTCTGTCTGCTTTGGCAAATGCACAAAGTATATTCGACATCTGTCTGAAGGAAGTGCAGATGCTGGTTTACATCAAAGATAGACACAAAATGCTGGAGTAACTCAGCGGGTCAGGCAGCATCTCTGGAGAAAAGGAACAGGTGATGTTTTGGGTCTAGACCCTTCTTCAGACTGCTTTGTCTTCCTATTCCTTCAGTACAGTTCAGGTCACACTTTGCTTGCGATTGTTGGACTTTCAGAACACTTACCACCCAATAAAAGTCCTGCAAAAATCGAGCTGCTGGAGGAACTCAGTGGGCCAAGCAGCATCTGTGGAGAAACTAAAATACATAAAAGATTTTCATTCAAAATATCACCTGTTCACATTTTAATCTCAAAGACAAATATCTCCCAGATCCAAAAGTCAGGAACCTAACTATATTTTCGCCCTGTCCACCCCTGTCCGCTGAGCTCCAAAGAACCCCAGTGACAATGCTCAGGCTGACCCCTGGGGCCCAAAGCGAAGATGGTCTCTTATCCCCAAGCCCAAACTGGTCCTTGCTGTTCAAAGCTAAGTAGGTCCCTTGTGTCCATGCCTAGGATAGTTAGTTTAGTTTAGAGATTTAGTTTAGAGATACAGCATGGAAACAGGCCCTTCGACAGCCGAGTCCGCGCCGACCAGCAATCCCTGTGCACTAACACTATCCTACACACTAGGGATAATTTACAATCTTTACCAAAGCCAATTAAACTACAAACCAGCACCCCTTCCACCACTGCTGCCAGCATGTTCCAGACACCCACCACCTTTTATATTAAAAACATACCTCACACCTCTCCTTTAAACCTCCTCTCACATTAAAGCTATGCATCTAGTCTTTGAATTTTCCACCCTGAGAAATTGGTTCTGCCTGTCTGCCCCCTGGGGATTTGTGTGCTCTTATGCATTCCAATATTTCCAGCACTTCTTCCTTTCTGCTACAGATGTGCTCCAGAATACCAACTTACCCCTCCCTTAACTTTTCACTCCCACAACCTTGCCTCTGATGAATACTGATAAGAAGTATTCATCGAAGATGTTGCTCATGTCCTTTGGGAACACACACATATTGTCCATCTAGTCCCCAAAGGGTCTTAGTTCTTTCTTTAATAGAATCTTGCTTTTAATATACTTATAAAAGATTTGCGTGTCTTCTTAATGTGCAGGAGGCGAACTGTAGATGCTGGTTTACACTGAAGATAGACACAAAATACTGGAGTAACTGAGCGGGTGTGATCGCATCCCTGGAGAAAAGAAATTGGTGACGTTTTGGGTCTGAAGAAGGGTCTCACCTGAAATGTCACATATTTATTTTCTCCAGAGATGCTGCCTGACCCGCTGAGTTACTCCAGCATTTTGTGTCTATCTTGAGTTTCTTCATAATCCTATTTGCCAAGAACATTTCATGGCCCCTTTTTGCCCTCTTAATTTATTTTTAAGTTTTCTCCTTTATCCTCCATGAACCTCAAATGACTCAATTGATAACAGTTTCCTACACCTAACATACATTTCCTTCTTTACCCAAATCAAATCCGCAATAGCCTCCATCAACCAGTGTTCCCTAAATCTTTGCTCCATAATCAGTAATAATATGAGTGGGCACATACATAGATCCACCAAGAATGGTTCAATGGTACTTTATTGTCATGTATACCTAAGTAAAGTGAAATTATTTTATTTTTGCATACAAGTCAGTAATAATCTTCATGTGCATTAGGCACAATCATACTAAGTACAAGAGTGTGAGACGCAAAAGTTGCAACGTTTCAGGCACCATCCTGTATACCCTTTAAGTCCAAAGTTTAAAAAAAAATGTTAGTCTTAACTTGACCATAAACACCCGTTGTCCTGGAGGTGGCACTGGGTCAGAGTTGCCAGGGTCATCCTAGCCTGGCGCAGTGTTGATGTCCTCCACTGCTGCTCCACCGCTCTGTGCCGCTGCCCGGACACAGGCCGTTGCGGAGCACAATCTAATGGAGCCCCAGATGCTCCAGGATCTCCAGCGGCCCACTCCACTGATTTGACCACCCCCCCCAACACCTCATCGATATCTACCCGTGAACGCCCCATCTCACACATGTGTGCACGCTACCTCAATACTGGTTTTTCAGTCCAATATCCCCAGCTATGCATTGTAGCCAGTTTCTAAACCCAGCCATGTCCCAGATCCTGTTCTCGACTGCCTGTTCCACTTGGACGACTAATCATTGACAAACCCCAACTCCAACCTCACACCAGCCATTCCAGTCCTGACCACACCAGTCTCCAGCTCCAACTGCACATCTAATCTTGACAGTCCTAACCATGCCAGTCCTAACCATGCCAGTGCTAACCATGCCAGAGCTAACCATGCCAGTCCTAACCATGCCAGTGCTAATCATCCCAGTCCTAATCATCCCAGTCCTAACCATTCCAGTTGTAACTAGACCAGTTCAAAACCATGGTAATCCCATAACTCAGCTTCAGTTACACCACTAACCGGCCAGTCCATGAACAGGAATGGATCAGAAAACTTACAGTTTAAGACGTATTCATTAAGGACCTCAAAAGAAATGCTCTGATAAGATGGAGAAATGTCAGAAATGCACACCGTGGTGAGTTTGAATTATCACAGTTCTGGACTGTGTATGGTCTTGATTTGGTTCCTCAACCCATGAGCTAAAGGAACCTATCCCCGAGTGAGTCAGAAATAGCGTCTGGTGTAGTTTCATTGAATGAGTATGTTTATGGGTAAATATTGAGGGGTGAGATGGGGAGGATTATGGGGGGGGGGGGGGGCAATACTCTCACTGTTGTAGTCTAATGTAAACTTTGGAATGAATTTCAACATCATTGGTTACATGACTCATTAGCTGAGAACGTGCTCCTCAAATTCTCAGAGTACCTTTTCTTGGCAGCTCTGATTCCTCTTCTCAGCTTGTACTGGGGCTGTCTGCAGAGGTCTGCATTCCCGCTCCTGTAGGATCTACTCCTGCAAGCGTCAAAATGCCTAAAGTCAAGTCAACGCATGTAAAAAACTGAACGATTTGGTGAGAGTGTACGGGAGTGATATATTCTCTACAGACAACTGTGTGCTGTTTTGCAAAGCATGTGAGAAAGCAGCGAATCATGAGAAGAAATATTTTGTCTCCCAGCATGTACAGACAGATAAACACATTTTAAACCATATTTTGGTGGTGGAAATACATGCCTTTTATATGCCTTTTTTGTCACTAAATGCCTTTTTCGTGCCTTTTTTGTAATTTTATTATGCTTATTTGGCTGCGTATTTCAGAGACTTTTAGCGCCTAAACATCCTGGCTCTACTTATAAGGTAGCCCAGTCAGCACTCTTGAGAAAGCATTCTTTTACATAGAGGAGAAAGTAAAAAACTAGCGCGTACTCCTAGTTGGCCTGAAAATGATCCTTAACAGATGCAATGTCCTAACTTCAATTTATGTTGTTATAGGCGGAAATGTGAAGAATGTATCATTTAGTGAATACCTGACTCTGGAAAAAATGTAAGGTGTGTCAATGTGAATAGTGTTTCAACTGCTCTGTTCAATTTTGCACCTAATGCAATTTCATCTGGAAATGTCCATGTCATCTGCTCAAATTCCAAGCTAGGTATGCATTGATCTCACTGCTTAGACTCATAAGCCCCGTTTCATAAAGAGTATTGCTGTCAGTGATGTTACTTCCCCCCATCAAGTGTGGTAAAAGTTATCCTATAATCTAGGCTCTTTCTTTAATCCAGTCCTGCTGCGTTTTCTTGAGCACCAGACCAAGTGGACCCATTGGGCCCATTCCTTGTTGGGTTCCCACCGTGACAGGGGAAAATTGTGCTTTCTGGAATGTTTTGCTTTTTATGGTTATAATCCTCTCTTGGAGATCCATGAGACTGTGCCCTCATTCAGCGGCAGCGTCAGCTCCACTGCGACGGCAGTTGCTTTGAGCGGGAAGAAACCGTTTCCCCCCCCACGTGGGACCTGGACCAATCGGGCATCGATCAGGAGGTCGTAGCCAATCATTCGACCCGACGCAGAGATGCGGGCCAATCGGGCATGGAGCGGGAGGTCGTAGCCAATCATTCGACCATAACGCTGAGATACGGGCCAATCGGGTGTTGAGCGGGAGGCCGTAGCCAATCAATGGACCCCACGTGGGGGTGAGCAGCAGGAGCAAATCAGGACTTACTGGCAACCAATCAGAGCGGGTAGCGTCGGCGCTCCCCCCCATGTGGGACCCAGACCAATCTTTTTTTGCCTTACAGCGCTTGCAGCACCGGAGTCCCAGGTTCGATCCCGACCATGGGTGCCATCTGTACGGAGTTAGTATGTTCCCCCTGTCACCACGTGGGTTTTCTCAGAGATCTTCGATTTCCTCCCACACTCAATAGACAACAGACAATAGACAATAGGTGCAGGAGTAGGCGATTCAGCCCTTCGAGCCAGCACCGCCATTCAATGCGATCATGGCTGATCACTCTCAATCAGTACCCCATTCCTGCCTTCTCCTCAGACCCCCTCACTCCGCTATCCTTAAGAGCTCTATCCAGCTCTCTCTTGAAAGCATCCAACGAACTGGCCTCCACTGCCTTCTGAGGCAGAAAATTCCACACCTTCACCACTCTCTGACTGAAAAAGTTCTTCCTCATCTCCGTTCTAAATGGCCTACCCCTTATTCTTAAACTGTGGCCCCTTGTTCTGGACTCCCCCAACATTGGGAACATGTTTCCTGCCTCTAATGTGTCCAATCCCCTAATTATCTTATATGTTTCAATAAGATCCCCCCTCATCCTTCTAAATTCCAGTGTATACAAGCCCAATCGCTCCAGCCTTTCAACATACGACATACAGGTATGTAAGTTAATTGGCTTGGTGTAGGTGCAAATTGTCCCTAGTGTGTGTAGGATAGTGTTAATGTGAGCGGGGTTTGCTGGTCGGCCATGGACTCGGTGGGCCAAAGGGCCTGTTTCCATGCGGTATCTCTCAACTAAACCAAACACTCCATTCTGAGTTTAGCAAAGGAAAGACATTACCAGGAGGACCAAGGAACTGATGCAAAGTGACGAGTGGAAAGGATTGGGGATGTGCAAAGATTGGGGTGGGTGGGGGTGGGCGGGGGGGGGGGGGGGGGGATGGGGACGAAGGATAGTCAGTCTCAGTCTACCCCACATCAATAACTATTAACGAATATTAATTAATTAAAATCATTCATATTCAGTAACGTAAAGGAAAGACGAACAAACCATCCATGCGCACTTTTCAATTCAGGTTAGTGACCCTACACTAATGAACGTGTCTTACTTCAAGCACTATCTATGGAATAAAGTTGAGGGTTCAGATGTGCTCATCGTGACCGTGCTCTGCCTTGAATGTAGTGCTGACTCGAGCAAAGGAGTGGGAAGTCAGAGATGCTGGCGTCTGACCTCCGGCCCATTCTTGTCTGCTGTGCTACAGTGCTCGGAGATGTGCTGACTCGTGCATTGCTGTTTAGCCAGCAGCTTTGTCAGGTTTTTAACACTGTCGCCGTGCAGCTCAATAAAACCTCGATCTTTCCTGTTCAGTTTCTCATTCTGAGCGCTGCCCCACAGCAGGACCTGTGCCGTTATCGTCTCACGCTGAATAACAACGAGAGAAAAGCTTCAAAAGTTTTAATCAGTTTAAAAAGAGCAAGATGCCAGTAATATGAACTGAAACCTCTTTGTGTTGCTCTATTATGATTTACCGTAATTGAAAAAAAAAGATATTGGGTAATTCTATCCAAGGCTTTTACAGAATGTTAATTGGAAGACATTAATTAAATGCAACGGTGTTGGTGTAAACTGTTCCTTAATTATAGATCCAAATGAACATACAGATAGTTGATAGTAAAAGAGGGTCTGAAGAAGGATCTCGACCCGAAACGCCACCCTTTCCTTCTCTCCAGAGAAGCTGCCTGACCAGCTGAGTTACTCCAGCATTTTGTGTCTATCTTCAGCAAACAAAAATACTAGTCTTTTTCTTTAACCAGTTCATTGACCTGTCAAAGGGAATCATCTTAGGTAGAACAGTAGCTGTGTAGAAACAGTCTTCAATTCAACATGAAACTAAGCCTTCTAATTGTGATTCTGGTGGACAAGCTGTCAGGAAGGAAGTAGTGAAAATCTTAAAACCCCAGCCTGTCTGCTGCCTGCATAAATATCGGCATGGACTTTTCAGGGGATTTCCCCTCTTCTGAGGCGGTCTATTCATATTCTTATGAGATTAACGCACGACTTTAAGTCTTAAGTATACTTACTGATAAAGCTGACAGGGAGTGTTGAATTGCATCATTCTCTCGTAAGAGCTGACTGGCTTTCCAACGAGCTCTCATGGTTTGCACTGTGTCACCTGAGACGGAAGTTTATTTTTCCACTGTTTTGTTTCTTAACACTATTTCCATTGTTTTGGAACATTTGGCTGGGAATTCCCTTGAAGCTGTTCTTGCTCGTCCACCATAAATTGCCCCACAGCTGTGTCAGGAACTGTAATGGATCCAGGAATTGCATCTAAATTAAAAATCTTGGAGGAAGCACGATCCAGAATGAACCATATGCTCCATGCAGTCCAGTCATCTGTACTCGCTCTGTACACTAACACACTATGGATCCCAGGCTGATTTTCAAATGCATGCATGGATACCAGTACAGTGATTTCTAGCAGCACGTGTGGCCCAGAGGTGATTTAGGTTAGAGATACAGTGTGGAAACAGGCCCTTCGGCCCACCAAGTATACACTGCCCATCGATCCCCGCACACCATCCTACACACATTAGGGACAATTTACATTGATACCAAGCCAATTAACCTACAAACCCATACGTCTTTGAAGTGTGGGAGGAAACTGGAGATCTTGGAGAAAACCCATGCGGGTCACGGGGAGAACGTACAAACTCCGTACAGACAGCAGCCGTAATCAGGATCGAACCCAGGTGTCTGGCACTGTAAGACAGCAACCCTATGAAGTCCATCTGGGTAATTGTTGTTGTATTCTCTTTTGAGGTGAGTATATGCTTTTTTTAGGCAAGGAAATTGGCAGCACAGTGGCGCAGTGTTAGAGCTGCTACCTTTCAGCGCCAGAGACCCGGGTTCAATCCTGACTACTGGTGCTGTCTGTGTGGAGTTTGTACGTTGTCCCTGTGACCATCTGGGTCTACTCCACACTCCAAAGACGAACATATTTGTAGGTTAATTAGCTTCAGTAAAATTGTAAATAGTCCCTCGTGCGTAGGGCTGTGTTAGTGTACAGGGTGATCGCTGGTCGGCGTGGAGTCTGTGGGCTAAAGGGCATGTTTCCATGCTATATCTACGGTCTAAAGTCTAAAGAGACAACAACGGCTTACAGCACTTATGGGGTGATCTCATCAAAGCCCTACATAGGTGCAACATAATTACAGGCACAGCATGATAATGAGCATGAATTCTTCTAAGCTTTAAAAGCCATTATACACCAGCTAACACCCAAACTGGACAGAGGTGAGGTAGGTCTTCGTTTTTGAGTCAGGGGGAAACACTGGGGACAATGTTCTGCTGTGCAGGATTAACATACAGACTCATACACCCACACAAACACACACACACATGCGCATACACACAAACATACTCACACATACACACACACTGATGCTCACAAACACATACACATGCACACACACTCGCACACACATGCAAATACACACGCATTCGCACATGCATACAAACTCAAACACTCACGCACGCGTGCGCGCACACACACACACACACACACACACACACACACACACACACACACACACACAAACACACACTGTAAGTTCAGAGGATGGATTCTAGCCATGCCAATATTGACACAAACATTGACACAACATTGCTCACTCATATGTCCCCCACCCTAATCCCTTCTCTCTTTTTAATCTGCCTCCCTCAGTTTCTACACAACTGGCCATTTCCCTGACTGCTTCACTCATTCTCACCCTATATCTCAGCACAACTCCCTCTCAGCTCCCTCTGCATTCTGCTCATGTTGAGTGACTCAGCTGACTCATGTTCTGCCATCTTCCTTTCCTGTGCCCCTGCTCACCACCATCAACCCAAACTCTGCCCCCACTAAACTCCTGCTCTCTTGAGAGTTGTCCAGTCACCACTGCAGCTTACCCTCTTCAGGAACAATGGTGAATACCCTTCCCACATCTGCCTAGTCTCTGTAGCCACATTGTCTGGCCTCATCCACACATCCCCCTGACCCATCCCCCGTAATCTCCCAGAGAACCCAGTGCTGCCCAGTGTCAATAGATGGCGGTAATGAGTCCTGGTGCGCAGTGACCTTGGCCTTCATCAGTCAAGGTATTGAGTATAGAAGTTGAGTTGTTACGTTACAGTTGTACAAGTCATTGCCGAGGCCACATTTGGAGTATTGTGTTCAGTTTTGGTCCCCCTCCTATAGGAAAGATGTTATTAAGCTGGACAGAGTGCAGAGAAGAATGATGTTGCCAGGGTTTAATATGAATCTGAGGGGCAACATTTTCACACAGTTGGTGGATGTATGGAACGTGCTGCCAGAGGAGATAGTTGAGGCAAGCACTATAACATTTAAAAAACATTTGGACAGGCTTATGGATAGGAAAGGTTTATAGGGATATGGGCCAAATGGGGCCAGGTGGGACTAGTGTGGATGGGGCAGCTTGGTCATGATGGGCAAGTTGGGCTGAAGGTCCTGTTTCCATGCTGTATCTCTATAACTCTCTATAATTCTACGAGCTGACTATGGAGATTGATCCATCCTGCAGCAGCCCCTCAATAGGTTATCATCATCACTCAACATGTACATGATAAACCCAGACGGCCTCTATCTCCTGCTTTTAAACTCAAGGACCTCTTTCCCCTGAGCTGCCGTTAAATACACTGGGTCTCTATCCTCCCACACTCATTTTAAACTCTGGAGACCTCTTTAGCTCCAGCTGCCTTTAAATTCTTAGGATCTTTATCTGCCATGCATTAATAGTTTGCTGGCAAAATGAGACACCAGTCTCCTTTTAACCAACCCCAGACTCAGAGACACCAGTCACAGCAATGGACACTTAGTATCTCAGTATCTTGCTCAGCTGCCACTTCTGTCAGCCATTAACGTGATAAAGGATAGGTTATTGATTATGGTGGGACCAATACCAAGCTGGTCTTGTCTTGATATAACACAAATGCACTTTCATTTTTCAGCAGGGGTTATCTGACCAAAAGCTAACTTGTTCTTTTATCCCAACCGCTCACCTTTATTCAAGTCAACAGAAGCACCTTCTCTCTGTCCTAACTGAGTTGACCCAATTAAGCAGAGACTGGGAAGGTTTTGAAGTTTGAAAGCACACACCAGACTCACGAACAGCTTCTTCCCCTCTGTTATCAGGCTTCTGAACTGTCCTTCCATGAGCTAGGGCACTGTTTGTTTCACCTCTGAGGACCCCATTGAGGACATTGGACTTTGTCTAAGGAAATTATGCTCTACAATGCTGAGAACTAGATCCTGTCCTCAGTATCTTCCCCTTTGTTCTATCTGTTGTACCCGTATAATCTGATTGTACATATAGTATCATATAGTATATCTGATCTGTTTGAATAGCATACAAAATAAAGCTTTCACTGTACCTCGGTACATATGACAATAAAAAACCTAAACATAAACCGTAATCTTAAACCTTAGCTTTTCCAGAGCTTGGTTCCAAATTGAATAAATACTTTTATGTCAAAGACCATTGGTAAAGTTTTGAATAATCACAATATTATTATGTCATTCTTTTCAGCTATTTGTCATGTTTTTACAAGGTCGCATTATTGTGAAGAAAATTTCTGACCACACCCATAGGCTGTGGTTCATTTTAATCTAAAGTGCAAGATGAGGAAAACCTCACTACTAACTCAATCAATGTGAAAGATGAATCTAATTTCCTAATTTTCTGTTCTGTTCCATTCAAGGGTCCACATAATGTTTATTCAAGGACACCAGAGTAACTCTCACTGGGGTTAAATTGCAAACAGCTTCCAATAGCTGTTCCCAGCTATTAGCTTCCAATAGCTTCTTATCATATCATATCATATCATTTCAGCGCCCGGTGCGGGGACTGTGCGGGTCGGTCGGGGACGAGCTGTCTGTCCGTGGGCGTGGGGAAGAGAGGGGAAGTTTTGTTGCCTCCATCACAGTGAGGGGGTGTTTGGAGTCACTGTGATGGACGTTTGTGTTGGGGTTATGTGTCTTGTGTTCTTTTTTTTTTTCTGTGACTGCTATGTAGTTTCGTTCGGTACTTCGGTACCGAATGACAAATAAAGCTCTGTTATACTGTTATACTGTTATACTGTTATATATATACAGCCGGAAACAGGCCTTTTCGGCCCACCAAGTCCGTGCCGCCCAGCGATCCCCGTACATTAACACTATCCTACACCCACTAGGGACAATATTTACATTTACCCAGCCAATTAACCTACATACCTGTACGTCTTTGGAGTGTGGGAGGAAACCGAAGATCTCGGAGAAAACCCACGCAGGTCACGGGGAGAACGTACAAACTCCTTACAGTGCAGCACCCGTAGTCAGGATCGAACCTGAGTCTCCGGCGCTGCATTCGCTGTAAAGCAGCAACTCTACCGCTGCGCTACCGTGCCTTCCCACCTGTTATCAGGCAACTGAATCATCCTACTACAAACTAGAGAGCTGGCCTGAACTACTATCTACCTCATTGATACGGACTATCTTTGATCGGATTCTAGTGGCTTTACCTTGCACTAAATGTTATTCCCTTATCATGCACACTGTAAATGGCTCGATTGTAATCACGTACTGACTTTCTGCTGACTGGTTAGCGTGCAACAAAAGCTTTTCACTATTCCTCGGTACACGTGACAATAAACTATTCTGAACTGAAACTGAATAATATGAAGTGTTGTATTCTGGAAAATGGAATTCTTTGAATGGGATGTATTCAGGCAACTATTTGTGAGTAAAGGTGGGGAGGTTGTAAAAAGAATTACAGTATTAATTACCGATGCAGTAGAACAAACTGAAAATCAATTTAACATATTTATTACCGATTAGTGGGAAGAACAGTTCCTGTGTAATGCACTGTCCAGTCACGTCTAACAACTCTTGCCTGCTGGTAAACATAGCAAATGTACATGTGGCACCCAAGGCAAGATTAACCTGGTGATCCTTATGTGGCCAAGGAATGATTTGATTAGTAAGGGTGTCAAAGTTTACGGGAGAAGGGAAAAAGAATGGGGCTGAGTGGGAAAAATAGATCAGCCGTAATCAAATGGCAGCGCAGACTTGGTGGGAATGAATGGCCTAATTCTGCTCCTTTGACTTCTGGTCTTATGGAACCTGAACCATGGAGGTAGTTGAGATGAAGTGGGTGAGGGGGGGGGGGGAGGGGGGGGGGGGGGAGAGGGGAGGGAGGAGCACTCAACATTCCATTGACTGCACTGGTGAAGTTTAAAGGGCCCACTTTCTAATATTGAGATTAAATTCCTTTCTCTTCTCGTTTAATTTTCACGTTGCTTTCTGCAGGGCTGTAAACTATTGCACTTATTCTTCCCTCTTTAGTTTAGGTTAGTTTAGAGATACAGCATGGAAACAGGCCCTTCAGCCCACTGTCCACGCCGACCAGCGATCCCCGTACACTAGCACTATCCTACACACTAGGAACCATTTGCAATCTTTACTGAAGCCAGTTAACCCACAAACCTGTACGTCTTTGGAATGTGGGAGGAAACTGGAGCACCCGGATAAAACCCACGTGGTCACAGGGAGAATATACAAACTCCGTGCAGACAGCGCCCATAGTCAGGATCGAACCCGGGCCTCTGGTGCTTTAAGGCAGCAACTCTACCACTGCGCCACCGTGCCGCACTTTATGCAAGACCCTTTAATTTTCACACTGGAAATTACCACCAAAAATGTGCCAATATATTAAACTGTATTAGCAATGGAATATTGATACCATATAATCCTTTTTCTCTCTCTTTCTCCCATCTCATGAAAATTAAGCTGCCATCATGCAAAGATCCAGACACATATTTTAAACCTTGGCAGAATCCACATTTCCCCACCTATTTGCAACTTGATTTGACATTTTGTTTGGTGAACCTATTGACCATTTGATCATCTGTTATTTGTGCTGTTTGCTTTCTTTCATCCTGCAACTACTAATAAAAAAGAAGGTTTGCCCTTTCTCTTAACCATCTGGAAGAACTGAAAGGGGAACCAGCAAAGTTCAGACTGATGACTTTACTCTGGAAATATGTAGTATATACCCAGAAGCCTGGGATCACAGCCGAGATGCCTGAAGATTGTGCCAACAGCAATTATTCTTGGATGTTCACATTCTTGCACATTAATCCAAGTTTAATCCCAGCTATTACTGCATTACCATTCTTTAGTGCATATACCTTGCCACATGCTACCTCACATTGTAACTCACATGTACTGTGAAGGCCAAGTGGGGCAGCACAGCAGTAGAGTTGCTGCCCCACAGCGCCAGAGACCCAGGTTCGATCATGACTATATGGAGTCTATATGGAGTTTGTACATTCTCCCCATGACTGCGTGGGTTTTCCCCGGGAGCACAGTCTCCCTGTGACCACGTGCGTTTTCTCTAGGTGCTAGGGTTTCCTCCCTCATTCCAAGACGTGCAGGTTGGTAGATTTCTGTAAATTGTCCCTAGTGTGGAGGATAGAACTAGTGTACGGGTGATTGCAGGCTGGTGAGTGCAGACTCAGTGGGCCAAAGGGCCTGTTTCCAGGTGCTTCTCTAAACTAAACCAAATTAAACTGAGCTCACATAATCAGGCAAAATCATTGAATGCTGCCGAGAATAATGCCTGCGTTCACAACTTTAATTACCAATTTCACCAAAACATCAGCAAACGTGTGCTTCTTATCACTAGACTTTCACTTTGCTAGAAGTATTAAAATGTTCTTTCCTAATTTAGTGCTATTTATACCAGCATATTTCCAGTCTGCAGTGTCATGCTGAGATGGTACAAATGGCTTTATTGAGAGAGGAAAAAAAATCAACAGGTAATGTGTTCTCAACTGCTATGTAATGTCATGTATTATGTGATACGTGGGCAGCACACTGGCGCAGCCGGAAGTGACTAGACTTCAGAGATACAGCGCAGAAACAGGCCTTTTGGCTCACCGAGTCTGCGCTTACCAGAGATCACCCCATACACTGGCACTATCCTATTCACTAGGGGCAACTTACAATTTTATCGAAGCCTATTAACCTACAAATCTGTACGTCTTCGGAATGTGGTTGGAAACTGGAGCCCCCGGAGAAAACCAACGCGGTCACAGGGAGAGCATACAAACTCTGTACAGACAGCACCCATAGTCAGGATCGAAACTGACACTGTAACGGATCACTGGCACAGTAACTCTTCTGCAGCACCACCATGCTGCCCACACATCACTGAGCCGCCCACTAATGCTGCTGCCTCACAGCGTCAGATACCCCGACCACGGTTACTGCCTGAGCCAAGTTTGCACGTTATCTCTTTGACCGAGTGGCTTTCCAGCTGGTGCTCTGGTTTCCTCACACATCCCAAAGATGTGGGGATCTGTAGGCTAATTAGCCTCTGTAAATTGCCCCTTTGTATATGGGGAGTGGGAACTAGGATGAATCGGTAATTGATGGTCGACGTTGACTCGATGGGCTGAAGGGCCTATTTCCGTGCTGTATCTCTAAACTGAGTAAGGCAGATGAAAATCTATTGCAATTTATTTTAACTTTTGCCAGTGGTATAAAATTAGAGATTTTGGGTGGGTTATGCAACTATGTTTGATTTAGTTTATCCTTGCATTAATTTGCATTAATTTGAATAGAACATTGGACAGAGTTTTTACAATGTAAATCCTTTATAATATTTTAATGGAGTTGGACTAAAAGGTACTTCACAGTCAAAAAAGTCATTGACTGGGCTTACCTAGAAAGAATGGTTACTAGAAGTTACTAAACTCCTTGAATCATAACCCAGGTTAAATCAGGACAAATAAAAGGCATGGAAGGGTTGAGGGAAGGGAGAGAAAAAAGAAAAAATTGAAAGAGAACTTGAGAAAAAAAATTAAAACGTGAGATGAAAGAGCTACTATTTGTTTGTGTCCTTGACCACATTCTTTTGGCCTTGTAAATACTGATTTCAACTCTGGGTCCAAGGTCTATATCAATAGCAAAGTAATCTAAAAACCCATATCTGGGTTCCACCCGTACACCTTATGGGTGGCATGGTGGTGCAGCGATAGAGTTGCTGCCTTACAGCACCAGAGACCCAGGTTTGATCCTGAACACGCGTGTTGTTTGTATGGAGTTTGTACGTTCTCCTCGTAACCTTTATGGGTTTTGTCTGGGTGCTCCGGTTTCCTCCCACGCCCCAAAAACATACAGGTTTGTAGGTTATTTGGCTTGGTAAAATTGTAAGATTGCCCCAGTATGTGTAGGGTAGTGTTAGTGTGCCAGGATCACTGGTCGGCGCAGATACGATGGGCCAAAGAGCCTGTTTCCGTGCTGTATCTCTAAACTAAACTAAATCTGCTGAGTATACTAGGTCTGGAAAAATCTCAATCCAACTGTATTTGTCATTGTCACTCCCTAACCATGATTAACGTGGAACATATATTTATTGCTATTAGCACCAATATCTGCAATAGTCCCTGATTAAACTTACACCCACCAGAATGAGGAATGGAATTGTTCATATTGTGGGTAGCTGTTCCTAGACTGACTCACACTCATCAGGCTGTCAACAGCTCTCAGCTATTAACATTGCTGGCAACTACCTGGCAGAGGTTCAAGATTTTCATTTGGTGGGAGATTAGGGGAAAGTTAACTAAATTTATTCTAAAACCAAAGGATTAAAACTACAACTTTCCAGAATTAGTAGTGGATTTTTTAAACAGATTTTTAATGCAGGTTAACTCAGTTAAAGGTTTTCATGAATACACTAAGAGAAGGAGTTCATCCCATAAGTAGAGTGAAGTTCAATCTAAAATGGTTTGCATGCAATTTGTTGGGTTGAATATGCTGTCAAGCTGAATCCTGATTGCCCCACCTTGTCGTAGAGACACAGAGTTATATAAACCTTAGAAACAGGTCCTTTGTCAATGCTGATCATCATGTCTGTGTATACAAATGTCACTGACACACATTCATTCCATTACCTCCTATGACCTGCACATTCAAGTACCTGTCCAGTTGCTTTTTAAATGTTGTTACTGTTTCTGCCTCCACCACCTCCTCTGGCAGCTGATTCAAGATACCATCTACACTTTCTGTGAATAACTTACTCCTCAGATCCCCCTCAAACCTCTTCTCGCTTACCTGAACTCTATTCCGTCTCGTTTTAGACAAGGTGGTGCAGCGGTAGAGTTGCTGCCCTACAGCGCCAGCGATCCGGGTTTGATCCTGACTACAGTTGCTGTCTGTATGGAGTTTGTACGTTCTCCCCATGACCTGCGTGGATTTTCATTGGGTCCGGTTTCATCGCACACTCCCAAAGAAGCAGAGGTTGGTGGGCTAATTGGCTTAGTAAAATTGTAAATTGCCCCTACTAAGCGAGTGTAAGCTAGTGTGCGGTGATTGCTGGTTGGCATGGACTAAGTGGGCCGTTGGGCCTGTTTCTGCGCTGTATCTTTAAATCAAACTAAACCAAACTTCTATCATGGGAAACAAACTCTGATTATCTCGTCTATCTAGGCCTCTCGTCTATATACTAAAACTCTCGTTTGTTTGTTTGTTTGTTCCTGAACTACAGCTAAAACGGTACATGATAGCTCGCCAATTTTAAGCCCACCTTACTCACCGTCGTCCCTTTGGTGCTAAAGGAAGAAGTTTAATTGAAATCGGTGTTATATTTTTAAAGTTATTCACATTTTAAAGTTTAAATCGAGGGAGGAAGGGAGGGAGGGGGGAGGGGGTGGAGGGAGGGGGGGTGGAAGGAGGGGGGGAGGGAGGGAGGGGGAGGAGGGTGGATAAGGGAGGGAGGGATGCAGTGGGGGGAGGGGAGAGGGAGGAGGGTGGGGGGGAGGGTGGGGGGGAGGGAGGGAGTGGGGGGGGAGGAGAGGGTGCTGCACCAATGCAAGAGAGGTTTGGGCCCAATGGGGCCACTTGGTGTAGTAGTTTTCTAAATTTCTATCGTGCTAACTCTCAGCTAACTTTACTTCAGAGAACACAGACCCTGCCTATCTAATCTCTCCTTGTAACACAAGCCCTCTATTCCAGGCAACATCATTGTGAACCTTAAGCCTTTTCCAGCTCAATCACATCTTTCCTGTAGTGTTGTTCACAGAACTACACGCAATTCTCCAAATGTGACCTACCAATATTTTGGATAACCGTAATAGGACGTCCCAACTCTTGTGCTCAATGCCTTAGCTAATGAAGGCAAGCATGCCACATGCCATTTTCAGCTCACAGTCGCCACTTTGATGGAACTACATACTAGCGCCCCTAGGTCTCTGTTCAGTAACACTTCCCAGGACTCCAGCATTCATGGTGTATATCCTATCATGGTTTCGCAAAATGCTTACTATCTGAGTTAAATTCCATCTCCATATCTTTGCCCACTTTCTCAGTTGATCAAAATCCTATTGTAACCTTAGGCAAACCTTTTCATTCTCTACTGCACCACCACCTTTGGTGTCGTTTGTAAACTTACAAATCATGTCACCTACACTCTCATCCAAACCATTGATATTTGTAGATGGTTATGCATGCAACCTATACTGTAGCTACCTTATCACCACTAACCACGCCCCATCCTATTAGTACAACTGTAGTCTCCTCCCTTTGTTCCACCCTTTTAGGTCCCGGTACGTCTGAAGGCTGGATGCAGTCAGTGCTGGGACGTGTGTGCCATGTGCTATAATAAACTACCAGTAAAGGTTACAGTGTGTCAGAGAACACTCCTTTACATGGTGTCAGAAGTGGGATGCGAGCGTTTCCCGTTTACCGGTTTTCATTTATTTTGTTCCCGTTAGTGCCCAGTTTCGGGTTTCCCTCGATATGGCGTCCTCATGCCGAAAGCCATCTCCCCTTGTCTTCGATGCCGACATTGCGGAACGATGGTCGACTTTTGTGATGGACTACACTCACTACGTCAATATTGCGAACCGGAACGACCCAGCCGCGGTCAAAGCATCACTTTTGCTCAACCTGGCCGGTCCCGACGCAATGAAGAGAGCTCAAGCCTTTGTCTATGCACCAGCGGTCCTGGATGACAACGACCAGCCGGTCGAGCCAGCTGAATCGGCCGACGACCCGGTATGTCTTTTGCGCAAATTCGCGGAGCTATGCGACCTGCCCTCCAACCGTATACTGGAGCGGGCCAGGTTCTTCTCACGCAAGCAACAGCCGGATGAACCTGTTGAATGCTTCATTGCCGACCTGCGACACCTTGCCCAGCGGTGCCGATTCGAAACCATGCGCGACCAGCTCGTCAGAGACATTCTCGTTACCGGTATGGTCGATCAGAAGCTGCGTGCCGACCTGCTGCAACGGCCTGACCTAACCCTGACTCAAGCAATGCATGCGTGCCGCATTGCCGAAGTGGTCCACCATCCTCACGGACAGAGGGGGTCTGACAACCGAGCCGTAAATTTAACTGGAGTTGCTGGACAACGACGGATGAGGGAGAACTTTCGCCCTCCACAGCGGCCCGTTCGCACACCCCGGGACCCAAGATCTAACAAGTGTCCTAACTGCAGCTACGTACACTCCTCAGAATCACAGTGCCCAGCCCTTGGGAAGACATGCAATTTCTGCGGGAGAAGAAACCATTTTGCAGCTGCCTGCCGATCCCGTGGGAAAGTTCCCTCAGCTCCCAGACAACTCCTAGACAATCTTTTGCAGGTTGATAGCGAGATGGACTCTGAGCCCAGCTTTTCCACGGGAGATGTAAGTATTTACACTCTCCTCCACAGCCGATCTCGCCTCCCCGATCCTTCTGTGAACATAACTGTCAACAATAAGTGTTTCTCTGCTAAACTTGACACGGGGGCGAAGGTGAACGTAATGTCAACAAAGCTGTTCCACCGGATAAGGAATAATGAGCTGCTGATTGCCGACCGCTCTGTTTTGCGTGCCTATGGGGGAGAGGAACTAACACCTGTGGGGAGGGCGACCTTCCACTGCGTGCTGCAGGAAGGTTCCCAGGACCTGTCTTTCTTCATTCTGGACAGTGACTGTGTGACGTTGCTTAGCAACCGGGCATGCCAGGATCTTGGGCTGGTGTCGTTTAACCATACGGTCCACAAGGTGCAACCTGTGATGGATCCACTATGTGAGTACCCAGACCTGTTTGACGACAAGCTGGGGAAGCTGCCGGTGGTGTACAAGATCGCGACAGACCCATCTGTGGAGCCCGTGATCCGTCCACCCCACAGGGTGTCTTTTGCCATGAAGGGCAAAGTGGAGAATATGCTCAAGGACATGGTCAACATGGGAGTGCTGGAGGCTGTCAGCGATCCAACCGTATGGGTCTCCACCATGGTCGCCACGTTGAAGAAAGGAAAAAATGAGATACGGGTGTGCATTAACCCCAAGGACTTAAATATGGCAATTAAACGGCCCCACTACCCCATGAGGACTGTCGAAGATGTTGCCGCCCAGGTGGGACAAGCTACTGTGTTCTCCGTCCTCGATGCAAGGAGCTCGTTTTGGCAGATACCCCTGGACAAACGCTCCACGGATCTGACCACGTTCAGCACGCCCTTCGGCAGGTTTAAGTTTTTACGGATGCCGTTCGGCATCAACTCTGCCAGCGAGGTATTTCAGCGTTCTATGGAACAACTATTTGCAGGTCTGCCCTGCGCGATTATTGTGGATGACATTCTGGTCTATGGGAGGGACGTGGCCGAACATGACCACAACCTCCGGCGGATTTTGGACCGTGCCCGGCAGATAAATTTGAAGCTCAATCGGTCAAAGTGCAAGTTCCGGGTGCCTGAGGTCACATACGTCGGACACATCTTCACAGCCCAAGGGTTAAAGCCAGACCCGCAAAAGACCAGCGCCATCTCTGAGCTGCCGGCCCCGACTGACGCTGTCAGTCTGCAGCGCTTCCTGGGCATGGTGAACTACCTGGGGAAGTTTATCCCCGACCTCAGCGAGTTGAGCGCACCCCTGAGACAACTCACAAAGAAGGACATTGCCTGGGCATGGTTTCCACACCACCAGCAGGCGTTCGACCTGCTGAAGACGAGGCTGGTCAGCACACCAACACTAAGGTTTTTTGATCTGCTGCTTCCAATCGTGGTCACCTGCGACGCCTCCCGATTTGGACTGGGTGCTGCCTGCCTGCAACTCCACGCTGACGACTCGCTGCAGCCTATCTCCTATGCCTCTAGGACAATGACGGCCACAGAGCAACGCTATGCTCAGATAGAGAAGGAGCTGCTGGCGGTGGTTTTCGCGTGTTCGAAGTTTAGAGACTTCTTATTCGGCACCAGGTTCACCATTGAAACGGATCACCAGCCACTGGTGACAATACTTAATAAACCGATACACTGCGCTCCTGCCAGACTACAGCGGATGATGCTGCAGCTACAGCGCTTTGACTTTAAGATCGTATATAAGAGGGGCACCGAGATGCATGTTGCTGATGCACTGTCCCGGGCCCCCCGGACCTCCTGCGACCAGCACCCCTTCGAGCAGTCGGACTTACAGGTACTGAACGTCAACTTCGTCCCTTCTCACCAGCTGAAATGCCTGGTTGAACACACCGCAAACGACCCCGACCTGCAGCAGCTTGCTGCTGTCATCAAGCGCGGGTGGCCCACCAAGCGGAATTCGTTGCCTGCCAGCGTCCACCCCTATTTTTTGGTCCGCGATGAGTTAGTCCTCCGGGATGGTATTATTATCAAAGGGCACAAGGTTGTCATCCCGGAATCACTGCGTGGCTTGTATTTTGATGCCGCCCACATGGGACATCCCGGTGCAGATGCCACCATCTCACATGCCCAGGACCAGTACTACTGGCCGGCCATGGCTAAATACATCCAAGCCCGAGTCGATTCCTGTCCGGACTGTCACTCGCTTGCCCCGCATCAGCAAAGACAGCCACTTTTGCAGCAGCCTGCACCTGAAATGCCCTGGACTTCTCTGGCTGCCGACATTTTCGACTGGCGTGGTAAGCAATACCTTGTGCTAGTAGACTCTTACTCGAATTGGTTCGAGGTGGACTTCCTCCCTGCCATCACCTCCGAGATGGTGATCAGCAAGCTTCGCCGCCACTTTGCCACGTTTGGTTCCCCTGTCCGGCTGCAGACAGACAACGGTCGCCAGTTCACCAGCGCTGAGTTTCGAGCGTTTGCCACAAAGTGGAACTTTAATCATTTCACTAGCAGCCCGGAGTACCCTCAAAGCAATGGTCTAGCGGAACGGGCGGTCCGGAGCGCTAAGCACCTGCTTGAACAAACCCGCCTCTCGAACGGGGATTTCTATCAGTGTCTCCTGAACCTTCGCAACATTTCTCGAGACATTTCCATGGGATCCCCTGCCCAGCGACTCATGTCCCGAGTTGTCCGCCCTCCGATGCCTATTGCCCAGCAGTCCCTGATGCCTAAAGTCCTGCAGCCTGCTGATGTCCAGAAACGTATTGCCCAAAAACACGAGATCCAGCGACGGTCGCATGATAAATCCTGCCGCCCTCTTTCTCCACTGATGCCGGGACAGGTCGTCCGTTTGCAGACGTCCACCGGCTATTCCCGACTTGCCACCGTCGTCGGGTTTGACACCGCGCCACGTTCCTACCTCGTGGATTTCGAAGGGACTGTCTACAGACGCAGCCGCCAGCACCTGTTGGCGGTTAACGAGCCCAAACCACCTCCTGCGGTTCCGTATACCCCTCCATCGCGTGTCGAGCCTTCCTCCACTAACGTACCCTCTGCTCCCTGCATGCCACGGTCGGTCCTTTTGCCTCGGGTAGCCCCCCCTGCTCCTCCCGGGCTTGCTCCCCAGGCTCTGTTGTCCCCTGCAAAATCTTCTCTCTCTCCACCTTCAACTCGTTCTACCCCTTCATTTTCGCCTGGCTCTCCTGTGTCTCTCCGTTCCCCCTGCAAGCTGGGTTCTCCACCCAGCTTCTCTCCTCCTGTTTCTGTTCTTGTCCCCCCTCCTACTCTTTCGGGCGGGGAGGGTGAAGGTGCTGTGCGCACTCGCTCGGGTCGGATTGTAAAACCTCCGGCTCGCTACGGAGAATATGTCTAGCTTTGCAGGTACTGTATAATAATCCTGCTACTGTAGTAACTTGTTTGAATTGTAAGGGGAAGGATGTAGATGGTTATGCATGCAACCTATACTGTAGCTACCTTATCACCACTAACCACGCCCCATCCTATTAGTACAACTGTAGTCTCCTCCCTTTGTTCCACCCTTTTAGGTCCCGGTACGTCTGAAGGCTGGATGCAGTCAGTGCTGGGACGTGTGTGCCATGTGCTATAATAAACTACCAGTAAAGGTTACAGTGTGTCAGAGAACACTCCTTTACATGGTGTCAGAAGTGGGATGCGAGCGTTTCCCGTTTACCGGTTTTCATTTATTTTGTTCCCGTTAGTGCCCAGTTTCGGGTTTCCCTCGATATGGCGTCCTCATGCCGAAAGCCATCTCCCCTTGTCTTCGATGCCGACATTGCGGAACGATGGTCGACTTTTGTGATGGACTACACTCACTACGTCAATATTGCGAACCGGAACGACCCAGCCGCGGTCAAAGCATCACTTTTGCTCAACCTGGCCGGTCCCGACGCAATGAAGAGAGCTCAAGCCTTTGTCTATGCACCAGCGGTCCTGGATGACAACGACCAGCCGGTCGAGCCAGCTGAATCGGCCGACGACCCGGTATGTCTTTTGCGCAAATTCGCGGAGCTATGCGACCTGCCCTCCAACCGTATACTGGAGCGGGCCAGGTTCTTCTCACGCAAGCAACAGCCGGATGAACCTGTTGAATGCTTCATTGCCGACCTGCGACACCTTGCCCAGCGGTGCCGATTCGAAACCATGCGCGACCAGCTCGTCAGAGACATTCTCGTTACCGGTATGGTCGATCAGAAGCTGCGTGCCGACCTGCTGCAACGGCCTGACCTAACCCTGACTCAAGCAATGCATGCGTGCCGCATTGCCGAAGTGGTCCACCATCCTCACGGACAGAGGGGGTCTGACAACCGAGCCGTAAATTTAACTGGAGTTGCTGGACAACGACGGATGAGGGAGAACTTTCGCCCTCCACAGCGGCCCGTTCGCACACCCCGGGACCCAAGATCTAACAAGTGTCCTAACTGCAGCTACGTACACTCCTCAGAATCACAGTGCCCAGCCCTTGGGAAGACATGCAATTTCTGCGGGAGAAGAAACCATTTTGCAGCTGCCTGCCGATCCCGTGGGAAAGTTCCCTCAGCTCCCAGACAACTCCTAGACAATCTTTTGCAGGTTGATAGCGAGATGGACTCTGAGCCCAGCTTTTCCACGGGAGATGTAAGTATTTACACTCTCCTCCACAGCCGATCTCGCCTCCCCGATCCTTCTGTGAACATAACTGTCAACAATAAGTGTTTCTCTGCTAAACTTGACACGGGGGCGAAGGTGAACGTAATGTCAACAAAGCTGTTCCACCGGATAAGGAATAATGAGCTGCTGATTGCCGACCGCTCTGTTTTGCGTGCCTATGGGGGAGAGGAACTAACACCTGTGGGGAGGGCGACCTTCCACTGCGTGCTGCAGGAAGGTTCCCAGGACCTGTCTTTCTTCATTCTGGACAGTGACTGTGTGACGTTGCTTAGCAACCGGGCATGCCAGGATCTTGGGCTGGTGTCGTTTAACCATACGGTCCACAAGGTGCAACCTGTGATGGATCCACTATGTGAGTACCCAGACCTGTTTGACGACAAGCTGGGGAAGCTGCCGGTGGTGTACAAGATCGCGACAGACCCATCTGTGGAGCCCGTGATCCGTCCACCCCACAGGGTGTCTTTTGCCATGAAGGGCAAAGTGGAGAATATGCTCAAGGACATGGTCAACATGGGAGTGCTGGAGGCTGTCAGCGATCCAACCGTATGGGTCTCCACCATGGTCGCCACGTTGAAGAAAGGAAAAAATGAGATACGGGTGTGCATTAACCCCAAGGACTTAAATATGGCAATTAAACGGCCCCACTACCCCATGAGGACTGTCGAAGATGTTGCCGCCCAGGTGGGACAAGCTACTGTGTTCTCCGTCCTCGATGCAAGGAGCTCGTTTTGGCAGATACCCCTGGACAAACGCTCCACGGATCTGACCACGTTCAGCACGCCCTTCGGCAGGTTTAAGTTTTTACGGATGCCGTTCGGCATCAACTCTGCCAGCGAGGTATTTCAGCGTTCTATGGAACAACTATTTGCAGGTCTGCCCTGCGCGATTATTGTGGATGACATTCTGGTCTATGGGAGGGACGTGGCCGAACATGACCACAACCTCCGGCGGATTTTGGACCGTGCCCGGCAGATAAATTTGAAGCTCAATCGGTCAAAGTGCAAGTTCCGGGTGCCTGAGGTCACATACGTCGGACACATCTTCACAGCCCAAGGGTTAAAGCCAGACCCGCAAAAGACCAGCGCCATCTCTGAGCTGCCGGCCCCGACTGACGCTGTCAGTCTGCAGCGCTTCCTGGGCATGGTGAACTACCTGGGGAAGTTTATCCCCGACCTCAGCGAGTTGAGCGCACCCCTGAGACAACTCACAAAGAAGGACATTGCCTGGGCATGGTTTCCACACCACCAGCAGGCGTTCGACCTGCTGAAGACGAGGCTGGTCAGCACACCAACACTAAGGTTTTTTGATCTGCTGCTTCCAATCGTGGTCACCTGCGACGCCTCCCGATTTGGACTGGGTGCTGCCTGCCTGCAACTCCACGCTGACGACTCGCTGCAGCCTATCTCCTATGCCTCTAGGACAATGACGGCCACAGAGCAACGCTATGCTCAGATAGAGAAGGAGCTGCTGGCGGTGGTTTTCGCGTGTTCGAAGTTTAGAGACTTCTTATTCGGCACCAGGTTCACCATTGAAACGGATCACCAGCCACTGGTGACAATACTTAATAAACCGATACACTGCGCTCCTGCCAGACTACAGCGGATGATGCTGCAGCTACAGCGCTTTGACTTTAAGATCGTATATAAGAGGGGCACCGAGATGCATGTTGCTGATGCACTGTCCCGGGCCCCCCGGACCTCCTGCGACCAGCACCCCTTCGAGCAGTCGGACTTACAGGTACTGAACGTCAACTTCGTCCCTTCTCACCAGCTGAAATGCCTGGTTGAACACACCGCAAACGACCCCGACCTGCAGCAGCTTGCTGCTGTCATCAAGCGCGGGTGGCCCACCAAGCGGAATTCGTTGCCTGCCAGCGTCCACCCCTATTTTTTGGTCCGCGATGAGTTAGTCCTCCGGGATGGTATTATTATCAAAGGGCACAAGGTTGTCATCCCGGAATCACTGCGTGGCTTGTATTTTGATGCCGCCCACATGGGACATCCCGGTGCAGATGCCACCATCTCACATGCCCAGGACCAGTACTACTGGCCGGCCATGGCTAAATACATCCAAGCCCGAGTCGATTCCTGTCCGGACTGTCACTCGCTTGCCCCGCATCAGCAAAGACAGCCACTTTTGCAGCAGCCTGCACCTGAAATGCCCTGGACTTCTCTGGCTGCCGACATTTTCGACTGGCGTGGTAAGCAATACCTTGTGCTAGTAGACTCTTACTCGAATTGGTTCGAGGTGGACTTCCTCCCTGCCATCACCTCCGAGATGGTGATCAGCAAGCTTCGCCGCCACTTTGCCACGTTTGGTTCCCCTGTCCGGCTGCAGACAGACAACGGTCGCCAGTTCACCAGCGCTGAGTTTCGAGCGTTTGCCACAAAGTGGAACTTTAATCATTTCACTAGCAGCCCGGAGTACCCTCAAAGCAATGGTCTAGCGGAACGGGCGGTCCGGAGCGCTAAGCACCTGCTTGAACAAACCCGCCTCTCGAACGGGGATTTCTATCAGTGTCTCCTGAACCTTCGCAACATTTCTCGAGACATTTCCATGGGATCCCCTGCCCAGCGACTCATGTCCCGAGTTGTCCGCCCTCCGATGCCTATTGCCCAGCAGTCCCTGATGCCTAAAGTCCTGCAGCCTGCTGATGTCCAGAAACGTATTGCCCAAAAACACGAGATCCAGCGACGGTCGCATGATAAATCCTGCCGCCCTCTTTCTCCACTGATGCCGGGACAGGTCGTCCGTTTGCAGACGTCCACCGGCTATTCCCGACTTGCCACCGTCGTCGGGTTTGACACCGCGCCACGTTCCTACCTCGTGGATTTCGAAGGGACTGTCTACAGACGCAGCCGCCAGCACCTGTTGGCGGTTAACGAGCCCAAACCACCTCCTGCGGTTCCGTATACCCCTCCATCGCGTGTCGAGCCTTCCTCCACTAACGTACCCTCTGCTCCCTGCATGCCACGGTCGGTCCTTTTGCCTCGGGTAGCCCCCCCTGCTCCTCCCGGGCTTGCTCCCCAGGCTCTGTTGTCCCCTGCAAAATCTTCTCTCTCTCCACCTTCAACTCGTTCTACCCCTTCATTTTCGCCTGGCTCTCCTGTGTCTCTCCGTTCCCCCTGCAAGCTGGGTTCTCCACCCAGCTTCTCTCCTCCTGTTTCTGTTCTTGTCCCCCCTCCTACTCTTTCGGGCGGGGAGGGTGAAGGTGCTGTGCGCACTCGCTCGGGTCGGATTGTAAAACCTCCGGCTCGCTACGGAGAATATGTCTAGCTTTGCAGGTACTGTATAATAATCCTGCTACTGTAGTAACTTGTTTGAATTGTAAGGGGAAGGATGTAGATGGTTATGCATGCAACCTATACTGTAGCTACCTTATCACCACTAACCACGCCCCATCCTATTAGTACAACTGTAGTCTCCTCCCTTTGTTCCACCCTTTTAGGTCCCGGTACGTCTGAAGGCTGGATGCAGTCAGTGCTGGGACGTGTGTGCCATGTGCTATAATAAACTACCAGTAAAGGTTACAGTGTGTCAGAGAACACTCCTTTACAATATTTATGACAAGCATCACAGGATACAGAACTGATCTCTTTGGCACACCACCGATCACAGGCCTCCAGTCTGAACATAAAATCTCCACTCTCCACACTCTGCCTCATTCAACCAAGCCAGTTTCGTATCCAATTGGCCATCTTACTGGATCCCATGTGTTCTAACTTTCAAGACAAGCCTACCGTGCAGGGCCTTGTCAAAAGCTTTGCTTAAGTCTATGTATACACCAACTACCACCCTGCACTCATTAATCCTCTTCAAGATCGTGTCTTCAAAAAGCTCAATCAAAGCGATGGCACAACGGTAGAGTGACTGCCTTACAGCACCAGAGACCCAGGTTTGATCCTGACTACAGGTGCTTGTCTGTTTGCAGTTTGTACATTTTCCCCATGACCTGCATGGGTTTTCACCGGGGTGCTCCTGTTTCCTCCTACACTCCAAAGACATATATGTTTGTACTGTAGCTCAATTGGCTTGGTATGATTGTAAATTGACCCTAGCTTGTGTGCGAGAGAGTTAGTGTGTGGGGATCGCTGGTCGGCACAGACTCAGTGGGCCAAAGAGCCTGTTTCAGCGCTGTATCTATAAACTAAACTAAACTAAACAAATTCGTGAGACAAGATTTTCCAAGCGCAACACTGTGCAAACTATCCCTAATCAGTTCTACATAGGTCACAAATCCAATGTAAGAATGGCTGAATCATCATGAAATATGCACCAGAGCATGACTACATTTGAAACAAAACAATGTTAGGCCCACCTTCTCTCATTTCCTGTTTTCAGTTTTAGTTAATAATTGTTCTACTCCCATTATACTTCCTCGATTAATTATTTGTTTCTTTACTTTTTTTTATTGACACCCGATTTTGCCTCACACTGTCACCTACAGCCTTCAGTACTAACATCCAGTTAGGGGCAGCACAGTGGTAGAGCTGCAGCCTTACAGCACCAGAGACCCAGGTTAGTTCCTGACTATCTTGACTATTAGTCTTCCTCAATCAGCTGAATCACTTCCCCTATCTCATAATAAGTGAGCTAAGGTAAGATCCATGTCCATCAGCAGATTTCCCAAACCCTAGGGGGCTATAGATTTAAAGTAATTAATAGAAGGAGTGAACGGAGGTTGAGGATTTTTTTTTCTCATCCAGCAGACAGTAGTGATCTGGTACTTTTGGGAAGTACCCACTATCCCACTATCCTTCGACAGCATTGGATGCGTACTTGCTGAAAATTACCCACAGAACCACAGACTCAGTAGAGAAAGGTTGTAGTGGGCTGGCTGTCCCACACACAAGGGGGTTAATGGTCTCCCACCTGTGTCATAGATCTGTTTTGTCATTCATAAGTTCATAAGTTATAGGAGCAGAATTAGGCCATTCAGCCCATCGTCTACTCCACCATTTAATCGTGACTGATCTATCATTCCCTCTCAACCCCATTCTCTTGCCTTCTCCCCATAACCCCTGACACTCGTACTAATCAAGAATCTGTTAATCACCACCCTAAAAATATCCATTGATTTGGCCTCCACACCCATTGCTGGCAATGAATTCCACAGATTCACCATCCTGTCTAAAGAAATTTCTCCTCTATTACTCTGTTATTTTCAGCCATTTAAGCTCCCCTGGCTCACTCCCATCATAGATCTTTCCCTTGCCTCCCTCCTTCCTTCCCCACATCTTCTGCATCTGAGAAATTGATTTATCTTTAACTTTTCCCCGTACTCCTGAAGCATCTGCAAAGTGCAACCTCAAATATTAACTCGGTAGCTGCTTGATCTGCTGAGTATTTTGAGTAATATTTCTTTTTTTATTTCAGATTTCTTGCATTTGAAGTATTTCATTCTTGTGTTCTTTGCTTAAGAATGGGTAGACTGATGGGACTGAAGGCTGATAAATCCCCAGGGCCTGATGGTCTGCATCCCAGAGTACTTAAGGAGGTGGCTCTAGAAATAGTGGAAGCATTGGAGATCATTTTTCAATGTTCTATAGATTCAGGATCAGTTCCTGTGGATTGGAGAATAGCAAATGTTATCCCACTTTTTAAGAAAGGAGGGAGAGAGAAAACGGGTAATTATAGACCAGTTAGTCTGACATCAGTGGTGGGGAAAATGCTGGAGTCAATTATAAAAGACGAAATTGCTGAGCATTTGGATAGCAGTAACGGGATCGTTCCGAGTCAGCATGGATTTACGAAGGGGAAATCATGCTTGACAAATCTACTGGAATTTTTTGAGGATGTAACTAGGAAAATTGACAAGGGAGAGTCGGTGGATGTGGTGTACCTCGACTTTCAGAAAGCCTTCGACAAGGTCCCACATAGGAGATTAGTGGGCAAAATTAGGGCACATGGTATTGGGGGTAGGGTACTGACATGGATAGAAAATTGGTTAACAGACAGAAAGCAAAGAGTGGGGATAAATGGGTCCCTTTCGGAATGGCAGGCAGTGACCAGTGGGGTACCGCAAGGTTCGGTGCTGGGACCCCAGCTATTTACGATATACATTAATGACTTAGACGAAGGGATTAAAAGTACCATTAGCAAATTTGCAGATGATACTAAGTTGGGGGGTAGTGTGAATTGTGAGGAAGATGCAATAAGGCTGCAGGGTGACCTGGATAGGTTGTGTGAGTGGGCGGATACATGGCAGATGCAGTTTAATGTAGATAAGTGTGAGGTTATTCACTTTGGAAGTAAGAATAGAAAGGCAGATTATTATCTGAATGGTGTCAAGTTAGGAGGAGGGGGAGTTCAACGAGATCTGGGTGTCCTAGTGCATCAGTCAATGAAAGGAAGCATGCAGGTTCAGCAGGCAGTGAAGAAAGCCAATGGAATGTTGGCCTTCGTAACAAGAGGAGTTGAGTATAGGAGCAAAGAGGTCCTTCTACAGTTGTACCGGGCCCTGGTGAGACCGCACCTGGAGTACTGTGTGCAGTTTTGGTCTCCAAATTTGAGGAAGGATATTCTTGCTATGGAGGGCGTGCAGCGTAGGTTCACTAGATTAATTCCCGGAATGGCGGGACTGTCGTATGTTGAAAGGCTGGAGCGATTGGGCTTGTATACACTGGAATTTAGAAGGATGAGGGGGGATCTTATTGAAACATATAAGATAATTAGGGGATTGGACACATTAGAGGCAGATAACATGTTCCCAATGTTGGGGGAGTCCAGAACAAGGGGCCACAGTTTGAGAATAAGGGGTAGGCCATTTAGAACGGAGATGAGGAAGAACTTTTTCAGTCAGAGGGTGGTGAAGGTGTGGAATTCTCTGCCTCAGAAGGCAGTGGAGGCCAGTTCGTTGGATGCTTTCAAGAGAGAGCTGGATAGAGCTCTTAAGGATAGCGGAGTGAGGGGGTATGGGGAGAAGGCAGGAACGGGGTACTGATTGATAGTGATCAGCCATGATCGCATTGAATGGCGGTGCTGGCTCGAAGGGCTGAATGGCCTACTCCTGCACCTATTGTCTATTGTCTGTTGTCTATTGTCTATAATGGTTTAGGCCCATGGGCGGCACGGTGGCGCAGCGGTAAAGTTGCTGCCTTACAGCGAATGCAGCGCCTGAGACTCAGGTTTGATCCTGACTACGGGCGCCGTCTGTGCGGAGTTTGTACGTTCTCCCCGTGACCTGCGTGGGTTTTCTCCGATATCTTCGGTTTCCTCCCACACTCCAAAGACATACAGGCATGTAGGTTAATTGACTGGGTAAAATGTAAAAATTGTCCCTAGTGTGTGTAGGATAGTGTTAATGTGCGGGGATCGCTGGGCGGCGCGGACTCGGTGGGCCAAAGGCCTGTTTCCGCACTGTATCTCTAAAAAAAAAGAGTAAACTGCATTTTGTTGCTCATGGAAGACAAGAGAGAAATGCTTGTGAGGGAGAGAGCAGTCCAACGATTAAGGGAAAAGTTGCAGATCAAACGAGATTGCATGTTCAAAGTTCCGTTGAAGTAAGAGGAAATTTGATCCAGTTGTAAATAGGAAATTTGGAAAGAACTAGACCAAGTGGACCTGTTGGGCCTAAACCTCTCCTGCATTGGTGCAGCACCCTCTCCTCTCCCCGTCCCCTCTCCCCCCCTCCCTCCTCTCCCCCTCCATCCCTCCCCCCCCTTCCTCTCCCCTTCCCCTCCCTCCACTCCATCCCCCTTAACCCCCCTTATCCTCCCAACTCCCCCCCTCCCTCCACCCCCTCCCTCCCTAGGAGATAGATTTAAACTTTAAAATGTGAATAACTTAAAAAATATAACACCAATTTCAATGAAATTTCTTCCATTAGCACCAAAGGGATGACGTTGAGTAAGGTGGGCCCAAAATTGTCGCGCTATCGTGTACCATTTTGGCTGTAGTTCAGGAACAAACAAACAAACAAACAAGCAAACGAGAGTTTTAGTATATCGATGAGGATATGTAGACAAAGAAAGAGTTATCGAGATGGAGAGAAAGAGCAAATGAGCCAGATAAAACAATGTGAGTGTAATCTAGAGGGAGAGAGGGGGAGAAGCAAAAACAGTTTAGACAGTGAGATGACAAAGTGAAATCGAACATGCATTTTTGAGCTACATAGAAACAGGAACCTTTGCAAACATAGTGACTTGAAGTAAAAATATAACAACAGGTTTAGGATCATCACTAGATTCCGAAAATGGTTAGACTCTGAGCCCGAGAACTTGAGTAAACCGGTCATTTTACCACACTGGTTCTGCTTACTCTGCAACTTGCAGCACTAACGTTTTCCACCTAAAATGTGGCAATGAACGGACTGCAGCAGTTGGCAGGAAGCCCATTCGTAGCTTTACAATTCACGCATACCCAGAAATGTGTTAAGATTGACTGCCAAAGTCCGATTCACAATGGGCATTCTTACAGAAAGAGATTCGGATGGCTGCCTCAGTGACTGAGTGGGTACATCCACCCATTCAACTTTGAAGCAAATTTGGGTGGCACGGTGGTGCAACAGCAGAGTGGCTGCCTTACAGTTCCAGAGACCCGGGTTCGATCCTGACTATGGGTGCTGTCTGTACGGTTTGTACGTTCTCTCCGTGACCGCGTGGGTTTTTCCCAGGTACACCGGTTTCCTCCCACATTCTAAAGACGTGCAGGTGTGTAGGTTAATTGGCTTCGGTAAAGATTGTAAATTGGCCCTAGTGCGTAGGATAGTGCTCGTGCACGAGGATTGCTGGTCGGCACACTCGGTGGGCCGAAGGGCCAGTTTTCGCGCTGTATCTCTAAATTAAACTAAATCAATGGGAACCATTTGTCTATCTTTCTGGTGGTGAAACACAATTCTGGACAAACATTTTTTAATGAAATAAAAAAGAATCCACTTTTTTTCCTCTTCACGTTCTAATCATGTGTTCGAGTTTATCCCATTGTCTCACCCCCTCCCTATACTTCCCCCAGCCCATTATATGTAAATAATTTTGTGTTCCTCCAACATTAACTGTAGTACATCCATGATTCCTTTAACCCCTTTGTGGCCTGACCTTTAGTTCAATCTCTAGAATTTCTTTGCAAGGCTTCTCCTGCTGTAAATCTCTCCTTTTAATTTAGTCCTGTTTATTATTGTTGGTGTAACCAAAGTACAGTGAAAACCGTTTTTGTTGCTCCCTATCCAGTCAGCGAAAAGACTATACATAGTTGCATCAAGCCATCCACAGTGGACAGATGCAAGGTAAAGAGTAAAAAACTTAGTGCAAGATAATGTCTAGTTGAGTCCGATTAAAGATAGTTTCTTTATAATCAATCTTTCAGTTGCCCCTGTCAATGTCTTCTTAGATAGTTTTGTGTCTATTTGGGTCTTGCTACTATAATAAATGTGCAATGAAAGTTTTCACTCTTTTATTATTGTTTCTCCCATGAAATTAAATATCATTAACATTTTCTCTCTTGCCTATAGAATTTGATTTCTAAAGTAGAGTTGCTTTTTTAATATTTTAAATAAAAATGCTTTTGCGTACATTTTTGAATTTCTGTATTGAAATTCCCTTTGTACAATACCAACTAAACTACTTACTGATAGGCTGCTTTTGCAGAAGACGTACAGATTTGTAGATTAATTTGCTTCGTCAAGTTGTAAAATTATCCCCTGTATGTAGGATAGTGTTAATGTAATGGATGATTGCTGGTTGGTGTGCATTCGGTGGGCTGAAGGGGCTGTTTTTGTGCTGTATCACTGAAGTTTAAATGTAAAGCGAAGTCTTGTGTTTACTGCACAGTTGTGGCACAGTGGCACAGCGGCAGAGGTGCTGCTTTGCAGCGCCAGAGACCCAAGTTCAATCCTGACGGTGGGTGCTGTCTGTACGGACTTTGTATGCCTCTCATAATTTTGTAGATTTCTATCATGTCTCGCCGCAACCTCTGATATTTGAGAGAAAATGATCCAAGTATGTCCAACCTCTCAGGGCGGCACGGTGACGCAGCGGTAGAGTTGCTGCCTTACAGCCCTTGCAGTGTAAACTGGCTTGGTGTAAGTGTAAAGTTGTCCCTAGTGTGTAGGATAGTGTCAATGTGTGGGGATTGCTGGTCGGTGCGGACGTGGTGGGCCGAAGGGCCTGTTTCTGCACTGTATCTCTAAATTAAACTAAACTCTCCCTGCAGCTAATACCCCTTAATCCAGGCATCATTTTGCTAAAGTCGATAAGGTACCATTCCTCCTAACCAATTGTTAGGGAAGAACTACCTGCACTTATACCCACCCTACTAGGTAGTCAGGCTGAAGCTTAACATTTAATTGAGGACTCATGGGAATTCTGTGCATGGTACAGGTGTGTCAATGTCCTCTTGTTTTTTTAATTGTTATGCTGCAGATCAATAGGATTCAGTGCGTTCAAAGTCCCCGTCACTGCATCTGTCGTCTTGGCTGCTTTGTCGGGCGAGGTCTCATAAAAAAAATGCTGAGCTATTTCCTATAAAGAGGCAATTGAAACGCAAAAATAAATCGCTGGTTCTCTCACGTATCTGCGCTGATACAGAGCGCTGGTGTCAGGTCACTACGTTACTTGCCCGGCTTGCAACAGTACCTTCTCAGAGCTAAGCAAAGGAAGGCAATTGGCCATTTGACTTCATTAGATAGGATTCATAATCAATTCTTAGTAAATCATTGGCAAACAGCACAGGTGATTTATTTAGTAGGATGTTTTAAAGTACAATGTTCAAACTTTGTACTCTGGCGATCAGTAATTCACGTCACGCAGGGTACATTGTGAACAATTGATTTGAATTATTGGAAAGAGGTGCTGTGTTTATGATCTAAGCTGGTAGCGGGAAAGGCAGCTCACTGCGAGTGGAAAGTTAAATAAATAATCTGGCAAACTGGATGGGAGAACTCATCATTTTTGTAATTGTCAGATAAAGTATCTGACTTGATACTCAAAGAAATAGCACACAACCATCGTAAAAGAAAGAAAATTATATCTAAACCAAAACCTAATCACTGCACTTCAATTTATTTTAATCATTGACCAATTCTTAGCTGGCAGACGGAAGGAGGCATGATATGGTGTTAAGGAGCAGTGAAATTGGAAGTATGAAGGATAATAAATGTTTAAAAAAGCACTGAAAGTGGTTTACAATTTCCATTTGCTAGCTATGCAGTTGATTCCTTGAATGCCAAAGGCCAGCAATTGAACACTTCAAAATGGGCAGAATTCAGAAGTTAAGTAACTTGCTTAAAATGGCTGATGAGACTACTTCAAACATTGTTCAGCTAATGAATTCCTGCAGAGTCTCCACACTTAATATGGGATCCACAAAAATATGTCGGAACTCCCCTGTGATGGGGTCCCTTGTAAAATCTTTCACAATACAGATGTAGGTCTTCCCCGGTACATTTGATTTGATACCACAGCTGATCAACCAACTACCTTAGGCGGTGGTGCAGTGGGAGAGTTACTGCTTTACAGCACCTGAGACCTGGGTTCAATACTGACTATGGGTGTTGTCTGTACAGAGTTTGCACGTTCTCCCTGTGACTGCATGGGTTTTCCCCACGTGCTCTGGTGTCCTCCCACATTCCGAAAATGTGCAGGTTTGTAGGTTAATTGGCTTCTGAAAATTGTCCCTAGTGTGTAGGATAGAACCAGTGTGTGGGGATTGCCGGTCGAAGTTGGCTCGGAGGCTCCAGGGGCCTGTTTCAACGCTGCTTCTCTAAACTAAACTAAACTTTGCTGTGAAGATGGTGTACGAAGGAACTGCAGATGCTGATTTATATCGAAGATATATCCTTGTTTGCATCACTGTGTCCCTTCATTATCCCCCCGCCAACAATGGGCCATTGTGGGCTCCACCCTTCCTTGGTCACCTATTGCGGACCTGATTTGTTCTGGCCTTTTCCTACCACCAGTTGCCCCCATCCCCTTTACTTTCAGTCTGAAGAAGGGTTCCGACCGGAAATGTCACCCATCCTTTCTATCCAGAGATGCTGCCTGACCCGCTGGGTAACTCCAGCACTTTGTGTCTATCTTTGCTTTGAAGACTACCTGGATACGGTATATCTTTCAGTAAAGTTCAATGTTTATGGTGATCTTTGATTTGTGATTGGCAGTGTTCGATGTAAAATGAATCAGAGAATGTGTGGCAGAAGGATCCATTGGCTAACAAAGATGTCTGATTGGCATTGGGAACATTTAACACAAACTGCTGACAAATCTTCTCCAAAATCCCACACTGTGTGTTTTATGCTTGTCCACGTGCTTCCATGAATTATATCTCAAGTGTTGCAGTCATAGTGACACACAACTGAAATCACTAATTTAATTTGTGGGATACAGTGCGGAAACAGGCTCTTTGACCCACTGAGTCCATGCCGACCAGCAATCCCCATACACTAGTTCAATCCTACACACTAGGGACATATTTTTTCACAGAAGCCAATTAACCTACAAATCTGCACGTCTTTGGAACGATTTAAGAAACCGGAGCACCCGGAGAAAACCCACGCGGTCACAGGGAAAACGTATAAACTCTGTACAGACATCACCCCTAGTCAGGATCGAACCCGGGTCTCTGGCGCTGTGAGGCAGCCACTCTAACACTGCGCCACTGTGCCGCCACTTGCATGACCTTTTACTGTACACACAGTTTGGGCAAGTGTCCCTGTACGCACGGGTCTTACTTGAAGAGCCATGGTCTGATTCTGAGTGACTTCATGGTGAGGTTACTGCCATGACTGTGGCTGGGCAAAAACCAGCAGTGAAGAATCTTTCAAGATGAATCATTGTTCCTTAAAGTTGCTTCCTGTTTTCTCTTAAGAACCTCAGTAATTGACCACACACATCTAACCCCAAAATTGGATGCCTATCTCTGACAATGCACTCCACTGCTTCTCTATTCACTATCGACCATCTTCCAATGCACTTGTTGCTTCCTCCACATCCATTATCTCGGTCCCCTCTTGCTGCCATTTCTCCTTGTTACCTTTAACATTCTCTATGATCCCCTGAACACCTACCTGTCCCATCCAAGAACTCCTTGGCCTCTTCCCACCTTCTCCCTCCAAATTCCTCCAAAACCCCTCCCCAATCCTCTCTCCACCCCCCCCCCCCCCCCCAACACACACAATTCTTACTACCATGAACCTCACCCTATCATTTCTCACTCTTTCCATTCCATTCCAATTTTTTTCCCAAGACGAAAATAGAGTTAAGAGATACAGCGAGGGAACAGTCCCTTCGGCCCACTGAGTCCGTGCCGACCAGCGTTACAATAGCATTATCCGACACACTAGGGAAAATTTGCAATTTACAGAAGCTAATTAACCTTCAAACCTGTACGTCTTTGACATTTGGGAGGAAGACCATGGTGTCACAGGAAGAACGTACAAACTCCATACAGACAGCACCCGCAGTCATGGTCGAACCCAGGTCTCTGGCAGCAACTCTACCGCTGTGCCACTGTGCCGCCCAAGTTGATAACTGATTTTTACCCCATCCCTGGAGTATCTTTCTCCAAACCCTGTCCTTGATTCTCTTCTGCTTTCAGAAACCATACAAGATTCACAAGCATGCAACAGCTTAGACCTAATGCAATGTTAATTTCCTAGCATTAGCTTAGGTCTAATGCAATGTTATTTTCCTGAAAAAACATTTGTTGCCCTCCTGAACACAACTCCTGAACAGATTTTTGCCGAAGCAATGAGAATCTTAGCTCCAGCGGCCACAAATGAACTGAATTTAGAATTCCATGTAGTTTTCTAAAATCAATATGTGATAATTATAAAACTGATACTTACTCACCAATGAACAGGGTAGCCTTATTAAAAATCTTTGGCAATGCACCCACATTAGGTGCATTAATAAAACTTACATTAGGTTACAATTCTGAATTAAATCAACTAATATTTTTAGATATGAGGAAAAACTAAAATAAAATATTTATTTTACGTTGCCTAATTGAGCTGGCTCATAGAGAAGTGAAAATAGAAACAAAGTGCTGGAGTTACTCAGCGGATCACGCAGCTTCTCTGGAGAAAAGGACTAGGTGACTTTTCGGGTTGAGACCCTTCTTCAGACTGCTAAACTTCAGACTGAAGCCCCTTCTTCAGCAGTCTGAAGAAAAGTTCTGGCCTGAAACATCACCGATTCCTTTTTTCCAGAGATGCTGTCTGACCTATTGAGTTACTTTAGCTTTTTGCGTCTATCTTTAGTTGAAACCAGCATCTGCAGTTCATTCCTACACATACATAGAAAGGTGATATGCCTATAATTATAATGTCTACTGATTTCAATTAGAATTTGGACACAATTTTTCAATTGCATCCACAGCAGGAAGATCCTGATGTTGAACTCAAGAACAAATAAAAACAAATTGAAAACTTTGCAAACAAAACTGGAATATGTTGCAGCGCCAAAAAGTGCAACCTTCTGTTGTCAGACCTGGCGAGCTGTGAAGCTATTTGGGATGAACGGTGCTATATAAATGCAAGTTCTTTCTTTCATAATTAGCTCTGTGTTTCCATTTTGGCAACAGAATGCCACAGATTGTCCGAGTGTACCGAGTGTGAATGGTGAGATTAGACAGTTTATATTAGAAAAGTGGTTTCATTCCAAGTGCTGGTTTAAATCGAAGGAAGACACAAAATGCTGGAGTAACTCAGCGGGACAGGCAGCATCTCTGGAGAGAAGGAATGGGTGACATTTCAGGTCGGGTCTGAAGAAGGATCTCGACCTGAAATGTCACCCATTCCTTCTCTCCAGAGATGCTGTCTGTCCTGCTGAGTTACTCCAGCATTTTGTATCTACAATGTGGACCTATTGTTTTCCAAATGAACCGGTTTATTGTGGAGCTGAGAAATCAGTTATTTTTTAGCTGCCCAGTGTCACTCAACCACAATAGAAACAAAGGACATGTGTATGAATCATGATGGAAAATTACTTGCCAGTCACTGGAATGAAATACAGGCAGGAAAAGATTTATGCTTTGTTCTCGTCAAAATTAAAATTGGTTTAAGACAAATAATACTCCCTCTGTAACTTGTGAAATTCAGATTACTTCCTCCTTCACCGAGAGACTGTTTTTAACTATGCATTAGATAGAAAGCACAATGCTAAGGCACCTTTATTCGATATGAAAGAAGTTGATAACTAAATCTCGCGAGGATTTACTCTGAATGTTATCAGTTCACAAGAGGAAAAATAAGCAGCTACTCCATTCAAAGCAAGCTGGAAACAAATTCACCATCAGACAGCATTTTCAACTCCATAGGTCTAATTGGGTGGGAGAGCAACCGATAGGTTGGAACATGGCCTCTACAGCCTCCAAATAATTCCACCTAAAAGAAAAGCAACCTGCCACTTGCAAAATGTTAACACATCGTACTTGCAAAATATTAACACATCTTTGAAAAAAAGCAAACCCAATTGTAATTTCTATGAGTCTGCCTGGCAAAATGGATTTCAGTATTATTCTATCATTAGAGAAGCGCTGAGGTTTTACCATTGCCAAATAGTTAATTGGGACTATGCCTTCCTACATAATATACTCTGAATACATACGGAGTATTCATGACTTACATTAAGCTATCTTTTTTGACACAGAATTCCAATTAAGTACCGAAGGGATTCAAATTACAAATCTTGAATGTTAAAGTCAGGCCAATTTTCGGGAAATGAGGTTCAAGTCACTTCTGACTAAAGTTATTAATTGAATACTCACACTACTGAGCTCCCTTTGAGTAAAGAATACAGTCCACAGTTTAAGAATAAGGGGTAGGCCATTTAGAACGGAGATGAGGAAGAACTTTTTCAGTCAGAGAGTGGTGAAGGTGTGGAATTCTCTGCCTCAGAGGGCAGTGGAGGTCAGTTCGTTGGATGCTTTCAAGAGAGAGCTGGATGGAGCTCTTAAGGATAGCGGAGTGAGGGGGTATGGGGAGAAGGCAGGAACGGGGTACTGATTGAGAGTGATCAGCCATGATCGCATTGAATGGCGGTGCTGGCTCGAAGGGCTGAATGGCCTACTCCTGCACCTATTGTCTATTGTCTATTGTCTATTGTCTAAAGTGATGATTAGCAAACACACAATAAACTATGTGGAAATACTGCAACTCTTGTGTACTGCCTCAGGGAATCTACTATTCCTACACTCTTGTACTTGGGTATGGTTGTGCTTATGCATAGCAAGATTTTACTGAATTGTATGTAAAAAAAATAGTATTCCACTGAATCTCAGTGGTTCAATGGTCCTTTATTGTCATGTGTACCATTTAAGGTACAGTGAAATTACCTAGGAACATGTGTCAATAAAGTACCACAATACCATTAAAAATGCTTGTTCCAAAGAATGAAGTGACCTTCTATCTAGCTGTAGAATGAACATACCTTTTAATGGAACCGATCCATGAATTAAATAATGTTTAAGGTCTTGATAACAAAAAATCTCCATGTGTATTAAATTTTTAAAAATTACATTGAAATTATCTGGTCAATCAATCACTATCAACCTCAAAATCTTGTTGACACAATCAGCCCCCAACTCCAAAGTCTATCCAATTGAATGAAATTCATGAGCAATCACAACAATTATTCTATTGAATGTGCCAAGTTAAAAATTGATTGTATTTGATTTAGCTATTTGAGTTTGGTTGGAGGGTTAAGGAATACAGTCACAGAGAGATGCATCATAGTGGCAGGCTCTGCACATTGAGTCCCGACCGACCATTGCCAACCCATTTTATGCTGATTCTACATTAATCCCTTTTGTAATTCTCCATGTTCCCACCCGCTCCCCTTTCTTCATCCAGATTCTCCCTTTCATCCACCCACTTGGGGCAATTTACAGAAGCCAATTAACCTACCAACCCATATGTCTTTCAGACATGGGAGGAAACTGGAGGAGTCGGGGGAGACCTGCATCACTGCAGGGAAGAATGTGCAAACATCACACAGACAGTATCTGAAGCCATGATTGAATACCAGCCTCTAGCGATGTGAGGCAAGTTCAGAAATAGTACTGCGTGCATGCTAAATGGCAATGTTCATCAGGAAACTGTCTTGTAGAGCTTTTCTCCCCCTACTCAATCAGTCTGAACAAGGATCCCAACCCAAAACATTGGGCACCTTCTTCAGGCTAGGATCCATCTTCATTCTGAGAATGGGTCCTGACCCAAAGCATCATCTGCCCAGTCCTGCCACAGATGCTGCCTGGCCTGTTGAGTTCCACCAGCACTTTGCTTTTTGCATTGTGATGACTTGCCTGAGCCATGAGGAAGTGTTTTGCTTGCATGCATGACGTCATGTGCATAAACACTCTGACTTCCAAATGTTGGGGGGCGGGGGGGGGGGGGGGGGGGGGAGATGGTTACCCACTGTATTATTTCACGTTACAAATGAAGCATTAACTTAACAATGTGGTGTCCTGGACCTCTTGAGTGGTCAGATCTTAATTGGAATGTTGCTGTAGGTTTTGGAACAGTTTTGCGTGAAACAATATTAAAGGTACCGGGACTACCAAGGAAGGGGGAATCTCACAATTGTGACAGTGGGAGTGAATAAAGAGTAAATGGATTGAAATAATTGGGGCTCTCCCTCCTAAAGAAAGTGGAAACAATCACCCTCAAATTGATGCAAAATCAGTTCCTGCTAGGCATTGGACATAGAACATAGAAATGTACAGTGCAGGAATAGGCCCTTTGGCCCACAATGTCAGTGCCGATCAAAATGCCAAGCTATACTAATCCTTTCTGTTGAGGTTGCAACCAACAGCTATTTCTTTTAAAGAGTGCTGGAGTGGACCTTCTTTCTTCGATTAAGGCCTGACTTCCTAGTCAATGTCCAGGTTGTTAGTTGGTTATTTATTTGGCTTTGAATGCTACTGGAGAGATATATGTAGCACATTGTCGTCATTACTGTGCACTCAGTGATCCATCACACAGATGTCTTCTATCTACAGATCTCATGATTCAAATATTTGATTTAAAAAGTTTTGTAAATCAATCATTTTTATAATTAAGTTAAACTGCATTCTAAGATATTAAATTTCTCCAATGTAAATGCTTGTAAATTCAATTGAATCATATGATTATACTACTTTGATAAACTATGAGGCTACCGTGTGGTAAAATTCAGCACCAACGACTTACGTACATACAGCATGTTTAGCATGGTGAAGTATGTAAAGTATTTCCATATAAGAGTTTGGTCATTCCAAATGAGAGTTGCAAGGGAGGATGGGGAGATGGGAAGGCAGATGTATAGAGAAGGAAGTCTGCAACTCAGATCTCCTTGGACAATTGTCAATTGTTAGAAATATGTATAAAAGAAAATTTCATGCCAAACGGCTTTAGTTTAGGTTTTAAGGAGTGCCTTTAAAGAGGAAAGAGAGGGTAGCAAGACAAATAGATTTAGAGAAGTACACAGAAAAATCTTTCCTTAATAATGTGCCAATATAAACAAAATATTATGAAACAAAACATTGTTACTTTAAAAAAGAACTATTGTTGTTTCCCACCTTTACTAAGTATTTGCAGCTGTCCAGTGCCATTAGTTGGCAGTCGCATATTGTCAATCATATCTGTAGCAATAATTTGACCAATTATTGAGCCATTCCACAACACTTCCTTGTAATTATAGGATTTCTGTTAAATATGTTTAATCTGCATTTAGAACCGTAACCTCAAGGGGTTACTAGTCTGCTCCAATATCACAACATGGGCGGCACGGTAGCGCAGCGGTAGAGTTGCTGCTTTACAGCGAATGCAGCGCCGGAGACTCAGGTTCGATCCTGACTACGGGTGCTGCACTGTAAGGAGTTTGTACGTTCTCCCCGTGACCTGCGTGGGTTTTCTTCGAGATCTTCCGTTTCCTCCCACACTCTAAAGACGTACAGGTATGTAGGTTAATTGGCTGGGTAAATGTAAAAAATTGTCCCTAGTGGGTGTAGGATAGTGTTAATGTACGGGGATCGCTGGGCGGCACGGACATGGTGGGCCGAAAGGGCCTGTTTCCGGCTGTATATATATGATATGATATGATATGATAACTGAATTAGTCCTCAAAAGGCCAAATTCTACTTAATGAAACCATGCTGATATAAATGTGAACCAATAAACAGGTAGAATCTTTTCAAATAGCAAAACCCAAAGTGCTGGAGGAATTCAACGGGCCAGGTAGCAATAGTGGGGAATAGTTCAGTTTAGATTAGTTTAGTTTAGTTTCATTTAGATTCCAGCATCTATAGTTTCTTGTGCCACCATCCTTTCAAGTTTGGTCATTATTGCTAAATTCACCAATTATCTGCTGGTATTTCCTGCAGGACAAAGTCCATATATTGCCATATCTTCCAGTGATCATTTCCACAGACATTTTCATGGATTCATTTCTTGGATCACAAGTGTCACATCATTTTAATTGGAAATACTCAACATCTATTGAAAATATTCAAGACAGGTGGACTTGTACATTAATTATTTTTTTGATCGTAAGATACTTCATGGAAACAGGCCTTTCAGCCCACTGAGCACACGTTGATCATCAACCACCCATTTGCACTATTGGACCCTACCAAATTACTCTTACGATACTTCGCATGGAAACCAATGCAAATTTTGTGTTTGCAACAGTTGCACAGAATAACCATGCACAATTGATTGACAGTAACAGATCCACTGAGTCAATGCTGACCGTCGATCACCCACTCGTACACGTTCTATGTTATGCCACATTCGCATCTACACTCTACACACGAGGGGAGAACTACAGAGACCAATTAACCTACAAACCTGCACAGCTTTGTAATGTTGGGGGGAAAACCAGAACACCTGGAGGAACTCCAAGCGGTCACAGGGACAACATGCAAACTCCACATAGACAGCAGCCGAGTCAGGATTGAACCCGGGTCTCTTGCATTGTGATGCAGCAACTTTACCAGCTGCTCCACTGCACCACACTATGCCACACAATCATTTCTTTGACATGATATTAATAAATATAATTTCCTACAACAATTGAAGATTCTATGTAACCTTATTGGAAAATGCTAGCGAGTCCAATTGAGTGACTACATTAAAAAAGACATATAATCCTAAGTACACATAATGCGCACATAACGTGTTTACTTTGCACTTACATGCGTAAGAGGTGGCTATTACTCAGTTTTGCTGCGAAAAATGATGCCATGTTTGTCCTTAAGCCAATATAAGTAAAATATTATGAAACAGAACATTGTTACTTTAAAAAAGAACTATTGTTGTTTCCCACCTTTAAGAAGTATTTGTAGCTGGCCTGTGCCATTAGTTGGCAGTTGCAATGACGTTTAATCACGTACTCATGGACGATGAGTCATGGGAAGCCCATTATGGAGATGAAGAAAAACACTGTGGAGAGGTGGTTGTGCAAATGGAGGGAGGAGAGAGGATTTAGAGGAAATGACAAGTGCGAAAGGAGGTTAATGGTACATGGGTATCTAGACACAGATCCAACCCATTGCAGACAGTGGCAACATCAGGACCAAAGATTGAGGATCTGTGACCAAATGCGATCAAGCACAAAGAGTTCAATCTATGTTTTTTTTAGTTTTAGTTTTAGAGATACAGCACGGAAACAGGCCCTTCGGCCCACCGAATCCATACCGACCAGCAATCCCCGCACATTAACACTATTTTACACACACTATGGACAATTTACTCCTAACTGGCCAACTCCTCATGTCCGACGTCGCCAGAGGCTCGCTCCTGCTTGACGCTCCAGTCTTCGAGACCGAGCTCGGCAGCATACGAGCATTCCCCCTGCGGCCGCCGACTGCGGGCCCTTCTTTGGGGTGGTGAGCCAGGCCATCGAACACGTGAAATATGAAGGAGTTTTGACCACCACTTTAGGTTACATCCCACCCAGAAATACAGGTTCAGTGGGTAGAGTTTCAACAGAAACTTGTGCAAATGCACAATGACCTTTTGAGTGCAATATCTTATATTTTGATAAGGGTGCATACATAGGCATAATGTGTATGCGTGTATGAATCTATGTGTGTGTGTGTCACAGTATGTGCACATGGATGTATGACAACTTTTATTTTTCTCACTCTTTTACTGTTATATTATTGTTATTTTTTATCTTGTACATTTGAGCTCCGTTCAGGCAGTGTGCCTGAATTTCGTTGTATGCACCAATAAAATAAAGTATTAAGTATTAAAACGTGTTGTTCATGATTTGTTTGTTCATGATTCAATCATAACAAACACAAAAGGAGACAGTCCATCCTTTCAGGCCATAGTCTGCAATGTCATCATTGTAATCAGTGTGCAGACAATAGGCAATAGGTACATTGCCATTCGGCCCTTCGAGCCAGCACCACCATTCAATGTGATCATGGCTGATCATTCTCAATCAGTACCCCGTTCCTGCCTTCTCCCCATACCCCCTGTCTCCGCTATCCTTAAGAGCTCTATCTAGCACTCTCTTGAATGCATTCAGAGAAATGGCCTCCACTGCCTTCTGAGGCAGTGAATTCCACAGATTTACAACTCTCTGACTGAAAAAGTTTTTCCTCATCTCCATTCTAAATGGCCTACCCCTTATTCTTAAACTGTGGCCCCTGGTTCTGGACTCCCCCAACATTGGGAACATGTTTCCTGCCTCTAACATGTTCAACCCCTTAATAATCTTATATGTTTCGATAAGATCCCCTCTCATCCTTCTAAATTCCAGTGTATACAAGCCTAGCCGCTTCAGTCTTTCAACATATGACAGTCGCGCCATTCTGGGAATTAACCTAGTAAACCTATGCTGCACACCCTCAATAGCAAGAATATCCTTTTTCAAATTTGGAGACCAAAACTACACACAGTACTCCAGGTGTGGTCTCACTAGGGCCCTATACAACTGCAGAATGACCTCTTTGCTCCTATACTCAACTCCTCTTGTTATGAAGGCCAACATTCCATTGGCTTTCTTCACTGCCTGCTGTACCTGCATGCTTCCTTTCAGTGACTGATGCACTAGGACACCCAGATCTCGCTGTACGTCCCCTTTTCCTAACTTGACACCATTCAGATAATAATCTGCCTTCTTATTCTGACCACCAAAGTGGATAACCTCACACTTATCCACATTAAACTGCATCTGCCATGCATCTGCCCACTCACACAACCTGTCCAAGTCACCCTGCAACCTCATAGCATCTTCCTCACAGTTCACACTACCACCCAGCTTTGTATCGTCTGCAAATTTGCTAATGGTACTTTTAATCCCTTCATCCAAGTCATGAATGTATATTGTAAATAGCTGCGGTCCCAGCACCGAGTCTTGTGGTACCCCACTTGCCACTATCTGCCATTCTGAAAGGGACCAATTTATCCCCACTCTTTGCTTTCTGTCTGTCAACCAATTTTCTATCCATGTCAGTACCATGTGCTCTAATTTTGCCCACTAATCTATGTGGGACCTTGTCGAAGGCTTTTTTCAAAAGTCGAGGTACACCACATCCACCGGCTCTCCCCTGTCAATTTTCCTAGTTACATCCTCAAAATATTCCAGAAGATTAGTCAAGCATGATTTCCCCTTCGTAAATCCATGCTGACTTGGAACGATCCTGTTACTGCTATCCAAATGCTCCGCAATGTTGTCTTTTATAATTGACTCCAGCATCTTCCCCACCACTGATGTCAGACTAACTGGTCTATAATTTCCCATTTTCTCTCTCCCTCCTTTCTTAAAAAGTGGGATAACATTAGCTACCCTCCAATCCACAGGAACTGATCCTGAATCTATAGATTCTCCTATTGTGAGATCTTGTGTGTTACTTTGACCATTTTCTGTTATGTAGTCCATAACCAGTTACTCACCCATATAAATAAGCTCTAACTAAACCAGTGCAGTAACAGCAACTTCTAATCAAACACATGAAAATACCCGTGACATAACTGCAATGGTTTTTACGTCGGTCAGGCTGCAGGGTGGCCAGAAACAATGGCACTTCCTGTGACGTGCTTAGTCGTGCAGTAAGAACACAACTGAAAGGAGGGAGAAAAATATTCCAGCAGGCCTGACGTAACCTTCTGGATCAACAAAATTCAATACTCCAGGCTAAAAATAGCCCACGTTCAGCTACTTATAGCCTCCTTGGCTCTGAAAAGTTTAATTTAAAGGAAGGAATACAATTAATTTCACTATTTAGTTTTATTTTGTTTTAGAGATACAGCGCAGAAACAGGCCCTTCGGCCCACCGAGCCCGTACACTAAGCGATCCCCGCACACTAACACTATCCTACGCTTGCCAGGGACAATTTACATTTATACATTTATACCGTGCCGATTAATCTACAACCTGTAGGTCTTTGGACTGTGGGAGGAAACCAAAGATCTCGGAGTAAACCCACGCAGGCACGGGGAGAACGTACAAACTCCGTACAGACAGCACCCGTAGTCAGGATCGAACCCACTGTAAGGCAGTAGCTCTACCGCTGCGCCACCATGCCGCCCGTCATTATTGTTGAAGTAAATACAAACTTCACAATGTATCATCCAGTTCATTACAAGAAATAGGAGAGAAAGAGGCTTACAGACGTCATTGTTAGTCTTGCTACATGACGTTGATAGGAACTTTTATGACCCTTCATTTTTTCTTAATATAATTGATTACTTTGAATCTGGGCCTGTATAAACAAGGAGAGAATGCGTTTATTCGCAGGGCCATGAAACCCATAAAACTTTAGGACCTGTGGCAGTCAATTTAATTAAAGAGCATTCAAGACAGTTGCAGATATTGCTTAATTAGGTCAAAAGCTGATGCTGTTCTTTACTAAAAGTTGTGAGTTCAGTTTCATTCACAATGTCCTGAACCCAACATATTGATGTCATCATAAAACCCATCTATGTGTCTCCATAGAAGATTGCCAAGATTCGATATGTTAGTCAATACTCTCTTGAACATCTACAGGGATATGGTAGAGAGCACATTGACTGGTTGCATCATGGCCTGGTTCGACAACTCAAATGCCCAGATTACACTGCCCAATCCATCACCAATACTGACCCCCCCACCATCAATGGGATGCATCGGAGGCATCAAAAAAGCAGCCAGCAACATCAAGAATCCACATCACTCTACAGGCCTCTGTAAACCGTGACCTCCAGGTTCAGGAATAGCTTCTTCTCAACAACCAGAGGAGGTAGTTAAGGCATGTGCTATAACAACATTTAAAAGACATTTGGACAGGTACACAGATAGGAAAGGTTTAGAGGGAAATGGGCCAAATGCAGGCAGGTGGGACTATTGTAGATGGGACATCTTGGACGTCTTGGACAAGTTGGCCTGAAGGGCCTGTTTCCATGCTAAATCTCTCTATGATTCTATGACTCCATGCCCACAAACACCAACTAAACTATGAACTATTAACTGTCGTGGTTGCACTAGGGATTTTGTGCTTTTGGTTTTTGATTTTGTTTTTTTTGTTTATTATGCAATCTATGAGTATTGTGTTTACAGACTCATTGTGCTACTGCAAGTAAAAACATGTAATTGTTACGTTTTGGTACGTATGGCAATCAAACACTCTTGGCTCTTGGTTTCATTGCATTTGCTGTAATATTACATTTTAAGATCATTTTAGAAAATATGTGGTAAAATCAAATCAAAAGCTTTGTGAAAATAATATTGTATCTCAATTAAAGATAAAATTGCAAGTTAAGCTAGTTTTAAATGCAAACTTGCATTACTACAAGTACAGCATTTTAAAATTGTGTGTCCCACTCATATTTTTGTCAGCAAAACATCAGTGGTTGAAAGACCAACACTTACCGTCACAAGGCAGTGCAAAAAGCGGCTGGACTTCCTATTTAGCTTCATCATCATTATTGGCTACTACACAATACACTGCTACTTAACTCTTTTGTTCCCATTGTTTTGTACATCTTAATCATGTTGTTTTCCAGATTTAAATTAGCATTAAAAAAAACAACAACAATTTCATTTGTTCTTTTATTAATTTGTTCTTTGTATCTCTTCATATTTCTAGTTTCCCTTTCCCCTCTCACTCAGAAGAAGGGTCTGGACCCGAAACGTCACCCATTTTCTTTTCTCCAGAGATGCTGACTGACCCACTGAGTTACTCCAGCATTTTGTGTCTATCTTCAATGTAAACCAGCACCTGCAGTTCCTCCCAACACAACAATTTATAATAGTGTGTTTGATATGCAGCTAGGGAAAAAATGAAATGTTTTCATTTATAAAGCATCTTTCACATTCTTTTTTGATGTACCAAAGCACTTTATGGTCATTGAAGTTGCTGTTGCAATATTGGAAATCTGACAGCTAATATCTGAAGAGACAGATCACAAGGCAATGACCAGACACTATGCCTCTGAAGAACTATTTCTCCAAAACAACACCATGGGATCAAGAATAGCAATTTGAGAGACCAGTCAGAAGGCAGATCGTTAACTAATGCAATACAGCTCTGGAGCTTCTGCAATACAGCTCTGCAATGCAATACAGCTCTGGAGCTTCTAAATTCATGGTCGGCTCACTGATGTACATGTTGAACCCACAACATCAAAGTCAGGCCAGCCAAGTTACAGTTGATATATTTAACTCAGTGAGTTGATATCAATGTCCCAGATATGCAAATCAAAACACAGTAAACAAAAACTAACTCTGCGTCCAGAAATAATACTTGTACAGTACAAATAATCAACATCTTAGGAGGATGGATTTGCGGTGGCACAGTGGCATAGTTGCCGCCTTTCAGCGCCAGAGACCCGGGTTCTATCCTGACTTCGGGTACTGTCTGCACGGAGTGTGTACGTTCTCCCTCTGACCTGCGTGGGATTTCTCCGGGTGCTCCGGTTTCCTCCCACACTCCAAAGATATACATGGTCATAGGTCAATTTACTTCTGTAAAATTATAAATTGTCCCAATTGTGTAGGGCAGTGTTAGTATACTGGCTAGTGTGGATTCGGTGGGCCGAAGGACCTGTTTTTGCGTTGTATCTCAAAACTCGAAATTCTAAAGTCTAAATCTTCCTTATATGAGGTTTTAATTAAACAAATCCTTGTTCTACAAAAGTTGAAAGATACAGGTTTTTTAAAGTAGTTTTTTGTTTAAGTCAATACCCATCACTAATTGCCCTTTAAAAAGTGGCAGTGAACCATCTTTCTCGAGGACTGTGTGCCTAACCTGCACTTTCTCCACATTTTGCAGTTTCTTTAACACAGATATTCTGTCCTCACTTACTAGGTCGCACTTGCATGAGAAAAGGGATGTGAAATAATCTTCCAGCGATAAATAATCAATTATCTGTCCCACTCATAAAGGGCAGAATTGACTGTGAATGGGAGAAAAAGCTGCATCATTGGATTGCAGGTTACGATGAGCTAACCCACACAAAAGTTCACTTGTTCTAAATTTGTTTTGTTTTGGTCGCTGCTCTGCTTATCAGGAAGGAGTGTTGGACATTTCAGCGGCCAACAAACTGTGGGAGGACATATAATGTCATGTGCCTGGACTGACAGCATGTTTACTTCCTGCCTAGTTTCATCATCAGCCAACCATGGTGCTGGAGTGTTTATCAGCCAAGTGCAATGTTGGGGAAAGGGACAAAATGTTGGGGGGGGGGGGAGAGGTGGAGTTAACTCTTTGGTGAATTGGTAAAATGGCTTTGTTTACTTATCCAAATGCATTTGCTAATTAAGGTGGGTGATGTTTCGGGTCGAGACCCTTCCTCAGACCAGCAATTACCCATACACTAGTTCAATCTTTAGCCTTTAGACTTTAGAGATACAGAGATACTTTAGACTTTAGGAAACAGGCCCTTCGGCCCACCGAGTCCATGCCGACTAGCGATCACTCCGTACACTAACACTATCCTGCACAGACTAGGGACAATTTACAATTTAATCAAAGCCAATTAACCTACAAACCTGCACATCTTTGGGATGTGGGAGGAAATCGATGCACCCGGAGAAAACCCACGCAGGTCACAAGTCACATACAAACTCTGTACAGTCAGTACCCTTGGTCAGGATTGAGCCCGGGTCTCTGACGCTGTAAGGCAGCAACTCTGCCGCTGCGCCACTGTGCCACCTGCTTCTCCACCTTACTGTTTTTCCCCCACAGAAATTTTAAAATTCCCCTACCCAACACTATCTGACACCTGACCTCCCTTCATTGAGATCCTTGACTCCACAATGAGCAGCAAACGAATTTTACAAAGGTAGGCAGCCAGGTTCCATGCACTTTGTGTTAAGAATAGTGGATGTCATATTAATGGCAATTAAAATCACCAGAACCTCATGTTATTGAAGGTGAGTGCCAACACAATGGAAATTGCAGTTCCCCACAGTAAACGGGGGACCACACTGGTGCAGCTGGTCGAGCTGCTGCCTCACAGCGCCAGAGACCAGGTTTCAAGCCTGATCTCGGGTGCTTGTCAGTATGATGTTTGCACAATCACCTCTTTGACTGCATGGGTTTCCCCCCGATGATCTGGTTTCCTGCCACATCCCAAAGACATGTGGGTTTGTAGGTTAATTGGCTTCTATAAATTGTCGCTTGTACGTAGAAAGCAGATGAGTAAGTGGGATAACATTGACACAACGGATCAGGCAGCATCTCTGGAGAACATGCATAGGTGACGTTTTGGGTTGGGACCTTTCTTCAGACTGATTGCCGAAGGGGGAGAGAGGTGGGGAGAGATAGAGGCAGGACAACTCTGGCAGAGTGAATGGTGGATCTAGGCCAGGAGATTTTTTGATTGGGAGTTGGTTGGACAAAGGCCAGCGATGAAAAGGCAAAATGTTTGGGATAAGGAGATAAGAAGAGACGAGAAACGTGGAAGAGATTTAGGTGAAAGGGGGTGGGTGGAAGAGGAAAGGGAGAAATAGGTGCAGGAAGAGAAGTAGGAAAGGGGGTGTGTGTTTGTAGATTAGTTACCTAAAATTAGAGAATTCTGTGCTCATTTCATTTTTGTAAGCTACCATGCGGAATATGTTTGCGCATATGTTCCTGTTTGCGCTTGGCCTCACTCTAACAATGGAGGAAGCCAGGCCACAAGGTTAACATGGGAATCTACAGCAATATCAGCTGTCCACAGAATATATTGGTATGGTATGGTACTTTATGGAACTTTATTTGTCACATGTACCGAGATACAGTGAAATTCATTTTTGTATTGGGAATTTTCAATTGGGAATTCAAGTGTGTCGACAACAAGCCTTGCTGATTGGTAAAAGCAGGGAAATTGTTTCCTCTTCAGTTTTCCATATGTTCTCTGCTGACCATGGCATTCCATCGAGGATAGTCACCGTTATCTCCATCTGATACCTCTCTCCCCTTTCGTTCACCGCTGAGAGAAGGTAAGTGTACTAAGAACATTTTGGAACTCTGGTGCCCCCAGAAACGTGGCGACTCTTTGTGTACTGTCTAGGTAAAGTCTGCTGTATGATTTTACCGGATTGTATGCAAAACACAAAAAAATTCACTGTACCTCGGTACATGTGACAATAAAGTATCATTGAATCTCATTGAAATATAGGTTGACCCAGGTGACCATTTGGACCTTTAAGCATCTAAGTATAATCCTAGGGTCTTAGTTTGTCACTTTAGATTAGAATAGGTCAGAAAATGGCCGTTGTATGCAATGGCAAAGAGGACTTTATCTGTGTTACATAGAACATAGGAAAGGACAGCACAGGAACAGGCCCTTCAGCCCACAATGGCTGTGCTGAATATGATGCCAAGATAAACTAATCTCATCTGCCTTTACATGATCCATACCCTTTAATTCCCAGCATATCCATGAATCTATCTAAAAGCCTCTTACATGTCACTATTATATCTGCCTCCACCACCACATTTGGCAGTGCATTCCAGGCACCCACCACCCTCTGCGTAAAAAAACTTGTCCCACACATCTCCTTTAAACTTTGCCCCGTTCACCTTAAAGTTATGCCCTCCGATGTTTGACGTTTCCAACCTGGGAAAAAAGTTTCTGACTGTCTACCCTATTTATTCCTTTCATAATTTCATATGCTTCTATTATGTCTCTCCTCGCCCTCCAATATTCTAGAGAGAACAAACCAAGTTTGTCCTACCTCTCCTTGTACTAATGCCCCCTCATCTAGGTGACATGCTGGTAAACCTCTTTGGTGCGCTCTCCAAAGCAGGTGTCTCCTCACTGAGTACAACAAACTAAAGGAAATTTCACTTCAACTTTCACCCGAAATGCTTGACCTTTGAGAAAACTGACACGTCTTGTGCAAAATGTCAGCAGATGTGGGTGTGAACATTGAAAAATGTACTGGATTAGCTCAAAATAAATATTACTAAATTAGAACCATCATTTATTTTATGAACACTGGAAACATCTGCATGTTTCCCTTTGAGATTGTAAAATAAACTTGTATTTTCTTTGTGCTGACCTCTCTACTTTCCTCACCACCATCCCCCCCCCCCCCCCCCCCCCCCCCCCACTTACAAAACTTAAAATTTGAAGGAATTAAGTTTTCTTGCCTACACAGCAGCTCTCTAAATTGTTGTCAATGATTCCCTTTCTATTTGCAGTGAAGATTCAGGTGCTCCACTGTAACGGGTGTACTGTTTACTGAACTTCAATGACCTTTCCTGGAATAAGCTCTGCTTCTCAGAAGTTCCAGTAATACGGCTCGAATTGTACATAGCGTGTAGCATGATACAGCACTCCCTGTGACTGTCTTCCTGTAACGCAGGGCCCCAGAGCTGGCCAGCCAGCGAGTCAACTGAACGTAATGAAGCAACTGGCCGAATGAGGAAGAACAGGAAGCTGGCAACTGACTGCAACATGTTGCAATCAGGAGTAAAACTAGTCTAAGGATAAGGATTAAGCAGAATCTGACTTTAGTTTTACATTTTTCTACAAAAATAAAACTATTTTAAAGTTGGCAGTCTTATAAATGGAGACTATTTATAAACTGAAAAAGGGTCTTGACCCGAAACGACACAGATTCCTTTTCTCCAGAGATGCTGCCTGGCCCACTGAGTTACTCCAGCTTTTGGGTCTATCTTCGGTTTAAAGCAGCATCTGCAGTTCCTTCCTCCACGTATAAACGGGCACTGGATCAACTTTGTGTCACTGAGAAACCCTACAATTTACCATACAGAGGCGGCACAGTGGCACAGGTGGAGGAGCTGCTGCCTCACAGCACCAGAGACCGGGATTCGAATCGGACCTTGGGATGCTGTCTGTGTGGAGTTTGCACGTTCTCCCTGTGACTGCATGGGTTTCTTTCAGGTTCTCTGATTTCCTGCCTCATCACAAAGACGTGTGGGCTTTCAGGTTAAGTGGTCAGTGTACATAGCCCCTGGGAAATGGGGCAACACTGAACTAGTGTGAATGGGTGATCAATCATCGGTGTGGACTCGGTGGACTGAAGGGCCTGTTTCCATGTTGTATCTTCCAATGGTTTAACCACTCAAATGATTTTTTAGTTGAAAATTAAATATGCAAAGTTTAGTGCCTATTTGCTAGCCAAGGGATTGGAGCCCAGCCAATATTCCTCCCGTTAAAAAAAACACCAGGACTCTCCATTTTGCATGTTTAATTAAATTTCCTTTCTTAATGCAGTGACACAGCTAGAATGCCAGTACTATTTTTAGCTAAATAGACTAGTCTTTCATTGTAAATTGTGACAGTTTGGTTACACATTTAAGTATTTTTAGAAACTCTGCTTTTTTTAAGGGTCATATTTGGAAATTATAATTTCTGCCTGAAAATCAGGTGTTATCAGCTTTTGGTGTGCCAATTTAGCACTGGTGCCCATTTCAAATAAAAATAAAAATTGGTCTAAAGGCAATTGAAAGGTGTTTTGCTTTGCCCAAAAGTGATAACTGTATGAACTGACTAAACTGTTGTAACCTGAATGAATCGTGGCGCTTTTTCCACTTTGCTCAAAGTAGTGTCCCCCGCTGAGCCCCTGCAAATAATCAGTTGGTGCAAAGGCTTAAAAATATTGATTGATTGAATTTTGCTTGAAAGATATGGAATGGAAACAGGCCCTTCGGCCCACCATGTCCATTGCCAACCATCGATCGCCCGTTCGCACTACTTCTATCTCATTCCAATTTTGCATCCACTCCCGGCACACTGGGGGCAACTTTTTCCAGAGGCCATTTAACCGATAAACCCACACATCTTTGGGAAGTGGCAGGAAACCCACATGGAGAATGCGCAAACTCCACAAAGTCAGGATCGAACCTGGGTCTCTGGCACTGTGGGACAGCAGCTCTACTAGCTGTGCCATTGTGTCACCCCGATTGAGTCTCAAATAATGTATTATGAAGGATTTGTCATTGATTGTGGGCTTCATTGGTTAGTCCATCAATACATCTCCATGCCAATTGATTGCCACTCTGATCAATATCAAAAAATACACTGCTGATTGGGGAAGACAATGATATGAATCACTTAATCAGAGAATTGGTCATTCATAGTCATGGAGTCATACAACAGAGAAACAGGCCCTTCAGCCCAACTTGTCCATGCCGACCAAGATATCCATTCTCCACTAGTCCCACCTGCCCGCATTTGGCTCATATTCCTCTGAATCTTTCCTATCCATGTACCAGTCTACACGCCTTTTAAATGTTGCAATATTACTTGCCTCAACTACCTCCTTTGGAAGCTTGTTCCATATACACGACTCCCTCTATCTGAAAAAGGTTGACCCTCGGATTGCCATGGAATCTTTCCCGTTTCACCTTAAACCTATGTCCCCGGCTTCTTGATTTCCCTACTCGAAGTACATTTACCCGATCTATTCCCCTCATGATCTGATACACCTCTATAAGATCACCCCTCATTCTCATACACACTAAAGAATAAAGCCCCAGCCTGCCTAGCCTCCCAGGCCCTCAAGTTTTGGCAACATCCTCGCAAAACTTCTCTACACTCTTTCCATCTTACCAACATCCTTGCTATAGCAGAGTGACCAAAACTCAACACATGCTCCAAATACAGCCTCATCAATATCTTGTGCAACTATAGCATGACCTCCCATCTTCAATATTTAACACACTGACTGATGAAGACCAATGTACCAAAAGCTTTCTTGACCACCCTATCTACCTGTGACACCACTTTCAAGGAATTGCACTTCTAGATCCTTCTGCTTTACAACACTCTTCAATTATCTGCTATTCACTGTGTAGGTTCTGCCCTGGTTTGACTTTCCAAAATGCAACACCTTGCATTGATTACCATTAACCATTCCTCGGCCCATCTGCACAACTGATCAAGATCCTGTTGGAATTTTTGAGAACCATCTTTGCTATCTACAATTCCACACATTTTAGTGTAATCTGCAAACTTAGTAATGATATGTTTTACATTCTCATCCAACTCATTGATATGAACCACAAACTACTATGGGCCCACCACCGATCCCTGAGGAACAACATTGTCACAGGCCTCCAGTCAGAAAAGCAACAGAGAAACATAGAAACATAGAAAATAGGTGCAGGAGTAGGCCCTTTGGCCCTTCAAGCCAGCATCGCCATTCAATATAATCATGGCTGATCATCCAATATCAGTACCCTGTTCCAGCTTTTTCCCCATATCCCTTGATACCGCTAGCCCTAGGAGCTAAATCTAACTCTCTCTTGAAAACACCCAGTGAATTGGCCTCCACTGCCTTCTGTGGCAGAGAATTCCACAGATTCACAACTCTCTGGGTGAAAAAGTTTTTCCTCATCTCAGTTCTAAATGGCCTACTCCTTATTCTTACACTGTGACCCCTGGTTCTGGACTCCCCCAACATGGGGAACATTTTTCCTAACCCTAGCCTGTCCAATCCCTTAAGCGTTTTAAATGTTTCTATAAGATCCCCTCTCATCCTTCTAAATTCCAGTGAATACAACCCCAGTCGACCCATTCTTTCATCATATGTCAGTCCTGCCATCCCGGGAATTAAGCTGGTGAACCTATGCTGCCCTCCCTCAATAGCAAGAATGTCCTTCCTCAAATTAGGAGACCAAAACTGCATACAAGACTCCAGGTGTGGTCTCACCAGGGCCCTGTACAACTGCAATAGGACGTCCTTGCTCCTAAAGTCAAATCCTCTTGCAATGAAGGCCAACATGCCATTTGCTTTCTTCACTGCCTGCTGTATCTGCATGTTTACTTTCAGCGACTGATGTACAAGGACACCCAGGTCTCGTTGCACCTCCCCTTTTCCTAATCTGACACCATTCAGATAATAATCTGCCTTCCTGTTCTTGCCACTAAAGTGGATAACCTCACATTTATCCTTCTACCATCACCGCCTGCTTTCTTCCATGAGGCCAATTCTCTATCCAGTCTCCTAGCTCTCCCTGGATCCCATGCGATCTAACCTTCCAGAGCAGTCTACCATGCGGAACCTTATTAATTGCCTTGCTGAAGTCCATATAGACAATGTCTACAGCTTTGCCCTCATCAACCTTTTCACTTACTTCTTCATAAACCTCGATCAGATTCATAAGACACGTTCTCCCACACACAAAACCATACTGACTACCCCTAATGAGTCCCTATCTATCGAAATGCATATATATCGTATCCCTCAGAATACTCTCCAGTAGCCTGTCTGCCACAGATGTTAGGCTCCCAGGCTTTTCCTTGGAGCTCTTCTTAGATAGAGGCAAATCATTAGCCACCTTCCAGATTTCCGGCACGTCACCCGTGTCTAATGATGCTTCATATATCTCAGTCAGGCCAGCTGCAATTTCTTCCCTAGTCTCCCTAGATACATCTGATCAGGTCTGGAAGATTTATCTACCTTCATACAGGTTAGGACGCTCAGCACCTCCTTGACTGTAATACGGATGAATTGGTTGTTGATTTTTTATTTTCAATATAGGTGAACTATCGGGTCAGGGTGTGATGAGATTTTATGCATTACTGGGCTTTCTTGGCTGGTTTCCAGTGTTCTATGTTGGTGCTGAGGGTCGGAATGAAGAGAGGGTCTCCTATCTTGCTTTGGCAATTGATTTGGCAGGCTCCATATGAAAGACTTTGCTCTTTGGGAGTATAACCCATGCAGAAACTGCCTCTGTCCTCTGCTCAAGTGGAAGATCAGGCTGTGGACGATGAGCAGAAACATCTCCCTTGGAGCAACCTTCTTTCTGTTTTCATCCTTCTCCTGCAGCTGTTCATGCAGTGCCTCTTGTCAATAACTCAATGGAGATGGTGGGCCGAAGGGCCTGTTGTGCTGTAATGACTCTATCCAAGATGTGAAATATCGCAGTGATGAGAGTCTTAGAAAACCTGAGCCTGCAAAAAATAACACGAGAAAATGCCTCATTGGTCTGAATCTGTCTACTGTCAATGGTATTACAAACAGGTAAAGTTACGTTCATGGAAGATAGATTAACAGACAGGGTGCTTTTATGGCTTCTAAGATCTGGATCTGAATTAAATCCAGGCAGATGGTTGTCAGGTTGATAAATATTCTGTGATTAACTGATCCCAACTCCTATTGGGTTACGTGATTCAAGTATAAAACAATCTAGAGAATCAGAACTAATCGGTGATTCGAGTCCAAAGTACAGTAAGGAAGGTTGCTGCAGGAGGTGGAAATATCAAGTGAAGCAGAAAGTAAACTAAACCTTAACAGCTCTGTGAAGGTTTGGTCTAGTCTGAACAAACCAGAGAACCAATTTGATGCTCACACATGCAATTCAAACTCGTCTAGGCGTTCTCAAAAAAAACCATCAATCATACAGTGTTGGACTGCCAAGATGCATAGATCAACATAATAAAAATTTGTAGCATGGATTGTTTGATTAATTGCCAAAATGGGGTTTGGTTCTTGAAGGTGCAATATAAATTAAGATCTATTGGCATTGATTTCTATCTCTACCTGTTCCCTGCCCTTGCTTTTGTACTTATCTTGAAGATTCAACATTTTCTTAAAACTGGTGACGCTCAAAATTTGAAATTTAGAACAGAAAATCGTGGGGAAAAAAAACTCAACAGGTCAGGCAGCAACTGTGGGAAGAGAACAGTTACAGTTTCAGGTCAGAACTGATTAAAAGACAATAGGCAGAAAGAATGTGGTCATTTATTGTCTATTTAATGGTTACATTATTTAACTCAATTACAGACATTTCCTTTGGTCCACTCATTGCCCTCCCCATTAGTTTAGTTTAGTTTAGTTTAGAGATACAACACAGAAACAGGCTCTTTTGGCCCACCGGGTCCGTGCCGACCAGCAATTCCCGCTTATTAACACTATCATATACCCACTAGGGACAGTTTTTACATTTACCAAGCCAATTAACCTACATACCTGTACGTCTTTGGAGTGTGGGAGGAAACCGAAGATCTCGGATAAATCCCACGCAGGTCACGGGGAGAACATACAAACTCCATTCAGACAGCACCCGTAGTCGGGATTGAACCCGGGTATCCGGCGCTGCATTCGCTATAAGGCTGCAACTCTACCGCTGCGCCACCGTGTCGCCCATCTGCCGTTGCCTTGGCCAACTTGTTCTTATGGAGTCATGGAGTCATATCGCACAAAACAGGCCATTTGGCCCAACACATCCGCGCCAACCCATGGGCATTTATCCCTATTATCCTACCTTCCAGGTCTTGGCCAATAGCCTTCATATGAAAACAAGGGCTCCTCTAAACACCGTTAAATTATTCTGCTTCCACCGCTTTCTGCTGCAGTGCATTCCAGGTAATCACCACTCTCTGGCAGATCAAAAATTCCCCTCAGATCCTTTACCCTAAGTCTGTATTTTCTAGTTTATTCACTTCTGATAGGGGGAAGAGAGTAGTGCAGCCTACACTATTCATACTCCTCTGAACTTAATTTAACTTAACAACTTAACTTAACTTAATCATGTCCCTTCTTAAACTCCTACACTCCAGGAAAAACAGACCCAGTTTCTCCAGTCTAGTTTAGTTTAGTTTATTGTCACCTGTACCAAGGTACAGTGAAAATATTTATGTTGCGTGCTAACCAGTCAACGGAAAGACTATACATGATTACAATTGAGCCGTCCACAGTGAAGAGGTTTAAAGGAGTGGAGCGATTGTAATAAGTGATTACAGATTCACTTCTGGGACCAGCACACAGAGAGTCGCCTGGCTTGGGTGCCTTCTTGGAAAGCTCCCTTCATAACACCAAATATTCCATCCCAGTTACCATTCCTCGTGACCCTCATCTGCACCCTCTCCAGCACCATCACATCCTTCCTCACGTGGTGGGTCTGAAGAAGGGTTCCGATCCAAAACGTCATCTATCCATGTTCTTCAGCGATGCTGCCTGAGTTACTCCAGCACTTGGTGTCCTTTTGTGTAAACCAGTATCAGCAGTTCCTTGTTGCTATGAGTAGAACTACATGCACTACTCAAGCTGCAGTCTGACCAAGTTGGCACATAAACTCCCTGCCCTCCTAGTCAATGCCCAAATAATGATGACCATTACCCCATACCTTCTCTCTGCCTCAATTCAGATGAAGCATCTTCAATCTGAAATGTGAACTGTTTTTCTTTCCATACGATGCTACCTGACCTCCTGAGTTTTTCCAAACCTACCTCCTTTCATTTCTTGAACAATAAAAATGGTTTTTAATGAAAAGGTGGTGTTAAGTGAGCATCACAGTGGTGTAGTATTAGAGCTGCTGCCTTATAGCGCCAGAGACCTGGGTTCAATCCTGACCATGGGTACTTGTCTGCATGGAGTTTGTATGTTCTCCCTGTGACCACGTGGGTTTTCTCCGGGTGCTCCGGTTTCCTCCCCCACTAAAAAGATGTACAGGTTTGTAGGTTAATTGCCTTTGGTAAAAATTGTAAATTGTTCCCAGGGTGTAGGACAGTTTATGGGTTGATTGCTCGTCGGTGTGAACCCGGTGGGCACAAAGGCCTGTTTCTGTTCTGTATCTCTAAAGTCTAAAGTGATCTTCCTGGATTAGTCCAAGTTTAGGTGATCCCTTCCAAAACTGTAGAGTGGATAACAAGCTTTAAATCTGCTGCTTATATTTTTCGTTCCTTTACTCTCAGTTTATTTTAGTTTGGAGAAACAGTATGGAAACAAGTTCTTTGGCCCCACCATCCACTCTGACCATTGATTACCCGTTCACACTATTGTCCCACATTGGCATCCATTCCCTACACCAGGGACAATTTACAGAGGCCAATTAATCGACAAACCCACATGCCTTTTGCCTGTGGGAGGCAACAGGAGCACCCAAACAAAGCAGGGAGAACGGGCAAAACACACACATGTAGCACCCGAGGCCAGCATCAAACCCATGCCTCTGGCTCTGTTAGGGTGGTTAAGCTGGGTGATTATAGTCTGTCATGACATCAAGTTTCACATTCTACATTGCCATTAAATAATAAACCAGTGGACTTCAACCATAGCCGGAACACTCACACTTTGATCAGAGCACCAGAACATAATGATATCATTATGCCTGAAATCAATATAACTGTTCACTGGTACAAATGTGCACATATCTTGGTGAATAGTCCAAAGAGGTTTACCAATAGCTCTGAATTAAATGAACTACGCCATGTGTACAGGGCTCAGGTGAACCCACACAAGATTATAAAGTGCTGGAGTAACTCAGCGTGTCAGGCAGCATCTCCGGAGAACATGGATAAGGTGTTGTTTTGGATCGGGATGAGCCTAGCCTGTGTTTCTGAAGAAGGTCGTGACCCAAAACATGACTATCCATGTTCTCCAGTGATGCTGCCTGACCACCAGCACTTTGTGTCTTTTTTTGTAAACTGGCATCTGCAGTTCCTCGATTCTTCACACAAGATTATCCTCTATAAAAGCAACAACAACAATTTTCACTGACATCGTGCCTGCAAAGAGTTAAAAATCTCCAAAGTATTACTTAGAAATATAACTGTCTCTGCATGTTAGTCCTCAAAAACTCTTGACGAGGCAAATCCTTAGCAAAATAACCAAGTGAGGAATTTCTAGTCTTTTTCACAACTATGTAACATGGAGCTATTCTATTCCCATATGTATAATCTAATTTTATAGTGTAAGAAAATAACTGCAGATGCTGGTACAAATCGAAGATATTTATTCACAAAATGCTGGAGTAACTCAGCAGGTCAGGCAGCATCTCAGGAGAGAAGAAATGGGCGACGTTTCGGGTCGAGACCCTTCTTCAGACTTCTGAATGGTTCTGAAGAAGTATCTAATTGTATATGTACGTACTGGATAGAAATGTGATGCTTTTAAAGTGCCTGGTGGAACTGGAATGATGGCTTTAAAGGCACTTTAATTAGATGATTCCCAGTATGTTAGTTGCTGAGAATTCAACAAACTCACAAGGCCTAAGGTACCAGCGGAGGGTAATCAATGGAAAACCAGGTAAATGTCGGGATAAAACCTGGGTTCCGGGATAACTGATGGACAGAGGGGTTGTGGTGAAAGTCCGGTGCTCAGGAACTCGAGGTATGGAGTGGAGGTGTGTGCTAGAATCAGCACTCAACCGCGGTGGAGTGGATGTGTCAATAGTCAATAGTCGTTTATTTGTTACATACACATAAATGTGTAGTAAAATGAAACATTACCCGCAGTTGAACAATAAGACCAATAAGATTAATCAATAAAAATGCAATAACACATACAATCACAACTAACACCAAACAAAAAGAAACATCCATCGCAGTGAGTCTCCTCCAGTCCCTCCTCACTGTGATGGAAGGCCAGAATGTCTTTTTCTCTCCCCTGCCGTCTTGTCCCGCGGTCAGGCTGTTGGAGTTGCCACGTCGGGGCGGTCGGGGCTCCCGATATTGAAGCCCCCGCTGGATGGTGAAAAATCCCGCGGCTTATTTCAGGCCGCGCCGGATGGTGAAAGGTCCGCAGGGGGGCCGACCCAAGCCCCGCGATTCGGGGCGGGCGAACACGTTGCCTCTGCCGCTGCCGGAGCTCCCGATGTCGGCCCCCATCCAGGGGCCTGTGGGCTTCCGACGTCCACGCGGCCCGCGCCGGAGCCTCCGGAGACGAGTCGCAGCCGTTCCCGCAGCATCCGCAGGCAGCCAGCGCCGCAGGTGGTGAGTCCGGGCAGCGGGCTCTGCGAACCAGAGCCCCAGGTGGTCCCAGGTGCATGGCCGGTGGTAGGCCGCAACGGGAACGGAGACACGACACAGAAGCAAAGGTCACGTCTCCGTTCTGGAGAGAGAATGTTACAGTTCCCGTTCCCTCCCACGCCCCCCCCCCAAACATAACATACAACACTACATCATATTAAACTACAATTCAGACAAAAACAACAAAAAACACAAAAGACAGACGGACTGCAGGCAAGCCGCAGCTGCGACGGCAGCGCTGGCTCCTCGACTGGCCATTCGACTTTACTTTACTTTAGACTTTAGAGATACAGCATGAAAACAGGCCCCACAGCCCACCAGGTCCACTCCGACCAGCGATCACCCCATACACCAAAACTATCCTACACCTTTGGGGCCAATTTTACTTTTTTTTAACCAAAGCCAATTAACCTTCAAACCTGTACATCTTTGGAGTGTGGGTGCACCCGGAGAAAACCCACGCGGTCACAGGGAGAACGTACAAACTCCATACAGACAGCACCCATAGTCAGGATCAAACCCAGGTCTCTGGTGCTGCACCACTGTGCTGCCCATTAGGGATCCGTAGTTAGTAGAAAATGAGAATCAGTAGTTGGGCTGGCGTAATTTGTGGTCAAAAGGTGTGTTTGATCATTGGAGGGATCATTAGACATTTGTATGTTTGAAGGAGACAAAAGGTGAGGTTCTCAGACATGAACCTGATCTTTTTAAGTTACCCAGAAGAAGACCAGAACGGTTCAAGTGTGGCTCCCAAAGAGGGTTTGCACTGAAATTAGGTCAAACGGCACATATATGTTACAAAAGTAACATCTTATTTGTAGTACTTTTGATTCTCTGTTTTCCGTCAACAAATCCAAAGAAAACATCGTACTTTTCCTGAACAATCCCAGATGTTGAAAAGGATATCTGTGCCAAAAAACCCACTTGTGTCTGAACACAGACCAAGTTTCAAACACTGGCCTGAACAATCTCTCTAACACATTTAGTAACAAAACTGCAGCAGTGGGATGGAGTGGGTGGAATGAGAGTCGCACAGTGCAGGCTGTTCTTGTTAACCCTTTCTTTATTAACTACCTCAACTCTATCTTTCATAAAATTAAATTATACATAGGATTATATGTAATAATTCTGGATTGAAAAATATAACTGCAATGACAATCGGCACATGCAATAAATTTCCAGGAGAACTAAAGTAAGGTGAACATATGATGAGCATTTGCCAGCATTAGGCCTCTACTCGCTAATTTAAAAGGATGAGGGGGGACATTATTGAAACTTACTGAACAATGAAAGGCCTGGATAGGGTGGATGTGGAGAGGATGTTTCCACAAGTGGGAGAGTCTAGGACCAGAGGTCATAGTCTCAGAATTAAAGGACATTCCTTTGGGAAGGAGATGAGGAGGAATTTCTTTAGTCAGAGGGTGGTGAGAGATTTGACAGTACACGTTGGAAGGAACTGCGGATGCTGATTTACACCGAAGATAGACACAAAACGCTGGAATAATTCAGCAGGTCAGGCAGCATCTCTGGAGTAAAGGAATAGGTGACGTTTCGGGTCGAGACCCTTCTTCAGTCTGAGAGGGAAACTAGAGATATGAAAAGGGTCAAAGAAAAAAAGAAAGAAAGGTATGCAAAAGGACAAATCCAAGCCAGCAACAATGATCAAGGAAAGGTGGAGCCCACAATGGTCCATTGTTGGCTGTGGAGAAGGTGATAAGGAGTAATACAAACAGTGAAACTAAGCAGGACGGCAGTGAAACTAGGAGGGCGGGGGAAGGTTGGAGAGAGAGGGGATACGAGGCTTACTTGAAGTTAGAGAAATCAATATTTACTGGGTTGTAAGCTGCCCAAGACAGTCAGCTAAGCCAAGATTTGATTTAGACAGCTGCCCAAAGATTTCTGGACAGGGCCTCACCATTTTGGATCAAGATGGCTTTGGGCAGAAAATTAAGATTAGTGGATCCAGATCCAGACCTACAGATAAGGTCATTCGTCATTGGCAGCAAGTCATGGCATCTTATGATATTGCAAGTGATTTGATACATTTGACTAACTTGCTGGGCTATAATCACAGGGCAGTTGAAAGGCATCATCATTGTCTGGGAGTGGGGTCACAAATCAGCCGCACCAGGTAAGGACAGTAAATATCCTTTCTTTAAATTATATTAATGAAGCTGCTAGGTCGTTTCCGGATCAAGAAACGACCCCATAACGACCTCGTAGGGTTTCCATTGTAACCGGGAGGAGGGGAGGGAGGGAAGGGGGAGGGAGGGAGGAGGGAGGGAGGAGGGAGGTCCAGAAACGACCCCATAAGGACACAAAGTTTCCTACTGGAGTAACTCAGCAGATCAGGCAGCATCACTGGAGAACATGGAGAGGTGACATTACGGGTCGAGACCCTTCTTCAAACTAATTGTATGAGGGGAGGGAGGTCTCTCCCCTCTTCCAAATTTCATCCCTCCCCCCCTCCCCCCCCTCCCCCCCCCTCCCCCCCCCCCCCCCCCCCCCCACAACACAATCAGTCTGAAGAAGGGTCTCGGCTCATAATATCACCTATCTATGTTCTCCAGAAATGCTGCCTGACCCGTTGACCTCCACAATTTTGTGTCTTTTTGTGATTAAACCAACATCTGCAGTTCCTTGTTTCTACACAATGGAAATGGGCCATCCAGCATCAATCACCCATGTCCACGAATCTAATCGAACTTTATTCCCTCTACATTGTCATCAATTATCTCCAGATTCTACCACTCACCTACACACAAGGGCAATTTACAGCTACCAAATAACCTACCTACCTGCACGACTTAGTGATGTGGGGGGAAAACTGGAGCGCCCAGAGGAAACACACGTGGTCACAGGGAGAACGTGCAAACTCCACACATACAGCAGCCAAGGTCAGGATTGAACCAGGTCTCCGGTGCTGTGTCAGCGGTTCGACAAGCAGTGCTGTTGTGCCATCCTTTGCCAAATTTGAAATAGACCCAGCAGGTAAAGGGATACCGAGGTTGCTGACTGTCTCCTGCCAGTTCTTCATCTACACCTCCTCCTTCTCCTCAACATATACCTCCGCGCCAGCCCGTTCACACCCTGCAGACATCTGAAACTCAAACAACCATGAGAAGCATGAAAATCATGTTGAGTACTCGTTAATAACTGAAAGAAGCCACTCAAGCAACTGACTTGTATCATCAGTCAGAGTATTGACGATAGAGGCTGGGAGACCATGCTGCAATTGTACAAGACATTGGTGAGGCCACATATAAACGGATGACCAACACTAAATGTATTGTGTTCAGGTGTGGTCACCCTTTTATAGGAAAGATGTTGTAAAGCTGGAAAGGGTGCAGGAAAGATTCACAAGGATGTTCCCAGGCCTTGAGAACATAGCCTGGACAATAGACAATAGACAATAGACAATAGGTGCAGGAGTAGGCCATTCAGCCCTTCGAGCCAGCACCGCCATTCAATGCGATCATGGCTGATCACTCTCAATCAGTACCCCGTTCCTGCCTTCTCCCCATACCCCCTCACTCCGCTATCCTTAAGAGCTCTATCCAGCTCTCTCTTGAAAGCATCCAACGAACTGGCCTCCACTGCCTTCTGAGGCAGAAAATTCCACACCTTCACCACTCTCTGACTGAAAAAGTTCTTCCTCATCTCCGTTCTAAATGGAGAGGTTGAACAAGCTAGGACTTTATTCCTAGGAGTGCAGGAAGATGAGGGGTGATCTTACAGATGTGTATAAAGATCATGAGAGAAATAGATAAGGTAAACGCACTGAGTCATTTACCTAGGGTAGGGGAATGGTGAATTAGCGAACATCAGTTTAAGGTGAGGGGGAAAAGATTTAATAGGGGCATGAGGGGCAACTTTTTACACAAAGGGTGGTAGGTATATGGAACAAGCTGCTGGATCAGGTAGTTGAGGCAGATACTATCACAACGTTTAAGATACATTTAGACAGGTACATAATAGGATAGGTTTAGAGGGATATGGGTCAAACAGAAGCAGGTGGGACCAGTCTTGATGGGGCATGTTGGTTAGCGTGGGAGGTTTGGCCGAAGGACCTGTTTCCACGCTGTATGAATCTATAAGTCTATGACTCTATCTAACTTTAACGAGCATTGGGGCGGGGTTAGGGGGTTGCGTGGCTGTGCAGTGGGAATATGTGGAGATGGAGAATGAGAGGAGGAGGAGGAGGAGGTGAGGTGTGCTGACGGTCGGTTAATGCATGTTCAAGCCTGTAAAAAAGACCTGCCCTGCCCAAAGCACCACAAAGGCAGGGCTGACATTGTTAACATTACACATAGGTTGACGTCAGAGCCTGTTGCCTTTGCTACTTTCAACGGTTGTTAACTATTTATGGCCTAGCCTCATTATCGAAGTGAAAATCACCATTCTTGACTCCTAACTGCCCACATCTTTCTATTCCGAAGTTTGCATGTTTTGGAAGTAGATACAATAGTGGTGTTTAAGAGGCTTTCAGATAGGTCAATGGATATGCAGGGAATGGAGAGATATGGATCATGTGCAGGCGGGTGTGATTAGTTTATCTTGGCATCATGTTCAGCAAAAACATTGTGGGCTGAAAGGGCTGTTCCTGTGCTGTACAGTTCTATGTTTTATATTCTATGGAAGGCATTCAGGAATCACAAAAATAATTGTTGCTCACAAAAAATCTGAGACTAATTTTTTTCCGCAATTTCAGTTTAAGGACTTTCAAGGCAATTTGACCTTGTATTTATACACATGTTTCCATGGAATTATAGAGAATTGCAGCAAAGATGATTACTTTTGTCTATTGCTTTCTTCAGGCGAACTTCCATCATTTGCAGTTGTAGTTCCAGTGAGGAAAGGAGACTTCTTTCAGTTGTCAGAATTCAGCTTCACATGAGTGATATCTGCTCATGTTTGGCTTGGACATGGTTTGGGTCATGTCAGTCCCAAAACTACACTTGAGAAATGAAATTAGACATCTTGATTATTTCTGTAAACGGGAAGAAATAACCCAAAATCATTTACAGCAAGACGTCTTGTTTGGGGTCAGCATTTCAGGGCGAAGAATAAAATAGAGTTGGTGTTATATATCACTTTGTTATGTCTTCATGTTTATGTTGAGGGATATAATGGCGAAGTGGTTAATTGCTAAGTTAGCCATTGTTCAGGATAACCTTGTTAAAATCTAATCATGGCAGCTCGGGAATTTCCATGCTGGGAACATTAAATAAACCTGGAGGAAATCCTTATCTGATGACCACAGACCCTGCATCGTAGTTATCTCTGAACTGCCAGTTCAGTTTTTTAGTTTTAGTTTTAGAGATACAGCATGGAAACAGGCCCTTCAGCCCATTGAGTGCACACCAACCATCAATCATCCATTCTATGGTATCCCACGTTCTCATCCACTCCCAACATACTAGGGGCAATTTACAGAGGCTGATTAACACACAAACCCTCACATCTTTGGGATGTGGGAGGAAACGGGAGCACCTGGAGGAAATTTACGCAGTCACAGGGAGAACGTGCAAAGTCCACACGGACAGCATCCAGGGTCTGGATCGAACCCGGGTCTCTGGTGTTTTGAGGCAGCTACTCTACCAAATGTGCCACTGTGCTACCCAAAATAGGATGATTAGTTCTGTGACAATTTGCCACAGGGCAGTAGGGATGCATAATAAATGTTGGCTTTCTGCATATTCCAAACGTCAACAATCACCATCTTCAAACCACACCCTGATATACATTTATGCCAATTGATTCTGTCCTGTGATTTCAATTGACATTGTTTGCCACTTTCAGGCAGGCGTGGTGTAAGATGCTGTGCTGCTGAACATTGACTCTCAGAATTTACAGGCATTGTAACTACTGCTTAAATTCACCAGGGCTAGAACAACAAGGAGATTAAAGGGTTGATTTGGGCTCTCGAGCATACTACCTATTAATTATTGGGACTCAAAATGCTGGAGTAACTCTGCGGGTCAGGCAGCTTCTCTGGAGAAATGGAACAGTCGACATTTCGGGTCAAGACATCTTACTCAGACAAAGTCAGAGGAAGGAACTCCCTGACTGAGATGCAGGTGGCATGCCCTTTAAGTGTCCTGAGTTCACAGCCTCAGAATTCAGGGTATTGTATGACTTTGTTTGACTACCTGACTACCTTGGGATTCTGCATGCAATGATAAAAGGACTGCTACACAGGCAAAGGATCGGGGTGGGGGTGGGGGGGGGGGGGGGGTGGGGGGGAAGCACGGCACTTAATGCGGTATCATTTACTTTATATACTGCAATCGATTATGGGGTTTGAGAAGGCACAGCCCTCTATCTTCAGCCTTTGACATTGTGCCAAGAATGCCCGATGTAAAATAGAGGAAGAGCACCTCATCTTTCATCTAAGCCTTCTGCATGAAATTGAATTTAACAATTTCATGTTACCCTTGAGTTTCTCCCTCTCTTTCTCTCCCTCTCTCTCCCCCCTCTCCCCCTCTTTCCCCCTCTCTCACTACTTCTCTCCCCCTCCTTGCTTTCCCCCCACTCCTCATAACCCCACACACCCTTCCAAAAATTAAAGTCCTCTCCAACCTCCCACCCCAACATTACAGAGCATAGCTAGAAGTTTGATCATATAGTGACATTTATTTCAGGGCAATATTTTGCTCCATTCATTTAAAAATCTTATTGAGGAATCTCAAATGAAAAGTTTTCAATGCCAGCAATAAATTGGCCAGAATCAAGTAAGGTACAATTAGTTTAGTTTAGTTTAGTTTAGTGATACAGCGTGGAAACAGGCCCTTCGGCCCATCGAGTCCATGCCGACCACGATCCCTGTACACTAGCACTGTGCTACACACGAGGGACAATTTACAATCTTTACCAAATCCAATCAACCTACAAACCTATACGAATTCGGAGTGTGAGAGGAAACCGGAGCACCTGGGGAAAACCCACGTGGTCACAGGAAGAGCGTAAAAAACTCCGTACAGGCAGCAACTCTACCACTGCGCCATCGGGCCACCCCATTTGCTGCAGAGTTCTTGAAACAAGGCTTGAAATGAGAAAACCACCATCATTTACACCAGAAAGCAAAGAAAAGAAAGAATTGAGAATGCCTTATGCAGCTCATTGCTAGTGTTAGATTGTCTGGAACAAGTCTTCATTTTATATGTTAATAATATCAGACCATGAAGTAAAACAAGACTGCTGTTAATTGAAGAATTTATTTGTGTGAACAATTCCTACATTCTCTGAAGGAACCCATCACGCAAGATTCTCAAGCAGAGTTTAATATCTTCCAATAAATGTTTAAACACATTTTTTCTTCTTTGGCATACGTATTATTCATGCCATTATGAACTCTGTTATGCTACATCCGTTGTAAAATATCTTGACTGCATTCAAGAAAACTGGCCAAGATTTTCCAATGAAAATTAGATGGAACTCTAAGAATGCAATTTCTAAACCATCTATAAAGTTCCTAGAATTATAAGTAGCATGTTTATTCAATTAGCATCAGTTATCGCACAGTGTGATGGCCAAAAAAGCATTCCAATGCCTCTACTTCCTCAGAAGGGTATGGAAATTCAGCATGTCTCTAATGGCTCTTATCAATTTTTACAGACGCTTCACAGCTTGGTATGGAGACCATCCTGCCCAAGACCACAAGAAAATGCAGAGAGTCATTGACATAACCTAGTTCATCACGCAAACCTGTCCCACCCGCTCTTTGCCCCCCCCCCCCCCATTTCTACCAGGCTGCCTCATGAAAGCAGATAACATATTGAGGACCACTCACATCCTGGTCACTCTCTTCCTCCTCCCATCAAGCAAAAAATTCAAACCTTGAAAGCACGTAGCACAAGATTCTAAGATTCTTCCAAACTGTTATTAGACAATAGACAATAGACAATAGGTGCAGGAGGAGGCCATTCGGCCCTTCGCGCCAGCACCGCCATTCAATGTGATCATGGCTGATCATTCTCAATCAGTACCCCGTTCCTGCCTTCTCCCCATACCCCCTGACTCCACTATCCTTAAGAGCTCTATCCAGCTCTCTCTTGAAGGCATTCAGAGAATTGGCCTCCACTGCCTTCTGAGGCGGAGAATTCCACAGATTCACAACTCTCTGACTGAAAAAGTTTTTCCTCATCTCAGTTCTAAATGGCCTACCCCTTATTCTTAAACTGTGGCCCCTTGTTCTGGACTCCCCCAACATTGGGAACATGTTTCCTGCCTCTAACGGGTCCAACCCCTTAATAATCTTATACGTTTCGATAAGATCTCCTCTCATCCTTCTAAATTCCAGTGTATACAAGCCTAGTCGCTCCAGTCTTTCACATATGAAAGTCCCGCCATTCCGGGAATTAACCTAGTAAACCTATGCTGCACGCCCTCAATAGCAAGAATATCGTTCCTCAAATTTGGAGACCAAAACTGCACACAGTATTCCAGGTGCGGTCTCACTAGGGCCCTGTACAACTGCAGAAGGACCTCTTTGCTCCTATACTCAACTCCTCTTGTTATGAAGGCCAACATTGACTTTCTTCACTGCCTGCTGTACCTGCATGCTTCCTTTCAGTGACTGATGCACTAGGACACCCAGATCTCGTTGTACGTCCCCTGTTCCTAACTTGACACCATTCAGATAATACTCTGCCTTCCTATTCTTACCACCAAAGTGGATAACCTCACACTTATCCACATTAAACTGCATCTGCCATGCATTCGCCCACTCACACAACCTGTCCAAGTCACCCTGCAACCTCCTAGCATTTTCCTCACAGTTCACACTACCACCCAGCTTTGTATCATCTGCAAATTTGCTAATGGTACTTTTAATCCCTTCATCCAAGTCATTAATGTATATGGTAAATAGCTGCGGTCCCAGCACGGAGCCTTGCGGTACCCCACTAGTTACTGCCTGCCATTCTGAAAGGGACCCATTTATCCCCACTCTTTGCTTTCTGTCTGTCAACCAATTTTCGATCCATGTCAGTACCCTACCTCCAATACCATGTGCTCTAATTTTGCCCACTAATCTCCTATGTGGAACCTTGTCAAGGGCTTTCTGAAAGTCAAGGTACACCACATCCACCGGCTCTCCCCTGTCAATTTTCCTGGTTACATCCTCAAAGAATTCCAGAAGATTAGTCAAGATTCTTGATTCTTGAATGGACCTCTCCTATGTTTGGGATGAATTCCTGATCTTCCTATCTACCTCGTTGCTGCCCCAGCACGTTTTTATCTGCATTTTCTCTGAAGTTGTAGCGCAATATTATCTGTTTATTTTTTCTATGAGGTTAATTCTCACTTTTTTCTTCAAATGCAGATAAAAATGGTGTCGACACAGTGGCACAGCAGCAGAGTGGCTGCCTCACAGTGCCAGAGACATGGATTTGATCCTGACTATGGCTGCTGTCTGTACGGGGTTTGAACATTCTCTTTGCCTGCATGGGTTTTCTCCAGGTCCTCCCACATTCCAAAGGTTTGTAGGTTAATTGACTTATGCAAGTTGGAAATTGTCCCTAGCATGTAGGATAGTGTTAGTGTAGGGAGTGTTCGCTGAGTGCTGGAGTAACCAGCTGGTCAGGCAGCATCTCTGGAGAACATGGACTGGCGATGTTTTGGGTTGGGACCCTTCTTCAGACCTATCTATGTTCTCCAGAGATGCTGCCTGACCTGTTGAGTTACCCCAGCACTTTGTGTCTATTTGTAAACTAGCATCTGCAGTTCTTCGATTAAAAAATATTGTGTATGGAGGTAAGAGAAATCGATGAAAATCAGGGAATGATGAAAAGCCACCTTTTAAGGAAACAATGCTACTTGTTAATTGTTTTTAAAATAAGCTCAACAGCACCATTGTATCAAGGTTTTATGCCCTCCATATCTTCAGCTCTTACCACCCAGAATGTCTTACACAGGCCTGACTATCCCAATTTCTGTATAAGTCACCATGCAAGAGAAAATTATATTAAATTCACCAATTATACAAATAAAAGAGAACATATGAAATAGGAATCTGAATTGAATTCACACACCCTGGCTAAACTATATCACATCTTTTAACAAACTATATCACATCATTCACTAGTCCAGAATTACGGGATATCAGTTGGTATAAAAGCAACACAGTTTAACCATTTAGTTTTCTTTAATTCTACTTCCTTAGCATCAATATTTAACATTTGCAGGAACATTGCAAGTATTATGAAGTTGAATGGAAGCACAATATATATTTATGCAATATTGAAAAACTAAAGCCACCATCAGCCACCTGCGCCCATTATTTTTGTGGCGTTAATCAGTGTAAATCTACGTTACAAGGAATGAATCATCAATTTGTCTCCCGAGATCAGATTCAACTTTACTTCCTGTTCAGCAGCAGTCTCAAAGTCTCTCGTACCCCACCCTTTTCGGGTGTGTAAGCGTCTGTGTTTGCTGAACTTTAGGCGCCATTTCACACTGTGCCAAAAGGCAAACAAGTTGCTGCACATTCATCTCTTCAATTTGATGTTACAGTAAGTACTCGGTGTCTTTTAACGCCACAAAAAAAAAACACGATAATTAAAAATAAATGGCGATTAATATGTAATTGCCAATTGGAATATTTATACTATCATTACATGATATAATTGAATTAATGGAAGGGATTGTGATAGGATTAAATGTTATTTTAAAATGCACACTTCAAGTGCATTCATTTCACTTTCTGATAGCTGAAGCTTGAACCAAGTTTTTACTGTCAAAATATTTTTTGGCTCACATACAGCCGTGCTATTGTCCCTATGATTATACATGCCTGCAACCCTATAATCTCACCCGCAACTCCCTCCTACGCACTCTCTCACAATGGGCTGGAAAGCATCAGGATAGAGAATAGTGAAAGGCTTGGATAGAGTGAATGTGGAGTGGATGTTTCCACTACTGGGAGAGTCTAGGACAAGACGTCATAGCCTCAGAATTAAAGGACGTTCTTTGAGGAAGAAGTGGAGGAGACATTTCTTTAGTCAGAGCGTGGTGAATCTGTGGAATTCTTTGCCACAGCAGGCTGTGGAGGCCGTCAGTGGATATTTTTAAGGCAGAGATAGATAGATTCTTAATTAGTACAGGTATCAGAGGTTATAGGGAGAAGGCAGGAGAATGGGGTTAGGAGGGAGAGATAGATCAGCCATGATTGAATGGCGGAGTAGACTTGATGGGCTGAACGGCGTAATTCTACTCCTATTCCTTATGACCTTATGATTTAAAAGACAATATTCACACAACACTTCACACATGAGTAAACGTGCAATTTATTCTCATATCATCTGGTGACACGGTGGCGCAGCGGGAGAGTTGCAGCTTTACAGCGTTAGAGACCTGTGTTCAATCCTGACTACGGGAACTGTCTCTAAGGAGTTTGTACATTCTCCCCGTGACCGTGTGGGTTTTCCCTGAGTGCTCCAGTTTCCTACCACACTCCAAAGACAGGTTAATTGGCTTCAATAAAGATTGTAAATTGTCCCTAGTTTGTAGGATGGTGCTAATGTATGGGTATCGCTGGTTGGTGCGGGCTCAGTGGGTCGAAGGGCCTGTTTCTGCGTGGTATCTCTAAACTAAACTAAACAAAACAATACATTTTTATTTAAAAAAGATAAATTCTCTGTGGAATTCTGTGGAATTCTCTGCCACAGAAGTCAATGGAGGCCAATTCACTGGAGGTTTTCAAGAGAGAGTTAGATTTAGCTCTTAGGGCTAATGGAATCAAGGGATATGGGGAAAAGCAGGAACAAGGTACTGATTTTGGATGATCAGCCATATTGAATGGAGGTGCTGGCTTGAAGGGCTGAAAGGCCTACTCTTGTACCTATTTTCTATGGTTCTAAAGTCAACCAATCCATTGAAGAAGGAGAATTCTTGTTAACATGTTTAAATTAACATAGTCCATGTATTCCTACAGAACATGAAACTCAGCAATGGCAGAAAGATTGATTGATTGAAGGATGCAGCATGAAAACATGCCCATCGGCCCACTGAATCCATGCTGACCATCGATCACCCGTTCATATTGATCACTAGTTCTAAGTTCCACTTTCTCATCCACTCTCTACAATTTACAGAGGCAATTTACAGAAGCCAATTAACTCAGAAACCCGCACATCTTTGGGATGTGGGACGAAACTGAAGCACCCGGAGGAAACCCATGTGGTCACAGGGAGAACATGTAAACTCCTCAGCCACAACATCCAAGGTCGGGATCAAGGATCACAAAATTCTTGAGTAACTCAGCGGGCCAGGCAGTATCTCTGGAGAGAAGGAATGGGTGACGTTTTGAGTCAAGACCCTTCTTCAGTCTGAGAGTCAAGGAAAAGTGAAATGAGAGATATATAGACAGCGATATATAGAGATAAAGAGATATGCAATTTTCTTTCTATGATCAAGGAAACGTTCAATGTGAAAACATGTTATACAATGCAACTCACCAGGACACCAGTGAAACTAGTACAACGACTACAGTGGGGAGGGACGGGGAGAGAGAGTGGATGCAAGGGTTAGAGAGTTATAGAGTCATAGAGTGATACAGTGTGGAAACAGGCTCTTTGGCCCAACTTGTCTACACCGGCCAATATGTCCCAGCTACACTAGTCCCACCTGCCAGCATTTGATCCATACCCCTTCAAACCTGTCCTATCCATGTACCTGTCTAACTGCTTCTTAAATGTCCCAGCCTCAACTAACTCCTCTGGCAGCTTGTTCCATACATCCACCACCCTTTGTGTGAAAAGGTTACCCCTTAGATTGCTATTAAATCTTTTCCACTTCACCTTAAATCTATGTCCTCTGGTCCTCGATTCACCTACTCTGGGCAAGAGACTCTGTGCATCTACCCAATCTATTCCTCTAATGATCTTATGCACCTCTATAAGATCACCCCTCATCCTCCTGCGCTCCAAGGAATAGAGTCCCAGCCTACTCAACCTCTCCCTATATCTCTAGTCCTGGCACCATCCTCGTAAATCTTCTCTGTACCCTTTCTAGCTTGACAACATCTTTCCCATAACAAAGATGTTGTTACTTGAAGTTACTTGACGTTAGAGAAATTATTATTCATGCCGCTGGGTTGTAAGTGGCCCAAGCGAAATATGAGGTGCTGTCATCAATTCCCGCCATCCCGGGATTTAACCTGGTGAACCTACGCTGCATTCCCTCATTCCTCTCTCAGTACTATTTTCAGCACTGATCTTCGTAATAGTCTCTGGCCTAAGTTACCAGAATTAAGCTGTTTCAAAGACAGCGTCACCGAGGGAAAGGACATCAAGTCCCACACCAGCACACGTCATCTGGCTGAGACATATTTCCTCATTTTTTCCTTACCCCTGCATCATAATTTTGCAACTCTCTGACAACTATCATCATGAAGGAAGCACTTTCACCCTTGTCCCTGTCACTTATATCTTAATAAAAAGAAAACAGATTCATCTTCATTTATTTCAGCAAAAATGAACGTACAAATAGGAATCTGAGGGGGAACTTTTTCACACAAAGGGTGGCGGGTGTATGGAACAAACTGCCAGAGGAGGTGGTTGAGGCAGGGACTATCCAAATGTTTAAGAAACAGTTAAGACAGATACATGGATAGGACAGGTTTGGAGGGATATGGGCCAAAGGCAGGCAGGTGGGATTAGTGTAGCTGGGACATTTTTGCCGGTGTGGGCAAGTTGGGCCGAAGGGCCTGTTTCTACACCGTATCACTCTATGACTCTATGACTCTAACTAACAACAAATATATTTTAACGTTAATCATCTAAAATGATCAGGTTTTTAATAATTTGCTTATTACAGTAGTTAGCTTGATTTGAAACCCGACTCTAGCTAAGGAAACACCATTTTTTACTGACGTCAAACTTCTTAGCGAAAATTAGGGAAGATAGAATTATCTGATCCATTCTCTCCCTACCACCTAGCCCCACAAGCAAAACTTTCCAGTTCCTTCTGACTCATTAAAGATTTTATTTACAGTCAGCGTTTCCTTCCTCCCATCACTTGATCATCTATTGTTCATTTATCACTCGAATTGGTTACCAAAATTGGCAACATGTTCTGAATTAATCTTCTCATTGAGTATGATTTATACTCTATTCATTGCAGTCCTGCTAGCAAATGGAATAAATTTATCAGATGATTTAAAGATGGAAGGTGGAAATAGGCCATTCGGCCCACCGAGTCCTCACTGACCAGCAATCCATGCACATTACCACTATGTGTTAATGAGGATGTTTCCATTAGTGGGAGAGTCTAGAACTAGAGGTCATAGCCTCAGAATTAAAGAACGTTCTTTTAGGAAGGAGAAGATGATAAATTTCTTCAGTCAGAGGGTGATAAATCTGTGGGATTCTTTGCCACAGAAGGCTGTAGAAGCCAAGTCAGTGGATATTTTTAAGGCAGAGATAAGATCAATTCTTGATTAGTACAGGTGTCAGAGGTTATGTGGAGAAGGCAGGAGAATGGGGTTAGGAGGGAGAGATAGATCAGCCATGATTGAATGGTGTAGACTTGATGGGCCGAATAGCCTAATTCTATTCCTATTCCTTATGACCTTATGACTATCCTACACACTTTAGGGACAACTTAACATTTTTTTATACATTTACACCAAGCCAATTAAATTATAAGCTTGTACACACTTTGGAGTGTGGGAGGAAACCGAAGATCTTGGAGAACACCAGGTCACGGGGAGACCGTACAAACTCCGTACAGACACCGCCCATAGTCAGGATCGAACCAGGGTCTCTGGCGTTGTAAGGCAGTAGCCCTACCACTACGCCACTGTGATGGGTCCCACCATTATCATATAAAGGACTTACCAAACCGAGTAAACTTACTTTCCATCTCCCAATAGAAATGAAATCTAAAGGGCCTGTCCCACTTAGGCGATTTTTTAGGCGACTGCCGGCGACTGTCAAAATCGTAGCAGATCACCGAAATTTTCTTTTACCCTATGACAATGACCACGACAATGCCGAGTCAGGTCAAAATTACACCGTCTTCGGAAACATCGCGAAATTCTCACGCTGTCAATGCTTCTCCGACATCCTGATTTTCGCTGAAATCACTGACAAGTCGGTAATTACTTGAGAGTTTTGAAATATAACATCTTGCCCGGGTTACTTGAAAATCAAGCTTCACGGTAACAAGGCAGAAACTGGATTGACTTCCAGTTTATTAATAGCAGTATTAGGAAATTTAATTTTAAACGTGGTTAAATGGATTTTTGTGCGGAGTGTGGGCATTCTTTGAAAATGTACGGGAGATGCATATCTGGTTTCTGGGTTGCATATCTGGGTTGGGAGCCTACTTTAAATGTGATCGCTGATGGCCATAAACATCATGAAAATTCCCACGCTTACCTGACCGTCAAACTGTCACCTCCAATCTACCTGTTGAATGTCCTGACGGTAAATAAATTGGTTAAACACAAGTATTTTATGGTATCTTCATATTACTTTACTTAATTTAATATTACGTGCTTCTAAATGCATCTAAGAGAACCTAGCAAACCTGGGGACAGCATGCGACAGCGCCCGCAATAAGCAACGGTACCTGGCGACAAGCCAGCTGTCGCCGAGAAATTTCATACCGGTTGATTTCTCAGCGACACGCCGAGATCCACTACGATTCTTTGAAGACTTCTCACGATCATGCCCGTGACACCCTGGCGAACTGTTGGCGACAGCCTAGTCGCCGGCAGTCACCTTAAAATCGCCTAAGTGGGATAGGCCCTTAATGGTCCAAAGAAGTGTCTCAACTTGAAACGTCACCTATTGCTTTACACCAGAGATGCTGCCTGACCCGTTGAGTTACTTCAGCATTTTGTGTCTATCTTCGGTGTAAACCAGCATCTGCAGTTCCTTCCGATACATCTAGTGTGTTTTATGCATGTATAAAAACTAATTAATAATGCTGTACCTGGTGTGATTTTGGTAATAGACATAAAATGCTGGAGTAACTCAATGGGTCAAGCTGCATCTCTGGAGAAAAGGAATAGGTGATGTTTCCGGTCGAGAACCTTCTTCAGACTGAGAGTCGAGGGGGAACGAAATTAGAGGTATGGAAAGGTTCAGAATAAATCAGAGCCGTCACCAACGACTAAGGAAAGGTGGAGCCCACAATGGTCCATTGTCAGTTTTGGAAGAGATGATAAGGAAGGGAGGTAGGGAGGGATGTGAACAGTGGAACTGGTAGGTCGACCAGGGTGGGAGAGAGAGGGAATGAGGGGGTTCCTTAGTCTCTTTTTTAATGGCCAGAACAAGTGTTTATAGCCAAAAATATTCATAGACTCCTCTCCTTAGATCTGTCTTCCCTCCATTTCGAAGCTGTCAACATCATTCCTTTTCTCTAACAACCTACCTTTGGCCTCGCTACCCTCATGTCCAATCTCTTCCCTGCTCCAAAATTCTTGACCAAGTTGCCACCATCCACAGCCATGCCAATCTCTTTGAATCCCTCCACCTAAGCCTTAATACTTCCCACAGAGTTGAAGTGTTTTGGGCTAATTTCATGAGCAATGTAGTTTAGTTTAGTTTAGAGATGCATCGCGGAAACAGGCCCTACTGCCCGTCAAGTCCGCGCCGACCAGCGATCCCCGTAACACGAGCACACGCTACACGCTAGGGACAATTTACAATTTTTACCTAAGCCAATCAACTTACAAACCTGTACGCCTTTGGAGTGTGGGAGGAAACCGTAACACCATGGGAAAACCCACGTGGTCAGAAAGTAGAGACAGCACGCATAGTCAGGATCGAACCCGGGTCTCTGGCGCTGTAATGCAGCAACTCTACCGCTGAGCCACATCATCTACTCCATGATTATGATGCATTACCCATGCTCCACTGCATGAATTTATGGCGTAGTGCGTTAATGAAAAGCAGAAGAAAACAGGAGCAAGTGTGAGCTAATCAGCCTGCTCTGCCACTCAGTAAGATCATGAAAGATAAAATCATGGATAACACCAATTTTCCATTCAATTCCCATCTTCCGTGACTTTCTTGTATCTGTCAATTCACCTTGAACATTCATGGTTGAGAACGCCGAAGAGTCATAAGCCTCCAAGAACATAAATTCCTCCTCATCTCTTTATTAAATGGGTGGCCCGTTGTGGGAATGACTATGCTAATGTCAATGGTTAGCTATCAAAGCATAACTAGATTGAGTCTATCTTTACTTCCCCAAACCATGACTTTGACTCATCCTCAGCCTCTTATTTATCCTCATCTACGTGCCACATTTTGATGATGTCACCCAAAGACCACTGTTTAATTGGCATCAGTAAAATGCTCCTATTGTGTAGGGAGTGGAAGTGAAAATGGGATAACATAAAACTAGTGTGAACAGGTGATCGATGGTCGGCGTGGACTCGGTGGGCCAAAGAGCCTGTTTCTATGCTGTATCTCTAAATTAAACCGCTCCAAGACTAAAATGAGAATTCTGCCATCTTGCTACTGAAACGCCCAAGCGCCCAAGCTTAAACGCCCAAATTACTAATCCTCGTTTCCCTTTTTTGCTTTTGCTTCTGGAATCTGAACAGTCATTGCTGTCGGAAGCACTGAGCAAGGAAGGCTCCAGCAATCCTACAGACTGAATTTTGGAGGGCCAGTCCGGCTGTGGTAAAGCTCTGTATTACAAAATGAAAATTACACCATTCCAGTTCTTCCCCACTTCCCATTTGAGGTTTGCCGTACTTTGTAATGTGATTGTTTATCTGCTGTAAATTTACCTATACCTTGAAGGCAAAAAGAGACCTTTTGTGAAAAAATTTGCTTAACCGTCATTTTAGCAGTACTTGTGCAATGAATACAATGATGATAATTTTTCTGTCACAAACTTTATATTCTCAAACATGTTTATAATTCACTTCCCTCAAAAATGAAATTTTATTTAAGATATAATAAATGGAACACACATCTAGGATGGGAGTAAATGCCCTTTACATTTGTTGGTAGCATGTTGAGGTGGCATAGTGGTGCAGTGGTAGAGTTGCTGCCTTACAGCGCTCAAGAACCCCCCCCCCCCCCCCCCGCTTGATCCTGACTATGCTGTCTGTACAGAGTTAGTACGTTCTCCATGTGACCGCATGTGACCTGCCTTCGCCCCATAACCCCTGACGCCTGAGCCATCAGTTGTGGCCTCCGATAGTTTAACAGATGCCCCACGGAAACAGTCCTTTCGGCCCACCAAGTCCAAGCGAACCAGCAATCACCCATACACTAGTTCTATCCTACACACCAGGGACAATTTACGGAAGCCAATGGACCTTCAAACCTGTACGTCTTTAGAATGTGGGAGGAAACCAGAGCACCCAGAGAAAACCCACGCGGTCAAAGGGAGAACGTACAAACTTTGGACAGACAGCACCCATAGTCAGGATCGAACTCAGGTCTCTGGCGCTGTGAGGCAGCAACTCTATCTCTTCGCCCTGTGCTGCTATTGTACTGTCACAGAAAGCACCTTATTTTCTATCTGGGCATATTGCAGCCTTCTGGACTCAAATTCTCCAACATCAGGTAACTTGTACTATTAGCTCAGCCTATACTTGATTCCTTTTGTATCTTCCTGTTTTTTCTCTCTGGAAGTGGAGGACCTGACTTGCGAGGCTTGACCACCTGCTCTTAATTTCACAACTCTCAAAGATTTTATCCAGGATCTTTTATCAATGTACTCTCTATCTCTCTAAATGCTCCCCTTCACTCATTGACTAGATAATTCTGTGAATAGCTTAATCCCCAAGGCCGCCCAAAGTTTTACCCTATCTTTGGCATCCTGAAGGCTTTAGAGAGGGTGCTGAAGAGGTTGATGATTCCACTGGGGGGAAGAGTCTAGAAGAGAGGTCATCGCCTCAGAATTAAATGGCACTCTTTTAGAAAGGAGGTGAGGAGGAACTTCTTTAGCCAGAGTGTAGTTAATTTGTGGAACTCATTGCCACAGAGGGCTGTGGAGGCCATCAGTGGATATTTTTAAGGCAGAGATAGACAAATTCTTGATTAGAACGGGTGTCAAGAGTTATGGGGAGAAGGCAGGAAAATGGGATTAGGAGGCAGAGATCAGCCATGATTGAATGGTGGAGTAGACTCGATGGGCCACATGGCCTAATTCTACTCCTATAACTTGTGAACGTGAACTTGCATTTACCGGATAGCTGCCTGAATTAGCTGGAGGGAAAGGTTGGACAAATTTGGATTGTTTTCTCTGGAACATCAGAGGTTCAAAAGAGACCTGATAAAAATATATAAAATCCTGAGAGGCCTAGATAGGATAGATCGTCAGACCCTTTTTTCCCCAGTGTGGAAATGTTAAAGGCTAGAGGGCATAGCTTTAAGTTGAGAGCAGCAAAGTTTAAAAGAGATGCGTGGGGCAAATTTTATTCCAGAGAGAGAGGTGGGTGGAACATGCTGCCACTGGTGATTGTGAAAACAGATATGATAATGGCATTTAAGAGGCTTTTAAAATCATATCATGGATCTGCAAAGGAAGGATATGGATCACATGCAGGCAGAGATTAGCTTAACTTGGTTGAACTTGCATGCATTGGTTTAACATTAACATCCATAATTACTTTAGCTTAATGGGTGTCAGGAGTTACGGGGAGAAGGCAGGAGAATGGGGTTAGGAGGGAGAGATAGATCAGCCATGATTGAATGGTGAAGTAGACTTGATGGGCTACTTCTGCTCCTATCACTTATGATCTGATGATCCCCCTCCCCCACCCTCCCTGCAGTTTCATAGACTTTGTGTCTGCTTTTCAGTTCTGATGAAGGGTCTCTGAACTAAAATGCCAACTCTGTTTCTGTTCCTGCAGATGCCGCTTGACCCCTGCTGAGAATTTACAGCATTTTCTGCTTTTCTTTTAGGAGACCAAGCATGTCATTCAACCTTAGAGGGCATGGCAACTAACCTCAATTAAATCTGTGGACCAAATGTCCACGGATGAAAGTTTCACAGCATCTTTCACTAACTTTGAAATCAGAGGCAAAAATCTAGCCTCCTTCTCTCTCCCACACTTCTTATGCTGGGTGTGTCTTTGGCACAGTAATGACTCAAACCGGAAATGCCTGAGTTCTGCTCTGGTCAAGTAGAGTGCACTACATGTGCTCTTAGCCTGATTTAGACCTGGGCGGAAGGTGGGGAGGTAAAGGAACAGTCAGGAACAACATATAGAATATTTATGCTTCATTTCACATTACATTCACATACCTACACGTGGATAACATCTCCATTACACTAACATGTATCTACTTCAGATTAAGCTGATGTTTTGGTTTCTGCCCGAGAGCCGCCTTGCCTTCATAATTTTTCTTCCAATCTGTTGTAATTGGTGGTGTTTGAGTCAAATGGAACAAAACTGACAAATGCCTGCAGGTTAAGATGTAATTAGTCCTCTGTATCTCAAGTGCTGGAGCCGTCGGCAAAATGACTCACTACAACTGAAGGAAAATTGAAAAGAGGCTCACACGAAAGGATAGCGCACAGCTTGACTAAACATGTTTCTCTCACACTTTTACGTAGTTTGTCAAAACACACCCCTACTTAAGTTGTTCTTGGCTAATCTGATCTCTTGCTATGCAGTGATGTGTAACATAATGCATTGGCCTTTCTCTATACTGATTTCAAGAATGAGAAGGATTTTTAAATAGATAAGATAAACCAACCAGAAGCAATGAATATAATTCATTAACACATCCTGATTGTACTTTTTATATGTAAATCCAGTAACTGCACCATTATTATTCCATTATATATATTCCATTATGTGAAATACATTCACCACACACTATTGTTTATATATTGAAATACAGGATTGGTTTTCATTGCTTTTATGTAAATTTAAAAGAGCAACTGACAAATATCAAGAACGATATTCTAAGTTTACCATTTCCTTTGAAGATATTGAGATAAGAGATGGAGCCACCTTGTCTCGTGTGGAACATTGCATTCCAGATAGAGACTTGGGTATGGAAGTGGGTGGGATGGGTGTATACAAAAGAGCAGAACTATTGAACTTGGGAGAATTAAGCATTTCAGGGTATTTTTAAGCATGTGAAGAACTAAGACGAGAACTTATACTTACATAGTGCCTTCATTCCAACAAAATGGTCCACTTCCCAAGGCCATTGTCAAAAAACATTTAACAATGAGGCATAAATTATAAATGTAGCTTTTAAGGAAAGAGGGGAAGGCAGGTGTAGAACTTTAGGATAGGAATGGCCAAAATAGGGCGGCACAGTGGCACAGCGGTGGAGTTGCTGCCTTACAGCCTCAGCGATGGAGTTGCTAGAGACCTAGGTTCAATCCTGACTATGGGTGCTGTCTGTACAGAGTTTACACATAGTGGGAGTGGGAGTGGCGCCTAACGGCTGTGGGCTCGCTGGCAGTCTGTTGTCTTTTTTCCCTTTTGGTTGTGTGTTGGTGTTGGGGTGTTTTTTTTGTTTGTTTTTGTTTTTGGCTGTATATGTGTGGGGGGTGTGGGGTGGGGGGTGGGGGGGTGGTGGGGTGGGGGAAACCTTTATTTTTTTAGGTCGGGGTGAGGCTCGGCTGCGGGGCCTTCCAATACCCGGCGTGGCTCGGCCACGGGACTTAACATCGCCCGGGGCGGCTCGACCGCGGGGTCTTCCATCGCCCGGTACGGCTCAGCTACGGGGCCCTCAATCGCCCGGTACGGCCGCGGGACGTTTCATCGCTCGGTGCGGCTCGGCCACGGGGACTTCCATCCCCTTGCGGGGGCTGTGCGGGTCAGTTGCCTCGGTAGGGGTCGAGCTGTCTGTCCGTGGGCATGGGGGTAGAGAGGGGAAGTTTTGTTGCCTTCCATCACAGTGAGGGGGTGTTTGGAGTCACTGTGATGGATGTTTGTGTTGGGGTCGTGTGTCTTGTGTTCTTTTTTTTTTGTGTGTTCTGTGACTGCTGGAAAATGTAATTTCGTTCGGTATCTCGGTATTGAATGACAATAAAAGAATACAATACAATACAATACAATACATGTGACTATGTAGGTTTTCTCCGGGAGCTCTGGCATCGCCCCACACTCTAAAGACGTACAAGTTTGTAGGTTCATTGACCTTGGTAAACTTGTAAATTGTCCTTAATGTGTAGGATACTGCTCATGTATAGGATGATCGCTGGTTGGAACGGACTCGGTGGACCAAAGAGCCAATCTCAACTGAATTGCTTTGAATAAATTTTGAAAAACTTTCTATTTTTATATTTGAACGTGCTGATTGCACAACAAATTAAGAATTTTATGGCTGTGAAATATTTTAAATTCTCATATTTAATACTTTGTATTTACTATAACCTCAATACCTTATAACAGCTTTAGCCATCATGCCTGCAGCCGGCATTCTACCATTTGATGGGAACCACCAATGCATCCATGCATGCAAAGCCTAGGATGCAATGGTGCTTCCTAAAAGTGGTAGGTTGATAGCTCCAGGCACGATGCATAAACCTGTGACAGATATTGAACCCAGGAGGCAACAGTTTGTACATTTTTTTTAAATTGCTTCCATATAATTAATTGCCACAGAAGGCTGTGGAGGCCGTCAATGGATATTTGTAAAGGAGAGATAGATAGATTCTTGATTAGAACGGGTGTCAGGGGCTATGGGGAGAAAGCAGGAGAATGCGGTTGAGAGGGAAAAATAGATCAGCCATGATTGAATGGCGGAGTAGACTTGATGGGCCGAATGGTGTAATTCTGATCCTATCACTTATATAAATTGAGAGAACCTTAAAAATATAAATCTTGATTCTTGTGCAGTCTCTTAAAATAACTAGTGTCTGAATTTCATTTCTTGTAAATGATTAAAAATGAATAGAATTTGTCGTTTGAGTGTTGTTCACTTCAAAGTACCAGCTGCCCAGATGGGACAGAGAAAGAACATGAGGACAAAGACAAAAAGATATTACACAGTCTCCACTTTTAGTTTGTATTGAGATTCTTCCTAACCCATTCCGAAAGTAGCTGCTTACACAAAATGCATTTCTTTAACTCAGATTATTGTAAAAATGCTGCCGTAAACCTCCTTTCCAAAAAAATACCATTTCTTTGTATTTCAAATGGTTTAAAAATAACCTGTAAGATGTATAAAGGAAGCTATTTGCATTAGAGTGTAACCCAATATCGCAAGTATCTCAAAGGGAAAATGATAGGCAGCATTTGTTTTCTTAAATTACTTTTTGACTTGTATGAAATTCTTGAACGATGCAAGTTTATATATAAAGATTATTTATTGGAATGTGGGGAAGTAGGAAAATAACTGCAGATGCTGGTACAAATCGATGGTATCACAAAATGCTGGAGTAACTCAGCAGGTCAGGCAGCATCTAGGAGAGAAGGAATGGGTGACGTTTCAGGTCGAGACCCTTCTTCAGACTGAAGAAGGGTGTCGACCCGAAACGTCACCCATTCCTTCTCACCTAGATGCTGCCTGACCTGCTGTGTAACTCCAGCATTTTGTGATATCTTGGAATGTGAGTGTCTCAGACATATCCATTTACCCAAAAATTGATGGTGGTGAGCTGCCTTCTTGAAGCACTACAGTTGTTCAGAAACAGCTACAGGACCAGTGATATATTTCCAAACTGGATGATGTTTGACCTGTTGTATGTACCTGTTGATCATGTTGTTTTTCGTGACGGGTCACAGGTTTGGGAGGTACTGTTGGAGTTGCCGGAGCAATTAACAGCAGTTCATTCTGTCAATACGACCATTGTGAAGAAGGAATGAAATGTTTAGAATAGTGGATGGAATGCTAAATAAGTGGGTTTCTTTGGATTGTGTCGGCTGAATTCATCCAGGGAAGTAGAGGATATTTATTACACTTAGAAACATAGAAAATAGGTGCAGGAGTAGGCCATTCGGCCCTTCGAGCCAGCACCGCCATTCAATATGATCACGGCTGATCATCCAAAATTAGTACCCCGTTCCTGCTTTCTCCTTATATCCCTTGATTCCTTTAGCCTAAAGAGCTATATCTAACTCTCTCTTGAATACATACTACTTCTTACATGTACCTTATGGATTTCTTTTAGAGTTTAGAGATACAGCATGGAGAAAGGCACTGGGCTCCATGCCAAACATCAATCGCTCGTTCACACTAGTGCTAGGTTGTAGATACTTTCTCATCCATTCCCTACCCAATAGGGGCATTTTATAGAGGCCAATTAATCTACGAAGCTGCATGTCTTGGGATATGGGAGGAAACTGGAGCACCTGGAGGAAATCCATATAGTCACAGGGAAGACATGCAATCTCCACACAGACAGCAACTGAGGTCAGCATCAAACCCCAGTCTCTGGCGCTGTGAGGCAGTGGCTCTACCAGCTGCACCACTGTGCCGAGGGGGTATCAGACAATGGATCACTCATTGCAGAATACCAGCCTCTCATGTGATCCTTCATCCAAAATATTTACGTGGCCGGTTCAATTGAGTTTCTGTTAATTAATGATCTTGAATGTTGATGATGGGAAACTGGTGATAATGCCTTTGAATAACAAGGGTAAAGGGTTCAATTCCTTCTTGTTGTACTTGCTAAATGCCTGCAGTTCTGTGGTATTAAATTTAACTCACCATTTATGAGTCCATGCCTGAATGTTGTCTAGGATTTACTGAATAACATTTTGTTTTATTAAGCTGTTATGTTTAAAACATTTAACATTGCACAATCATTGGCAATTATCCCCACATCTAACCTGATGATGGACGAATGCCATTGATGAAGATGGTTTAGTTTAGTTTAGTTTAGTTTAGTTTAGTTTAGTTTAGAGATACAGCGCGAAAACAGGCCCTTCGGCCCACCGAATCCACGCCGCACACTAACACTATCCTACACACATTAGGAACAATTTACACATACACCAAGCCAATTAACCTACAAACCTGTACATTTTTGGAGTGTGGGAGGAAACCGATGATCTCAGAGAAAACCCATGCAGGTCACGGGGAGAACGTGCAAACAGATATCATGAATTGAAGGCCAGCACCCGTAGTCAGGATCGAACCCGGGTCTCCGGGTTGTTGTAAGACAGCAACTCTACCGCTGTGTCACCGTGCTCCCCACAGTGTGTTTGGCCTGGGACATTGCCTTGAGGAACTCCGCAACAATTCTGCGGCTGAGATAATTGATTTCCAAAAACCACAACCGTTTTACTCTGTCCAAAATAAGACTATAATCAATGGAGAACGGATCTGTGCTGAGTTTATCCCAATCAGCGTAGAAAGGCCCAACACGATTGAGAGTGATCTTGGTGTGAAGTTTAGTTTAGTTTATTGCCACGTGTACTGAGGTACAGTGAAAGTCTTTTATTACGTGCTATCCAGTCAGCAGAAAGACTATAATTGAGCCATCTACAGAGTGCAGATACATAATAAAGGGAATAACATTTAGTGCAAGAGCAAAGGCCGATTACAGGTAGTCCAAGGGTCTCCAATGAGGTAGATAGTAGTTCAGGATGACTCTCAGGATCCTATTGTTGATAGGATGGTTCAGTTGCCTGATAATAGCTGGGACAAAACTCTTTTCACACTTCTGCACCACTTGCCTGAGGGGCGAGATGAGGTGACCGGGGTGAGACTCATCCTTGATTATGTTGGTGGCCTTGCCGAGGCAGCATGAAGTGTAGATGGAGTCAATGAAAGGGAGGTTGGTTTGTGTGATGGTCTGGGCTGCGTCCACAAGACAGAACTTTAGAAGCAGAAGGACTGTGTGGGCACCTCTTCAATTGAGGAAAGATGGGTCTGAATCAGTAGATTTGCCAAGATTGAGGTCAAACAGGTTTATCCCTGTAGACTGGTTTGTTCAGTTCATAGACTCAGCCAGCTCCATAACTGGTGGTGCTACCAAACCACTCTTGGCTCCAATCCACATCACACTGAGCAAGGAATTATTCCCACAGTGTTTGTTTCATTCACTGCATTACTGTTCCCAACAGAGCGTGTGAAATAATAAACTGATTGAAAGACATAGTAACATTAATAAATATTTTAATCCAATAAATCAACAGTCCTGGTGCAAACAACTATTGTAGAAGGCAGGCAAAAAGGACAAAAATTGCTTTGTCCTGCCTCTCCCCTCTTCCAGCTTTCTTCTCCCTCCCACAATCAGTCTGAAGCAGGGTCCCGACCTAATACATCACGCATCCGTGTCTCCAGCACTTTGTGTTGTCCTGTGCATCAACCTTGTTTCTATAAAAATGATTCCTGTGCTTATTATTTAATTCATAGAAGAGTATAGGACAGGAAAAGGCCTCAATTCATGATATCTGTCAAAAATGACACCAAATGAAACAAATGCACAGTGCACGGTGGCACAGCGGTGGAGTTGCTGCCTCACAGCGCTTGCAGCGCCGGAGACCCGGGCTCGATCCCCACTGCCGGTGCTGTCTGCAAGGAGTTCGTACGTTCACCCCATGACCGCATAGGTTTTCTCCGAGTTCTTCGGTTTCCTCCCACACTCCAAAGACGTAGAGGTTTGTAGGTTAATTGGCTTGGTATAAGTGTAAATTGTCCCTCGTGTGTGTAGAGTAGTGTTAATGTGCAGGGATCGCTGGTTGGTGTGGACTCGGTGGGCCAAAGGGCCTGTTTCCGCACTGTATCTCTAAACTAAACTAAAATGAATCACTTCTGCCTGCAGCAACTCCGTATCCCTCCATTCCCTGCTTATTCTTGTGCTGATCTAAAAGCCTCTTAAACTGATACTATTCTCCTATTGTATCAGTTTGCACCAGCACCCCTGACAGTGCATTCCAGGCACCCAACTATTCTCTACGTAAAACCCTTGCTCCACACATCTCCTTTAAACTTCCCGCCTCTGATATTAATGTTATGCTCTCTAGGCTTTGCCATTTCCATCCCATGAAAAAGGTTCTGAATCTCTCCCCTATCTATGCCTATCATTATTTTATAAACCTCTATCAGATCACGCCTCACCTCCGATGCTACAGAGAAAAAAAACCAAATTTATCCAACCTCTCCTAGCTAATGCCATCAAATCCAGATATTCATCGATATGCCATCAAATCCCGAATTCATCTATATTTATTCTCTAATGGTTGTACTAAAGATGTAATATAGTAACATGTGCATTGAACTCTCATTCTAAGGGCGGCACGGTGGCGCAGCGGTAGAGTTTGTACGTTCTCCCCGTGACCTGCGTGGGTTTTCTCCGAGATCTTCGGTTTCCTCCCACACTCCAAAGACGTACAGGTATGTAGGTTAATTGGCTGGGTAAATGTAAAAATTGTCCCTAGTGGGTGTAGGATAGTGTTAATGTACGGGGATCGTTGGGCGGCACGGACTTGGTGGGCCAAAAAGGCCTATTTCCGGCTGTATATATATGATATGATATGATATGATAAGGCTTAGTTTGGGAACAGCTCCATCAAAGCTTGGTTTGGGAACAGCTCCATCCAAGACCGCATAAGATTGCAGCGAATTGTGAACACAGCCCAGACCATCACACAAACCAACCTCCCTTCAATTGACTCCATTTATACCTCACGCTGCCTCGACAAGGCCAGCAGCATAATCAAGGATGAGTCGTACCCTGGCCACTCCCTCTTCTCCCCTATCCCATCAGGCAAAAGGTATTCAAGTGTGAAAATGCACACTTCCAGATTCAGGGACAGTTTCTTCCCAGGTGTTATCAGGCAACTGAATCATCCTAGCACAACCAGAGAGCAGTGCTGAACTACCTCATTGGTGACCTTCGGACTTTCATTGATCGGACTTTGCCGGCTTTACCTTGCACTAAATGTTATTCCTTATCCTGTATCTACACACTGTAAATAGCCCGATTATAATCATGTATTGTCTTTCTGCGAACTGGTTAGCACGCAACAAAATCATATGACAATGAACTAAATTGAAACTGAAACTGAGGATTTGTTCTCGTCTAGATGTGACCAGATGCCATTAGACTTCATGGGGTCTGGACTCATGTACAACATTTACAAGGAGGACCATCAGCAGATAAAAATGATGTTATTTTTTTATATCAGAGTAAGGTTCTGAATTAAGTTTTGTCTTTTTGGCCTGCCTTCTTCTATGGTTCTTTGCACCAGGAATGTTGATTTCTAAGATAATCATGCTTATTAATCCACTATATCTTTCGGTTTATTATTTCACACTGTCTATTAGGAACATTAATAAAGTGCACGAAGCAAGCACTGTGGGAATAATTCAACACTCGGAGGGACATGGATTTGATTTCCCACCCATCCCTCGCAGCAGTCATGAATTCCACCCAATTCCATTCACTGCTGCCCTACTTAGTTAAAAATGTAAAATAAATACTTTGTTGACACAGTACACACCTTCTCTAAATTGGTTCATTGCATGTTTACGCCTCCTGCGTTTTTCCTGCCAGATGCAAGTTGTCCTGCTGCCCAGACCTCTGGTCAAAGTCATAGAGTCATCGAGTGATACAGAATTGAAACAGGACCTACAGCCCAACTTGCCCACACTGGCCAACATGTCCCAGCTAGCTATACTAGTCCCACCTGCCTGCATTTGGTCCATATCCCTCCAAACCTGTCCTATCCATGTACCAGTCTAACTGTTTCTTTAACGTTGGGATAGTCCCAGCCTCAACTACCTCCTCTGGCAGCTTGTTCCATACACCCACCACCCTTTGTCTGAAAAAGTTACCCCTCAGATTCCTACTAAATCTTTTCCCCTTCACCTTAAACCTATGTCCTCTGGTCCTCGATTCACCTACTCTGGGCAAGAAATTCTGTGCATCTACCCGATCTATTCCTCTCATGATTTTATACACTATAAGATCACCCCCCATCCTCCTGCACTCCAAGGAATAGAGTCCCAGCCACGTTGGGAGCCCCAGCCTCCTCCCATTGCATCCTCGTAAATGGTCAACAATTAGACACGGGGTAGTGGAAATACATAAAAGGACTGAGAGATATTGGGGCGGCATTATAGCACAGCGATAGATTTGCTGCTTTATCGAGTCTGTACGGAATTTGTATGTTCTCCCTGTGACCTGCATGGGTTTTTTCCGGGTGCTCCGGTTTCCTCCCACACTCCAAAGACATGCAGGTTTGTAGGTTAATTAGCTTTGGTGAAATTGTAAATTGTCCCTCGTGTGTGTAGGATAGTGTTAGTGTGCGAGGATTGCTCGTTGGAATGGACACGGTGGGCTGAAGGGCCTGTTTATTTACCTAAAAATTTACCTAAAAAAAAATGATATCAATTCTGCTCATTAATCCTTTACATGAATTCCCAAATCTGTTATATCAGGAAGTGCACCATGTATCCCATTAAACTCTATTGTGAAATGTAGTTTTGATTAATTAAATGGAATCAAATTTCAGGTATAGAGTTCAATGCAGATGTTACTGCATTACATTTTTAGTACATCCATCAGAGGATGAATTTCTATCATCTATTCATTTCTATCATATATTCAATGATTTCTAAATCATTCTGCAATGATTTTTTAACACAAATATTACCCCAAATAGAAACATTTAGAGCTAATGCCTCTCACATGCACTTAATTTAATCTCAGCAAGCACATCAAACCATTATGAATTGCACAATGTAAAAACCCTGTGGAAAATTCATGCTGGTAAATTCCATGTAAATTGCATGCTATATTCGACAGAATCTATGTCTCTCCAATTCTCATTCTTCAATTGTCTAACTTTGTTTACAGTGCAAGTAATAAATATTCCGTTTGGCAAAAGCATTTTACTGATTCTCACATGGACTTTTCAAAGCTCACCATAAGTGTCAGTAAAGTCTTCATGAACTCCAGGCCAAATTCCATGAAGATTAAAATGTATCCACGGAGATGGTTTCCATAATGTCTTAATCACCCCGGGAAGACCATTATATTCTATATATCAGCATTCCTCAACAACATTAAACAGGTCACAAATTGGCTAGTGTCCTTGGCCATGTCTTCAGCTACTGTTAGTCTTATAAATCAAGTCTGGGTGCAAACAGCAGTCATAGAAGGCAGACCAAAAAGCACAAATCTTAATTCAGTGCTTTCCTTGATAGATTGTTTTTTTCAAAAATCAGATTTTTAAAAATGTAGTAAATCGCCCCAAGTGTGTGTAGGTGTAGAATCTAGGAGGAATTGATTGAAATGTGAGGTGAATGAAGTGGGATGAATGAGGTGAACTACGTGCATTTAAGAACCATTAAATCTTAATGTTTTTATTTGGAATAACCTTAGTGTGACAAAAAAATCATTGGGTAGAAATACAACCTCTGATGGATGCACTAAAGATATAATGTAATAACTTGTGTATTGAACTCTATTTCTGAAATATGATTCCATTCTCAAGTGGCACCAAAAATTTGGGTTCTTCAGGAATGGCTTGGCCGTCTCAAACAGTGCTCCTTACAGTAGAGTAAATTAAGCAGAAATTTAATAGAGATGTTCAAAATTATCAAGGGTTTGATACATTAAGGTGTGGAAAGGGGTTGGAAAGTAAAGGGAATAAATTCAAGAGAATTGGCAAAATATTCAAAGGAAGGATGAGTAATTTATTTCATCTAGCAAGTGGTTATGATCTGGAATTGGGAAATCTTTTAGTCTAATTCCTGCATTTTCAGCAATTAGGTTTAGATTTAGGTTTATTATTGATTAGGTTTATTATAGATTATTGATTAGTACGGGTGCCAGGGGTTATGGGGAGAAGGCGGGAGAATGGGATTGAGAGAGAAAGATAGATCAGCCATGATTGAATGGCAGAGTAGACATTATGGGCCGAATGGTCTAATTCTGCACCTATAACATGAATTTATGAACTTATGAATTATTATTATTATTATTATTATTATTATTATTATTATGAATTATTGTACAATGAAAAACTTTTTTTTACACATTATCCAATCAAATCAGATAATGATATATATAAATCCACCCAAGCCAAAATTGGGACTTAAAATAATGCCATAAATGTAAGCAAAATATACAGAAGACAATTTCATTCATTGTTTTCCCTCTGTGTCCCCTGGTACATGGCTAAAGATCTCTGATGTGGCCCCACAGTAACATTTGGGAATGAGCAGGGAAGTCCAGTTGGACAGGCATTTTATATTTCATTAGATGTTTCCCATAGAGCTGGTGAATAATATATACATGAGCACAAGAAACAAAATGAAAGGACGGATAATATTTAGTTATTTGTAATCAGACCAAATCAATTATAAAATAGTTTCTCTGATTGTTTAAAATGGCTTAATTAACAATAAAATAAAAAATATTTTCTCCATTAAACTAGAACTGGGATAACACCCTCACTCAATGTTGCTGCCCTGTCAGTGATGGAACCTAAACAACTTACAAATATTCAAAAGAACACTTTGTGTCCTTTTAGTATAAACCATCTTCTGCACCTTCTCATTTCTACATTTAACAAAAATATTCATTAGGAATAGGAGTAGAATTAGGCCATTTGGCCCATCAAATCTATTCCGCCATTCAATCATGGCTGATCTATCTCTCCCTCTCAACCCCATTCTCCTGCCTTCTCCCCATAACCTCTGACATCTGCACCAATTAAGAAACGATCTATCTCTGCCTTAAAAACATTCACTGACTTGGCCTCCACAGCCTTCTGTGGCAAATAATTCCACAGATTTGCCACCCTATGACTAAAGAATTCAGTTCATTTACATCATTTATCCACTAATAAACTTATAATTTTATAGAATTGAAGTTTTTAAGGTGTATTTTGTGGCAGCAAACATTCAGCAAACATTTTTACCAATCCAGTGGAATTGTGATGATTTTTCACTTTTACCCATTGTGGATTGCATAGCATAGAATGACATTCACTAGCATTTTCTATTAGATTACAAAACTTGTGACATAACTTTATTGATTAAGGGAAACAGTGATTGCTAGTCATGGGCCTGATTAAATATTACTCCAACTGCAAATTCTTAGTGTTGTACATAAATGTACTGTAAATGTGCTTTGTTTAAATACGAACATAGCAAAATAGTGTAGAAATTAGCCACATTAGCTTAACAAGCCTGTGGTTGTTCCTCAGCCTGGTCTGTATTTCCCAAGGTAGGAAGTTATAACATCGTTTCCAGAAGGTATTGCGAGTGGTTCTGCATTAAAATTAACCCCCTGCTTCACTTTTGTGCCAATAGCGGAAACATTTTGCTAAATAATAATTACACCACTGAAATCATTGATTTTTTTTCACCATGGAAGATTACTTGTTATGAAGTGATAGCAATGGCAAAATGTCACTAAACTATTGTAAAATATAACAAAAAGGTATTTTTGTAAAAACAATAGTAGACGCACAACTCCAGATTCAGGGACAGTTTCTTCCCAGCTGCTATCCTTGATCGGACTTTGCTGGCTTTACCTTGGACTAAATGTACTTCCCTTATCATGTGTCAACACACTGCAAATGGACCGATTGTAATCATGTATTGAGTTTCCGCTGACTGGATTGCACTCAACAAAAGCTTTTCACTGTACCTCGGTACACGTGGTAATAAACTAAACTGAAAATGTAACTGCAGTTATGAGATTAACCTCCCCTCACATCTCTTCTGGCCATAATTTCTCACAAACATTCTGGAGGAGATGGAATGAGGAGGGACTGCAAACGAGTAGAAGAGGCAGCTCTCGTTGATCCATACCTTCTGGAGTCCACATGGAGAATTGTGGGATGAGATGTTGGCCACAGGTTATCAAATCAATGTTTCGTTAGAGGTTAGTGCAAGATAGCAAGAGTTAAGGGCCTGTCCCACTTAGGCGATTTTAAGGCGACTGCCAGCGACTGCCGACAGTTCGCCGGGGTGTCGCGGGCATGATCGTGGGGAGTCTTCCAAAGATCGTAGTGGATCGTAGTGGATCTCATCGCATCGCCGAGAAATCAAATGGTTTGAAATCTCTCAGCGACATCTGTCTTGTCGACCGGGAATCGTAGCCTATTGCGGGCGCTGTTGCATGCTGTCCCCAGGTTTGATAGGTTCTCTTAAGATGCATTTAGAAGCACCTATATTAAAATAAGTAAAGTCATTTAAAAATACCATAAAATGCTTGTGTTTAACCAATTTATTTACCGCCAGGACATTTGACAGGTAGATTGGAGGCGACGGTTTGACGGTCAGGTAAGCGTGGGAATTTTCGCGATGTTTTTGGCCTCAGCCATTACATTTAAAGTGGGCTCCCAACCCAGATATTCAACCCAGAAACCAGATATGCATCTCCCTTACATTTTCAAAGAATACACACACATTTCACAAAAATCCACTGAACCACTTTTAATTTTTTTTTTTAATACAGCTATTAATAAACTGGAAGCAAATCCGGTTTATTCCTTGTTACAGTGAAGCTTGTTTTTTAAGTAACCCACACAAGATGTTATAGTTCAAAACTCTCACGTACTTACCGACTTGTCAATGATTTCAGCAAAAATTAGGACGCCGGAGAAGCATTGACAGCGTGGGAATTTTCGCGATGTTTCAGAAGACGCTGTAATCTCGACCTGACTCGGCATTGTCGTGGTCATTGTCGTCGGGTAAAAGAAAAGTTCGGCGATCTACTACGACTTTGACAGTCGCCGGCAGTCGCCAAAAAGATCGCCTAAGTGGGACAGGCCCTTTAGTCATTATTCTCTTCTGCCTTTCAAAATTGTCAAAACAAGTTGGAAGAATCATGCTCTAAATACACAACAATACCCCGGATCTGCACCAGGGGTACACCGCAAGAAATAATGTAGAACTTATCAAGTGCCTGTTTGCATTTGACAATTTATCCATTATTAATTGCAATGTACCCATGGTATCCTCCCAGCCTATCATAGATTTTGTGCAATAGCACTTGAGACATGCAAACTTTGGACATTGATTCTAAATAAAGAATTGATTATGTCAGCTCTGAACTCTTCACAAATGTTTTATCTTACTTCCCAAATTATGAAAGTATGGCTTCCACAAACACATTTAGTACATTAACGTATAACTGTCATGTATATCGTGAGAGTCATCTGCCCTCCCCTCCCCTCCCCTCCCCTCCCCTCCCAATGCCTTCTGGTTTTTAATCTCAATTATTTTACTTGGCAAATAATTCAAAGTTTCGTGTCCTATGTTCTTTTTCTTTCCATGTTGTACAGTTTGGTTTCAAATGATTTAAATACTGCAATAGTTTAGTTTAGTTTAGTTTAAGTTAGAGATACAGTGTTTTTATATCAAACAGTAGATCCAAATACAGTAGATCTATTGATCTATTGGATGCTGTACTATTTGATATAAAAACAGAAAATGTTGTATCAAATAGAAGACTGTATAGAAGTGATGTAGTAAATAGAGGACTGGTTCATCAAAACTGGGGGTCAACATTCAAATCTAAAAATTACTGAGAAAGTGAATCAAGATCGTGCAGCATTAAGAAAAAAATTGTGTCCAGTGGTGTTCTGAGGGAGGTCCCAATGTCGTGATAAAAAACTAAACTAAACATGATAATAAACTAAACTCAGCTAAACTCAATTCTCCTTGCCCAAACTCAGTCTCCTGATAAGCCAATTGCAGTTCATACAGGACTAATTTGGTATGAATATTCAAGGCTGGAAAGAGGGTGGATTTTTTTCTCCATTAGCAAGGGGAGAAAGATGAGCAAACTAATTGAGTTGAGTAGAGGGGGGAAATGGCTGTGACTTAATATCTTTCAAACCTGCTTACAAATACACAAGAGGGAATTGACAGCAGAATTTCATGGAAACACTGGGCAGGCCAGACAGCATGTAGAACATAGAACAGTACAGCACAGGAAAGCATCCTTATACCCATGATGTCTGTGCGGACCATGATGCCATATTAAGTTAATCCCATCTGCCGGCATATGGTCTGCATCCCTCCATTCCTTGCCTGTGCACTTGTCAGTCTAAATGCCTCTAAACTGATGCTACTGTATGTGCTTCCACATTCCACGGAATCAAAGGAAATGGGGAAAAGGCAGGAATGGGGTACTGATTTTGGATGATCAGCCATGATCATATTGAATGCCGGTGCTAGCTCGAAGGGCCGAATGGCCTACTCCTACACCTATTTAAAAAAAATTAAAAAGAAAAGAATTCTTCCCTGCCAGTGCGTTCAAGGCACCTACCATACTCTCTGTGCAAAAAAAAATGTCCTGCAAATCTGCTTTCAACTTTCTCCCCTCACAATGAATCTATGCTCTTTAGCATTTGACATTTCTACCCTGGGAAAAGAGGTTCTGGCCCTCTATCCTATCTATGCCTTTCATGATTTTACACATTTCCATCAGGTTACTCCTCAACCTCCAATGCTCCAGAGAAAACAATCCATGTTTGTACAATCTCTCCTTATAGCTAATACTTTCTTATCCAAGCGACGTCCTCTGAGCTTCGTATGCACCCTTTCCAAAGCCTTCACATCCTTTCAGCAGTGTGGCTGCCAGAACCGCACACGGTACTCCAAACGTGGACCACCAAAGGTTTTATACACCTGCAACGTGACTTCCCAACCTTTTGCATCAGTGCCCCAACTAGATAGAGATGCCGCATGCCTTCTTTACCAACCTATCTTCTTGTGTTACCACGTTCAAGGAGCTATCGACTTGCTCCCCAAAATCCCTCTCTACATCAATGATCCGGAGAATGTTGCCATTTAGTTTAATTTAGTTTAATTTAATTTAGTTTATAGTCACATGTACCAAGGTACAATGAAAAGTTTTTTATTGCGTGCTATCCAGTCAGCAAAAAGACTACACATGATTACATTTGATCTCCCAAAGTGCGACACTTCACACTTGTCTGAATTTGCTCCATCTGCCAATACTTCACCCATACTTCCAACTGATCTATTTCCAGCTGCATCCTTTGACAACTTACCCCACTATCCACAGCCCCACCAATTTTGTTGACTAAAGTGAGTGAAGACGTCTTCAGTCCAGACTCACCTCTGATCTGACTCCAGACCAAAGAACAGTAGCACTACGATGGAAGGTAATATTGAATATGACATAAATTATGGAAGTTAATTGATGATAAAAATATGAAAATATGCATAATTGGAAGGAAACTAGCATTTCAGGAAATTTGCACAAAAGCTGAAAAGATATTTAAAATGTTTATACGTTATGCTAATTATGAAACCATGGTGAAGAGTGCTAAGCTAATGAAAAGAATGGATGATGTCCACGACACTGCTTTGAAATATAATGGTGTTTAGCGCAGGAACAGTTTTTTTTTAAAGAAGCATCATATTTTACATCATTTGTTACCAATCAATAGCTGGCCGTTTCACAAAAAATGACCTTGATGATATGGGTCTGTTCTGTTTGAATTGCAATTTCTGTTGCACAATAAAGGGAAAGCAATCCATTATTTGCCTGTGTGTTGATTCAATGAAATGTGCTGTAAAAGGTTGTGGAGAGCACACGCTGATTCAGGAATTACAAATGTGCTCATTTTACACTGCTTGTGAAAATTTAAAGTATGAATCTTGCTTCATTCAGAAATCATAAGAATAAATTAGTTTTAGTTAGAAGTTGTGCAGAGAAATTATCCTTTTACAAGATCAACAGGTCCAATTTGTCATGGCATACACATTTTTTCAGGAAAAATAGGCCACGAGAATATAATGTATTTTTACACCAAGTTGTTATCAACAGTGTTTTATTTTCATCTGTCCCGAAATTGCACAATGACATTCTTACTTCTATCAATCAGTATAACTAACATTTGAAAGAACGGCATTTCCTTCTATATTTTTTATTTCCTAATGCAAATCTGTCATGATTATTCCCCTCCTTTTCCTTCCATGCCTACTCCAGCCACCATATTTCAGCAATCTTATATAATTGAATAGGCCCACAGATTAATAGATAGGACACATCTTTTCAAAAGTGGAAAAATGACGATGCCTTGTGACCGAGTTTGCGGAAACAAAATGTTTCTCATGTATTCGAATTAGCAGCAACGGCAGCAATATGAGGATGAGAATGGTTATCATTCAGACTAAATCGTAGGACAAGGAATGCCTCCAAATGTTTCTATTCCTGCACTGACCGTTTCTACTATCTTCAACACTAATACCTCCAGGATCGCCACAATTTCCCAACCAAACCTCTCAATTTCACCCATTTTTTTTGTTGCCTCTCAGAATTACAGCAGTCACAGTTCATCTAATCATTGAGCTGGAGAGATGAATGTCTGGCCCAATAATGTATCCCTCTACCCAGGTTACTCTCCATTCTTCTGCCGACACCAAATTATACAAAGATGTGCTTTTTGAGGCACAACAGGACTTCGGCTCAGCTACAGCAGTTGGAGCCAGTTATCAATCAAGAGTTAGAACCATTGACAGCTTGGCAGAGAGGGTGGCTATTCAGCTCAGAATGCATGTGCTGATTCTTTGCAAAGAACTATATAACTGTCTGGTTTTCCTATCTTATGACCACGGTACAAAGGTCAATATTAGCTTCACTGCTGTCTCAGCTACGTTCAGCAGAGACCTCAGCTCTAAACTGATAAACAACTGAGTGCCACCTTATGTTAGACATTAAATGAGTTACTTAGCCTCAACTTAAACCATTAAAACGATATGATAGCCGACTTGTTTGTTCAAATCAAATTTCAGATATCTAAATCTGAAATGGGGAAGTATATCACTGTGTTGGCCCTAATTTGGCAGACTCAGTTAAATTGCTTTTCCTCTCAAGTTCGAAGAGCAGTTACTGTTAATCTTGCTTAACCGAATATAAACCGTTGCTTAAATAAAAGGAACAAAGAAAATGCCAATCATTTCCGCCCCAACTTTGTGGGTTGATGTGTTTTTATCTTGAATCTTGAAGGGTGGGCGGGGGGGGGGGGGGGGGTAGGGGGGGAGGGGGGGGGGGGGAGCCAGTGACATAGTGATCCCAGCAAATCTATTATGCAAATTCCAGCTCAAGGAACGTTGTACAGGATGTACTGTTGAGAAGTCAGCTGATGAGTAGTGATGAGTTGATGGGAAACTCAATCTTTTTTTGTAACTATGGGAATGGTGTCAGCAAATAATAATCAGAATTAAGTTTGAACCTTTGGATGTGACCAATTGGACAATTAATACATTGTTTCTTTCCCAACAATCACATTTACTGTAACTGGAAGTAATTCTGAAACATTCACCAAATGGAACACAATTAAAATCGGATGTTTGAAATTTTGCCGCATCTTGATGTTCTGTTGCGAAAACAGTGAAGTTAAAGTTTTGATAAATCTGAAGCAAGTTTGATGTTTCTCTGTATGTGTAGAAAGGAACTGCAGATGCTGGTATGTACCGAAGATAGGCACAGATTGCTGGAGTAAGTCAGCGGGTCAGGCAGCAACTCTGGAGTAAAAGGATGGGTGGCGTTTCGGGTCAGGACCCTTCTTGTTTCTCTCATTATATAATAATGACATTCTCTCCTAATCAAGGACGAGTCGCACCCTGGCTGTTCACTCTTCTTCCCTCTCCCATCGGGCTAAAGGTATAAAAGTGTGAAAACGCACACCACCAGATTCATGGACAGTCTCTTCCCATTTGTTATCAGGCAACTGAATCATCCTACCACAACCAGAGAGCAGTGCTGGACTACTATTTACCTATTTGGTGACCCTCAGACTATACTTGATTGAACTTTGCTGGCTTTACCTTGCACTAAACATTATTCCCTTCTCATGTATCTATACACTGTAAATGAATCGATCATAATCATGTATTGTCTTTCTGCTGTGGTCAGCACGCGACAAACGCTTTTCACTGTACCTCAGTACACATGACAATACACTAAACTGAACTGAACGGAAGTAGCTATATTATTTGTAGTTGAATTACCACACATAGGGGATACATTAACCAAACAGTAACGCTGTAAGTCCATTGGCATCAGTCCAGCCTTCAGACAGATGACACAACCAGAGAACCATTAATGCATTTGTTATTATGAAATGTTTTCTTTAAGGAAGAAACAAAAATCAGAGGTTATATTGCATTGTCTGCAGTGATATCGCACAAGGCCCTCGTTTTGATGCAATTATAATCTCAAGATTAAAGACCGAGGAATTGGCTGGTGCAATTTATAAACCAATGGTATTCGGAATCAATCCAGCCCCAAATTGCAGGATGAACATTTGCTGTTTCTTGCCTGCAGGAGTCCCTCATGAAAGTGTGTAGGTTGTGTTCATTCAACTCTGAGCATAGAATTGGCTTGAATGGGATGGTACAGTGGGTGGTACAGTGGGATGGTACAGTGGCACCAAGGTTCACAGTCCGAGGGTCTGGCTTTGATCCAGAAGAAACAGAATTGGATCAAAAGCCCTAAAGCACAACATTTATATCAACTTACCACTTGTATAAATGATTTTGTGGAACCAGAGCTCTAATTAAGCTGTTGGGGTTTTGATGTTTTGAGTCAGATTTTAGATTTAGATTTTAGATTTAGAGATACAGCGCGGAAACAGGCCCTTCGGCCCACCGGGTCCGTGCCGCCCAGCGATCCCCGCACATTAACACTATCCTACACACATTAGGGACAATTTTTTTTTAACATTTGCCCAGCCAATTAACCTACATTCCTGTACGTCTTTGGAGTGTGGAAGGAAACCGAAGATCTCGGAGAAAACCCACGCAGGTCACGGGGAGAACGTACAAACTCCGTACAGACAGCGCCCGTAGTCAGGATCGAACCTGAGTCTCCGGCGCTGCATTCGCTGTTAGGCAGCAACTCTACCGCGCTGTATCTGGTTGATATAAATATAATTATCACAATATGTCAGCTATAAATGGTAATAAAATTTACTGAATTTACAATTCTAGGCCCTGAGGTAATCTAGTAACATTTTTAGCAGCAACAATATCAGTCGGTCTGAATTCCTGCCTGCATATTTCTCAACCTCATCCTTTCCCCCCTCTGCCTTTTAAACATACTTTTGGGATTGTCATGAATTTATGCCAGGATATCACATAGTGGGGAAAAACAAAGAAGGAGAAAAAACAATAAAAAATTTAAATAAATACAAGCATTGGCCCTGTAAATGGTGTAGAACCTGTAAAATATTGTCTAGAGTCTCAACATTCAGTTCGCTTTTCTGAATTTTAGTTAGGTTTCAATATTACTATTACAAACATGTAATCCACTTTGTCTGAGATAGTTAAGAGCAACATATTTCACATTTTCCAAAAGGGTTTGTAATCTGTATCATTCCTACTAGCCCTAACTCTCAAAGTCAACAATGCAATCTTTGTACCACTGTGTGTGCTTGCAAGGCAGAGACAATTTCAGTTTGTTTGACATGTAATTGCAACACGGCTGACCTAGGAATGAAGGGGCAGATTACCTGAGGCCAAAACCTCACCCGTTCTGCTGATCACATGGAAAGTGAAGAGACTGAGTAATGCCTAACAATAAGTTTACACAAGCACCATCAACTCAGAATAAAATGGCTTCAGAATCATTTCAAGCAGCTATGCTGCAATTTCAACAGGAACCAAAGGACATGGGTTTAAGATGAGAGAGGAAAGATTTGATAGGAACCTGCGGGTCCCAATCTTCACACAGAGGATGGTGGGTGTATGGAACGAGCTGCCAGAGGAGGTAGTTGAGGCAGGTACTATAACAGCATATAAAAGACATGTGGACAGGTACATATAGGAAAATAACTGCAGATGCTGGTACAAATCGAAGGTATTTATTCACAAAATGCTGGAGTAACTCAGCAGGTCAGGCAGCATCTCAGGAGAGAAGGAATGGGTGACGTTTCGGGTCGAGACCCTTCAGTCTGAAGAAGGGTCTCGACCCGAAACGTCACCCATTCCTTCTCTCCTGAGATGCTGCCTGACCTGCTGAGTTACTCCAGCATTTTGTGGACAGGTACATGGACAGGAAAGCTTCAGGAGGATATGGGCCAATCACGGGCAGGTAGGACTAGTGTAGATGGGGCATATTGGTCGGCATGGATAAGTTGGGTCGAAGGGCCTGCTTTCATGCTGTATCACTCTATGACTGTACAATAGTCACCTGGCAGGGGATCGAAAGGTGGACCCGGTGGGGGGGGGGGGGGGGGGGGTGCTGCTGGCAAATCCACCAGCCGGCTGAAGTAATGTTCGGTGATCTTTTGCAAATTTCTAGGCGCCACAAACATAGCGACACGTGTACTGCCTGGGTGAGTCTGCTGTATGATTTTACCGAGTTGTATGCAAAACACAACATTTCACTGTACCTAGGTACATGTGACAATAAAGTTTCAATGAATCATTGTGTTGGGAGTCTCAGTACCCAGAAGTGCAAGGTGCAAACATCTGATGAGATGAACAGCTACAAGGTTGGCATCAATGCTGCATTCAAGTCCCATTATTCCCGACATTTATTTACGGTGGGGGAATCTGAACACATAATCTATGGTTTAGCTGAAAATCACAAGGGCAACACAGTAGCACAGCTAGTAGAGCTGCTGCCACACAGTTCAAGTGACCAAGTTCAATCCAACCTCTGGTGCTGTTTGTGTAGAGTTTGCACATGCTCCCTGCGATTGCTTTGGTTTCGTCACAGCGATCTGGTTTTGTTCCATGTCCCAAAGATGTGGGAGTTAGTGGGCTAATTAGCCATGTAATTGGGTGTAAGTGAGTGGCACGTAGGATTAATGTAGATGCAAGGAACTGCAGATGCTGGAACTTGAGCAAGAAACACAAAGTGCTGGAGTAATTCAGCGACCTTTCTTGTGGACATGGATAGATGACATCTTGGGTCGGGATCCTTCCTGAGACTTGAGGAGGGTCCTGACCTGAAACGTCACCCATCTGCATCCTCCAGAGATGCTGCCTTACCGCCTGCTCCTCCAGCACTTTGTGTTTTTTGTATAGGATTAGTGTAAATATGTGCTTGGTGGCCAACATGAACTTGGTGGACCAAAGGACCTCTTGCCATGCCTCATGTTTCTATAAGTCTCTAACTATCATATCATATCATATATATACAGCCGGAAACAGGCCTTTTCGGCCCACCAAGTCCGTGCCGCCCAGCGATCCCCGTACATTAACACTATCCTACACCCACTAGGGACAATTTTTACATTTACCCAGCCAATTAACCTACATACCTGTACGTCTTTGGAGTGTGGGAGGAAACCGACGATCTCGGAGAAAACCCACGCAGGTCACGGGGAGAACGTACAAACTCCTTACAGTGCAGCACCCGTAGTCAGGATCGAACCTGAGCCTCCGGCGCTGCATTCGCTGTAAAGCAGCAACTCTACCGCTGCGCTACCGTGCCGCCCCAAACCACCAAAGGAACCTTGTAAATTGCAAATTAAGATAATGTATCCCAGCATGGTTTGGGAACAGCTTCATCCAAGAAATTGCAGAGAGGTGTGGGCGTAGCCCAGACCATCACACAAACCAACCTCCTTTCCATTGACTCCATCTACACTTCACACTGCCTCGGTAAGGCCTCCAGTGTAATCGGTATCATTCCTTCTTCTCCCCTCTCCCATCAGGCAAGAGGTACAGAAGTTTAAAAACACATGCCTCCAGATTCAGGGACAGTTTCTTCCCAACTGTTATCAGGCGACTGAACTATCCTCTCACCAACTAGAGAGCAGTCCTGATCTCCCATCTACTTCTTTGAAGATCTTTGAACTATCTGTAATCAGACTTTACTGGACTTTATCTTGCACTAAACATTATAACCTTTATCCTGTATCTGAACATTGTGGACGGGTTGATTGTAATCTTGTATAGTCTTACCGCTGACTGGATAACATGCAACAAAAACCTTTTCACTGTTCCTCAGTGCACGTGACAATAATAAACTAAACAGATAGATATATTGAATTATACTTTCATTTTTACTTTTCTAGGAGTGCTCTTTACAAACGTTGTCCCTTGTCCCGTATTTGGGAGTGCTATAGTACCTAGTCCTAATTGTTTTTGGAATGGGGGCTTTGTTAGGCCTGGACAGTAGGAGTGAATGGTCGACGTGAATGGTGCACATCTACAAGCACATACAGTAATGACCAGGATACATCAGCAGACATGAGCCTCTCCATGATCTGTATGAATCAACTGGGTTTAGTTAGGAGGACCAGCACCTCATATTTCGCTTGGGCAGCTTAGCCCAGCGGAGATAGACACAAAACGCTGGAGTAACTCAGTGGGACAGGCAGCATCTTGGGAGAGAAGGAATGGGTGATGTTTTGGCTCGAGACCCTTCTTCAGACTAGACAACCCAGCGGTATGAATATTGATTTGTCTAACTTCAAGCAGCTCTTGTATCCCCTCCCTCTCTGTCCCTTCCCCACCCTAGTCGTCGTGCTAGTTTCACTGTCGTCCTGTTGTGTTTCACTGTCTGTATAACCCATTATCACCGACCCCACAGCCAACATTGGACCATTGTGGGCTCCACCTTTCCTCAATCATTGTTGCTTTTTGCATAACTTTCATTCATTCATTCTATTTACCTTGTATATCTCTCGTTTCCCTTTCTCCTGACTCAGTCTGAAGAAGGCTTTTGACCCGAAACGTTACCCATTCCTTTTCTCTAGAGATGCTGCCTGACCCACTGAGTTATTCCAGCTTTTTGAGTCTATCTTTAGTTTAGTTTAGTTTAGAGATACAGTGTGGAACAGGCCCTTTGGCCCATTAGTCCATGCCTATCATCGACCACCTTTTCACTAGTTCTATGTTGTCCCATTTTCCCGTCCTACACATGAGTGGCAATTTACAGAGGTCCATTAACCTACAAACCCCCATGTCTTTGGAATGTGATAATAAACTGACCTTGAAACCAGAGCACCTGGATAAAACCCACGCAGTCATAGGGAGAACACGCAGACTCCACACTGACAGCACCCATAGTGAGAATCGAACCCAGGTCTTTGGCGCTGTAAGACAGCTTCCCTATATGCTGTGCCACTACACCACCCTGGGTATATTTACAAAAACCCAGTGGGCTTTGTGTTTATCCTTATTGACACCAGCTTCTAAATTTCAGATTTATTTAATCAATTGCATTAAAGTTTTCCTAGTTAACAGGCTGAGATTAGAACTCACATCACAAGATTATTACATTGATGGGCCGAATGGCCTAATTCTGCCCCGAGAATTTGTTACCCAAAACTTCTTGATAACGTAATCACTGTGCCACCATAAGACAATATATCAATTTAAATTTAGTTTGTACCATAAATGCGATTTTTAAAAAAAGATTGCACAGGGATTAAAATATATATTTGTTGAGTTGAAAATGCTAGGGTTTCGGAATTCACAAGAGTTTTACCTGCAAGATTCCAGTGCTAGTATTTTACTCATCTGAAGAATGATTAACAAATTGTCCAAAGAACCTGGAAGAAAGCCTTTGATGACTCTGAAAATTTTCCAGTCCTGATTCAGTGAGGACAAATGTTTATTACAATTACTCTGACCTTGTTGATAAAGGCTTGCTGTCAAGGACAGTGAAGAGCTTTTGTCAGTAGCAGCCATCTAGCCATAGATCGAAAGGGCAAACTCCAGAATTTCATCACCATCCAAACTCCAGCCTCTATTTGCTCACGTAACTCCCTCAGCTGGAATATTTCACAAATGGGATACATCATGTATTTTAACAAAATTGTTATGTTCTTTTGACTTTGTTGGCAGTGTATTACGTCGGGAATGAAAGGCCAAAAGATTGGAACAAACCAACTTGAAACAAATTACACTTGGCATCGGGCACAATGATCTACAGCTAACCCTGCCTTGTTTTCTGGTTAATGAAATGCTTAGTTTAGTTTCGAGATACAGCGTGGTAACAGGCCCTTCGACCCACCGAGCGCATGCCAACCAGCGATCCTCGCACATTAACACTATCCTACACAAGCTAGGGACAATTTACAATTTTACCAAGCCAATTAACCTACAAACCTATATGTCTTTGGAGTGTGGGAGGAAACTGGAGATCCCGGAGAAAACCAACACAGGTCACGGGGAGAAAGTACAAACTTTGTACAGACAGCTCTTGTAATGAGGATCAAACCCGGGTCTCTGGTGCTATAAGGCAGCAAATCTACTGCTGCGCCACCGGGCCGCTATGTTAAAATGTGCCAGGCAACATTTAACAGATGACAGCTAATGTGGAGAACACTTTACATTGACAAAGATTCCCCTGAGTTCATCAAATGTTAGTACCACTTTTTAAAGTCAGTGGTTACCAGATCATTATTACTGATGGTAAATTCTATATTCCACTTTTTTGCCCAATTAACTAATATCTAGGTGCAGAAATAAAGAACTGCAGATGCTGGTTAATAAGCAAAAGGACACAAAGTGCTGGAGTAACTCAGCAGGTCAGTCAGCATTTCTGGAGAACATGGATGGGTGATGTTTTGGGTCAAGACCTTTCTTCAGACTATCTTTGTGCAGCTTTTTTTAAATTCTTAGAATTAGACCTGGAATGCATGTAACATGAGCAAATTTAGATTTTATACTCTCCACTCTAATGGGAAGTTGAACTGAGACAGTCCTAGGATTTACTCCCTCCCATTCTAAGAAGCCAGCTGCAATTTAATGGGAATAGCCTTTGTATTTAATTGAGGTCATTATCGTATGCAACATCAATAAAAAAATCAACCAGAAAAGAAAGATGTCTTTTGGCGATTTTGAAAATGCCCACGATTTTGTTTAGACGATGGAGAAACTTGGACATGAAAGGCAGTATCCATTGCAAGAAACATTCTGGTTTAGACTGAGACATCCATGTGGGCAGCACAGTGGCACAGCAGTAGAGTTGCTGCCTTACAGCGCCAGAGACCCAGGTTCGATCCTGACTACGGGTGCTGTCTGTACGAAGTAAGTATGTTCTCCCTGTGACCACAGGGTTTTCTCCGGATGCTCTGGTTTCCTTCCACACATCCAAAGTTAGATTCTATTTTCCTGGCATATTTGTGGCAAAAATATTCACTGACACATCTCAGCTCATGCGTGAATGTTGTTGCATTGTTGAGGACCCATGCTCAGACTGAAGGCATGAGCTGGCGCTTCCAATTGCCCGCCATTTCCCACTCCCACTTATTGGCCTCCTGCTCAGCTACAATGGGACCCTGTGCAAGTTCAAGGAGTGTGCAGAGAAGGTTCACCAGTAGGAATAAACGGGTCCTTTTCGGAATGGCAGGCAGTGACTAGTGGGGTACCGCAAGGCTCAGTGCTGGGACCCCAGTTATTTACAGTGTATATTAATGATTTGGACGAGGGAATTGAATGCAACATCTCTAAGTTTGCGGATGACACGAAGCTGGGTGGCAGTGTTAGCTGCGAGGAGGATGCTAGGAGGCTGCAGAGTGACTTGGATAGATTAGGTGAGTGGGCAAATGCATGGCAGATGCAATATAATGTGGATAAATGTGAGGTTATCCACTTTGGCGGCAAGAACAGGAAAGCAGAGTATTACCTGAATGGTGACCGATTGGGAGAAGGGGAGATGCAACGTGACCTGGGTGTCATGGTGCACCAGTCATTGAAAGCAAGCATGCAGGTGCAGCAGGCAGTGAAGAAAGCGAATGATATGTTGGCATTCAAAGCAAGAGGATTTGAGTTTAGGAGCAGGGAGGTTCTGCTGCAGTTGTACAGGGCCTTGGTGAGACCGCACCTGGAGTATTGTGTGCAGTTTTGGTCTCCTAACCTGAGGAAAGACGTTCTTGCCTTAGAGGGAGTACAGAGAAGGTTCACCAGATTGATCCCTGGGATGGCGGGACTTTCATATGAGGAAAGACTGGATAGACTGGGCTTGTACTCGATCTTATAGAAACATATAAAATTCTTAAGGGGGTGGAGAGGCTAGATGCGGGAAGATTGTTCCCGATGTTGGGGGAGTCCAGAACCAGGGGTCACAGCTTAAGGATAAGGGGGAAGTCTTTTAGGACCGAGATGAGGAAACATTTCTTTACACAGAGAGTGGTGAGTCTGTGGAATTCTCTGCCACAGAAGGTAGTTGAGGCCAGTTCATTGGCTATATTTAAGAGGGAGTTAGATGTGGTCCTTTTTGCTAAAGGGATCAGGGGGTATGGAGAGGAGGCAGGTACAGGCTACTGAGCTGGATGATCAGCCATGATCATATTGAATGGCGGTGCAGGCTCGAAGGGCCGAATGGCCTACTCCTGCACCTATTTTCTATGTTTCTATGTTTCTATGAACAACACCAGTTCTTCCATATGGGCACATGGACATTCACAGTGAGTGATCTAATTTTAAGTAACACACTCCTTCATCCTGTCTATTTCAGAATCATTTTGACCTGCTCTCCTTCTTTTCCACACTGTGTACGATCTGGCCTGTTGAACATGTTTTTGTATGAAGTATGATGTATGTATGATCGATGATGTACGATGTCTATGTATGATGTCTATGTCTATATATGTATAAACATGTCTGTGTATGATCTGGCCTGTTGAACATGTCAGTGCATGATGTATGTATGATGTATGATGTATAATGTCCATGTATGATGTCTATGTCTATATATGTATGTATGGATTTGTCTGTGTTAGTGAGTGAGTGAGTGAGTGAGTGAGTGAGTGAGTGAGTGAGTGAGTGAGTGAGTGAGTGAGTGAGTGAGTGAGTGAGTGAGTGAGTGAGTGAGTGAGTAAGTGAGGAGTGAGTGAGTGAGTGAGTGAGTGAGTGAGTGAGTGAGTGAGTGAGTGAGTGAGTGAGTGAGTGAGTGAGTGAGTGAGTGAGTGAGTGAGTGAGTGAGTGAGCGAGTTAGTTTAGTGTCATGAGGTACGGTGAAAAGTTTTTGTGCGTGCTAACCATTCAGTGGAAAGACAATACATGATTACAATCAAGCCATTCACAGCGTACAGATACATGATAAGGGAATAACATTTAGTGCAAGATAAAGCCAGTAAAGTCCTCCATCTACGCCGCATCTGCGCCCGGGATGAGGTGTTTCACACCAGGGCATCAGAGATGTCCTCATTCTTTAGGAAATGGGGCTTCCCCTCTTCCATTATAGATGAGGCTCTCACTAGGGTCTCTTCTACATCCCGCAGCTCCGCTCTTGCTCCCCCTCCCCCCACTCGTAACAAGGACAGAATCCCCCTCGTTCTCACCTTCCACCCCACCAGCCAGCGTATCCAAAAAATCATCCGCCAACATTTCCGTCACCTACAACGGGACTCCACCACTGGCCACATCTTCCCATCCCCTCCCCTTTCTGCGTTCCGCAGAGACCGCTCCTTCTGTAACTCCCTGGTCCACTCGTCCCTTCCTACCCAAACCACCCCATCCCCGGGCACTTTCCCCTGCAACTGCAGGAGATGCAACACCTGTCCCTTTACCTCCCCCCTCAACTCCATCCAAGGTCCCAAACAGTCTTTCCAGGTGAGACAGAGGTTCACCTGCATCTCTTTCAACATCATCTATTGCATCTGCTGCTCTAGATGTCAACTTCTTTACATCGGCGAAACCAAACACAGGCTCGGCGATCGTTTCGCTCAATACCTTCGCTCAGTCCGCCTTAACCAACCTGATCTCCCGGTGGCTGAGCACTTCAACTCCCCCTCCCACTCCCAGTCTGACCTTTCTGTCATGGGCCTCCTCCAGTGCCATAGTGAGGCCCATCGGAAATTGGAGGAACAGCACCTCATATTTCGCTTGGGCAGCTTGCAGCCCAGCGATATGAACATTGACTTCGCCAACTTTAGATAGTTCCTCTGTCCCTCTCTTCCCCTCCCCCTTCCCAGTTTCCCCTCTATCTTCCTGTCTCCACCTATATCCTTCCTTTGTCCCGCCTGCCTGACATCAGTCTGAAGAATGACTCGACCCGAAACATCACCCATTCCTTCTCTCCTGAGATGCTGCCTGACCTGCTGAGTTACTCCAGCATTTTGTGAATAAAAGCCAGTAAAGTCCGATCAAAGATAGTCCGGGTGTCTCCAATGTATGTTCTGACCTGCTGGACATATCCCACTCTGCCGATATTGCATCAACAATGAACTACACACCCATTGCCCCCCTGATCCCATCTGCCATATGCATTCACTCTATCTGAGAAATTCCCTTGATTTCACCCCACATTTTCCTGTTAGGCAAACTAACATATTTCCCTCTTTCTCTCATTTGATACATTTACTGTTTCACTTTCCGCAGATGTTGCCTGACCTGCTTGTTATTCCCGCATTTTCTTTCTCTTCCTACATACATAAATCTAGTCTGCTGGGTAAGTCCCGCCACTGTATCATTTACAATTCATTACACAGGTCCAATAGCTTAATGTGCTGAGAACTATCCACACTAAACCTTTTTAACTCATCCTGTCACAAATTCTCCCCCTTTTTACTTCACAAATCTCCCCCCACTTTCCCACCTATTGAAAACTACTTGCATCTCTAATTTCCAACTCTGATGAAGGGTTGCAGAGAAAATGTTGGCTGTTTCCCTTTCCACCGATATTGCTTGACTTGGCTGAGTCTTTCCAGCATTCTCTGTTTTTGTTTCAGATTTACAGCATCTGCAAGATGATTTTTATGTTTATTTTGTCTCAGTCCCACTGTCAAATAATGTTCTTTCCCTGTTCCTTCCTGAGATCCCCACTATCACAAACTCCACCCATGGGCATTGTTAAGCAGTTATGAATGGAATTGAACGTTGTGCAACCATTAGAGAACATTTGTACTCATGAAGGAAGGAAAGTTTAGCTTAGTGATACAGCGCGGAAACAGGCCCTTCGGCCCACCGAGTCCACACCGACCAGCACATTAACACTACTCTACACACACTAGGGACAATTTTTTTTACATGTATACATTTATACCAAGCCAATTAACCTACAAACCCGTACTACTTTGGAGTGTGGGAGGAAACCGAAGATCTCGGAGAAAACTCACGCAGGTCACGAGGATAACGTGCAAACTCCATACAGACAGTACCCGTAGTCAGGATCGAACCCGGGTCTCTGGCGCTGTAAGGCAGTAGCTCCACCGCTACGCCACCATACCGCCTAAAGTAATTGATGCAGCAACTACTTCTTCTTGCGTTTGAGGCAACAGAGGTTATGAAGCTGCTTCTGCTTCTGCTGTCTCTGTTTGTTGTCGTTCGCCTGTCCTAGGTCAGTTGACAGGGCTCACCACGGGGAGGTCGACAACATGAGCCCCATGCAGCAACTAAAGATGTTGGCTCTGAAGATTTCCGGCAGAGGTGTCCTAGAGCTGCAATATTTGACCTCCAAAACAACAACTATCTTCTTTTGTGTGTGGCATGACGCCAGTCACTGTGCATTTTCCCCACTGACACCCATTAACTTCAGTTTTACCAGGGCACCTTCACATTGCACTCGGCCAAAATACTGCCTTGATGAGATGAGCAATCACTCTCACTAAACTAAGCTAAGCAAATCTCAACTAAACTAAACTAAACTAAACTAAACAACTAAACTAAACTAAACTAAACAACTACACTAAACTGAACACTGAAAAACAGAGTATTTCACAATTAATGATGTCCAATCAGACAAGTGTTAATCTCGGCAGCACAGCAGGAAAAAATCCTCCTTTTTTTTTTGGTAGAATGCAAAGGCTTTAAAAATATTGCCCAGATAATAAAATTACCTCTAATAAGCACATTGTAGCCATGGTATATCAAAGTGTGTGGATTTTATTAAGTGAATGTAATCCTGCATCAGAATATTAAATCGCAACAACCTCCTTTATTATCTCACCATACCATACAACTTGAAATCTGTGCCTTGGTTTTACATTTAGTTTGCTGTGTCATTATCGTCTTCCAAATATTTTGTTTGGTTTAATTTAGTTATTGGAAAATAAAAGTTAAAAATGCCTCGATGGCCAATATCAGTGGGAGTCAAAGTATTTAAACATTTAAGGGGGAAATACGCACTGTAACTTTTACTGTAAGTGAAACCACAATATTACTTTAATTGAAACCAAAATCCCATGAGAACATCTGACATGTGAAAATAATAATCTCTATTTGCAGGCTCTTTGAAATGTTCAACATCTGCTTTTCATTTTATGTGCAGATTATGTTCAGTGTACTGAGTGTGGAAAGGAGGGGCTGGATTATCATATCATATCATATCATATATATACAGCCGGAAACAGGCCTTTTCGGCCCTCCAAGTCCGCACCGCCCAGTGATCCCCGTACATTAACACTATCCTACACCCACTAGGGACAATTTTTACATTTACCCAGCCAATTAACCTACATACCTGTACGTCTATTATATTGGATTTACATGCTGCCTTTTTGCTTCTGAGTCCAATATTTGAATCATTTCCCGACTGATGCAAGTCTTGACTTTCTGCCAACTGGAATAGCTGAAAGTAGAGGCCTTTCATAAAATGTGCTCAGCCTCCACATGCTGAATGACCTACAGGGCAAAACTTTCCCAGAAATTTCAATCTTGTTCCAAAAAGTTAGAAAATTCTTCTTGAAGTTACAGAGATGATAATCTAAGCATAGAGGCAGCCAATGCATTAATCCATTCATTTCAGGCCACACCTTGCAGGTCAAATTCAATCCCTGTGCTCCTGTGATACAGTCTATAAAACTTATTTTTGGTTTATTTCTTCTTTGCAATCGAGCACGTAGACAACCAAGACCTTTTGACGTCATATAGAACATAGAACAGTGCAGCACAAAAACAGTTCCTTTGGCCCACAATGTCTGTGCCAAACATGATGCCAGGACCAATTCTTCTCTGCCTGCACATAATCCATATCTCTCCATTTCCGACATATTCATATGCCCATTTCAAAAGTCTCTTAAATTCAGGCAGTACATTTCAGGCATGCAACTACCCTCTGTGTAAAAAAACTTGTCCTGCACATCTCCTTTAAACTTTGCTTACTCCTCTCACCTTAAAGCTGTGCCCTCTTGTATTTGATGTTCCCATGCTGGGAAAAAGGTTCTGATTGTGGAAAAAGGTTCTGACGTCATAAGGTCATAAGTGATAGGAGCAGAATTAGGCCATTCGGCCCATTAAGTCTACTTCGCCATTCAATCATGGCTGATCTATCTCTCCCTCCTAACCCCATTCTCCTGCCTTCTCCCCATAACCCCTGACACTTATACTAATCAAGAATCTATCTATCTCTGCCTTAAAAATATCCATTGACGGCCTCCACAGCCTTCTGTGGCAAAGAATTCCACAGATTCACCACCCTCTGACTAAAGAAATTCCTCCTCATCTCCTTCATAAAGGACCGTCCTTAAATTCAGAGGCTATGATCTCTAGTCCTAGACTCTCCCACTAGTGCAAACATCCTCTCCACATCCACTCTATCCAAGCCTTTTACTATTCGGTACGTTTCAATGAGGTCTTCTAAACTCCAGCGAGTACAGGCCCAGTGCCGCCAAACACTCATCATATGTTAACCCAATCATTCCTGGGATCATTCTTGTAAACCACCTCTGGACGCCCTCCAGAGCCAGCACATCCTTCCTCAGATATGATGCCCACAATTCCTCACAATACTCCAAAAGCCCTATTGAGCCTCAGCATGACATCCCTGTTTTTGTATTCTAGCCCGCTTGAAATAAATGCTCATTAAAGCCTCTAGACCCGGTTATTGGCTGTTCTTGACTACTCAAGGAGCAACCTCTTCTCGTATGTGGATATAGAACTGCAATACTATTTGGCACATTCATTGTGTATCTGGGACTGACTCCAATAAGATTTAGAGTTATCTTAGGTTGCCCATGGTACATCTGAACTCTGAGTCTTAACACAAACAAGGAATGATAAATTAAGAGGCCCATTCTAATGATCTAAATTTGAGGAAGGACATTCTTACTATTGAGGGAGTGCAGCGTAGGTTCACGAGGTTAATTGGCGGGACTGTCATTTGTTGAAAGACTGGAGTGACTGGGCTTGTATACTCTGGAATTTAGAAGGATGAGAGGGGATCTTATTGAAACATATAAGGTTATTAAGGGATTGGACACACTAGAGGCAGGAAACATGTTCCAGATGTTGGGATAGTCCCGAACCAGGGGCCACAGTTTAAGAATAAGGGGTAGGCCATTTAGAACAGAGATGAGGAGACACTTTTTCATTCAGAGTTGTGAAGCTATAGAACTCTCTGCCTCAGAAGGCAGTGGAGGCCAATTCCCTGGATGCTTTCAAGAGAGTTAGGTAGAGCTCTTAATGATAGCGGAGTCAAGGGATATGGGGAGAAGGCAGGAACGGGGTACTGATTGTGGATGGTCAGCCATGATCACGATGAATGGCAGTGCTAGCTCGAAGGGCTGAATGGCCTACTCCTGCACCTATTATCTATTGTCTATAATCCATAGAATGTAAATTAATATAAAACGGGAAATTAATTGGAAGGCATTTCCAACTTCTTTGTACTCAGGTCATTATTCTGGCACACCTTTGTCAATTTGAGTTATTTAATATTAATGTATTCAAAAAATTGACAATTAACGTCACTGAATACAGATCCCACAGGGAAAAAATTGTCCTTCCCCACAGAAAAGATTCCCAAAAGTTAGTTTAGTTTAATTTATTATTATTGTTATGTGTACTGAGGGACAGTGAAAAACTTTTTTGTTGCACGCTATCCATTCAGAGAAAAGACTATGCATGTTTACAATCAAGCTGTCCACAGTGTACAGATACAGGGTCCAATACAAGCAATGACAAGAAAGTTTTTATCATGGCAAATTATACATCAGTTCTGTAAGCAGTAATTTCTAAGAATATGTCATTTTATTTTAGATTGGTTGAAAATATATATATTTTGTTGAAGTTCTAAAATGACCCTGATATTTGTTAACATAAAAGTGCCCTTCCCCTCCCAGAATCACACGGGACACGTTCTCTTATCAAGTATGACCCTTGTTTACCTTTTATCCTTTGCATCTTGCTCAGGTACTGCATTGACATCCCACCCTCCCAATCATATCATATCATATCATATCATATATATACAGCGCGGAAACAGGCCTTTTCGGCCCACCAAGTCCGTGCCGCCCAGCGATCCCCGTACATTAACACTATCCTACACCCACTAGGGACAATTTTTACATTTTTACATTTACCCAGCCAATTAACCTACATACCTCTATCTTTATCCAGAATTTCCCCTGTCCTACATTTTGGCACTGTGCCCCCCAAAGGTCTGGACTTCTGAAGTCAATGTAACATAGGTGCCACGTGTAATAATGGTTTCAACGATCAACGAGCTTCTCAGGCTGAATCACTTCGAAAATTGTATCACGTGATCAACTGCTCTCTCCATTTTGGCAACATTGCTTAGTGTGGAAAGTCTCTGTTTTTGTGGAGCAAGATAAAGTAAAGAAATGCTGTCCTGACCCTCTGAGCCCTCGTTTTATTTATTAGTGCAGATCACCAACTGCTTTCCTGTTCCTTAAAGAGAGAGATACTGAGATAGTAAGTTAGAAGTGCTGCTGATGTTAGAAGATATTCACAATTTTGCAATTTTGAAGGATGTGCTCATCAAAGATCAGATTGTTTGTGGAAGCTCCAACGGGAGGGAACAGTTACTATATCAGACAGAATTAAATCTAAAGATAAGAACAAATATTAGTTTAATCTGTGGAGCCATCCAAAGTCAAGTTAGCAATGTTGGATGGACAACAGCAGGAAGTGCATGTGGTGAGGTGTCTGATAAGCTGCAGAAAAGAGGAAGTACTGCCAAGCTGGCGTTTAGATGTTGCAAGTATTGTGGATAACAACAGAGAGCTGAAAAAGACATGACCTGTTCATGGGAAAAAGTGTGCGCGATGTGCAAATCATTTCCACAACCAGGGTATGGTGAAAAAAACATCTAAGGTCCATGGAGCGGCTGAAATGAGCTGTGAAGAGATAGAGGGAAGGTCAGATTCAGAATGCTAGTAGAGCACAATGTATCTCATAAGTTCATAAGATTCAGGAGCAGAATTAGGCCAATCGGCCCATCAATTCTACTCTGCCAAGTCTCTGGTGCCACAAAAGTGTGGAAGAAACGCTCATTCGATGTATCTATGATCAGACATTGATGAACAGACACAGGATATGTCAGTTTAGCACCGCAACACAATGCAACGTCTTCCCTTCACAAATTATTAATCCCAAGGCTCAGCAGTTAAAACCGACAAGTAATGAGCTGCTGATGTGGAACAATATTACACTTCTGAGAGTTGCTCTCCAAAAGTGAAGAATCCAAAAATCAAGAGAGATATGCAGGGGGTTTCATTGTCACAGTAGACCAGAAGTGGTCACATACACTTGATTTTTGGTCTGCACAGTGGTGCAGCTGGTAATGCTGCTGCCTCACAGTGCCGGAGTCCTGGGTTCGATCCTGACAATGGATGTTGTCTGTGTGGAGTTTGCACGTTCGCCCTGTGACCATACGGGTTTCATCCGGGTGCTCCGGTTTCCTCCCACATCCCAAAGTTTATAGGTTCCCTGGCCTCTGTAAATTGTCCCTTGTGTGTAGGGAGTGGATGCAAAAGTGGGATAACATAGTACTCGTGCAAACGGGTGATCAGTGGTCGACGTGGACTTGTTGGGCCGAAGAGCCTGTGTACAAGCTGTATCTCTAAACTAAGCTAAACTAAACTAAACTGTTATACGATACAGCATGTTGGACCATTAAGGTATTCCATGGTGAGGCTGCAAATATTGTTTCAATAGAAGCAGTCACTTCTGCAACAAACCTCACAAATGCAAAATACAAATGTCTTTCATAGAACAGGAACAGGAACATTGGAAGTGCTACACCTGCTACAAAGGGATACACTTGGGGTGGCACAGTGGCCCAGCGGAGGAGTTGTTGGCTTACAGCCGCCAGAGACCTGGGTTCGATACTGTCTAGGGGTGCTGTTTGTACAGAGTTTGTACTTTCTCCCTTTGATCGCCTGGGTTTTATCCGGGTGCTCCAGTTTTCTCCCACACTCCAAAGATGTACAGATTTGTAGGTTAACTGGCTTTGGTAAAAAAAATTAAATTGTTCCTCGTGTGTAGGATAGAGCTCGTGTACGGGGTGATCGCTGGTCAGTGTGGACTCTGTGAGCCGAAGGGCCTGTTTGCACACTGTATCTCTAAAGTCGAAAGTCGAAAGGATAACTGGAAGCAGCCAAACAATATTCTAACGTTACGACAAGAAGCACTAAAAAACTGTTACGCTTGCAAATGGGGAGAAAGTGAGGATGATGCCACATCAAAGCAACACCAAATGTGACAGGAGGCAATGCTAATTTGATAGACAACACACTAAAGATCGCACAAGGTCATGTTGGTGGAAGGTTTCCCGTATTAAAGGAAAAGGCACTACCTAACACCACTGAATTTAATATTTTTAGCTGTTGTCTCTCTTTATATCGAGACTATTTGTGGTTGATTCTAGTCTGTCCTGCAGTATTTTGGTGCAAATGAATAATTATTTCTGTGAGCTGAGCCACTGGGTTTCGAGAGATAATGAAGAGTATAGTGGGAAAGTTTGGTGCTGTCTTCACGTGAAATCTGCACAGATTGCATGGGTTCATTGGGGAGGGTGAGGGGGGGGGGGGGGGTAGGAGGTGGGGGGGTATAAACAGGAATTAATTCTGGCTGCAAGTAACCAAGGGTTCAGAAGCCAATTGTTCTTCCCAGTGTTACCAGCCCACTTAACAATGAATCATATCTGGAAGTTTATCAGTGAAATTTAAAGTTTCATTGTGTTTTACATATCCCCTAAAAAATGCTACTGAAGCAGAACATTTTTAGAAGGTGATAATGATTATTAATAGCATTTAACTATCTGCAGCTTTTCGAAGAGTTGGTTTCGATTATACCACACATTGCACTGAAAAATGTGACCCATTCTGATCTATTTAAATCATGGTAACCATCAATTAACCCCAGAAATGCATCCTTAAACCAGGTTTGCAGACAAATTTCCTTTAGAATTTCACGCCTGAGAAAACTAGCACTAATTTTAAAACTGTGGTATTTTCCGAGGAGATAAATGCAGACACAAAGTGGATGATGTACTAATATGCCAAGCTAGTCTTTGAGGCTAATTTAAGCATGGAGTTCCGAAGCTACTTGATAGTTACTGCGATTTAAATGGATCAGAATGCCACATCGAGAGCTCAACAAGACTAAACAAAAATTCTGTGGTGCATTATACTGTATGTAGCTTGCACGCATATCATTCAGGTTAAGGTGTGGAGTTCACCGTAAGGCAATAGCATGAAAGATTGCTTAGGAAGTGAAGAAGGAGCCGCTTGAATGCCTAGAGAAGGGAGGGATATCCTGTACCCATCATGGTGCGGCAGGAGGGGAAGCAAATGCCACAATGAACACGTGTGGGGTGTTGCACTTTGGGAGGTTGGAATGGAATGGAATACTTTATTGTCACATGTGACGAGGCACAGTGAAATTCTATGCTTGCATACCCAAGGTATACAAATAGCAGCCACTTACGGCGCTGACAAAGTTACAAAGCACACCGGCTCCTCCTTTTGTTCTCCCCACCCCCCCCCCCCCCCCCTTTCCCCCACAGTGGTTTCCCCTCGCCAGGTCCCCATTGTCCTTTGTTCTCCCTTCCCATTGTCCATTGTTCTTTAACCCCCCCCCCCTCCACGGCAGATCCCCCACGCTGAGTCCTCCATTGTTCTCCCCCCTCTCTCACGGCAGTCCAAGCTCTCATCGACCGTCGGCCGCGGGTGGATCCACAAGACATCATCGCCGCCGCAAGATCTCACCACCGCTGCCGAGGCCCCACCGCCGAAGCCCCTCCGCCGAGTCCCCACCACTGCCGCTGCGTCACTGCCACCGAGGCTTCACCACTACCGACGCCCCACTTCACGTGTCCGTCGCGTCTGATGATCAGCACCATCATCGGCCGCTGCAGCAACGTCTCCACAACACTGCCGAGTCCTCTCCTGAGGCCTCCATGATGCCGACCCGACCCCCCGCCACGGGCTCCGTCGGCTGCACCACCGACCCGAGCTCCAACAATCTGGGTTCCGACCCGCATGGCGAGGCTCCTCCGACCGACCCGCAAAGTCCCAGCCGGGCTCTGAGCCAGGCTTCTCCGCGGCTTATCCGAGAGGCATCGAGACCGCAGCACCTTAATTAAGGCCTCCGGCCGCATTCCCAGTCCACAGCCGCGGCCCGGCGCGAAGCCTTCTGCCTGGTTGAATATCAGGGGAAAGTATACAGTTAATGGCAAGACTCTTAACAGCATTGATGTGCAGAAGGTTCTTAGAATCACTGAAGGTTTCAGCACAAGTAGATAGGGTGGTAAAGAGGGTGTATGGTCTGCTTGCCTTCATTGCAGGGGGCATTGAATGCTTGATGTCATTGTGCAACTCTATAAGACTTTGGTCGGGCTGCATTTGGAGTATTGCATGCAGTTCTGATCGCCGCATTACAGGAAAGACGGGGACGGTGCAGAGGAGGTTTACCAGAATGCTGTTTGGATTAGAAGGTTTCAGCTACAGGGAGAGGTTGAATAGACTTGGATTGTTTACTCTGAAATGTTGGAAGTTGTGGAGAAGCTTGAGAGAAGTGAATAGAATTCTGAGAGGCATGGATAGGTAATGGAGATGTGCTGGGCACGTTTTTACACAGAGAGTGGTGGGTACCTGGAATGCAGTCAGACAGTAGACAGTCAGAACCTTTCTCCAGGGTGGAAATGTCCAACACTAGAGGGCATAGTGAGGTGAGACGGGAAAAGTTTAATGGAGATGTGAGGGGCACTTTTTTTGCAGAGAGTAGTGGGGGCCTGGAACACATTGCCAGGGGTGGTGGTGCAGGTAGATACAATAGTGGTATTTAAGAGACATGAAAGTGCAGGGAATAGAGAGATTTGAATCACCTACAGGCAGATGAGATCAGTTTCACTTGACATCATGTTCAGCACAAACATTGTGGGCAAAAGGGCCTGTTCCTGTGCTGTTCTAATGGATATAGAGCAGTATCTCCAAACAATGATCTTTAGGAATACTTCCAATGCTCCATAATAATCACAACTTGACACGTATAAATTCACCAACAATAGCCTTCCATCCCAGCCTTTTGATTTTGCATAGAAATTCACGGTTTCCACATTATTGTATCTTTCATAGCCAATATTAATGTACCAGACATTTCTCAGTTGCTCAACTGAATGGCTTGTCTCCTGAATCACCGTATGCTATTCAATGAACTGCTTATACAGCTACAATATTCATTTAGCAGGTCCTTTTCAATAACTTGAAATGTCGAACAGCATTCCAAATAAAGCATCCATTGTTGCAGCACATTGGACTGGGATAAAGCAATTCATCATAAAATACCGTATGAAGAAAATAATTATAGAAAGGAACATGTAAGGTGGAAAAGCATCAGGTGGTATAATTCTCCTTCGAATTAACCAGTGAGGAATTTACTTATGAAGTTTTCCTCTGTCAATATGTAGAGGACGCCATATGGGAGAGGGCAACATGAATCGTAGAGAAACATATAATATTTTTAAGGGATTGGACAGGCTAGATGCAGGAAAAATGTTCCCGATGTTGGAGGAGTCCAGAACCAGGGATCACAGTTTAAGAATAAGGGGTAGGTCATTTAGGACTGAGAGGAGGAAAAATGTTTTCACCCAGAGAATTGTGAATCTGTGGAATTCTCTGCCACAGAAGGCCATGGAGGCCAATTCACTGGATGTTTTCAAGAGAGAGTTAGATATAGCTCTTAGGGCTAATGGAATCAAGGGATATGGGGAAATAGCAGGAACGGGGTACTGATTTTGGATGATCAGCCATGATCATATTGAATGGCGGAGCTGGCTCGATGGGCTGAATGGCCTACTCCTGCACCTATTTTCTACGTTTCTATGTAACACTTGTTCTAGTCTTGGGAAACTGGGAATGAAAAGTGGATGAAGCATATGTGCATGAGCCTTTTGGAACCAGCAACCACTGATCTGTTAGTTTTAAGGTAGTTATGGACAGAGACAGATTCAGTCTGAAGAAGGGTCCGAACCCGAAACGTCACCCATTCCTTCTTTCCAGAGATGCTGCCTTTTACTCCAGCATTTTGTGTCTATCTTCAGTTAAAATTCTAAATTGGGGTGAGGCCATCTTTGAGGGTATTAGACAGAAACCCGCTCACGTTGATTGGAGCAGGTTGTTTGAAGGAAAAGGAACATTGGGAAAGTGGGATGTATTTAAAAGAAAAGAATAGGTTCTACTGCAACTCTTAAGAAATATTTAGACAGGTATGTGGATAGGATAGGTTAGAGGGATATGGGCCAAATGCTGACAGGTGGGACTTGTGGAGATGGGGTATGTTGGTTGGTGTGGGTAAGTTGGGGCGATGGTCCTGTTTCCATGCTGTACGACTCTATGATTCCAAGCTAATGCATGGTGGTCACCCACACCATATTTAAAAAATGGGAGACTAAATTGTACACTGGATTTTGTTGCCATTACTTATACTGAGAAATTCTGAAACAAGGAAGCTGCTCAACTAACCATAATGTACTGGAAAGCATCACCACACAAAGCAAAACCAGCAATTTTTTTTCTTGTTACTGGCAGTGGGGTGTGATTATAGATAAATGTTTCGGATGTCACTTCCTAATATTGCTTTTATTCTCATTAATTAACTCATCACTGTTTCAGTTTTAATGTGCATAGTGCACAATTTTCTTCGAAGCACATTTGATTGCTAATGCATTAAGTCTACAGTATATTCAACTTCAAGCAATGTAAAACATCCTCAAACCAATGCACACAGCTTCCCATTTCTTTAGTCACATTTCAGCACAACCAAGAAGAGAACGATCTTTTTTTTTCTCAGCACATTTGACCCAAGTACTAAATAATTAATCAGAATATATTGTATGAACAAATGAATTTGTTAAAGAATAATTTCACATCTTTTAGCCCCTGTCAAATTATTATGTTTTCAGATGGCAATTTAAACAGGAATTATAGTTTGATAGTTTAGTTTTGTTTATTGTCATGTGTACTGAGATGCAGTAAAAAGTTTTTTTTTGGTGCGTGCTCTCCAGTCAGCGAAAAGACTTATACATGACTACAATCAAGCCGTTCATAGTGTACAGATGCAGGATAAAGGGAATAACGTTTAGTGCAAGATAAAGTCAAGTAAAGTCCGATTAAAGATGGACCGAAGGCCTCCAATGAGTTAGATGGTAGATCAGGACCACTCTCTAGTTGGTGATAGGATGGTTCAATTGCCTGGTAACAGATGGGAAGAAACTGTCCCTGAATCTGGAAGTGTGAGTTTTCAAACCTCTGTACCTCTTGTCTGATGGTTCAGTTTTAAAAACTTGAGCTAAGTGAGTTGATTTGATTTGAAACATACATGGATATTCTATCATCATATCATATCATATATATATACAGCCGGAAACAGGCCTTTTCGGCCCTCCAAGTCCGTTCCGCCCAGCGACCCCCACACATTAACACTATCCTACACCCACTAGGGACAATTTTTTTTTTTTTTTAACATTTACCCAGCCAATTAACCTACATACCTGTACGTCTTTGGAGTGTGGGAGGAAACCGAAGATCTCGGAGAAAACCCACGCAGGTCACGGGGAGAACGTACAAACTCCTTACAGACAGCACCCGTAGTCAGGATCGAACCTGAGTCTCCGGCGCTGCATTCGCTGTAAAGCAGCAACTCTACCGCTGCGCTACCGTGCCGCCCTATCTTGCCAAATCGTATTTTAATTCATTCAGATTAATTTTGTAAGCATCAGGCCATGGCAGGAAATTTCAATAAGTCTGGAAATGGTTCGTAAAATGATCCTGTGGCTCATAAATTGTACTATGGTGGGTTAAATGTGCATGACACATGGTGGAGGGCTAATGCGGATCACACCAGAAAGAGTTCCTAAAATTGGGATATCTTTGCTTTAAGAAATCATTATCACAGTTTGTTCCTTTTAAGATAATTAAAACCCAACCCAACCCAATTACATAGCTGCACCACTGAGGAAGCAACATTAGAGATCAGGAGTGGGTAACTGTAACAGATACATTAATGGCTGTTATACAATTATGCCAAAGTGTCTAATTCTCTACACCAGATCTGCAGTTTAGCATCTTCACTGCCCACTAGTCAAATACTTAACGAAACCGACAAGCTAAATTTAAAGTCTGAATCACGGAATGACTCGTTATTCCAGCCTTAGCTGCAGTTTTAGATGGTGTTAAATTTGTGGATTCTTGTAAATTAAGTAAAAAATTGCATCCAAATTCAATTGCAACTTGATCTAAATTCAACTACAACTTGATCTAAATACAATTGCAACTTGATCTGCACGCAGTTTAGAAATTATTGTTGCCCCTTCTCTCTATCTGGAGAGATTTCTTATCTGTGATTGGACACAGTGGAAGACAGAATATTAGGGACTGTAAATGAAGAAAATAAATTACACTCAAAGTTCAAAGGGAATGAGGAAAAACTCCATGACAGCAGTAAGGCAGTAAGCCATGTTGTGTAGGAAGGAACTGCAGAAGCTGGTATATATCAAAGATAGACACAAAATGCTGGAATAACTCAGTGGGTTAGGCAGCATGTCTAGAGAAAAGGAATAGGTGACGTTTCGGGTCGAAACCCTTCTTCAAACCCTAGTTTGCTTTGCTTTTAATTGCAAGTTGGTGCCTTTTAAGAAATGTAAGGCTTTCTGTATTGTGATGAACCACAGTTGGAAAGTTAGACTACTTTAATAAAATTTAGTGTGGGAATGAAATCAGATCAAAAAATGTTTCACTTCATTCATTTTAGAATATTCATGAGTGAACATAGAACAAAGAACATAGAAAATAGGTGCAGGAGGAGGCCATTCGGCCCTTCGAGCCAGCACCGCCATTCATTGTGTTCATGGCTGATCATCCATAATCAATAACCCATGCCTGCTTTCTCCCCATTCCCCTTGATTCCGTTAGCCCCGAGAGCTCTATCTAACTCTCTTTTAAATTCATCCAGTGAATTGGCCTCTACTGCCTTCTGTGGCAGAGAATTCCACAAATTCACAACTCTCTGGGTGAAAAAGTTCTTTCTCATCTCAGTTTTAAATGGCCTCCCCTTTATTCTTAGACTGTGACCCCTGGTTCTGGACTCCCCCAACATTGGGAACATTTTTCCTGCATCTAGCTTGTCCAGTCCTTTTATAATTTTATACATTTCTATAAGATCCCCTCTCATCCTTCTAAATTCCAGTGAATACAAGCCCAGTCTTTCCAATCTTTCCTCATATGACAGTCCCTCCATCCCGAGGATTAACCTTGTGAACTTACGCTGCAAAGCCTCAATAGCAAGGATGTCCTTCCTCAAATTAGGAGACCAAAACTGCACGCAATAGTCCAGAAGTGGTCTCACCTGGGCCCTGTACAACTGTAGAAGGACCTCTTTACTCCTATACTCAAGTAAAGTGTGTATTAAATTTCTGGCTGCAACAGTGCCAACTTGCATTTAATAATAACTTAGTAAGGCAAAGCTTAGCAGACCAAAAATGGTCAATAGGATTCCTAGATAGTCTGTTGGTGTTAAATGGCTTTTCCTTTTTTTTTAGAAAATATATGCTTATCTTTTGTTTGAAAGATCCGCAAAGAAACCAGATCAAAAGAAATTCAGTTTTGTCTGTTTAATCTATTGATGAATGAGTTGAAAGTGTTTGTGATTGCTACCTAACATGTTTCTGTTGCTGCTACTGTATATATATCTCCATCTCCAAATAAACCTCTTTGTAATTTATACTTCCGCAGGTGGCCGGTTTAGCCGATATTGATTCATTTTCTTAGGTGTCATGGTTGAGTGGGTGAAAATCTTATTTATCATCATATCATATCATATCATATATATACAGCCGGAAACAGGCCTTTTCGGCCCTCCAAGTCCGTGCCGCCCAGCGATCCCCGTACATTAACACTATCCTACACCCACTAGGGACAATTTTTACATTTACCCAGCCAATTAACCTACATACCTGTACGTCTTTGGAGTGTGGGAGGAAACCGAAGATCTCGGAGAAAACCCACGCAGGTCAAGGGGAGAACGTACAAACTCCTTACAGTGCAGCACCCGTAGTCAGGATTGAACCTGAGTCTCCGGCACTGCATTCGCTGTAAAGCAGCAACTCTACCGCTGCGCTACCGTGCCGCGGTCTTTAGTCTTCAGGCTATAGAGATCTATTGATCTATAGGTTGCAATATAGTTAAAATGAGCTCCCGCGCCAGCTTGAAGAAATCCAAAAGCTGACTTTTACATGTGGTACAAAAGAAATATCTGGAGGAACCAGTATCGTCCACTGGTTCATTTCACAGTACACAAACTAGAAAAACAGGATAGGGAAGGATTCAGTCAAAAAGGCAGAGGTTGACAAGTGAATTTTTCTATTTAGAGAAGGTTCTTGGGATGAAGGAACACTGGGACAAAGACCTAGTCGTACTTATTGCCCAGTCCTAATTAACTCAATTTACAAATAAATGGCTTCCAAAACTTGGTGTGATTTGGACTCTCGACATTTGTTTTGCTGCCTCGTGCTTTAACCACCATAATGTCCGAATATTACCACAAATAATCAGCTAAGGGACATTGTGTAGAAGTGAGGTGATTTAGGTAAGTAAATTAGAGCCTCATTTCAAATGTGCTCCTGTGAAACATTCACAAGGACATCTCCTGAATTTGGCAGATAACTCCTCTATATTTTAGATGAGGGATTAAAAGACAATTGCACGGTTTTATCGTAACACCTCTTGCATCATTTTCCTGTCCTACTGCCTGTTGGACACACAGAGGATAAAAAAATGTCACCAGAGGAAGTGAGCGTTAGAACTTGTGGCTAGCCCCATTAGATTACAGAATCTGTAAATAGGTTTCTGTCAACCGCTTCAAGATTGCAGCAAGGTAGGCTTGACATTCGTTTAAGTCAAGACGCTGCAAACAAAATGGCTGCTGTTTCTGACATAATATGTGCCCCACTATAACGCTCACGTTGAACAGCAGCACACTTGCACGTCCACTTCTAGAAGGGTTACCACACCACTGAAAGACTGGAATACGGAAGTGAATAAAGACTGATAAATTCATGCCGGTTTAATCTGTACACAGTGGATGGCCTGATTGTAATCATGTATTGTCTTTTTACTGACTGGTTAGCACACAACAAAAGCTTCTCACCATACCACGGTACACACGACAATAAACTAAACTCAAACTCTACCCGAACTCTAGCAAGCAATGGATCTCTGACCAAAATGATCTGATGACCAAAAAGAAATCTAAGTAGACATCGGCATGTCGCAAGTAAACGGATTATTGAAATGTTTACGCAAAGTTTTTCACAAACTTTACAAGATCACAGAATCTGCAGACATTACGTCACCAAAGTGTGATAGAACATATCAAGTATTCTGTGATGTAACTGAATTAATTAAATGGTAAATTGACCTCAGTTATCATAAGTCAGGGCATTATACCAAACCATGATATTTAATGGATAGAGTACTGAATTGGATATTTCACTTTTACTATCTTAGTACATATCTACTGTGTACAAACAAGAATGCATAACCCCACAAGTTAGTCTGCCGGAAAATACTATTGCTGCTGGCTTCAAGAAGTAAAAAGTAAAAGAAATTAAAGAAGTAAATCAGGAAGTCTGTAAATTTAGTTTTAATTAAAACAACAAAGAAACATACCAGTCCTTGACTAAAGGACACAAAGTGCTGGAGTAACTCAGCAGGTCAGGAAGCATCTCCGGAGAACATGGATAGGTGACGTTTCAGGTTGAGACCTTTCTTCAGACTGATAGATAACGTTTCTGGTCGAGACCCTTCCTCAGACCAGTCTTAGAGATACTCTGAGCATAATAAATAAAATCTTTCACTCCAAGTATGTTTATGCACATTTTATTCCTCAACATAAACGGTCATTAGGTGAGTAGGAGACAGATGAGATTACAATTGCTGGAACCTAGAGCTATAAACAAAATGCTGGTTGAAACTGCTGTTTCTGGAATGTTATGTAAAACACAACTTGGGGCTACTCACTATCCCGCGGTCTAGGCTTAAGCTCAGGGGTGACAGCGTTTTTGCGGTTGCAGCTCCTAGATTGTGGAACAGCATCCCTCTCCCCATCAGAACTGCCCCCTCCATCGACTCCTTTAAGTCCAGGCTCAAAACCTATTTCTACTCCCTAGCGTTTGAGGCTCATTGAGGAGGCGCTGTGAACTGTTTTGTATGTGCTGTTATGTTTGTGTGCTACTGTATGTTTCATTTTTTTCCTTAGTACATAATCAGATGTACAGCACTTTGGTCAACGTGGGTTGTTTTTAAATGTGCTATACAAATAAAATTGACTTGACAATGTGCTGAAGTAACTCGACGGATCAGGCAGCATCTCTGGAGGACGTGGATAGGTGACACTTTGGGTCGAGACCCTTCTTCGTACTGATTGTAGAAGGGTGGACAAAGCTAGAAATGAGGTGGGGACATGACAAAGTCTGGCAAGTGATAGGCGGATAGACATTCTGAGGAAAGACATTCTAGCCTTAGAGGGAGTACAGAGAAGGTTCACCAGATTGATCCCTGGGATGGCAGGACTTTCATATGAAGAAAGACTGGATAGACTAGGCTTATACTCGCTGGAATTTAGAAGACTGAGGGGGGATCTTATTGAAACATATAAAATTCTTAAGGGGTTGGAGAGGCTAGATGCGGGAAGATTGTTCCCGATGTTGGGGAAGTCCAGAACCAGGGGTCACAGCTTAAGGATAAGGAGGAAGTCTTTTAGGACCGAGATGAGAAAACATTTCTTCACACAGAGAGTGGTGTGTCTGTGGAATTCTCTGCCACAGAAGGTAGTTGAGGCCAGTTCATTGGCTATATTTACGAGGGAGTTAGATGTGGCCCTTGTGGCTAAAGGGATCAGGGGGTATGGAGAGAAGGCAGGTACAGGTTACTGAGCTGGATGATCAGCCATGATCATATTGAATGGCGGTGCAGGCTCGAAGGGCCGAATGGCCTATTCCTGCACCTATTTTCTATGTTTCTATGTTTCTATGACACAAAATGCTGGAGTAACTCAGCGGGTCAGGCAACATCTCTGGAGAAAAAGGATGGGTGACCTTTCTTCAACCTTTGATTTCTCCAGAGCCACATCCATGGAGGAAAGAGGGATCTGATTCAGGGACTCGACCCAAATCATCCACCATCCCCATGCCCCCACAGATACTGCTTGACCAGCTGAGTTCCTCCAGTAGTTTATTTTTTGCTGCAAGAAATCATTAGGTATAGTGGACATATTTGGATTTCTCCTGTTTTGTCATCATAGGTTTAAACATTAACAAAAATGGCAACAGCTTATTCCAAACTAAAGCATGTTTTAAATTATTTAATGAGATGGCTGCCAGCATTTACTGTCCCATACTAATCACCCTTGACAATGATGGTGGGGCCGACCCTTCAATCACTGCAGTCAGTGTCATGAGGGGACCCTCACAGTTAAGAGTCAAGAGGGTAAAGAGTATTTATTGTCAAAGCAGAATGATGACATTTTTAAAGGACACCAAGTGCTGAAGTAGCCAATTAACCAACAAACCAGTATTACGTCTTTGGAGTGTGGGAGGAAACCGGAACTCCCGGAGAAAACGCACGTAGCTCACGTAGTCTGTACATATAAACTCCGTACAGACAGCACCCATAGCCTCTAAACTTATATCCCTCCATTCCTTGTATATCCACGTACCAACCTAAAAGCATCTTGAATGTCACTATTGTATCTACCACCACCACCACATCCCCTGGCAACACATTCCAAGAATGTAACACTTTCTGTGTGAAAGACTTGCTCCTCTTGCCTTAAAATTGTGTCTTTGATATTTCCAAAGTCTTGTAAAGCTGCATCATGACTTCCTGACTCTTATACCCAATGAAGGTAAGCATATCAAATGCCATCTTAACTATTCTATCTACTCATGTTGCCACTTTCAGGGAGCTATGGACTTGGACCTCAAGATCCCTCTGTACATCAATGCTGTTAAGGCCTTGTCATTAACTATACTTTCCACACATTTGACCACCCAAAATGCAACATCTCACATTTATTCATATTAAACTCCATCTGCCATTTCTCTGCCCATTCCTGCAGCTGATCTACATTCCACTGTATACTTTGACAGTCTTCTTCATTGTCCTTAACTCCACCAATGTTGGTTTTGTCATCAGATTTTCTAACTATCTACATTTATGTCCAAGTCATTTATATATTGCACTAACTTCAGCGCTCACAGACCTCAAAATAGAATAACATCCTTCCTCCACAACCCTCTGTCCTCTACTAGTAAGTCAGTTCTGAATCCAAACAACCAAGTCATAATAGAATCCATGCATTGTGATCTTTTGGATCAGCCTATCATGAGGGACTTTATCAAATGCCAAACAACAACCATGTAGACACCAACCACTGCCCTACCCTCATGACTCATCTATGTCACCTCGTTAAAAACTTATTCAAGCTCATAAGACATGACCTGCCATGGACAAACCATGCTGACTGTCCTTGGTTAGCCTATTCTTTTCCAAATGGGAGTAAATCAAAAGCTTTACTACCTCTGATGCAAGGCTCACAGGTTTGTAATTTCCTGGATTATCGCTACTTCCCTTCTTAGATAAAGGAACAACATTAGCTCCTCTCCAGTCCTCCGGGACCTCACCTGTGGTTAGAGAATATACAAAGGTCCGTGTTAAGGCCCTGGCAACCTCCTTTCTTGCTTCTCCAAAAAACCTGGGAAGGATTCCATGGGGTCCTGGAGATTTATCCACCTAAATGCTCTTCATGAACCACAACACCGCCTCTCTCTTGATCTCAAACTGCTCTAGCATACTAGTATTCCGCACACAGATCTCTGAATTCCATGTCCTTCTTCTTGGTAAAAATGAGGTTTGTTTAATACTTCGCCTATGTCCTCTGAATCTAAGCACAAATTCCCTCCTCTATCCTTGAGCTATTCTACCTTCTCCCTGGTTACCCTCTTGTTTTTAGTGTATTTGTTAAAAAAACGCCGTGGGATTTTCATTAATCCAACTTGCCAATGACATTCCAAGGCCCCTTTTGGCCCTTCTAATTGTCTTCTTCTTTCCTGCTTGCTCTATATTCCTCAAAGGCCCAGTATGATTTCACCTCTCTAACCTCAAATATAGTTCCTTTTTCATTTTGACCAAATTTTACAACCTTAATTGACTATCGTAGGATCCTTTACCTTGTCATCTTTATCCTTCCTCCTTTTTATTTTTATGCAAATGATTCTGAAAAATAGTAATAAAAAGTGATGTTTCGGGTCGCGACCCTTCTTCAGACTGAAAAAAAAATAGAAGCTGTAACTTAGTGAATATTATTTTCAAACCGCAATCCCACTAAAGACATCTAAAGTACTCACAGAGATGAATGGGCCTCTCACGTCCTGTCTCTGATGTTATAGCACCACCACAGGTGAAGACATTTTGGTGCAATAGCTTCACTGCTGGCAATGAGACTTCACATTCTATCATTTACCAAAGATTCAGGCTTCACAGAGAACATGCTTTAAAGAATCATTCACAGCATTTCTCATTTTGTGAATGTGGGAACAAAATTCAAAACAAAATCTTGTTCCACTCACATTGAAAACAATCATTCTGACCCCATGCAAAGTGGTTGGTATTAACATTACGGTACCCACAGATCTTAACATTCGGCAGGACATTTGGGAAAAAATTTAGTTCGTCCTGTTCATCATCGCACTCTTTTCTATTTTATTGGCGAGGAGGTTGGGGTTAGAAATTAGTTTTTGATCCCCAACGCATTAGTAGTGGTTTCCCTTCTATTCCCCTCTGAATACTCCCACTCCAAAAACGTGCAGGTTTGTAGGTTAATTGGCTTGGTATAAATGTAAAATTGTCCCTAGTGTGTGTGGGATAGTGTTAGTATGCGGGGATTGCCGGTCGATGCGGACTTGGTGGGCTGAAGGGCCAGTTTCCGCAACGTATCACCAAACTAAACTGAACTAAACATTCAGTTCCAAACATTCTAATGAAATGAAAAACAGGAGGGAATATAATTGTTGCCCAACATTATCGTCCCTTTTCATCCTTACAACTAGACATGTATTTCTCACCTCTGAATTTTTAATTTATGAAATAAGTAAATTGTGTTATTTTAACTCCATGCCTTTTCTTTCCGGTAGAGCGTACCTCCTGCTCGTTATAAATTGTGTCCAATAGGACAAAGTACTGTTTGCTTTCTTGGAATGTTTTACGATGTTGGCCGCATCTATAAATTGAGATTATTTACTCTGATTAAACATGGTTCCACTTTTGAAATAATTAGCAATTATCATTCAATTTGAATTCACTTTCTCATGTTACCCTTCACTAAGGCCTTAAAACATTCCCTAACTCTAATCTATATTGCACAGTACTAATTTTATTGCAACCAGCTAAGTTGCATATAAATATAGCATAATTTAAAAAATAATAATTAACTTTTTTATACTAGCAGTCAGTTTCTGCATTGCTGCAGCTATTTTAAGGAATAATTCAAGATGCATAAATTAGTAAGGCTGTGGTTAGCTATTATTTTGAAACAGTGATTTCAAAGGTAATATTTGCACAACCTTGTTAGTTGTAGTGCTTAGTTAATGATTTGTTCCTGTAATCTTATGTAATTGGGAATATTCAGCAACATTAATTTTCTACTTTTCTTTAAGCTTTTGCAAGTATATGTTGTACATTTTTGGTTTTCTGCTTAATCTTTGGTTGAAGTACATATTTAAGTTCAGTTAAATATAGATTGCTCTGTACATCTGACCTCCCCTCACTCCCGCATGACTCGAGTCAGCCTGTTGTATCTTTAATAGTGCATGCCTGGTCCAGAATCTCTTGCACTGTCAGATCACATTTGTTGTTTGGTAAATACTATGATCTTTCCCCTATCAAATGGGATATATAACAGATTTACCACTTTCATCACACCACTTAAATTAAATTAGACCCATCATGTTACGTAACTCTTTAGTCATTCCCCCCGACTGTGACTGATTGTACAAACCATGTTAGTTTTTCCATGCAATTATTGAAATATTATAGTTTTGATTAGTTTATTATTGTCACGTGTACTGAGGTACAGTGAAAACTTTATGTTGCGTGCTCTCCAGTCAACAAAAAGACTATACATGATTACAATCAAGCCGTTCACAGTGTACAGATACAGGATGAAGGGGATAACATCCAATGCAAGATAAAGTCCAATGAAGTCCGATTAAAGATAGTTCAAAGGTCTCCAATAAAGAGACAAGGCAAATAATAGCTTATAATTTCCAAACTGTGGATTTCAGGAGCTATGGGGCAAAAACTGTACAAATCCTCCCCCTTCTGTCATGGGGTAGACTGAGGCTGACTGCCTTTCCCCCCCGCCACCCCCCCCCCCCTCCTCCCACTCCCCACTCTTTGCACATCCCCAATCCTTTCCACTCATCACTTTAATTTCATGTTTCATGGATTTTGTTTGTTTTTAAGACTGTTGGCAGATAAATTTTCCTCCTGGGATAAATAAAGTTCTATCGTATCGTATCATATCGTATCGTCAGCAGGAGAATGGGGCTAAGAGAGAAAGATAGATCAACCATGATTGAATGGCGGAGTAGCCTTGATGGGTCGAATGGCCTAATCCTGCTCCTGTCACTTATGAACTAATAAAGTCTTAGACTGGTATTTAGCCCTGGTCTCAGAGTTTATAGCTACCCTGTAGCTTCATTATCACATCAAAGACCATCAAAGATTTCTGGATTTAGGACACAGTTTCTCACTTTTAAAGTGATGTTCCTGGCGTTAGTTTTTGTATTCTCCAAAGCCTCAGCAGATGGACACCATACGTCACCTGACCTGCTAAACATGTGACGCTTTCCTAATGTTCACAAGACCACAAAACAATTATTCATCCAACTGTTTGCACTTCTGATCTAACAACCCACATCCTTGAATCATCGACAACCAATTCCAGCTCCCATAACATTAAATAACTTGTGAACAATTAGTTTATTTCCAACTAACCATAATTTTCTTTTAATATTCCCCCAACGCTATCTGGTAAGCAAAATCCATTTTCATCCCCACAAAATCTTTTCAGTATGTTGCTGTCCTCTGCTGGTAATTAATCCTTAGCAGATGGATTATGATTTCATGCACTGCACAGTTCATTAAATCCACAGATGAAAAGGTTACCAAGTTTTGCACAAACCCCTCACCCCAAATGTTTACAAATTTTCACTCTAATTCGATGGAGAATACAGCAGTTGCTCTTTGAAAGCTTAGAAGAGAGTTTAATTTAACGCTCCTACGGCTAATTTACACAGAGATTTTGGGCGGCACAGAGGTGCAATGGTAGAGTTGCTGCCTTACAGCTCCAGAGCCTTACAGTTCGATCCTGACTACGGGTACTGTCTATGCGGAGTTTGTACGTTCTACCTGTGACCACGTGGGTTTTCTCTGGGAGCTCCAGTTTTACCCCACATTCCATAGATGTACAGGCTTGTAGGTTAACTGACGTCGGTAAAAGCAATTGGAAATTGTCCCTATTGTGTAGGATAGTGCAAGTGTACGGGGTACCAGTGCTCGTGTACGGGGGATCACTGGTTGGCGCAGACTCGGTGGGTTTCCGTGCTGTATCTCTAAACGCTAAAGTCCAAAGATAATTCAAGGCTGATTATAAAACATCGAGATGCAGTAGCTTTCTCAAAATGCAGATGACAGGGCCCTATCATTGCATGATATGAGCGTCTTGGAATTATTTTTGCTCCTGCGAATCATCAAGGAGGAGCTGAGAGATTTACAGTCATCACACACATATGGCCATCAGCAAGCCTGGCTTCTCCAGGAACTACAGAGGGTTTCAGTTCCTTAATGTCCAGCTGGTCTTTGACCACTGGCAACAGTTCAGGCAGATGATGTTTCCGAGCAAACCCCATGATGTCTGTAACCTGTGGCTGTCTAGCAGTCATTTTCTCTCTCTGACAAAAATCAATAGATCCCAGGCTAGCTACAAGGAGACAAAATATCCTTACAGACTTGGCAGATTGCCCTGGTTCAAAATCTAGAGATGCCAGCAAAAATCAACAACAGCAGTTACAACTCAAACAGAACAGTCCATAGAAAAAAACAACAGCTCCTTGCTTAAATCAGAAGAGTTTTGCAGTGGTATCGTTTTAGTTTAGAGATCAAGCTTGGAAACAGGCCCTTCAGCCCAAAGAGTTCACATGAGGCAATTAACAGAGGACAATTAATCTCCATACCCGTACGTTTTTGGGATGTGGGAGGAAAGCGGAGCACATAGAAGAAATCCAGGCGGTCACAGTGAGAACGTGTCAAACTCCACACAAACAGCGCCCGAGGTCAGAATCAAACCCGGGTCTCTGGCGCTGTGAGGCAGTGGTAGTGTTCTATCTCCTGTACAATTTACTCCTACGTTGGAAAGAATTAGTGTTGGTTTCAAGTGAATCATGTAGAGGAAACTAATGTTCCAGTGGGTGCAACAACGGCTAAGAGGCAAGGAACATCTTCCTGCAACTGGAGTGGCTTTGTCCAGTTTGTTTCTGCATTTCCCCAGCCCTCACTGCCATCTCAAGTCTAATGTCCATCACTGCACATCATCCAAATTGGTCCTTCCTCCTTTCAACATAAGAAGCAACATCTACCTAACCATAGACAGACACAAAAAGCTGAAGTAACTCAGCGGGTCAGACAGCATCTCTGGAGAAAAGGAGTAGGTGACGTTTTGGGTCGAGACCCTTCTCCAGACTCTGATGGTGATGCTGAGTTACTCCAGCTTTTTATGTCTGTTTTTGTTTTAAACCAGCATCTGCAGTTCCTCCTTACATGCTCAATCTAGGCATAATTCATTTATATACCACAGCTTTGAACAGAATCACCCACTGAAAACATAATCAAATGGATAGGCAGTTCATTGTTTTAGAATTATAAAAGAAACTCTAAGAAGTCAGCCGTTAGCCCACAGTCTCAATTTATGAGTGGTGGTGATGAAATATTTCCACTACCACCACCACCCCCCTCCACCCACACTTCTTCGAGTATTGAATGCCCTTTGACAAAGGTTGGGGAGTGAGCTGTTGCATAACAGCGGACTCTGTCATCCAGGGACATATATAGAAACAAGGTGGCACGGTGGCGCAGCGGTAGAGCTGCTGCCTTACAGCGCCAGAGACCCGGCTTCAATCCCGACTATGGGTGCTATCTGTACGGGCTTTGTACGTTCTCCCCTTGACCGCGTGCTTTTTCTCCGAGATCTTTGGTTTCCTCCCACACTCCAAAGATGTGCAGGTTTGTCGGTTAATTGGCTTGGTATAAATGTAAATTGTCCCTAATGTGCGTTGGATAGTGTTAATGTGCGTTGGATAGTGTTAATGTATGGGGATCACTGGTTGGTGTGGAATCGGTGATTTTCTCGCATGAAGGAATACACGCTGAAGGATGCATTTAAGCCATATGCACCATAGCAAAAGCTTCAAGTCAAGTCAAGTTTATTGTCATACGCAGAAGTACAATGAAAAACCTGCCATTTACTCTATATCCATAACCCATAGAGTAATTGGTTACATGCTAACTTTTAAACGTGATATCAATCAATATTATGTCCATTACTAGTATGAAAAAGAGTCCCGACCCAAAACATTGCCTGCCCATTCCCTCCACCGATGCTGCCTGATCTGCTGAGTTACTCCGGCAATTTGTGCTTTGCTCAAGATTCCAGCATCTGCGGTTCCTTGGTTTAGTTTAGTTTAGAGATAGTGTGGAAACAGGCCCTTTGGCCCACCGAGTCTGTACCGACCAGCGATCCTGCACACTAACACTATCCTACACACACTAGGGACAATTTACATTCATACCAAGCCAATTAACCTACAAACCTGTACCTCTTTCGAATGTGGGAGGAAACCGAAGATCTTGGAGAAAACCCACGCGGTCGCGGGGAGAACATACAAACTCCATAAAGACAAGCACCCGTAGTCAGGATCGAACCCGGGTCTCTGGCGCTGTGAGGCAGTAGCTCTATGCCACCGTGCCGCCCTGCTCTAATGGTTCTATATTGGTTCTCCAATATGACGTGGAGGAAAGAACTGCAGACGTTGGTTTAAATCAAAGGGAGACACAAAATGCTGGAGTAACTCTTCGGTCTGACCCGAAGAAGGGTCTCAACCCGATACGTCACCCATTCCTTCTCTCCAGGGATGCTACCTGGCCCGCTGAGTTACTCCAGCATTTTGTGTCTACCTTCTCCAATATGATATTCATTATAACACAAACAAATCCTGAGACTAGTGGTCTTCGTTATCATTTGCTCTTGCATTATTGATAAACAAGGTTAGATCATAATCATGGTACATTATGTTATATATGTGGCCACGTTGAAGTTGACACATTTCCCTAAGGCAATACAAGGAGTATTGTACCATGGTAATTTTGAGCTTAAGTTTCAGTTTCAGAGCTACATTGAAAGGAAAGGGCAATTTATGCTAGAGTTTGTGCCTCTAATACAACAACTAGAATCCTATGAGCAAGTCTACTGCAAGAAGCACATCACATTTATGTATGATCTTTAACACCAAATGACATTCCAATATATGCCAATGGAAGCCTAGTCAAGGATGTAAGTGAAAATGAGAAAAAAATTGTAGATGCTGGAAATCTGAATAGAAAATGCTAGAAACACTCAGCAGGTCAGGCAGCATCTGTGGAAAGACAGAGAGGAAATAAGAAGGGTCCCAACTCGAAACATCACTTATCCAAGTCCTCCAGAGATGCTGCCTGCTTGACCCGACTTCATACTTGAAGAGAAAAAACAAAGTGCCGGAGTAATTCAAGGTGTTCACCATTCACCACTATTGCTGATGGTGGGAAAGAATGAGTGATAATGGTTTTCCATAGCAACCATCTGAGGTAGATCAAACTAACAACAGATTTCTGAGTCTTAAATCAGGGTTATTAAATATACTTATTGTGCACATTGAAGTGGGTAAAGCGTCATGCAATAGTTTAGAGCTTTGAACCTAAGTAACAATGAGGACAAAACATCCAGAACCAATTGGCTGAGGAAGGAAGCAAACCATTTTCATTAACAATATTAACATTAGAGTGGCAATGTGGTGCAGCAGTAGAGTTGCTGCCTTACAGCAACAGAGACCTGGGTTCAATCCTGACTAAAGGTGTTATCTGTATGGAGTTTGTACATTTTGATTTGTTTTACTTCTTCATTTACCCCATAGTGGGGTACTGATTGAGAATGATCAGCCATGATCACATTGAATGGCGGTGCTGGCTCGAAGTGCCGAATGGCCTACTCCTGCACCTATTGCCTATTGTCTATTGTCTATTTCCCTGTGACCACGTGTGTTTTCTCCAGGTGTTTCCTCTCACACTCCAAAGAGGTACACAGGTTTGTAGATTAATTGGGTTTGGTAAATTGTCCCTAGTGTTCGATAGTGTTAGTGTACAGGGATCGCTGGTTGGCACGGACTCGATGGGCCAAAGGGCCTGTTTCCACATTGTATCTCTAAACTAAACTAAACTAAACTGAATTAAACGTTTTGTGACAAACACTGCAGATGGAAGCCCCATAGTGAATACCTTCTCTAGCACAGTGTTTCACCTGTGAATGGAATATGGAATTTTGTATTGCTCACAAAGTAGTGTAGAGCTAATCCTTAGTCTCTCCCAGCAATAGTGACTAATAAGCCTTGGTAAGAAATGCCAATATCACCTTTATTGTATCAGGTGGAAATTAATCTCATAAATGGATTAACTTGAATGCTAAACTTCACAACCAATTATATTACTTTGGTGACAAAGTTCAACAATTATGGAGGACCTTATCAAATCAGGTCTTTCCTCAGCTGTGGGATTACTTTTTTCGAGTTGACACACTTAAGATTAGATGCTCAAATAAAATTTAATTTCATAAGCAACCCAATGAGTTGTGGTGTAACCACAGGTTAGCATTATCTGTATTTGAATGCAATAAAATTCATGATGCAATTTAAGAAAATAAATCCTATGTAATTTCCATCCCGCATTGAAGCATCAGTGCCAATTGTTTCCTTCAAAGAAACAATTCATTCTAAACTCAAAAATGACAGCAGTCCACACATTCGAAGCTACTCTGCATTGGATTCAGTATTTGGCAAATCCAACAGGTTAACTTATTGACTTTGCAACTGGATAGATAAGAAAACATTGCCAATTGTCAGGATCAAACCCGGGTATTTGGCCCTGTAATAAAAGCAATAAAATCACCTTCACTTCCCTCTGCCCAGCTGGTTCCATCTGCCTTCCATAGAAGGTTGTGGAGGAGGTAGGTAGGTGGGTAGGTAGGTGGGTGGGTAGATAGGTAGATAGGTAGATAGATTCTTGATTAGTACGGGTATCAGGGGTTATGGGGAGAAGGCAGGAGAATGGGGTTGGTTGGGGGGAGAGATAAATCAGCCAGAATTGAATGGCAGAGTTGACTTGGTGGGCCGAATCGCCTAATTCTGCTCCTATCATTTATGACCTTATGAGCCTTTTTTTTGTCAGCCTCCACCTAAAAAAAAGGTTAGAAAGTTTAAAAAAAACTTTTTTAAAAAGCTTCTAGAAAGTAAAAGTAAACAGGTATACTTCCTCATATACCCCAACCCTACCAATGGAATAAATAGTTTTCCATTCTTCAATTAGTGTGAAAGGACTGTTAATTCATCGTGTTGGCTAAACATTCAAACAAGCAATTAATTTTTGTGTTCTCTGTTTTAACATTAAGAATGCATCATAGTTTATACATCATTAGCTTCAGAGATCTTGCGATCAGATACATCTTTCCCTTTCGCTCCTCACATACCCCCGCCCCCCAACCCACCAGTTATTTTCTTATGTTTTTGCCTATCAACTACCAGCCTTTGTCTCAACTCCATAAAGAAAGTGCAATTCCTCAGTCTGACATCTATTTAACAAAAACATTGCTGATAATAAAATGTCAATGTGACATTTCTCAATTAGTCAGCTAAACAGATCATGGATATGTCCTTGCACAGAGAACTATAACAGCAATTTCAAAAGTATCATTTGCCTCAACTACTCTTACTAATATCTTTGTTAATGTATTTTATTAATTACTTATATCAGGAAAATATACCTTTTGCCAGAGGTAGTATTTGCGGCACTAACAAAACATTTAAAAGACGTTTGGATAGGTACATGGAGACAAAGGTTTAGAGGGCTATGGGTCAAATGGTGGCACTAGTTTAAATGGAGCATCTTGGTCGGCATGGACAAGCTGGACCAAAGTGCCTGTTTCAATGCAGTGTTACTCTATGAATGTAAAGACGAGAACTCAAAAGAAAAATGAAGTGGAAAAAAATTGGTTGTGATAGAGAGATCAAGGGTCTACAATAATCTTTTTAGGCTATCTTTTATCTCGACACAAGTCTCTTCATATATAATTGGGCGCTAAATGTACATAAGCTGTCAAAGTACAATAAACTGATTGTATATAGAACAAACCAGTTCTCTGGCAGTATCCAAAGTCCATCTTTGGGTATATTGCAAATCTTAGCTTTTCATTGTATTGCATGGATGGTGAAGTGTTGGTGACAGTGCAGAGATTTAGAAGAACATTAAAATGTTTGAAAATAAATTGGCATTTAAAAAAATTGAGCATTGAGAATTCCAAGATGGCGGCTGATAGAGGAGAGCAATGGTGCCGCCAGGACAATAGGCCTTTAAGGCCAATGGAAGACTGCATTCTTGACAACTTTGAAACATTGTGGGCACCAGAAACATGGCGACTCTTTGTGTACTGTCTCGGTGAAGTCTACTACTACACTACAATCATTGCACTTTTGTACTTATCTGTGATTATGCTTATCTGTAGTATGATTTTACTGGATTGTATGCAAAATAAATTTCACAGTACCTAGGTACATAGATACATGTCACAATAAAATATCACCATCAATAAAGTATCATCATGCCTCTGGTAAAATGACTAAATACAAATTAATAGAAGTCTTTAAACTTATGAAGGAATGTGCATCATTGGAAATAAGTATTGATAAATTTTGGTTGGACAAGGAAATTAAAAACTCACAAAACCAATGTGGAATTCACAAGACCCACGCCCTAAATAGGATACATAAGATAAGCAGAAGCGAGAAATTACTATGAGGATAATAACATTGTCCTCTTAGTTTAGGAAGGCCACTTTAGGATTGCAGATGGGGGAAAAAAATTGAAGGGGTTAAATGGCAAGTGATATAACAGCTGAAGTAAGACAAAGGTGCAATGAGAATTGTAGAGCAGCACAGTGGCACAGCGGTAGAGTTGCTGCCTTACAGTGCCAGAGTCCCAGATTCGATCCTGACTATGGGTGCTGTCTGTACAGTGTTTGTACATTCTCGGTGTGCCCTGTTTTCCTCCCACACTCCTAAGACTCACAGGTTTGTTGGTTAATTGGCTTAGGTAAAATTGTAAATATCCTAGTGCGTAGGATAGTGCTAGTGTACGGGAATCACAGGTCGGCATGGACTCGGTGGGCCAAAGGGCGCTGCATTTCTAAAGTCTAAAAGTCTAAAGAAATTGCAATGATTTTAGGGCAAAATATTCCCATGCAAGTTGTTTTTATTTTATTGAATCTTATTTTAAAAGATTAAAGGATTGCACTCTAAAGCCATCATTTAATATCACATTTATACCCTCAACATGATATAAATGTGATATTAAATTTGCATTATATATAAGAACGAATTTCTAAGTTCTGCATGATGTGAATCAGGTTCCTTGGAAGTGAGGGCAAGATTTGGCCCTCCACTCACCTGTTACTATCGCCAAAGTTTTTTTTTCACCACCTTCACTACAAGGGAGAGAGGGGAGTGATAACGAATGTACTCAAATGCATTTGTATGTAATTGCTGAAAAGCTGTCAGTGTGTAGGCACATAAAATCTGGGATGAATTAAAGGTAAGTATTCATTTATGGTATATGGTATATTTCACAGCTACAGAAACGTATGTCTGCACCCTTTGCAATTGTATCCGCCATCACTGGACAGGTATATGGATAGGATAGGTATGGAGGGGTATGGGCCAAACGCAGGCAGGTGGGACTAGTGCAGATGGGACATGTTAGTCAATGTGGGCAAGTTGGGCCAAAGGACCTGTTTCCACACTCTGTGACTCTGTGACTCTATGGCACTCTCGCTCTCCTGGTCTATTTCCTGTGCAGCAGTCAATTGCAGTGGCACAAACTTGGCTTTTGTTGTGTTTCCTTGAGTGGACATCCCTCCAAAAATTGTGTATCTGTTTGAAAGGTGCTTGGCCACAAAATGGTCTGCACTATTTAAAGCCATGTAGCATGGAAACAGGCCCTTTGGCCCAACTTGCCCATACCGACCAACATGTCCCATCTACACTATTCCCACCAGCCTGTGTTTGGCCCATATCCCTCCAAACCATTCTTACCTATGTACCTGTCTAATTATTTCTTAAACATAGCAATAGTCCCTGCCTCAACAACCTCCTCTGGCAGCACATTCCATACATCCACCACCCTTTGCATGAAAAAGTTAACCCTTAGATTCCTACTGTCTTTCCCCCTTCACCTTAAACCTATGCCCTCTGCTTCTCGATTCCCCTACTCTGGGCAAAAGTGTCTGTACATCTACCCAATCTATTCCTCTCATGATTTTATATACCTCTATAAGATCACCCCCTCATCCTCCTGCGCTCCAAGGAATAGAGTCCCAGCCTGCTCAACCTCTCCCTATAGCTCAGACCCTCGAGTCTTGGCAACATCCTCGTAAAAATGTCTACTATTTATCCAAGTGTGGTTGAGATTAAAAAATACTTTGTGGAAAACAAGATGTAACATTTCTCTATAATCTTTCAGCAATCACTTTAAGTCGGTGTCTTCTGCTTCTCTATCCTCCCATCACTGGGAATCAATGTTGCCTCTGAAATTAATCTGACATAATCCAAGGCTGACTCTCTGCAGATCTTCACTTGTTGACATAATTATTGGCCCAGATTTTCTGGTTGGCACCAAAGTGACTGCATTTCATAGAAACCCACCCACGTACAGATTAAGTAGGCTCTAAGGCATAGATTTCCCCTTTGCAATTAGTTTATTTTGTTTTACAGAATTTGAGACAAAGCGAGATGTCATTCTGAACTTCTGCGTTTAACTTGCGTACAGATGATGCTGCAGTCAGTTTTACTGGTGATTAGCACGAATGATTCCTCTTGTCAGTACAACAGCAAATTGTGGGCCGTTGATCTTGAAGCTAATAAGACCGTTGAAGCCAATAAGACAAACTGATTCAAATTGCCCATGTGTAGCTGTGACCAATGTATCCCGTTCATGCAATATATAGCTTGCAGGCCAGTAAGCAGTCCAGTCCAATTGGGAGAAATAAATTAGTATCAGCTCAATGTTGCAATTGTATTATGAGGGTATAAAAAAGGCAGGCAGAGCAGAGAAGTAACGAAAGGCCAAGCATTAGGAATTAAGCAAGCATATGAGGGAGACAAGCTTAGTTTTGTTTCCCCCAATTTTTCACAAGTCAGCATTTATACTCCAACCTCAACCTCAGGCACCCAGCTCCAGTTTCAGTTCAGCCAAGGATTCTATAGCAGGGTTCGTTGAAAACCTCTCAACAGCCCCAAATAATGCAACCCACAATTACAAAGCAATTCCAAACGGGCATGCTGGCAGTGTTTGCAAAAAAGGTTACAGAGAGAAATCTTCAGTGTCGCTGAGGAATTTTGTTCCATAAGCGCTTTTTAAAAAAATTGTAAGGAGACTCTTGTAACCACAATAGAGTTAACAAATTGAAACTTCTGCCAAGAGTTCAGAGTATATCAATAAATTGATGCTGACTCCCTAATTAAAAAGCAAATACTTCAGATCTGTTTAGTGCCCATTACTATTTTTTTTTCATTGCACAAATCCACTGGAATATGTTTTATGTTTTATGAAATCAAGAACAAATGAGAAGCAACATCAATTTTAGTAATTATAACATATAGAACACTGCTGTGACCGTATTCATATACAGCATTGCTTATTAATATTACATTTTGATTGCTCATTTGCAGTAAAGAAGCTCCTGCATCATCAACTAGTTTAGATTTATTCTACCACATGTTATTGAGTAAAATTGACTATAACAATCGTTACACCTTGTCCTAAGTCTGTGGGGAAATGTTAAGAGTTGTACTGACTTAGGTCTGGGTCATTTGAGGTTAAAATTGATGCATAGCATATAGAAAAGCAATTCTATCAAATCTAGTTCTTTCCCAAAACAAGTCAAAATGCTCTGCTGTGGATTTTGTTTCTATTATTCATTTTTCCTGAAATTTCCTACATAAATATTCCTCAACCTTAAAATCATAATTCACTGAACCCTGGAGAAATGTTTCAATCTTTATTCAATGTTCACCAGCTGCCCACTCTTGATGACAGCCCTCGAACACGAATAACACATATCAATAATTTCCGCTGATATTAATTCTGTAACCCGAGTCTCATGTTCTGATATTATTTCCTACTTTCGAATGTATCTTGGGATCTATTCCAAATGAATCATTGGCATGTGGAGAAGAGGGGATTGTTTGAGATAAAATTGTCTTGGTTCTGCAATTCCAAGCCAATTTTCTGAATTTAAGGTGTTTAGTTTTAGTTGAAAGATACAGCATGGAAACAGGCCTTTCAGCCCACTGAGTCCATGCCGACCGTTGATCACCTGTACACTATATCTATGTCCTACACACTAGGGACAATTTACAGAAGCTAATTAACCTACAAACCTACATGTCTTTGAATGTGGGAGGAAACCAGAGCAGCTGGAGAAAACCCACACAGCCACAGGGAGAACATGCAAACTCCGCAGAGATTGCACCCGGTCAGAATTGAACCTGGGTCTCTGGCACTGTAAGGCAGCAACTCTACCAGCTGTACCACAGTGCCACCGTGGTGGACTATCTCATTTAAGATGTAGGGTTTAGAAATAGCATAGTGCCTCATAAGGTGCAGCAAGATTGTGCTGTGCAGCGTTCTGTGAGTAGGTGGTGTGATGGAAGGGGGAGTTTTAGGAACTTTTGGTGGTGGTGACGGGGCCGCTCCAGTTTTGTGCAAGGTTTGCAGGCACCGTTACACTTTCAGGCACAAGGTACAAGCTGACATGTGTAAAAGAATGGCCCGCGGATGAGGAGACTTGCACAAAAGCCGAACGCCTGCATTCGCCCATCTTCACACACAGTGGGTCTGACAGACAAAATGAAGTTTGGCTGCAGTTTGCAGAGTACGGATTGAGAGGCTATCTCGGGGGAAGAGAGAGAGAGAAAGAGACATGATCACGGGGGGGGGGGGGGGGGGGGGGGGAGAGATGAGCGTAGGAGGCAGAGATAGGAATCAAAAAAAGCATTTACATGACTTTGAATGAGTTCCCCAGGCGCAGTCCAGAAAAGGTCAGGTCTCATTTACATAATGCTAAAGTTGCTAAAGTTAGCCCCAACTCTCCAGCTGAGGCCTACTTCACTGTGCATCGCCTAAGTTTTGTAGACCTCATTCCCACAGTGAAAGTTTGCATTGTAAAAGCACGCACTATACACTGGTGGAGTCGACAACGTGGAAGCATAAGCGTGCAGTTAACAGGAAAGAGAGTGTAGGAAAGGTCACGTTTAAACTAACAGGGGAGGGGGATAGGAACCAATGCAAGGAGACAGGGGGACATAAAAGGAGGACAGAAGCAAAGGTAGAAGGGATATAAGAAAAACAAACCTGAAAGCTTTGTGCCTCAATGCGAGGAGCATTCGTAATAAGGTGGATGAATTGAATGTGCAGTTAGTAGTTAAGGAATATGATATAGTTGGAATTACAGAGACATGGCTCCAGGGTGAGCAAGGCTGGGAGCTAAACATGCAGGGGTATTTGATATTCAGGAAGGATAGACAGAAAGGAAGAGGAGGTGGGGTGGCATTGTTGGTTAAAGAGGAGATTACTTCAATAAAAGGGGAGACATTAGCTTGGATGCTGTTGAATCGGTATGGGTAGAACTGCGAAATAACCAAAAGCAGAAAAAGCTTTTGGAGTTGTATACAGACCACCAAGCAGCAGTAGGGAGGTTGGGGATAGCATCAAGCAGGAAATTAGGGATGCACAGCAGTTATCATGGGTGACTTTAATCTACATATAGATTGGGCCAACCAAATTGGTAGCAGTGCTGAGGAGGAGGATTTCCTGGAATGTATACGGGATGGTTTTTTAAACCAATATGTAGAAGAACCGACTGGAGGCCAGGGAGTGCAGCGCAGGTTCACCAGGTTAATTCCCGGGATGGTGGGACTGAATGGGTCGACTGGGCTTGTATTTACTGGAATAAGGGGTCAGCCATTTAGGACTGAAATGAGGAAAAACTTCACACAGAGAGTTGTGAATCTGTGGAATTCTCTGCCACAGAAGGCAGTGGAGGCCAATTCACTGGTTGTTTTCAAGAGAGAGTTAGATTTAGCTCTCAGAGCTAAAGGAATCAAGGGATATGGGGAAAAAGCAGGAACGGGGTACTAATTTTGGATGATCAGCCATGATCATATTGAATGACGGTGCTGGCTCGAAGGGCCGAATGACCTACTCCTACACCTATTGTTCTGTGTTTCTATGTTCTATGTTTCTATCCTATGGGTATTTCACACATTGTTCCTCCAAGCACTTGCACTTATCAATTTAGTTTATCAACTTATCAATTTACTGTTACATGTACTGAGGTACAGTCAAAAGCGTTTTTTTGGTGCGTACTATCCAGTCAGCAGAAAGGTTACAGGGTGAGGATGTGAATCAGGTCAGGAATGAATGAATGTTGGGATATGAGGGGAAGAGAAAGTAGAGAGACAAATAATAACATCAAGATAAAGGGATGGAAGCAAGTAAAAAAAGTTTAATCAGGAGACGCAGCATCAAGGGAGGACAGCCAGGGGGGAGGAGCGAGAATTGGGAGAAGGGATTGTACTGAGGGAAGGGCTGAAGAGAGCAAAGATAGACAAAGGTGATGGAGGTGCAAGATTAGACATAATGTTGAATGACTTTTGAACACGTAATTAGACTAGGCTTCAGAGAGGGTCAAACATGCAATTTGAAACTCTACAAAGTATTGATATCAAGGTGAGCTGTGAGGCTTTGGAGTAAACAGTAACTAAGGTAACTGTATTGCAGTGGTCCCATCTGCTAGAAGTCTGGCACCTCAGTTCCCTGGCAGCAGAAAAGGCAACTCCAAAATAGTCATAATAATAGTCATAAGACGTTGGTGAAGGAATGTCAGTGGCCCATGCCATTCAAGGGACGCAAGCATAAATTTTATAGAAGTCTTCTTCTTGCGTTTGAGGCAGCAGAAATAATGTAACGCCCTCCAGGTGCTGTAGCCAGTGCAATGTGCTGTTGTCAAGGGCCGTGAGGTCTACCCCTCCACCAGGGGGACGGAGGACAGTGCAGTCGAAAATGCCGTGCTGCGCTGTTTGCTGGTCTGCTCCACACACGCAGGCTGCTGATGGACGCAACCCCCAACGATGCATGTTGGCATTAAACTGGCCGACCCCTGTGCGGAGCCGGTTCAGGGCGACCCACTCTTTGTGGGGCATGTCCGAGCCGGGTGGGGCTGTGGTGTTCGGTGCGACGGTAAATTGAGGAGGTCGCGATGTCTGTTCCCAGCTGGTTCTCCATGCTCCTAGTATGTTGAAACTGGAGCCACAGAGGGTCCCTGCATGACGGGAGAAAGGGCGATGAGATGACAGGTGTTGAGGTCCCAGTTGCTGTGAATCCTGGGCGAGGTGGTGCAAAGGATGTTTGGCGTCCGATAGAAGTAACAACAAGGTGTGGCATATATACCATCCACTGGCTCTGCACATGGAAGATAATGCCCCAGCACATGCACATCATAGGCCTGATAGATCAAGCAGGGAATTTCAGAACTGCAAAACCTACAAACAAAGAATGAGAACTTGGGAATTAGATTGAATTTCTTTGCCCAGCGTAGAGTAATAGTACACAGCATGAAAGAATTTCTGGCCTTGTCCTTTCACCTCTGTTTTAAGGACTGGATAGGAAAGGTTTAGAGGGACATGGGCCAAATGCAGGCAGTTGGAACTCCTGTAGATGGGGCACCTTGGGCAGTGGCGGCAGGTTGGGCTGAAGGACCTGCATCCATGCTGTATGACTCTGTGACCTGAAACATGCTTCTCAAATCTTTTACATCAGAATTAGGCAACTCTGTTTTCTTCTGGAAGGACACACGAAATTGGTGTTGCGTGGAAGTTTAGTTTAGTTTAGTTTAGAGATACAGAGCGGAAACAGGCCCTTCGGCCCACCGAATCAGCGCCGATCAGCGATCCCAACACATTAACACAATCCTACACACACTAGGGACAATTTACATTTATACCGAGCCAAACAAACTACAAACCTGTATATCTTTGGAGTGTGGAGGAAACCAAAGATCCCAGAGCAACAAGGTCAAAGGGGGAACGTACAAACTCCGTACAGTCAGCAGTCAGGATTGAACCCGGGTCTCTGGCGCTGCAAGGCAGCAACTCTACCGCTGCGCCACTATGCTGCCTGTTGTTGCAGACAGTTTGTTGGAAACTGGATTCCACTGCCAATAGCTGTACTGACCAAGCTGCAGTCACCGTGGCCGGGATTTTGTGGGGGAAATCTCAACTAATCTGCTAGCCTTTCCCATGCAACCAAAAACAGCTTCTGTGCTCCCATCTGTGAAATGTCAGATTGCACGCAACTGTTCATGGGTTATTTTCCAAGCTGTACTTGAAAGCTGGATTCATGTGCAGTGAGAGAGCACAAAGTTGCAGCTGTACCATAAAACATAAAGCAGTACGGCACCCTTTGGCCCACTATGTCAGTGCCGAACATGATCCATATCCCTCTATTCCCTGCATTTAGTGCTTATCTAAAATACTCTTAAACGCCATTATCATATCTATCTCCACTACCGTTCCAGGCCCCCGCCAGTCTCTGTGTAAAACTCTTGCCCCTCACGTCTCCATGAAACTTACCCCCTCACCTCATAGCTATGCCCCCTAGTGTTGGACATTGCCTCCCTACGAGAAAGGTTCTGACTATCTACCCTATCTATGCTTCTCATAATTTTATACCCTCGTCTTACAGGGGGGAAATCTGCATAAATATCCCAAATCAATCTGAATCAGAATTTGGAAACTTCTCTGTTGATTTCAATAGGGAGAAACAGAGGCAAGAAAATAAAGTAAGAGATAGTTCATTTGCACTTTTAAATTAATTATATTTAAATAGTTTTAACTCTAAACAAACAGAATATAGAACATAGAACAATATAGCACAGTGGCCCTTTGGCCCATAATGTCCCTGCCAAACATGACACCATGTTAAACTAACCTGCATGTGATTCATATACATCCATTCCCCGCATATCCATGCGCCCAAGAGCCCCTTAAATGCTACTACTTGCCTTCACCAAAACAGGGCCACAACACAAAACATCGCCTATCCATTCCCTCCACAGACCATCCCCTAACTTTCTGCGGCACGTTGTGTTTTGTTCAAGATTTCAGCACCTGCAGTTCCTTGTGCCTGCCTCCATCACCATCCCTAGCAACATGCTCCAAGCACCCACCACTCTCTGTACATGCATATCTTCTTTTAATTTTGCCCCTTTCACCTGAAAGCTATGCCCTCTGGTCTTTGACATTTCCATCCTTTGACTGTCTACCCTATCTATGCCCTTCATAATTTTATACACTTCTATCAGTTCTAACTTCTAAACTTCTAAATGTCTTTATATGTTTCAGAAATGTTTCATTTTGTTTGTATTGCTATAAAACAGTTTTTGATAGTCCTTGATTTTTTAAATATAGGAACCATTTAGAAACATTCTGTGTCTCGACACCATTGGCATGTGGCTGAGCCAGAAGAATGGTTAGTTATCGTAGTTTTTCAGTTTTATGGCCTTATTTTGTTCAGGCTGGTTTTACAAATCTGGAAAGCAGTGACAGGATCGGTCAAAGTCAGCATGGATTTATGAAGGGGAAATCATGCTTGACTAATCTTCTTGAATCTTTTGAGGATGTAACAAGTCGAATGGATAAGGGAGAGCCAGTGGATGTGGTGTATCTGGACTTTCAAAAAGCCTTTGTCAAGGTCCCACACAAGAGATTAGTGTTCAAAAATAGGAGCACATGGTATTGGGGGTAGGGTATTGACATGGATAGAGAACTGGTTGGCAGACAGGAAGCAAAGAGTAGGAATTAACGGGTCCTTTTCAGAATGGCAGGCAGTGACTAGTGGGGTACCGCAAGGCTCGGTGCTGGGACCCCAGTTATTTACAATATATATTAACGATTTAGACGAGGGAATTAAATGTGACATTTCCAAGTTTGCGGGTGACACAAAGCTGGGTGGCAGTGTGAGCTGCAAGGAGGATGCTATGAGACTGCAGGGTGACTTGGATAGGTTGGATGAGTGGGCAGATGCATGGCAGATGCAGTATAATGTGGACAAATGTAAGGTTGGCAAAAACAGGAAGGCAGATTATTATCTGAATGGTGTCAGATTAGGAAAAGGGGAGGTGCAACGAGCCCTGGGTATGCTTGTACATCAGTCACTGAAAGTAAGCATGCAGGTACAGTGGGCAACGAAGAAAGCTAATGGCATGTTGGCCTTCATTGCGAGAGGATTAGAGTTTAGGAGCAAGGAGGTCCTACTGCAGTTGTACAGGGCCCTGGTGAGACTGCACCTGGAGTATTGAGTGCAATTTTGGCCTCCTAATTTGAGGAAGGACATTATTGATATTGAGGGAGTGCAGCATAGGTTCACCAGGTTAATTCCCAGGATAGCGGGACTGAAAGAATGGACTGACTGGGCTTGTATTCACTGGAATTTAGTAGGATGAGCAGACATCTTATAGAAACTATATACAATTCTTAAAGGATTGGACAGGCTAGATGCAGGAAAAATGTTCCCAATGTTGGGGGAGTCCAGAACCAGGGGTCACAGTTTAAGGATAAGGTGCAGGCCATTTAGGACTGAGATGAGGAAAAACTTTTTCACCAAGAGAATTGTGAATCTGTGGAATTCTCTGCCACACAAGGCAGTGGAGGCCAATTAACTGGATGTTTTCAAGAGGGAGTTAGATGTAACTCTTAGGGCTAAAGGAATCAAGAGATATGGGGGAAAAGCAGGAACGGGGTACTGATTTTAGATGATCAGCCATGATCACATTGAATGGCGGTGCTGGCTCAAAGGGCCAAGTGGCCTACTCCTGCACCTATGTTTCTATGTTTCTACACCTTGAAAGCTTTCTTGACAAGCAAAGTCTCACCGTGAAGATGGAAAATGGGTAATAACGATTTCATAAGATTTCTATGATAGAAAACATGATAGTTAAACAGAGATGTGAATTAAACTAAGCTTTGCATTGAGTCCATGTGCAAAGATTTGTTTCTTGTGTATTGGAATATGTCAAAAATGAGTCTGTCTTTTACATTGTTTTTCCTCGCTGAAATATCCCCAAGTAACGTGATTTACTTGCCATTCTTGTAACAAAGCACTTATATAAGTTTGGATAGGGAGAGCATGAAACAAAATTGGCAACAGCTCAGTCAATCATTTTGATCACAGATTAAAGTGAGGCTTTTGATATAAGAAGATAGAACATAGAACAGTAGAGCACAAGGACAGGCCCTTCTGCCCACAATGTCTGTGCTGAACATGATGCCAAGACAATCACTTATCTATCTGCACATAACCCATATCCCTCCATTCCCTGCATATCTTTTAAATGTCACTAATGTATCTGCGTCAACCACTGGCAGCGCTTTCCAGACATTCATTACCCAAATTTTAGTCCGCGCTGAGCAGCAATCACCTGTACACTGGTTCTATCCTGCACACTAGGGACAATTTACAGAAACCAATTAACATACAAACCTGCACGCCTTTGGAGTATGGGAGGAACCTGGAGCACTCGGTCAAAGCCCACGTGGTCACAGGGAGAAGGTGTAAACTGTACAGACTGTACCAGTAGTCAGGATTGAAGCCGGGTCTCTGGAGCTATGAGGCAGCAGCTCTACCTGCTGTGCCACTGTGCATTGTGCAATGTCTACTTATTCAGTTGTGAGGTAGCATTTGTCAGGTAACATATGTCAGGTCTCTTTGTTCTCCAACCCATAACCTAGGTGGAAGATAAGAGTTGCTTTGTCGGAGATTCTTTCTGCCAAATGAGATATTAAACCATTAATCTGATATTAATCTGAGGTAAATGTAAGAGGGCCCAAAATGCTATATAGTGGTATTGCTGTACTCTTGGTATTGTGGCAGATATAAATCCCTCAGCGATACTGAAAACAGATGAATCTGTTTATTTATTACAGTCTCTGTTCCCCGATGGAATGCCAATTCCACTTGGCTCATGTTAACAAAATAGCATTCTAATGGAGAAATAATTAGTTAATGACTCTCATCTGCCCACTGGAGATTAAGTGACAAGGACCCACTGATGAAAAGAGTACACTCATAATGTAAACTATGAATACCAGTAAGTACAGAAACAGTTCGAACAATAGTTACTGTAATACATTACTCATCAAAACCACAAGCAATAATATTTAACAAGCACTTAGACGCAGCAACTGCCAATGACGCCAGTTTGTTTTCCCAAGGAGTATCTATGGAAAAGAAAGAGATTTTACACCACACTAAAGTGTTTGATTGGACATATCTGTGTCTTATACCTCAAAATGATACAGCTGTGATAGCAGTCTGAAGAAAGGTCTCGACCTGAAACATCACCCATTCCTTCTCTCCAGCATTTTGTGTCTATCAGGTGTGATAGCATTTCCACCGTGAGCATGAAAAGTGAATATCTCAAATTAAAAACTATCACAGACTTAAAGAAAAATGCCCATTTGCAGATTTTGATTTATGGAGATTCTAATAGAACTGCATGTTAGGTCGGCACTGTGATGCAGTGGTAGAGCTGCTGCCTCACAGCGCTAGAGGCCCGGATTCGATCATGACTACAGGTGCTGTCTATTCGGAGTTTGTACATTCTCCCCATGACTGCGTGGGTTTCCACTGGTTGCTCTGGTTTTCTCCCACATCCCAAATACGTACAGGTTTGTAGGTTGATTGGCTTCTGTGAATTGCCCCTGTGTGGAAGTTGCGAAAATGGGGTAACATAGAACTAGTGTGAACTGGTAAGATCAGATCAATCCCAGATCTCTGGCACTGTGAGGCAGCAGCTCTACCACCTGTGCCACACTCTTTAGAAAAGATCAAGCCTTGTCAAAGTTTTTAGCACCTACTATACATCAGTGGATTTAAGATCTGATTTTAGACATCAATCTGATGTAAACGGGATTTTCCAACTCACCCTTTGCTGACAACATTATTTTCCATAATATTAATCATCTCTTTGAATACAATATAGGCACTCAGCATGAATATGCACATTTTCATTCTTCATATACTGTCTGTTTTATTTGGATAAATGCAATAGAATCAGAAACCGAGATCAATAGTACTGCTTCAACTCCCCGAATCAGACTACTCCCAGTGCGGGCTCATTCATTCCAGGAATCTTCTCTGCACTTGTATATTCACCCCATGGGCATCAAGTTAACAAAATGTACATGATGGCTCGATCAAATATGTATTTGAACATATGTAATAGCTTCTTAAAATATTTGTGAATGTACACCTAAATATACAATGGCTGTAGGAAATATATATGTCAATATATTTTTTCTGAGAAGTCAATAAAAATACCGCAGAATATTCTTTATTCAGTTTGAACTTTTGCCAGAGCATAGATGTGTGGGTAGAAGTTGCACTTTGCACCACGAGATACAAGCATGATAAAATCTGAATTGATACTCATCTCAACTGGCAACTTCCTGTTTAAGATTATCCAAATAGCCTTATCCTCATTCAAGAATTAACTCTGAAAGTCTTGTACCAGCCAGTCCACATGGACACGAACCAAATGGTGATCAACAAGTCAAATGATATCTTCAGGTAATCAATAGAGCCTCTCTCTGCTGAAGGTAAGTGAGAATGGAGAATGCCCAGCGAAAAAGAGCTACTTCAAACTCTGAAGGAGTGAAAAAGGGACTATTAGTCACAGTCATACAGCATGGAAATAGGCCCTTTGGCCCACCTTGCCCATGCCAACCAACATGTCGCATCTAAACTAGTCCCATCTGCTTGCATTTAGCCCATATCCCACTAAACCTATCCTATCTACGTACCTGTTTAAATGCTTGTTAAATGTTGTGATAGTATCTGCCTTCACTACCTCCTCCGGCAGCTCATTCCCTACACCTAGCATCCTTTGTGTAAAAAGTTACCCTTCAGGTTCATATTAAATCTTTCTTCCCTCACCTTAAACCTATGTCCTCTGGTTCTCATTTCCCCTACTCTGGTCTGGGCAAGAGACTCTGTGTGTTTACCAGATCTAATCCTCTCACGAAAGCTGAACACTATACTCTCCAGCTTCTTGTGTCTATATTTGGTTTAAACCAGCATCTGCAGTTCTTTTCTACACACTAGACTCTAAATGTGGCCTCATCAATTTCTTATCTCATCTCAACATGACCTCCCAACCTCTATACTCAATACTCTGACTGATGGCGGCCAATGTACCAAAAGCCTTTTTGAACACCCTATCTACCTGTAACTCCAGTTTTAAGGGACTATTCTCATATTTCCTTCTCATTTCAGTTTTTATCAAGTCACAATTGGACGCAATTAAATAAAGAATCTGCACCTTCATAAGGTTCTGTCATCAAATCTGCTAGATAAATACTGAGTGCAATACATAACGTTGTTACTGGGCTGATACAAGAGGTCTGGACCATGGTTCCAGAGCACAAGTTTGATTTCTATCATGACACTGGAGAATTTATTCTCAAGTATTTAACTTAAACCGAAATATTGAAAATAAATAATCTCAGCAACAGTAACCCATCTGATAATAATCTAATCTTGTGTGGTGTCATCTTTTCAGAAAGCAGAAATGGGTGAGGATGGGAAGATGTGATTAGTGGTGGGATCATTTTGAAGATGCTAGAAATGTAGAAAAATTAATCATTTCTGACCCAAAACGTCATCTGTCTATTCCCTCCACAGATGCTGCCTGACTGCTGAGTTCCTCCAGCACTTTGTTTTTTGCACCGTTATTTTTACTCTTTGGTTCCTGCTCGACAACCATTTCCTAATCCTTGTCCGCGGCACTGTAGTGCAGCAGATAGAGCTGTTGGCTCACAATGCCAGAGACCCAGGTTCAATCTCTACCTCGGGTGCTGTCTGTGTGGAGTTTGCAAGTGCACCTTGTGACCACATAGGTTTTTCTCCGGGTGTTCAGATTTCTTTCCACATCCAAAAGACGTGCAGGTTTGTAGGTTAATTGTGCTCTGCAAATTGCCCCTAGCGAGAAGGGAGTGTTTGCAAAAGTGGGATCAAATGGAGCTGGTGTGAACATGGTAATTAATGGTCACCATGGACTCAGTGGGCTGAAGGCTCTGTTTCCATGCTGTATTTTAATAAATAAATTAATAATTCATAAATAAATAAAAAATATTACTCCCAATCCTATGTATTTTAATTCTAGACAATGCCGTTTATTGTGGGACCTTATCAAAACTTTTCTGAAAATCGACACAGGGTCGCAGCTGATAGAGTTGCTGCCTCATAGTGCCAGGCACCCAGGTTGAAACCTAGCCTCAGGTGCTGTCTGTGCAGAGTTTCCATGTTCTCACTGTGACTGCATGGATTTTCTCCGGATGCTCCGGTTTCCTCCCACATCCCAGACACGTGCAGGTTGTAGGTTAATTGGCCTCTCTAAAATTGCCACTGGTGTGTGGGGGATTGATAAGAAAGTGGGACAATATAGAACGATGCGAATGGGTTATCTGTGGACAGCGTGGAATCTATGTGCTGAAGAGCATGTTTCCATACTAGATCTTTAAAATTAAAACTAAAATCCAAATATACATCACATTCACTCTGATCAGTCTGAAGAAGGGTCTCGACCCCGAAACATCACCCATTCCTTCTCCCCAGAGATGCTGCCTATCCTGCTGAGTTACTCCAGCATTTTGAGTCTATCTTCGGTGTAAACCAGTATCTGCAGTTCTTCCTATACATCACCTTGCCCATGTTCTGTAGGAAAGCTGCCTGACCCGCTGAGTTACTCCAGCTTTTTGTGTCTGTTTAGTTTGATTGGGTGGGATAAATGCAGGAAGTTAAGGGTCATCTTTGTTAAGGTGCACGGGTGTAGTGAGGTAAAACTCTATCCTTGCATTATCACTTTTGGATCAAATGCATGCAGGTAAAACAAATGATAACTGTATTTTTCTTATGAAGTGGAATTTTATCCAGTTTTTATTAAACGAAGGCTAGCTGCTCATATTTTTATGTACGTCATTTTGAGCCCATAAATATGTCTAAAGGGAAAATTAAAATGTCACAAATATACAGTCATTCAACTTGCGTCTCAAGCACATTATTGTGGCATATTTCTCTTCTCCAGCTGGCCAGTGTTTTGCCAAAACTGATGATTTGAGGTTGGAAGATACATAAAGTCTTCAATTCAATGCTGGTGAGATGCATTATTTTGATCTGCACACCAAACTGTAATTTAGAAAAAAAATCTTACAGCTTCCTATGTGAAAACATTTTGTTTAGCAAATTTTGATTTAAGGATATTGTTCAGTTTTTGCTCCAAGTCAATCTGAATTCTATTCAGCTTGTAGTTCTTTTGTACAATAAAGCATGGGGTGCTTCAAAAGTACATCAAAAGGTCAGTGAGAATACAATGCCACAACTCAAAATTTAGTTTTGTTTAAAGATACAGCACGGAAACAGGCCCTTCTGCTGTCCCAGAATAAATTCTGTGTTTAGAGTTGCCATTGAGGCCCATTCTTCAAAGAAGCTGGCAGAAATCTTAATAAAGCCACACAAAAAAATCTCAATAGAACAACACACAAAACTGCAATGCCACAACTAATGTGATATTTCGGAGTAGAAAGTGGTTGTTTCAGTCAAACGTAAACACGAACAGCAGCTGAATGATGTCAGAAGGTAATCATGTTTCAACAGGAAATATAAACCCATAGCCCAAAAATGGATAGCATCGCCAAGTAAAATGTTTATCAAAGGCTGATAAATAACTTTAAAATGCGCCACTTATTTCGAGGGTCAGTGCAAGCCACAATGACGTCCTACACAGCACAACATTTGAAAAATGTACCACAGAAAAGGAAATTATGTTTTTCACTAGATGCAAGTTTTGGCACAAAGTCTGACAGGGAAAATGAGAAGAGGAAACAGTGAAGTTTAAAAACTTTATAAATATTTGGCAGAGGAGGATTGACTTTTGAAGAATGCTTTTCCCTCTCAGTCACATCAAACAATATTAGGGAAAGTAAAAGTTTTTCCAACACAAAAAATTGAATATTCGGGATATATTTGGCAATGCCTTTTATCTTCAAAATGCAACTACAAAGACTTTTGCAGCATAGGGTTTAGTTTTTCCCAGCTTAGTAGAGAATCTAGGATAAGATAAATTAAATTCAAAAATCGGTATCAGTCCATTCAGGCCTTTTCAACCCAATGAAGATAGATGCATGAAAGTCTCATTCAGAAAAGGCATTTCATTTGATGTTATTAAATCGACATTAATGTTGCCAGACAGGATATGAATGAAGGCTCGTGAAAGAGGTTACAGATCAACCATAAACACATTGAATCGTGGGCTGATTAGATTTTGCTGTGTCTATTGTAATTCAAAGTGGTACACCATGTTAGTTATGCAAATAGTCACCACATAAAGGCCACTAACAAAGTTACAAAGTATCTACGCCAGTTCCTGCTTGTTCTTCCCTCCTCCCCCTCCTCATGGCGGTACCCCCACGCTGTGTCCTCCATTGTTCCTCCCCCCTCCCTCACGGCATTCCCCCAACGCTGGGTCCCCATTGGTCTTTCCCTCCTTCACGGCGCCCCCCCCATGCCAGGTCCTCCTTTGTTCCTACCCCCAGCAGCAGCGTCCTCACTCCCACATGGTCCGTCCCCGTCCGTCGGTCGGCGCCCTCATCGACCACCACACCGACCTTTTCACTATCGCCGCCGGGTCCTCTCTGGACACCTCCGTGGCACCGACCCAGACCCCAGCGGGCTCCGCCGACCCAGGTGCCATCTGCCATGGGCTCCGTCGATTCGCGGGAGACTCCGACCCGAGAGGCTCCACCTACGACCGCGAGGCTCCGGCCTCAGCTCCGCCACAGTCTTCCAGGAGGCGTCTGTATTGTAACATAGGTGCTGTATTGTTGTATTGTAACACAGCTATTTGTAACACAGCTGTTGTAATGTAGCTGCCATGAAAACATTAAGTCCAGAAATCAAACCTATCAGGTTTTTAGACTATGTGTCGGTCCACATGCAGGCAATATTACACAGGTTAGATATTGTCCATGATTATTTCTGGGCAAAACAATGTTCCTTGGGAAATGTGTTCAGATTTAACCCTTCACAATTCACATTAGTGCTGGTGACATTTTCTTAGACTCAGATGAAGTCGTACTGATGTCAAAACCCACAAATTGCACCCTTCCTTCATTGCAACCTATGACCTTTGTTGAACATTCAGTGTAAAATTAGCAAGTATTGCATTTTTACTACTTTTTTAACGGTGTCTTTTTAAAGAGGCATCACTGACTTCTGGGAGTATAACTTGGTAGCTTCAACACTGATTATTGGCTACTGCTACTCTTTCTTTTCTGTTGAGCGCCAGTGGTTGAGATTTACCTGATAGAAGTATATAAAGTTATAAGAGGCATAGACAGCGGAGACAGTCAGAATCTTTTTCCTCTGGATGAAAATGTCAAGGACTAGAGAACATAGTTTAAGCTGGGAGTGGCAAAATTTAAAGGAGATGTGCGGGTCAAGTTATTTTTAACCGAGGGTGGGGGGGTGCCTGGAACGTATTGCCAGGGTTGGTGGTGGAGGCAGATATGATAGTGGCGTTTAAGAGGCTTTTAGATAAGCACATAGATATACAGAGGATGGAGAGATATGGATCATGTGCAGGCAGATGTGATCGGATTATCTTGGCATCAGGTTCGGCATTGACCTTGTGGGCTGAAGGACGTGTTCAGCACCATCCAATGCTGGTGCTGAAACCACCAAGAAATGCTTCTTTTGGCATTCGGCTGTTAATGTACTCAATGATGATACTGTTGATAGAACTCCATTGACTGAGTCCCGTTACATCAGCAGCATTAGGGGTTTCACAGAAGTACAGCGTAGAGTTGCTGCCTTACAACACCAGAGACGTGGGTTCAATCCTGACTACGGTGCTGTCTGTATGGATTTTGAATGCCCTCCCTGGGTGCGCATTGGTTTTCTTTGGGTGTTTTGTTTTCTTCCCACATTCCAAACACATGGAGGTTTGTAGGTTCATTGGCTTCTGTAAATTGTCCCTAGTGGGTGTAGGATAGAACTTGTGGATGGGTGATTGCTGGCTGGCATGGACTCAGTGGGCCGAAGGTCCTGTTTCTCATCCATAGAAGGATGAGAGGGGATCTTATCGAAACATATGAGATTATTAAGGGGTTGGACACATTAAGACAGGAAACATGTTCCCAATGTTGGGAGAGTCCAGAACCAGGGGCCACAGTTTAAGAATAAGGGGTAGGCCATTTAGAACGGAGATGAGGAAAAACTTTTTTCAGTCAGAGAGTTGTAAATCTGTGGAATTCTGCCTCAGAAGGCAGTGGAGGCCAATTCTCTGAATACATTCAAGGGAGAGCTAGATAGAGCTCTTAAGGATAGCGGAGTCAGGGGGTATGGGGAGAAGGCAGGAACGGGGTACTGATTGAGAATGATCAGCCATGATCACATTGAATGGTGGTGCTGGCTCGAAGGGCCGTATGGCCTACTCCTACACCTATTGTCTATTGTCTACTGTCTACTTCCACACTACATCTCTAAAACAAAACTAAAAACAACGATGATGCCAACAGTTACTAAAGCAATGTTATTGCACTCTACACAATGAAGGGTGTTATTCGTCCTGAGTGAGGATACATTTCTTCAGTGGCAGCATCTTCAGAATCATTTATAAGACAAAAAATACCCAGAGCTAACCAAAAATCATAGCATTGTTCAGTGAAATTAAACATCCTAGGGCCTTTCCAATTTCACTACCACGTTTGTGGGTTTTGACTTCCTGTTCTAGGTAACAGTAGGCCCATTTGGCTACAAATGAGAGACCCCCCTTTCCCTTTAAGTTCATACAGATGTTGATTACCCAAGAGAAGCTCCTACTGTGGAAGAAATTGGCTTCAGACTGCTGCTTGAGGCCTGTTGAAAGAGTGGTCTGGAATGGTTGGCTGTTGATCATAGGCACTGCTTGAGAAGTAATGGTGGAATTATCTTCAGAGGGAGAAGATGAACTTGCTGATCTTGTCAGCGGGGGAGCGATCAAGGGACTGAGTAGACATTGGTGTTATAGAAACATATAAAATTCTTAAGGGGTTGGAGAGGCTAGATGCGGGAAGATTGTTCCCGATGTTGGGGAAGTCCAGAACCAGGGGTCACAGCTTAAGGATAAGGGGGAAGTCTTTTAGGACCGAGATGAGAAAACATTTCTTCACACAGAGAGTGGTGAGTCTGTGGAATTCTCTGCCACAGAAGGTAGTTGAGGCCAGTTCATTGGCTATATTTAAGAGGAAGTTAGATGTGGCCCTTGTGGCTAAAGGGATCAGGGGGTATGGAGAGAAGGCAGGTACAGGTTACTGAGCTGGATGATCAGCCATGATCATATTGAATGGCGGTGCAGGCTCGAAGGGCCGAATGGCCTACTCCTGCACCTATTTTCTGTTTCTATGTTTCTATGTGTCATTACGTTCTGGAACTGAGACTCCAGTAGGAGGAAGTGTGGGGTGGAGGGGCAGGGTGGGGAAGATTTGAGTGCTTACTAACAAACCCGAGGATGAGAGGCATGTTCCTGCATACGAGCAAAAACAAGCTGCTGGAGGAACTCATCGGGACAAGCAGCATCTGTGGAGGGAAATGGACAGCCAACATTTCGGATAGGGAAACAAAGGCACTGCAGACACTGGTTTACAAAAGAAAAACACAAAATGTTGGTGCAACTCAGTGGGTCTGGCAGCATTTCTGGAGAAAATGGATGTGACATTGTGGGTCAGGACCCTTCTTCAGACTGATTGTGGTGGGGTGGAGAGGGGGTGAAAGCTGGAAGAGAGGTGGGGGCAGGACAAAGCCTGGCAAGTGATAGGTGGATGCAGGTGAGAGGGGGGTTTCCATAAACACTGGAAAACTAAAAGTCCAAGCATACAAAATGTAAAATCAAATAATTTTTCCTCCAGACCATAGCTTAAACGAATATACAGTATCTGTGACAGTGCATATTGGATCGATAATCAATTGGATTTGTGACCTACTGTATATGAAACTATTTATTTTACTGTCATTCGCAAACTTGCTAATCATGCCTTGTAATTCTCATCCAAATCATTGATATAGATCACAAACAGCAATGGGCAGCATGGATCCTTGAGGCACATCACTAGTCACAAGCCTTCTAGCACCACCCTCTGTTTCCTACCATTAAACAAATTCTATATCCGGTTAGCTATCTCTCCCTAGGTCCCTTGCAATCTACCCTTCCAGAGCAGCCGTCCAGATGGAATCTTATCAAAGGCCTTGCTGAGGTCTATGTAGACTACATTTATGGCCCTGGCCTCATCAACCTTCTTGGCTACTTCTTCAAAAAGCTCCATTAAATCTTGGGACACAATACCTCACGTCCAAAACCATGCTAACTATTTATAATCAACCCTGTCTTTCCAAATGCATATTTATTTTATCCCTCAGAATCCTCTCCAGTAACATCCCTATCACAGAGGTTAGGCTTTCAAGTCCAAAGTTCCCACGTTTTATTTTGCAGCCCTTCTTAAATATTAGTCATCCTCCAGTTTTCTGGAAAGTCTATTGTCTATTGTCATCCACATCTGATGATCATTCATACATCTCACCCAGGACCCCTGTAATTTCCTCTCTAGCTTCCCACAATATCCATGAATATACTGATCAGGCCTGGGAGATTTATATGTTTTAGGCAATCCAGCACCTCCTTGAATTATAATAGACTGCTCTCAATACATCGCCATTTTCTTTCCCGTTCCCGAGGAACCAGGAGAATTAGGCCTAGGAGAGTTGTCCAGAAAAACAGTCAGCCTTTAGTCCTATTTAGACTTATGAAGTACTTACACTTCAGCGATAATGCCTGTTTCTTGATTTATTTTTTCCTCTGACCTTTTTTTAACTATTATTGGACTATTCTTGGTGTTCTTTTCTGAAGGCTAATATCAAAGATTTGTTTAATGTCTCCCCTTTTCCTTAATTCCCATTCTCACCTGCTACAGGACTAAAGTTTTCTACCCTATGAGGCTATGTATCAAGAATGCAACGAATCCTTGTATAAGTGGCAGTGAACCTCCTCATGAACTACTCCTATCTGCCCCAGCAGGCTCTTCCTGCCCCATGTGTGGAAGACTATTTTGTTCCAACATTGACCTCATTAGCTGCCTTGGACTGGTAAACGATGGTATATAGTACTGGTATACTACTTTACTGGAGTGATTGTATATCATGCTAAATCCCAAAGGAATGCCTAAAAATATATTTTCCTTTTTATTTGCTGTAACCACTTGCCATTTGTTTTTATATGCATTTTAATTTATTTCCATTATCAATTGTCTCAGTCATTCCTTGCTGTTTTAAAAATGTTTCCAATTTTCTGGCCTACCATGGATCTTTCGATATTTTCTGCTATTTCTTTCAACTTGATACTTTCCTCAGTTAGAGATGGACCATCTTTCTTATGGTGTCATTTTTTCAATGAATTATATCTTTGTTGAGAATTATGTAAAAGTCCTTGAATGTACAATGCTGCATAACTACCATCTTATATTTTAAAGTATAGCAAAGAATTGCAGATGCTGGTTTATACCAAAGATGGACACAAAATGCTGGAGTAACTCAGTGGGTCAGGCAGCGTCTCTGGAGAAAAAAAATAGATGACGTTTCGGGTCGGTTCAGTCTGAAGAAAGGTTCCAACCCGAAATGTCACCGATTCCTTTTCTCCAGAGATGCTGCCTGACCCACTGAGTTACTCCCAGCTTTTTGTGTCTATCTTATATTTTAATCTAATTTCCCAGTTTGCTTTTGCCTTCAATGTCATTACATCTATGTAATTGTAAGCTTATATTAAACATTGCAGGCTTAAGACATTGGTTTCAGACCAAAGATTCTCACTTTCAGATTGAATAACGTGGTCAGGTGGGACATATTGGTTGGCTGGGGTAAGTTAGGCCGAAGGGCCTGTTTCCTCGTTGTATGACCATGACTCTATCGTTTACAGGAAACTTTCAACAATAAAAATACGAACAAATTTTCAACAATAAAAATGCTACGGTGTGCAAACAGTTCATCTGAAACTTCTTGACATGTCATCGTTATTTGACATATCGCACCTCAGACAGAATCCTTGTCAATATGTAGTCTAAAGATGGACAAAGTGAAGAACACGCTTGCATCTTGTACACAAAAAATGAAAACAACTAGAAATGATGGACTTTTGCCAATAGAGTTTCTGTTTCACATTAAACCCCACAGGGGTTGGTAATCTAATCTCAAAACAAAATTGGTTTAAATGGCCTAAATCAGAGATTCCACTCTTTTTCATTCTAGGTCTTCCACACTCGACAACAATTGCCATCTGGTAAAAATACGAGAGATTTCAGCACCTTTTTTCTATATGGGTATTTCATTTCCTCTGCACAGTGAGGAAATGTCCTTTTCCAAAGCTTTAATATCTGGATCACTATAATCCAAAGCACATTGCAAAAATTGAATTGTATATAATATTTTCTCCATGCAGTTGGTGGGTAAAATATTTCCCCTAAGCAATGGTATAAAATCTATTAACAATTAAAGAAGGAATGCTAGCACCAAATTCCAGCTGTTTGTCTGTATCTCTTAAATGTCACATTCGAAACAGGACCAGAGATGAGCAGAAAGACCTCACATTTCTTATAACGAGTGAAAGTAACTGATTCTACAGGAATCTATACTCCTTTCCCCAAATAACAAACTGAATTTTACCCCAAAACTACTCAAAATGCAACAAAATACAACAATGCTGTTTATCTAGAATAAGAACAAAAAATGTTCAGAACCCCCAGGTAGTTTCAATGGAGAAAGAAACAATAGTTTCAGGCTGATGATATTTTGCTAGTTCCAATGACAGATCATCAACATCAAACATTAAATATGTTTTTCTGTCCTAAAAAACCCCCACTAGATCTGCCAAGTGAATGGGTATTTTCCAGTTTCTAATGTTGGACATTTTACTGCTTACTAGGCAGATTTTCTTGTATTTAATGCCTAAAAATGATGGTGTTACCCCCTTATTTTACTTGGAAATTGTGCATGTTTAACACATTTGCATTCATTTTCTGTGGAAGTTTTGCTCAGTAGAAAACTGTGCTGATATTTCCAGCCTACAGAAGAGCTTGGCACAGACTTCTGTCATCTTTTACAGCATCACTCGTGTATATGATAACATCATTAACATGCTCATATCATAGAAATTGGACCTAAAAGTCACAATCTTAAACTTGCATTTTCAACTCGGTCCAATAAGGAACAATTCCAGTAGATTATTTTTTAAATAGAGACAGAATCCAGAAATCGGAGGTGCAAAGGGACTTAGGAGTGCTGGTGCAGGACCCCCAAAAAGTTAATTTACAAGTCAAATTGGTAGTAAGGAAGGCAAATTCAACGCTAACATTTATATCAAGAGGACTAGAATACAAAAACAGAGATGTAATGCTGAGGCTCTAAAAGGCTCTGGTTAGGCTGCATTTGGAGTACTGTGAACAAATTTGGGCCCCATTCTGAGGAAGGATGTGCTGGCTCTGGAGAGGGTCCAGAGGAGGTTTACAAGAATGATCCCAGGAATGAGTGGGTTTGCATATGATGAACATTTGACAGCACTGGGCCTCTACTCACTGGAGTTTAGAAGGTTGAGTGGGGACTTCATTGAAACTTACAGAATAATGAAAGGCATAGATAGACTGGATGTGGAAAGGATGTTTCCACTGGTGGGAGAGTCGAGGACCAGAGGTCATAGTCTCAGAATTAAAGGGCGCGTTTTTTGGAAGGAGGTGAGGAGGAACTTCTTTAGTCAGAGGGTAGTTAATATGTGGAACTCATTGCCACAGAGGGTTGTGGAGGCCAAGTCAGTGGATATTTTTAAGGCAGAGATAGACAAATTCTTGATTAGAACAGGTGTCAAGAGTAATGGAGAGAAGGCAGGAAAATAGGATTAGGAGGCAGAGATCAGCCATGATTGAATGGCGGAGTGGGTTCGATGGGCCGCATGGCCTAATACGACTCCAAAAACTTGTGAACTTGTATAATTTATATATAATTTACTTTTTATGTGTAGTCTGAGTCCATGTGCCTGCGATGCTGCTGCAAAAAAGATTTTCATTGTACCTGTACCTCACTATACTTGTGCACATGACAATAAACTCAACATGACTTGAATTAAGGGGAGAGGAAAGAAAACAAATGAAAATTTGGAACATACTCAGCCAGTTTGGCGACTTCTGTGAAGAAAGCAACAAAGTTAATATTTCATTTATACAACAGCTTTCATGTTCCTTTCTAATTGCCGTAAAGCCAATGAAGTACTTTTGAAGTGCAATTGTATTTGAAATATTATAAATGTGATAGCCAAGTTGCCCAAAGCAAACGCTCAGAATAGCAATCTTGTGATTAGATTATTTGTGTTAAAAAAGATAGATTACATGTTAAATATTGGCCTCTATGCCAGGTGATCAAGCCCCTGTGTTTAGTTTAGTTTAGAGATACAGCATGGAAACAGGCCCTTCTGCCACCAAGATCCCTGTTCATTAGCACTATCATACACACCAGGAACAATTTACATTTATACAAACCAAATTAATCTATAAACCTGTACGTCTTTGGAGTGTGGGAGGAAACCGGAGATCTCGGAGAAAACCCACAGTCACAGGGAGAACGTACGGACTCTGTACAGCCAGCACCCATAGACAAGATCAAACCTGGGTAAAACAGTAACTCTACCACTGCGCCACCGTGCCGCTCCTTTATTTCTTTAAAATTACGCAGTAGAATCTTTGACATCCACCCAAGAGACTATACAGAGTCCCAATGTATAGGAAGGAACTGCGGATGCTGGTTTATACTGAAGATAGACACAAAGTGCTGGTGTAACTCTGTGGGTCTCGGAAGAAAAAGGATGGGTGATGTTTCGGGTCGGAACCTTTCTTCAGGCAGAAAGTAGAGGGGGTAGGAATGGGGTGATTGAAGGTATGAAAAGGCCAGAACAAATCAGGGCAGGCAACAGATGACCAAGGAAGGGTGGAGCCCATAATGGCCCATTGTTGGCTGTGTTAAACGTGATAACGAGAGGGATGCGAACAGTAAAACTGGTTGGAGGCTTAGGGTGGGGGAGGGGAATGCAGGGGTTACTTGAAGTTGGATAAATCAATATTCATACCTTTCGGTTGTTAACTGCCCAAGCAAAATATGAGGCGCTGTCTCAGTTTCATATTGCAATCAATAAACAGCTCTCCCTCGGCAATGTTAACCAAATGTATATATGTTCAAGTATCTGGTGTGAGAACTGAACTCTAAGTGTTTTGACCTAGAGGTAAGGAGCAGCTAAGTAAATAACAACTGACATTCTAAAAAGACACACAAACTGTAGCTGGACACAAGAAACTGCAGGTTTTTGGGTTACGAAAAAAAGACTCAACATGCTGGAGTAATTCAACAGGCCAGGCATCATCTTTAGAGATCATGGATAGGTGACATTTCAGGTCAGACCATTACTTCAGACTAGGAACTTTGTTTATCCATGGTGGCTGACCTAAAACATTGCCTATCCATGTTCTCCAAAGATACTGCCTTCTTAATTAAAGAATGGTACAGCAGAAAAAACCTCCCCTGCACCGAACCCATGACATCTTTTGCATTCGTTTAGGAGCAAGGAGGTCCTACTGCAGTTGTACAGGGCCCTTAAGAGACTGCACCTGGAGTATTGAATACAATTTTGGGCTCCTAATTTGAGGAGGGACATTATTGCTATTGAGGGAATGCAGTGTAGGTTCACCAGGTTAATTCCCGGGATGGCGGGACTGACATATGATGAAAGAATGGTCGACTGGACTTGTATTCACTAGAATTTTGAAGGATTAGAGGAGATCTTATAGAAACATAAAATTCTTAAAGGATTGGACTGGCTAGATGCAGGAAAAATGTTCCCGATGTTGTGGGAGTCCAGAACCAGGGCTCACAGTTTAAAAATAAGGGGTAGGCCATTTATGATTGAGATGAGGAAAAACTTTTTCACCCAGAGGGATGTGAATCTGTGGAATTCTCTGCCACAGAAGGCAGTGGAGGCCAATTCACTGGATGTTTTCAAGAGGGAGTTAGATTTAGCTCTTAGGGCTAAAGGAATCAAGGGATATGGGGGAAAAGCAGGAATGGGGTACTGATGATTAGCCATGATCATATTGAATGGCGGTGCTGGCTCGAATGGCCTACTCCTGCACCCATTTTTCCATGTGTTCTATGTTTCTATTCTTTTCACAGAGCAGCCAATTAACTCCCATTTGTTTTCCTCCTTCAAGTATTTATCTATTACCCATTTAAGTACTCCTATTAAATCTGTTTCCATCATTTTATCTGACAATATATTTCACAGTGACACAGTGAGTTGCTGCCTCACAGTGCCAGACACCCTGCTTTAATCCTGACTACCTGAGGCATGGTTCCCCTCCAATCATCCTGAGGAATGATGTGACTCTACCAAGGGTTTAAACAAATCATTGAATTTGAACAAGCTAATTGAATTCAGAGCAGCTGATTTTCTTTTACGCAGGCTAAAATTAATTGACTATCTTTTACGTACAATGAATCATCTTACTAAACTGATTTGAACAAATTCCAGATGTTTGTATTTTAATCGAGTACATTGCCTTTCCTCAAGCATGCGCCTGATGTGACAGAAATAAAACTATAACATTTGCATCAAAATAAATTAAAACGCTGCTTTGTGAATCCAGCAGTATAATATTAATATATTACACTGACAAGTTTAATATAATCAAAACTGAGACAAAAGTGCACATTTGTTTGTCATAGTGACCTCTTACATTCCTGGCTTGTTCACAGGTCACTCTTTTAATCAGAACTGAAAATAAACAGACGAAATCTTCCAAAAGAGCAGGCGAATTTGATGCATTATATTTAACAAAATACAGCTGATGTTGTCTAAAACATTTCAACAATTGGCGAGTGGTTAAATGGATTATTGCCTGTACTAGTTTAAAAGCTCATGATATATAAACATAGAAATATAGAAAATAGGTGCAGGAGGAGGCCATTTTGACCTTCGAGCCAGCACTGCCATTCATTGTAAGTATCACAAAATGCTGGAGTAACTCAGCAGGTCAGGCAGCATCTCTGGAGAGAAGGAATGGGTGACTTTCGGGTCGAGACCCTTCTTCAGACTGTTGTCAGGGGGGGCGGGACAAAGAAAGGATGTAGGTGGAGACAGGAAGATAGAGGGAGAACTGGGAAGAGGGAGGAGAAGAGAGGGACAGAGGAACTATCTAAAGTTAGAGAAGTCAATGTTCATACCACTGGGCTATAAGCTGCCCCAGCGAAATTGTTCCTCCAATTTGCAGTGGGCCTCACTATGACACTGGAGGAGGCCCATGACGGATAGGTCAGACTGGGAGGGGAGGGGGAGTTGAAGTGCTCAGGCACCGGGAGATCAGGTTGGTTAAGGCGGACTGAATGAAGGTGTTGAGCGATACGATCGCCGAGCCTGCGTTTGGTCTCGCCGATGTAGAGAAGTTGACATCTGGAACATTCATTGTGATCATTGTGATCATAGCTGATCATCCACAATCAGTAACCCGTGGCTGCCTTCTCCCCATATCCCTTGATCCCGCTAGCCCCCAGTGCTCTATCTATATGAAGTGAATGTAAAACTCTACTCTACATTTTGGAAATACAAAGCTAAAAAGTGAATGTCTGAAGCTTAGTGCATCAACATAAATCTGAAGCTATTTATTTCACAAAAAGCTGGAATAACTCAGCAGGTCAGGCAGCATCTCAGGAGAGAAGGAATGGAATGCTGCCTGACCTGCTGAGTTACTCCAGCATTTTGTGAAAGAAATACCTTCGATTTGTACCAGCATCTGCAGTTATTTTCTTACACAACATAAATCTGAAAATCTTTTTATTAATCAAAATTTAACACACTAAAAATTATTCTTATCACTATTTAGCATGTATTTTAGTTCTCCGATTATTACTTTTGAACAGTCATCATCTTATTTATTAAAAAGGTCAATGACTGATTACAAAAGCAGACAAAAACAACACAAAACCACTTTCTCAATGTAGACACAAAGAACCGCAGATGCTGGTTTACCCAAAAAGCCACTCAGGCAGCATCTCTAAAGAACATGGACAGGTGATGTTTCAGGTCAGGCCCTTCTTCAGACTGATTGTAATAGGGGGGGAAAGCTGGAAGAGTGGTAGGAGTGGGACAAAGCCTGCAAATGACAGGTGGATATAGGTGAGGGGGGTTTTAGATTGGCAGATGGTTGGACAAAGGCCAGAGATGAAAAGGGTGAGGGAAGGGTGAAAGAAGAGGTGTGAAATGTGAATCTAGAGAAAGGAATATAGGTGGAAGGGAATGTGGCGAAGGTGGAAAGAGAGAAATGGATACATATCCAGGTGGAGCACAGGGAAGAGAGCAAGAAAGAGAGTGGCACTTTCCCAGTGTCATCACTCCAAACTTTATAAATTACATTTTGTTCATTGCTGGCAAAATCATCATTGACAGTCCATCCTGACAATGCTTTAACATTTCAAACTGGCAACTAAGTTGGTGAATCCAGAGTTATAAATACCCAGACAGAGTAACAATGGCAGTTTTTCTTCCATTAAGGACATTAATGAACTATGGTGAAGAAAATTACAACAATCACATAAGCAGTCACTTTTAAATCCACCTCTTTATATTTAAAAAAAATGTAATCATTTAAATCCTTTATGTGTTTTGCTGCGATTCAAGCTAACACCTATTGATAACAATGCTATTAAAACACTATGCGTGACCCAGGATTACTTTGCCCTCCTCCCTGACTCTCCTGGGCACTGTTCATCACCAGCCTATCCAGAACAGCATTGTCCCACATTTGTCCAATTGTGGCAAAATTCATACATTATGTAGCAACTCTTCCCTGTATCTGGAAGAGTGCTGTAACCCCTGCATAACAGTTGCAACCCCTGCATAGCTCAGGTTACGGAAATTTGCCCGTACAAAATTCACAAATCACGCTCAATAAATCAAGATAGGGAATAAAATTGATTCTTACAAAATTTGTGTGATTAAAATCAAATAAACAAAATTTATTTTGTTCAACTTGTATTTCTTGATGCATATGCAGATGACTTGCTTTCCTGTTACGGAAAAATTAGATTGAGCCATTTTTTTAGGAAGGCAACTAACCTGTTTGTAACATGGAGACGGGGGGGGGGGGGGGGGGGGGGGGGGGGGGGGGGGGGGGGGGGGGGGGGGGGAGGGGCGGCTGGGGTCACCTACATTGTGGTATATAATTTAATAGTCTGCTTAAATGGCAACAGCAGCAACAACATGCTATGTATCCGTTTAATACTTCATAATGAAACTGGCGTGTTACACATCAAAACCCAATATCATTGTTCTGTAAATGTCATAACTGAAGATTTTTTGAAGTTGTTGCTGTTCCACAGGTGCTGTTTTGGTGTAATTAAAAGGCAGTAAAGCAATATCTAGATTCACATCTCTTCTAGACCAAAGCTTATGTGCAGTTTCTGCAAAGCATGAAGCCTACGCCTTTCCAAGTGAGGTAAAACGTCTTTATTTTCTAAATCAGCTCCTGATGCAGAATGCATTAGTTGGAGACCAGAGTTCCTCTTGAAGAAGTGCATGGTGTATTTGAATAGTCCAGGCGAGCTTTAATTGGTGCCAGACATTCATGATAGCGTCCTCACAGTTAATACATGAAAATGCCGACTTCATCGGAAGCAATCATGTTTTCAAGGGCATTAAATTTTGTCTCGCCTATCTCAATTTTAGTTTAATTTCCATCGGACTATCTCGTGAATTATTATTTAATACATTTTATACCAGTTCCATCTGATTTTATTTATTCTTGCCTCTCTTTAAGTTTACTCACTTGTGTACATTTGTGTTTGGGAGGGTGGAGCAGAGTGTCATAATTAATTTAGCAGGTGAGAACACATTGTAAAATTTGACATTTTGTTTGTCTGTAAACTCCTCCAGCAGTCAGTTCAAGATCTGAATCACAATTATTATCATCACTTCATCACCGTGACTAATTAAACTTTCGGCACAATTTGCAAGATTCAAATTGCTTTTCATTGATTGTTTTATTGTTTGTCGAGCAGTGTGGCTTGAGCAGTGAATTGTCTGCACCAATCCTCCAAGGCAAGCTGCTGGGTTTTGTGGTGAAAGTAAGTGAAGTTACCAGCATTTGGTGGTGTAAAGAGTTGCAGCATCATGACATGCACTATAAATGTAGAAATCAGCAAGTTGTTTTCTGAGATGCCATCCTTCGCCAGAAGTGTTATTATACCAGTGCAGCAGTATTGGAAGGCACCAACTCTGCCTGAAAGGATGGAAACTAGGCCACGCCAACTTTTATAAATAATAATTAAACTCGAATTTGCTGCATTAAAGAGGTGCTGCCCTTAATATAACTGCCCAAGATGAAAACAATTGATAGTAGAGTTTTTGTCCTAAATGCTGCACGAAACAAGACCTACGTTATTAATATAGCTCTTTTTCCCCTATCTCTGATTTTTTATGTTTCTGTTTTTCTTCCTCTTTGCCATTGAGTTGGGTATTCTAGTGGACAATTCCTGGTTCAGTTGGTTTTTGCATCAGTAAATAATCTTATCAGTTAAGATTTAGAAATACAGCATGGAAACAGGCCTGTCACCCCACCAAGTCTGCACCGACCAGCAATCACCCCCTACACTAGCACTATTCTACACACTAAGGACAACTTACATTTTTACAGAAGCCAATTAACTTCCAAACCTAACTTCCAAAACGTATGTTTTTGGAGTGTGGGAGGATACCTGGTGAAAACCCATATGGTCACAGGAAGAACGTACAAATTCCATAGAGACAGCACCCATAGTCAGGATCAAACCTGGGTCTCTGGCGCTGTAAGAAAGCAACTCTGCCGCTGTGCCCTATGCCGCCCCTTGATTCAGCTGAGTGTGTGTTCTGTTCCCACTCGTTTCAGGTTCATCATATGGAGTGGTACAAAACATTTTTTATTATTATCCATGTGATATTAATTAGTTTCAATTATTTTCAATTAGTGTGTTTCAGTTGGAGGATGCGGTTGCATTCTTTATGTGTGAGCATATCTCTAGAGAATTGTAAAAATTAATGAGCAAGACCATGCTGGACCTCAGCTGAAACTTGTCTTCAGTTTTCGCAAGATGCATTATGTATTCACCTCTTGCAAGGATAACTCTGGTTTAATTTACCTTTAGCAGCTCCTACTACCAGCCTCCCACCCCACCCCGCACAAAGACTGGAGCACGGAGACAGGCCCTTCGCCCAACTTGCCCATGTTAACTCCATCAACACAAGTCGTACCTGCCTGCTTTTGCCCCATATGCCTCTAAACCTTTCCCACTCATGTACCTGTCCAAATGTCTTTTAAATGTTTTTATAGTACTATCCTCCTCTGGCAGCTCATTCCATTTCTCCACCACCTCTGATCTCACAATCCCTCATGAAACGTCATGGACCTGAAAGGTTTAATTTGGTTGCCCTTTCCCCAAATGCTGCCTAATCTGCTGAGTATTTTTAGATTTCTGGATTATTTAAGGTGTTAGCAGGAGATATTTACAAAACAACTATCTCAGATCAATATTTTTTGTGCCAGTCATATATGAACTTTGTCACCATTTGTTTATACTAATGAATTCTTAGGTACAGCGCTCTGTAGCTGGACTCCAGCCACATCACACCTTTACAAAAGGCGTTTTCACAATTCTATTCACCTGAATGCATATCTGGTAATCAACCGCATCAAAATGTGCACAACGATACATTTTAGAATTACTGATTCACTTTCATATTCCAAATCTCTAACTCCGCCAATATTTGGTCATACTTAAGGGATATTTCACAACGCCCAATACCACCAATTGAGCACTCTGTTATACATTGTCTATCATAAGACTATTCTAATAAACCCAAATAGAATCTACTGAACACAAAATTCAATTGCTGGGTTAGGAATGTAGCACTGGTCTCTTCTGTTACCTATCCAGGATTAAAACCCATTAACTGTCCAGAGGTTTTGAAGAGGGATTTTGGTAAATGACCCAAAAGAGCATAAATCTTTATTCTGGGGGGAAATACTTTTGGCTGACATTATGAGATTACATAACTTTGATTTAACAGCTGACACAAAAGTACACTTTCCTTCATTTTTACCTCACTTAACTGTAAACTGAATACTGTGCATTTTCATGCCTGTCCCTGAGAGCAACTTGCTGCAGATCCAATGAGGCATGGTATCTGTGGACTGACCAGGCCACCTTCCCCCCCACAGCAGCCACTGTTTCAGTGGTTTACCTGCCAACATCTGAGGGTGACTGACCAGGTCGCCTTTCCTGACTGCAGTGCTCTTGTGCCTGGGTGGTCTTACTTTTAAAGTAAACTCTGACCTTCAACAAAGTTGTTGAAATTGCAGCTTTCCCTTTGATCATATTCTTTCCCCCTCTACATGGCTTGAGCAAGTAGTCTTCAGCTCTTTTCCACTCTCCCAAAAGGGTATCCGTGTCAGCATTTCGTTGCATTTTTTTAAAATGTCGCAATGTCATAATTATACTCCAGGTAGTCAAACACATTTTCAATGGCTATCATGGGATTACGTTTATAAATTAAATTAAGCATGAAATGGTAGAGATAGACTCAAAAAATTACACATTCACAATAGAGATACACTTTAGGTGGCAAATACGTTTAAAACATTACAGCATCTGCTCGCTATTCCAATTAAGTTAACTCCACCATCACAGTTCCTAACCCCTCAATCCTATCTTTTCATCTCTGGCCTTTATCCAACAATCTGCCTATCAATCCCCTCCTTCACCTGTATCCATCAATAACTCACCAGGCTTTGTCCTGCTCTTCCTCTTCCTCTTTGCTCCACACCCCCCCCTCCCCCGACATAATGCAGCCTCCAAAATTTCTTTCTTGAGTCCTTTAATGTCTGAAGAAGGGTCCCGACCTGAAACGTCACCCACCACTAGATGCTGCCTGACCTGCTGAGTTACTCCAGCACATTGTGTCTTTTTGTTGTAAACCAGCATTTGCAATTCCGTGTTTTTAAGTTAACTTCATGTTATCATGAGATGCTGTATCTACAAATACAAGTCTTGCCGTCTCCGTATTGAGAATTTTTAAATGATTCAACTTTATTTTTCCTTTTAATATTCATAAAGTCTCTGTGGGCAAAACTTGGGGGAGACGTCATCTCCATTAATGCAGGCTTCTTGAGAGCTGCACCAGATTGTCAGACTGGATAATAAGGGCCCTGAATCGACTGCTTAGACTGAGAGTATTACAATTGAGTTTCGAGTTGATGCACTTTCCCTGCAGTTTATAGTGTGTCATAGCACATTTAAATCTACAAACAATATCCGTAATTGAAAGAAGAGCCAAATGACCTAGTTAAGTGACCTCGACAAACATTTGAGCAATGTCTAATTTTTTTAACGGAGATGGCAATGCACCAGTGAATGTTATCATTTCTAAATTGCACAAGACTGCAGCAAGGTTTGTCTTAATCAATGAAGCAGGAAAAAGTAGCGCTTTTTGCAGATATAAAGAGAGTGAAATTGGGTTATAAAGATCAAACCACAAATAACGCATGCAGATAAGTCACCTCACTGTGATGTTGGAGTGGCTCGAGCAAATGTATTTCCTGTCCCAGTATTAATGTTGTTGTTGTTTGTGACTATTTGAGATTGGTTAGATCTACTGAAGATCGCTTTCGCATGACATCATCTGGAGATCAGACGTCATATAGCTCCCTGTAGTCTAAACCTGCAAGATAAATTTAGTACAGGGGGAGGAAGTACCCGTTTCCTCTGTACACATGAAATGCGTAGTTGTTGAGAGGCTCATATGATTTTGCATGAACGTGTAACTATAAATTTAACTTTGAACACAGTTACACACGTAATTAGTGTTTACAATCTGAAGTAATAACACAATGGGTCATTTAATTACGTGGGTAGCATTGGAACAGATCACTTTTCCTATGCATGTCCAATATGCTTAAAGAAAGTATTTACTGTACCACAGGGCTAGATTGCAAATACTATTTTCAATTTATTTAAAAAAATCTATTGGAAATCTAAATGCAAAATTATGCATTTGTTCCTTAGCTTGATGCAAGGGAGGATTGATGCAGGAAAGGTGATTCCAATCATTTAGATAAGGTTACTGACGTTTGCAAAAATTGTGTGTACATGTGGCTTGACATAATTTATCATATTTGAAATGTTATAATATTTTCTCAGTACTTTAATGTGCTTTAAATTAGTTTTATCTTTTAGTGTGTTAAACTTTTTTACTTTAATTTTTGAAGTACAAGACCTCCAGATTTGACATGTGAGACATGCTCTGCCTCACTGAACTCTAGTTAGATCAGAGGGCTCACCTCTACCACATTCAGAAAATGGAAATGGGATTGCTTGGGGACTGCTGGCAGTGAGTTCAGACAAGGGGCTGAATTCAGATGACTTGAATGTATCTGTCTCTTTTATTCAGCACACATTTTATTGAAAGATACAGCATGGAAACCGACCCCTCGGCACATCGTGTCCTTGCTGACAACTGATCACCCGTTCACACAAGTTCTATGTTATCTCACTCTCGCACTCACATACTACACACTCGGGGCAATTTTTACAAAGGCCGATTAACCTACAAACCTGTTCGTCTTTGGCACATGAGAGGAAATGGGAACATCTGGAGGAAACACATGCGGTCACAGGGAGAATCTGCAAACTCCACACAAACAGCTGCCGAGGTCACCATCGAACCTTGGTAACTTTTTCATCGGTGAAGACACTGATTTGTTCTGGACCTTTTCATACCTCTAGTTTTTATCTCCCCTGACCCTGAATTTGAAGAAGGGTCTTGACCCGAAACATCACCTATTCCTTTTCTCCAGAGATGCTGCCTGACACTGAGTTATTCCAGCATTTTGTGTCTATCTTTACTTTACTCAGATCTAATTTTGGCTGAATATGAAGTACTAATCATGCATAAGGTAGGCCAGAGGCAGCAAGATCTTGAGTGGCTGTAATGGAAAAAAATGATTTCAAATTAAATGAATAATAATAAAAAAGTGTTGAAAAACAACTAAAAACACGTAAAACATTTAAATGTTTAAAAAGGTTAAAGAGCTTAAAGAAAGTTACTTACCCATTTTCCCTTTTCTTCCCCTGTCTTACAGCCTGCATTTGGATGAATAGGTGAGTGGTACCTGCTCCACGTCGAAACTCCTGCAGGAACTGAGAGCAGATGTAAATACTGGGGAGTCCAGCGAGCTTCCATGGAATGTCTTGGAGTGGAGTCCAATGAGGAAATGGAGCACATCAATAACTCAATAAATGTGTATCCATCAATAACTCACCAGGCTATGTCCTGCTCTTCCGCTTTGCTCCACCCCCCCTCCCCCAACATAATGCAGCCTCCAAAATTTCTTTCTTGAGTCCTTTAATGTCTGAAGAAGGGTCCCGACCTGAAATGTCACCTACCACTAGATGCTGCCTGACCTGCTGAGTTACTCCAGCACATTGTGTCTTTTTGTTGTAAACCAGCATTTGTAATTCCGTGTTTTTAAGTTAACTCCATGTTATCATGAGATGCTCAAGAGGTATCAAGAGGTACAGATGTTTGAAAATGCATACCTTCAGATTCAGGGACAGTTTCTTCCTAGCTATAATTAGGCAACTGAACTGTCCTCTCATCAGCTAGAGTGCAGTCCTGACCTCCCATCTACGCCTGACCTGCTGAGTTACTCCAGCACATTGTGCCTTTTTGTTGTAAACCAGCATTTGCAATTCCGTGTTTTTAAGTTAACTCCATGTTATCATGAGATGCTGTATCTACAAATACAAGTCTTGCAGTCTCCGTATTACGTTCATGTATGAGCTATGAAACTTCATGGCACTTTGCACAAAAATGTGTTGCTAAATTGCCAGAAAATCCCAACAAATTTCAATCTATGATAATACCTTGTAGCCATACCTGCACAAAATGTGGCTAACTGTACTAACATTAATGGAGCCATGCGTTAGATTGATGGCTAATTTTATTTTAGCTTAGTTTAGTTTATTATTGTCACGTGCAAGGAGGTACAGCGATACCCAGTCAAAGAAGACTATACATGATTACAAGATCGTGCAAGATAAGTCCAATAAAGTCCAACTAAAGATAGTTTAAAGATTCCCAATGACGTAGATGGGAGGTCAGGACTGCACTCTAGCTGATGAGACGACAGTTCAGTTGCCTGATTATAGCTAGGAAGAAACTGTCCCTGAATCTGAAGGTATGCATTTTCAAACATCTGTACCTCTTGCCTGATGTTGGAGGAGGGAAGAGGGAGTGATCGGGGTGAGACTCGTGCTTGATTATTATGCTGGTGGCCTTGCCAAGGCAGCGTGGTGTGGAGTCAGTGCTAGGGAAGTTGATTTGCATTGTGGTCTTGGCTGCGTCCACAACTCTCTGCAATTTCTGGCAGTCTTGGATGGAGCTGCTCCCAAACCATGCTGCATTGCATTCTGATAAAATGCTTTCAATGGGGCATCTGTTGACATTGGTGAGAGTTGTTGGGGTCATGCCGAATTTCTTAAGCCTTCTAAGGAACTAAAGATATTGGTGCCATTATAGCAATTGACCATAACTATTGTATCCACAAATGCCCCAAAAAATCCAAGGCTCGGCGAAATGTAGAAGCTATGAAAACAAAGGGAAGGGTGGGAGGGGGATTCATTATTTACGAGCCTAACCATGTTTTGTTTCTTTTCTGGCCCCACATGATTTGAGGTCACTCCAGTATTTTATGATGGAGTTCATCATGACTGACCTATTTTTATTTTCGATGCTCTAAACCTGGATCTTACCTGGAACGGGGGCACTCCGGTACTTCCAACATATTGACAGGACTGATTTTTTTCCTTTATAAACGGCAATAAAGAATCATTGAACTATTTAAAATGATGCCCAGAATTGGTGTTGCTTTTTTAACCACTTTCATGACCTACCTTGTCACTTTCTGTTAGTCAGAACAATGTTCCCGACCCGAAACATCACCTATCCATGTTCTCCAGAGACACTGCCTGACCCGCTGAGTTACTCCAGCACTTTGTGTCATTTTTTGTAAACCAACATCTTCACTTCCTTGTTTTTCCATTGTTCTGCCATGTTCAATGATTTGTTCACAAATACTTCCAGCTTCTTCTACTCTGGCTCTCTTTTTAGGACTGCGTTCTTTAAATACCTTCCAAAGAGCATCGCCTCATATTTCCCCACATTAAACTTCATCCGTCACATGTCTGCCCATTCCAGCAGCCTGTTTATATCCTGGTTACATCTTTGCAGTTCACAATCCTTGTATGAAAAGAAAATACTAATTGTAGTTTGCATTGCCATGTCTAGATTATCAATGCAGATTAAAATAAAAGCAACGGTCCCAACACTGTTTTCTGGAGAATGCTATTATTCACTTTCCGCCAGTCCAGTAAACAACCATCACTATAATCTTCCCATGTCAGTTTCTTAGCCAACTTCATATCATTTTGCCCTGTGTTTCAACTTCATGAAAAGCTTCTTATGTGGCATTTTACCAAAAGCTGTTATAAGTCCATGTACTTCAGCTGCATTACCCTCGTTGACTTAAATGGATATCTCATCAGAAAATAAAGTTAAACTGATCTCATCTACCTGTACATGATCCATATCCCTCTATTCCCTGCACTTCAATGTGCCGATCCAAAAGCCTCTTAAATATCACTATCATTTCTGCCTCCACCTCCTCCCCTGGCAGTGCATTCCAGGCCCCCACCACTCTCCATGCAAAGACTTGCCCAGCACATTTCTATTACCCTATCCATATCAAGTCTCCCCTCAACCTCTGACGATCCAGAGAAACCAATCCAAGTCTATCCAACCTCTCTCAGCAGCTGAAACCCTCTAATCTATGCAGCATTCTGGTAAACTTCACTGCATCCTCTCCAAAGCCTCCACATCATTCATTCAGATCAAACATTAATTTAAAACATGTACAATTTTCTTTGGCCATCTGAGATCAGAATCAAATGTTCAATTTGTAGATCTTGGGGTTGATTATTTAACAACACAATTAGCAGGACACAGAAAAGAATGTGCATGCTTACCATATGTGATCATTTACATTTTCCAAGAAGTTAAAACATTAATCAAAAGATTCCTCATTGAATAATAGATCCTTATTGCTACTCGTGCAGAAGTATTTTACAAAGCAGGAAATGAAATTTAAGTAAACAGATGATTTTATAGTTTTGTAGGTGAGTTAAGGGTTATGAAAATAGGTCAAGATCAGATCAACAATCAGATCACGTCAACAGCCTATTGTCCCTATCTGCTTCAAGGAAACTATCATTCTAGCCCCCCGGAAAAAATAGTGACCTGTTTCAATGATTACCACCAAGTAGCTCCAACGTCGACCATAATGAAGTGCTTTGGAAGGCTGGATATGGCCACTTCTGTGCAAGTCTCCTGGTCAAATCAGACTCCTTGCAATTTACGAACAGGAAAAATAGGTCTACGGAGGAAGCCAGCTCCCTTGCTCTACATTGGACGCTGAATTTCCTTGATAATAAGAATACTCGTGTCAGGATGCTATTCATTGATTACATCTCAACCTTCAACACTATCATACTGAATAAGCTCACATCTAAACTTCTGGACCTTGGCCTTGGTGCCTCCTGCTGCGATTGGTTTCAGGACTTTCTGACATCTGGCAGACCTCAAGCAGTAAGAATTAGTCATCACATTTCCTCCACCCTGACGCTCAACACTGGTGTTTATCAGGGTTGTGTGCTCAGTGCCCTGATCTACTCCCTGTACATGCTTGACTCTGTGGCCACATTCAACGTCAACTTCATCTCTAAGTTTACCGATGATACACTGTAGTTGGATGAATCAACGACAAGACAGAGCATAGGAAAGAAATTGAGAACCTGTGCATTGATGTCAAGTCAACAACCTAGTTCTTAACATCAGCAAGACAAAAGTGTTGGTTGTAAACTAAGAAAGATGGAGGGTGAACACAGCCTTGACGTCATCAACAGAGCCACTCTAGAGATGCTTGACAGATTCAAGTTTCTTGGCATCCATTTCACCATCAACCTAACCTGGTCCTTTCACACTGATGCAGTCATGAAAAAAACACATTACTGTATTTACTTTATTTGGCTTCTGAGAAGATTCAGAATGTCCAAGAGGATTCTTTCAAACTTTTAAGGAGGCGCAATAGAAAATATTTGAATGGGATGCATTTAGGTCAGGTATGGCAACTGCTCTGCTCTTGACTAGGTGAACCTGCAGGGAGTGGTGAACCTAGCTATGCCCATCACAGGCTTGCCACTTCCTTCCTCCCGTCTATCTTCATGGTGTTTTGCATCAAGAAGGCTGCAAGTATTACCAACCCTGGCCATTCCCTTTATTCTCTTACACCTTCTGAAAGAAAACACAGGAGCTTGAAAGCCCAGACATGCAGACTTGGAATAGTTCCATCCCCGCAGATATCAAACATTTGAACCAATCTTCCCTTTCACGCTCTATTCCCGGAGGTGCTCTGCAAACTCTTATTCTTAGGTTGACCATATTTCTTTATTCCATTTTTTTACTGCAATCTTTTTACCATTCTGTTGTTATGCATTAGTCTTTGTATTTGTAGTTGTACTTTTTATTGTTTATTTTATGAGCTTCACGTGAGTAGGAATTTCATTGTACCCTAGTGTATACTACAATAAACCAATCTGAATGAATGATAATTTTATTAAATGGCAAAGCAGGCTTCCACTTCTGTGTCTTTTGTTTTAAAATGTTCTTACACCTGCTAATAAATTACATGAATTTCCAGAGCACTTTATCAGCTCTTCTTTTGTTAGATATATTCACACTGACTAAACCATTTGTCGCTGTGTTGTCTCAATCTACAATAAACAGGTATGGGTACCTTTAGAAATGTCAGTGAGGATTATTTAGCTTTACAGCCAGTTACATTCTCAGCAGCATTCAATGTTTTGATTCCTTCTTCTACTGACATCATCAATCACCACCACTAAACTTACTTACTGGCTACAACATCAAGGGAGACTATTTGACTCATCTGGTCAATGCTAGCTCCTAACAGGGCAGACCTGGCAGTCCAGTTCCTCCCTCCTTGTTTTCTAGTTGTCCTGCAAAGACATACACTTCAAAGACATACAGGGTTGTAGGTTAATTGGCTTAGTATAAATGTGTGGGATAGTGTTAATATGCAGGGATCGCTGGTCAGTGCGGACTCGTTGGGCCGAAGGGCCTGTTTCTGCGCTGCATCTCTAAACTAAACTAAACTCATGCTCTCTCACATGCTCATTAACACTAGTGTGATTTTCTTTTTCCAGTTATCGACTCTAGATCATAATTTACAGCAGCCAATTAATCTGTCAGCACCTGTCAGAAATGTGGGATGGAACTGACACATGGAGAAAAATCCATATAATCAGAGGGGAAATCTGCACATCCAAACAAACAGCACCTAATGTTGGGATCAAAGCTGAGTCCCTGGAGCTGTAGGACATCAGCAGTACATGCTATACTATCATATCACCATGAAGCACATCTGAGGAATCTAAAAGAAAATAGTTTGGAAATTGCATTGCAACTGAAAAAGTGCATTAAAAATATATTTTTAAAATCAGTTAACGGTGTTCAAAAGGAAAAGAACAAAACATTTTAAAAAGGAAATTTCCACTTTTTTTCTTCACTACAGGTTTGTAATTCCGATTGAAATAAATTAGATTGTGGATCCTGCAACAGATTGACCAGGTGCAGGGTCTGAACGCCAATTGCCTACTGTGAATGCTGCGGAATATCTGCCAGATAGGAATCCATCATTGAATTCCATGGTTCAAGCAATTCAGAATTTCCATGTCTGTCTATACATGTTCAGGAACCTGAAACCTGCTGACATTTTAGTTTTTTTTAGTTTGGAGACACAGTACAAAAACAGGCCCTTCGGCCCACCAGGTCCCCGCACATTAACACCATCCTATACCCACTGGGGACAATTTTTACATTTACCAAGCCAATTAACGTCTTTGGAGTGTGGGAGAAAACCAAAGATCTCGGAGAAAACTCAGGCAGGTCACGGGGAGAACGTACAAACTCTGTACAGACAGAACCCGTAGTCGGGATCGAACCCGGGTCTCCGGCGCTGCATTCGCTGTAAGGCAGCAACTCTACCGCTGCACTATCATTACCCATTTAAATGGGTAAGGCTAGTGAATCCGAAGTTTTGATATTTGTCTGCAAATTCAGTACCACAACTTCTTCAGACCGGTTTCAGACTAGTTCGGACCGGAAACATCACCTATTCTTTTCCCCAAGATATGCTGCCAGACCCACTGAGTTAGTCCAGCATTTTGTGTCTATCTTTGGTATAAACCAGCATCTACAGTTCTTTCCTACCCGTAATATCCTTGTCGGCTTTTCTAAACCAGCATCTGCAGTTTCTTGTATCTCCATGCTTCCTTATCATAGTCATACGTCATGAAAAAAGGACCTTCAGCCCCAATTGCCCACACCGGCCAACATATCCCATCTACACTAGTCCACCTGCCTGAGTTTGGCCCATATCCCTCTAAACTTTATGTGTGCAATCCTTTGTCAGAATCAGATTTCTTTGGTGAAGAAAGATCTATTGGAAAAAACAAAATAGTGTCCCTCCAAATACCAATATTCTGCACCCCAACAGTAAGTATTTCTCTTTAAAAATCTCTAAGGTTATTTTTTCATCCTTTCACGCTGATTTAAAAAGCAATGACATTTATCTTTGGAATAAATCAAGACATTCATGATATTGTGCATTGTAATATTAGTTTGGAATGAAAATTATTGAGTTAAAGCTATCCATTCTTTAAAGACAATATCATGTGACCAACTACTCCTTCAGTTGCAATGATATTAATCAAAAGTTTTGGAGAGGCAGTCTGTGTGGAGCCATCAAATAAAGAAGGCATACCTTATTTTGAATTCCTTGTGTCTCATGGGTGTTTATCTGCACACTCTGCAGTAGGATGTTGTATGCTAGGAATTTACCTCTAAATAATGCATACTCCATGATATTTTACCAAGACACAGGTTAATAAAGAACAATTAGCATAGATATGTTAAGGAATGACTGTGTCTGACTAACCTTTTTGAGAGGTAGTAAGGGGAATCAATGAGATGAATGACTTTTATATATATATTTGACATAGATTTTAGCAAGACATTTAAAGTCCGCATGTTAGATTGATCAGGAAATGAAATGCCCCTATGATCCAACAAAGAAAGACAAGTTGGATTAATATTCGGCTCAACAGGGGAAAGCAAAAGATATGGTCAATGGAAATTTTAGTCTCTGGATTTTGCAAACTGTTGAGCCTCTGTACCCGTGATAATTACACAGACACAGTGCAAAATTTATTTATTACCAAAAACAAGATATGGTATGTGCTCAGAAACATATGCAGTCTTAAAGAGGAAATAAGCATCGTATTCTTATAAAGGAAAGATAGCATAAAGGCATCATAACAGTGCTACAGAACAGTGGTACACAATGTTTTTATGTCTTATAGCCAGATTGATCATTATTTAATCGTGCATAACTGAAGAGTTATATTATTAGTCAGATGTGTGAAGCTAAAAATGCTAAATTGGAATAATTGGCATAAACTTAGCATACGTAACTTCACACGTGTGAATAATATATAAATTTCTAGTTATGCATGATTAAAATATAACAAATTTCATGAGTGCCCCTCAGATAATGTTTAGGTGATCAATATGGCTCATAATCAAAAGCCACAGGGAGTTAAAGAAGAAATGACGTGATTTGACTGGCAAACATATCCCTTCCTTAATTAAAGTCCGCATGTTAGATTGATCAGGAAATCAGGGATCCTGTCCCGTCTGAAGAAGGGTCTCGACCCGAAACATCACCCATTCCTTCTCTCCCGAGATGCTGTCTGACCTGCTGAGTTACTCCAGCATTTTGTGAATAAATCCTGCCCCTTCTTATGGCTTTACATTTACAGAGCCTATTTATTTCCTCATGGTGCGCTGGGATACTGAACTTTGTTCAATATCTGTGTATGTGAGCTACAAACAACCCTTATTTTACAGTCACCCACCCCTGCTAATGCTAATGCCACACTTACTGCAGATTGGGGGAAGGAGGGAGATTATTAAGTAAAAAAGTTTACGCCCAAATACAAATGGGGGGTCTTGAACTCTGCTTGAAAGTCGGTGGGGATGGACATCCTCTTCCTATCCAAAAGGATGAATACCTGAGGCACTATAATCTACATGAAATCTAAAGAAGTAGGATTACAGGGAGCATCATTAGGTGAAAAAGGAAGCACTTCCCAATTTCCATCAGCACATTTTTCTTTAAGTCTTGTTCAATAACCACTTTGGAACAGTCATAGGAAGGATCCTTGCCATCAACGTCACAATCCCATGATGCTCAGATTCACCAGCATCACCATCGTTCAAAGAGATGCAACTTTGCCTCTCACCTCCTTCATAGCCCCATTGAAATGCAGTGCCACTGCTACCATTTACAAATGAAGATACAAATGTAGACCAATCACTCCTCTGTTCTGCCGTTTTTTTGTTGATCTGAATACACCACCCTCAATTCTACATTTTGCCGACTGCAATAGCCTACTGTCTCATTACAAATCTGTCTCAAACAAAGTTCATTATTTTTAACTGAGGTTCTTCATTTACGGAATGCAATCAGATTTACATTGAAACTAGATTAGGAAATGTCTTTTTGATTTATGAACTTTCTCTTAATAAGTTACACTTAAGAAAACGAGTCCTTTTGAATCCAACTCTGTTGGAAATCAGGAAAATTCGTGCCCCTCCTGACAACAAAGTTTAAAAAAAAGAAGACTTTTAAGACAGGGATTTGCCCATCACTTGCTTTCCCTTCAGGGAATAGCTAAGAGATGACAGATTCATGTTGAGATCTGAATAGCATCATTGATCCCAAATGTTTGGACATAGAACATAGAAAAGTACAGTGTAGGAAGGAATGGCAGATACTAGTTTAAACCAGTATAACAGATAGACACAAAGAGCTGGAGTAACACAGCGAGTCAGATAGCATCTCTGGAGAAAAGAAATAGGTGATGTTTTGGGTCGAGACCCTTCTTCAAACTCTGAATTGAAGGACGTTCTTTTAGGAAAGAGATTTCTTTAGTCAGAGGGTGGTGAATCTGTGAAATTATTTGCCACAGAAGGCTGTGGAGGCCGTCAGTGGCTATTTTTAAGGCACAGATGGTTAGATTTTTGATTAGTACAAGTGTCAGAGGTTAAGGGGAGAAGGCAGGAGAATGGGGTTAGGAGGGAGAGATAGATCAGCCATGATTGAATGGCAGAGTAGACTTGATGGGCCAAACGGCCTAGTTCTACTCCTATCACTTATAACCTTATGAAACGTCACCTATTCCTTTTCTCCAGTGATGCTGTCAGACCCGTTGAGTTACTCCAGCTTTTTGTATCTATCTTCGATAGAAAAGTACAACGTTGGAACAGTCCTTTCAGCCCACAATGTCTGTGTCAAAAATGATGCCAAGACTGGATATGAGATTGTCAAATCCTTACAAAGACTGTTCCACATAACTCCTGAAGTTAAAGAGTTTAAATACCGTATGGTAGGGATGAGGTACAATTATAAATGCAACGAGTCATCACCCTCTTACCTGTAGACAAAGACACACATGCACAAAACACTCATTGTCATGGCAGAAAATTCTTCCAAGCGAAGGACTGTTTTAGAAGTTTGAAGGCTTTCATGCTGAACATATCAGAGTAAAGGAATAGGAATGGATGCAAGTAATTTCTTCAGTCGGATATTGCACAAAAAAAGACAATCAGAAAAGTGTTGCGCTCGGAGCTGCAGGTGCATAAAGCATGGATATTTAGGGTGGAGTTGTACAATACTGAAGCCTTTTCATATGTTGCCAGAGGCATCTCAAGGTTCATTCAGTACATAAATGTATCAGAAAGTTGATGGGATGAGCTATTTGCTAAGGTATCAACATTCCCTGCTACAATAATATTCGGAACGAATGGGCAATTGAGAACTTCTCGATGAACTAGGAGCTTTATCAACCACAAGGGATTTCATTTCATCAATGCAAAGTTGGTTTCCATTAAATTCTCTGGGAGATGTCAGAGTAATTTTGTACTACTACAGTCCACCATTCCAAACCATTTTGTGGCAGGAAACAAAATACTGGACAAAGGATAATCTATTTTAACATGTTCAAGATGCCTCTTAAGATCTGGCAAATTAGAAAAACCACTAAGAGCCATAGATTAAACATATCAAGAAAGAGTATTGAAATGGAGGATTAGCCATGATTTCACTGAGTACCTGCGCAGGCTAGAGGGATAAATTAACTTTTTTGTTTTTATTTTTCTTATAGGAAACCAGCCATCAGGATGTTTAAAAAATATATATGAAAATAACTGCAGATGCTGATACAAATCGATTTATTCACAAAATGCTGGAGTAACTCAGCAGGTCAGGCAGCATCGCGGGAGAGAAGGAATGGGTGACGTTTCGGGTCGAGACCCTTCTTCAGTCTGAAATATATGCCTGATGCCCGAAGAGTTCTGTAGATACTAATCTTGATGCAAATCATTAATGATTGGTGCATCATACATAATTAGTCTGTTTTCACTTTCAATGCAATTGGCATACCCTGCATGCTTGGTTCATGATCTGCGTAGACCATAAGAGTCAAACTTAAATTTCCACTAAGCCATTAGAAGTTCTCGCAATTTTTGCAAATTTGATCATTAATGCCAAAATAGACACCTCCATCCATATTGGAAAGAATGCATGGCATTTCTACCAGTACCTTGTAAAGTTGCTGTTGTGTCTTTATTGGTCTCTCTGTCGACCACGAGTTCCAATGTTCAGCGTCCATGTCAAGCAGAGCTTGGAGTGGATTTCACACTCTCACACCACACTCCCTCTAACAGAGTAGTGTCACTCCCTTGTCCAAAAATGGTAACGCAGATAAGCCCATCAACTACATGCCAGTCAAATATGGTAAACCCTTAAGAAACATTGACATAGGACAGGATTAAGGAAAATTGAATACTTCAGGCAAGTTGACCTGTTAACCAATTTGATAGAATTTTTGATGAGGTAATGAATAGATTTGATGGGGTTAATGCACTTGATGCGTGTACATGGATGTACAGAAAACTTATGATAGGCTGCCACATTACACGCTTTGCAGCAGAATTGAAGTGCATGGCATAAAATAGTATACGATGGCACAAGATATTGGAGATCCACAAAGTGTATGCAACTACATTCAAGAAAGTTTCAATGTCTTCAGAGTAGATAGAATGAGGAGAAAATTCATGAGAAGTACCAAAAAATATATATTTATGTAAACAAAAGACTGCAATGCTGGAATCTGGAGCAAAACCAAACTGCTGGAGGAACTTTGCAGATCAAGCAACTTCTGTGGGGGGGGGGGAATTATTGACATTTTGTGTTGAGGCTATGTATTGGGACTGAGAGTGGAGAAGGTAGATAGCCTGTGTAAAGAGAAGAGGGGGAGGGGTAAGGCAGGGACTAGAAGGTGATGGTGGAACGAGGAGGGCTGAAGGATGATGACCAGATGGAGCTAGGTAGAGAAGGGGGAAGGGGTGGAGACAGAGTAGATGGGTGATCGTGCTCCTCAACCTGCTGAGTTCCTCCAGCAGTCTGTTTTTTTGCTATTTATGCACACTATGTGTTCAGTTGCTTTCACATCCACCTTTTTGTATCGGGAAATCATCAAGCCTAATCAGATGAAACTTCTTCTGACATCATTTTGAATATACAGAGAAGAATGGGCTTAGCTAATTTCCAGATTGGATAAATCCACAGCATAAATCTTCACATAACTTGACACTATTTAATATTTTCATGCAGCGAGATCACAAGTGGTGAACTGGGGTAATGCCTCCTTCCAGGTCGTGCAGGAGGTGCTTCTGGGACATAAAGATGGTCGGCGGTTCGAGGGAATTGCTCCAGTACATCGAGCATGCGTGCCAACCGGACTTTGGATTTTGAATAATGGCGCCAAAAATGGCGGTGCCTGCATGAGTAATGTATACAAAAATAGTTTCACTGTGCACTTGTATATGTGACAAATAAAGCACCATGAACCAATGAACCAGCGATAGTTATCGTAAGAATGAGGCCCCATGGCAACTTTTCTAAGATTGGTATTAATGAAAGCACCGTCATCTGAATAGTAATTGAATTGACCGGTGTTTCTCCACAGAAGTCAAATACCTCTAGTACAGCCAAGTTCTTTACCTTTAGTACAGCCAAGTTTACTTTTAGATAAACCTTTGACAGTTCCCTTTCAAGTAATTTTGCCACCCATATGGAGCACCACATCACCGGAAATTGATTTTCAGCCATAGGAATGAACCAATAAGGCATTATGCGGACGTTTAGTGGTAGTTCTTGTAATTCTGGGATCTCAGTCACACTTACATATTCTTTAAAAATGTAACCAATAGATACATAGTTAAAATATGTGTATAACACACAGCCAATGTAGTTTTGTTACCCACAGAGATCCTGTACATTTACTTCAATCATTGATGAGCATATTTACACACTGAGATGTGAGTTATTGCTGTTTCGCAATGTCTCATTGCTAGCTGATAATTTACTACTCATTCCAGATGTTTTGAAAATACCGTCATTATACTATTAAGTTCCGAGAAGCAGTCTCTCGATCCACACAGTATGAACATATGTAGCACACCCCTTTCTCAATACATGTAGGAAAGAAAACTGCAGATGCTGGTTTAAATCAAAGGTAGACACAAAATACTGGAGTAACTCAGCGGGTCAGGCAGCATCTCTGGAGAGAAGGAATGGGTAACGTTTCGGGTCGAGACCCTTCCTCAGTCTGAAGGATGGTCTCGACCCGAAACATCACCCATTCCTTCTCTCCAGAGATGCTGCCTGACCTGCCGAGTTACTACAGCATTTTGTGTCTCCCTTCTCAATACATGATTGGTTACAAGACGAACCATCTGCACAAAATAGGCACAGAGATAATTCACCATATGCAAAATTAACAGTGCTTATTTTCTCCAATGATTTAATATTTCTTCTAACATAGTCTCAGAATAGTATGTGTGTGATTAAGTGATGATAATCAAATCCCATAAAAAATGGTCTGTTCATTATGATTCTTTAATTCGCAAGCAGCTAAAGAAGGTCGCATGAATTTTCAAAGTACTTGTTTCTGAAATTTACATTTTCCACAAAACTGAGTATCGTTAATGAATCATTGGTTCCCCTCTTCCATCATCGATGAGGCCCTCACACGTGTCTCCTCAGTGCCCTGCAGTTCCACCCTTGCTCCCCCTCCCTCTAGTCGCCACAGGGACAGAGTCCCCCTGGTCCTTACCTTTCACTTCATCAGCTGTTGCATGCAACACATTTTCGTCACCTCCAACGGGATCCCACCACGGGATAACATCTTCCCATCTCCACCCCTTTCCGCCTTCCACGGAACACGTTCCCTCCGAAACTCCCTAGAAAATTCATCTCTTCCCACCCAAACCACCCCCACACCAGGTACCTTTCCCTGCAACCACAGGAGATACAACACCTGTCCCTATACCTCCTCCCTGGACTCAGTCCCGGGACCCCAACAGTCCTTTCAGGTTAGGCAGAGGTTCACTTGCACCTCCTCCAACCTCATCTACTGTATCCCTTGTTCAAGGTGTGGACTCTTATACATCGGCGAGACCAAACGTAGACTGGGCGATCGTTTCGCTGAACACCTTTCCTTAGTCCACCTAGACCTACCTGATCTGGTTGCCAAACACTTTAATTCCCCTTTCTATTCTCACACTGACCTTTCTGTCCTGGGCCTCCTCCATTGTCAGAGTGAGGCTAATCACAAATTGGAGGAACAGCATGTCATATTTTGCATGGATCACTTACAGCCCAGTGGTAAGAAATTTGATTTCTCTACAAGTAACCCCTCCCTCTCTCTCCACCCCTCCCCCACTGAAGTCGCAGCAGGTTCCCGTTCTCAACTAGCAAACAGCTAACAATGGCCTGTTTCTATTATCATCGTTACTTTTTTGCATATCTTTCATTCATTTGTTCTTTATCTCTCTACATCACTGTCTATATCTCTTGTTTCCCTTTCCCTTGACTGGTCTGAAGAAGGGTCTCGACCCGAAACGTCACCCATTCCTTCTCTCCAGAGATGCTGCCTGTCCCGTTGAGTTACTCCAGCATATTGTGCCTATCTTCAGTTTAAACCAGCATCTGCAGTTCCTTCCTACACAAATCATTATATCACATTGGTAGCATAAGTTCCTTTCATTCCCTTTTTCACTTTTGGATAGATTTTAATTAGCTAACTTCATGAAGTTGTTAAACAGACAGGTTCATGGCCATTGGAACTGTCAAAGGTTTATCAAACTTACTTTCTAATTGAACTTTGTACTGGGATTAGGCAGCACACTTGTACACATAATAACTTTTAAAAACTCTCAGATACTTCCAGCTATATTTCAGTAAATCCCTGCAGTAATAATAAAGTAAAGCTTTTGTATAATGTACAGTATTTAAATTATAATATGTTTTGCACAATATTTAATGGAAATGAAAGATAATAGACTGGAATTCAATACTTAAATTCAAAAGCAGTAAAATTCCATGACCTATGTTTATTCCTTGCTGACATCATGAACAAGCAACAGGTTTACATTGACTCATTCATACTGAATATCAGTTGTAGGCTGGGAGCCAGTTTCCAACTGATGTCATACTGCACATCAGAACACAATGTTCTGGCAAAAAAAGCAAAAACTTACTCTTGCACAGAACAAGCAAAAACATGTCCAGAAAATTTAGAGTGGTGGTTCAAACTAAGTGGCTTTAAATTCTTTTACCTGGCTTTCGTCATGACATTCTCCTCCTCCCAAAACTGCCTGTCCCGCTGAGTTACTCCAGCATTTTGTGTCTATCTTCAGTTTAAACCAACATCTGCAGTTCCTTCCTACACAAGTCATTATTTGGAATGGAATGCGCCGGCAGGTACAGGTATTAAAAACACATTTGATAGGAACATAGGGCAGATGAGTTTATTTCAATGACATGAGCATTTAATTAGAGGCAGTTAAACCAGAATGGTCAGATGATAGGGGACAAAGTTGAGTCACTGAGGGAGGAAAATCCACTGTTACGCCAGAAACATTTCTTTTATGACATGCATCTGAATTTAGAAAGTGGGGATTAAATGCTCCACTTATACCTTCATGAATACTTTAATAGAGAAAGTCTTTAAATACTGTTCAGAAAGTTCTTGCATTATTTAGTTGATCCTTGTTTTATACAAAAGGAAATTTGGTGATATTAGAAATCAATGTTATGGTGCATTATATCTACTCACTTTTTTTCTATTTAAAGTATATTTGATCTTCCAGATGTTAAAAGACAAGTAGAATTATTGATAATTCATACTTAACTAGAAAAATAAAATAACATTAATGTTTTTGGTATAATGCATGAGAAAATTGATATTTACCCCCAGAATGGGATGTAAAAGACAATTATTTCCTGTTCATTTCATTGCACAGTGGAAAGTCAACCAGTGCTTTGTGGCATAAATAACCCTCACGCTTCTGATCTGATTTCCACATTAGTTGAACAAGGGACATAATTTCCCTTCTTCTTGGACCATTACCGGGGAATATAGAATATGTATTTCCATCATAGAGTTCTCTTGGTTTAACAAGGTCTTCACATAATGATGCTGGATTGGTTCACTATTTATTTTCATTTATTATTGTGAAGATGCCAAGATACAATGAAAACCTTTATTCTGCGTGCAATCCAGTTACATTATATACATTGAAATGCTAATTTTTCATCCCTCTGTTAAATGCACACTATGCCTCCACATTGTACTAACCAACTGCAGCTCTGTGTTCCCCTCTTTCCCTTCTTCTTCAACACTAAGATGTCCAGAACCCCCAGCTCTCAATTCCTCAACAACCTGGGGCCTCCCTAATTCTCCTAAACCCCATTTCCCCAAAATAATGATGCCTAACAACACACTCTGTGTACCATCACCATGATGGAAGCGAGATCTCCAAACCCAACACCGATCCACTCACCTAATCATTGTCTCCAATTCCTGTCAGGTTCAATCCTCAGCCTTGATGCATGGACCCTCTGTAACCTTTAGCCCACGCTGACAGTCAATACCTCCACCACCACAATCCCTGACATTCCTCTCCTCTTCCAATGGCAACCACTCGTCTTCGCTATCCCAAAGTGCTCAGAATCCCACCTCAATCCTTGGCAATCCACCAAGATCTTAAGCAATACCACAATGTTTAACATTCCTTCTAACCCCTATCCTCAATAACCCCGTGATTCCTGGCATTTGCTGACTTAATTCTAGGCAAGCCTCCATTCCACCATGCCATCTCCTAGGAAGCTCAGTGCTTTTCACCCCAATCTTTATTCTTCTGTATCCACGCTCCCCGGCCTCAGGATGAGACTATCTAGCTACCCTCAATTAATCCAGACTCCTCTCCCTACCACACCAGTTACATCCCCATAATGGTCGATGCTCCTCCCTTCTTCCAACAACAACCTTTCCATAATCCTCAGGAGGACTCTTTCTCTTCACTGATCACAGGCCACAAATGTCCAAAACCCTTACCCTAACTGAGCAAAAGGCCGCTGGTAGTCCAGACTTTGCCTCACCACTGCTCCCTCCTCCTCTTATCACAATTTGTTCCGATTACCCCCTATCTCCCTGCAACCACTGAAATTTACAGTGGGGGCCTCATACCACATCAGTTATTCGCACCTTATTGCAATGCCAATCTGGTTAGGAACTCTGGAATTTCTGGGTAACTGCAGTGTATTGTGATATTAGCCCATACAAGGGATTTTGTTTCATAAAAGCACTTGCATCACATTCCGCAATGCAAAATGTGAAAGGATACTTGTGCTCCTTGACATACTGACATCAATGTAACAACTGATAAGCTGGAAGGGAAAAAAACACTCCCTCAGGAACGATTTATGGTCCATAGCACCATCTAGAGGATTTTGAAAAAGCACCGTGTTAGCATAGTCACCTGTCAACTTCTATTGCCCCTCAGCACTAGGCTATAAACCAGAAAATTAACATGACTCCCACTCCCAGTCATTATAGGACAAGTCAAACAGGAAAGGGTGTGTGTGTGTGTGTGTGTGCGCGTATGGCAGATGTCAGGTAAGAGCAGACTTCAGCTCAGCTATTGTGAGGTGGTTAACTTACTGATAATTACTTCCTTGAGTCACACAAGAAGAATTCTTATGGCAGACAAGTTATGTGAGAGTCGCCAGTACCTATGGCCATATACCCTGCAGGAATCATCTGCAGAGAAGTGAGGAAAACAAACACCTTTGGTATGTTAAAATGCATGTCTATTAGGATACGGTAAATTATATGACAAGTATAGAATTAGAATAATAAATACATCATTTATAAGCTGATGGAAACACAAGGAACTGCAGATGCTGGAATCTTGAGGAAATCCCAAAGTGCGGGAGGAACTCAACAGGTCAGGCAGCATCAGTGGAGGGAATGGACAGGTGACATTTTGGGTCAGGACCCATCAGTCTGAAGAAGGGTCCCAACCTGAAGCGCCCCGACACAAAACAACACTTGTCCATTCGACTATTTAAGCTGATGGTGTAGTTTCTGCATGTGTGTAAATCCATGTGTGTGCATGCACGCACGTGTTTGACCATTACAGAAGATGGTCGACTAGACAATATGATTTCTCCCCTTCTGTACGCTTGAGAATAAGACTTCCTCACTAGGGCAGAACTCTTTATACTTTCAGTCTCAGAGATAAAGCAATTTCTCTACTTCTGTGCAGGAGAAATCCACTTTGCCAATGCTGTCCCGCAATGCACCCCTCAACCCTGCTCCTGGTGCTATGGAATCAATGTTTTTTGGTTACAAAAGAATTTGTGTATTGAACATCATGATTCATAATTTGCATACGCCAAAAGTTTTAAGATGTTTCTTACTTTTTATTTCTGTCGATTATCTAATATTTACAGGAATCTGTTTTTTTAGTGGTATCCTTTTGATTGGCTGTACTAGACACTCTAGACATGGTTTGTCATTAATTCAACCTCGAATTGATTTTGTGTTGTCAGATATTGTACAATTTCATTTTTTCTTGCTTTGACATTCTTAAAGCTCCTAAGTATTCCAAATAACAGTACAGTTTTTTGTCATTATGCAGCAAATCATTTTGCTCTGCTGGTAATTACTGACTCTCTTACGAAATGATAGAACGTTATTTATCCCAGGAGGGAAATTAACAACATTTTTATACAACTCGAGCCTAATGTGCTTAGCCTGGAGGGAAATTTAACAACATTATGATAAAATTTGAGTTTAAAGTACATAGTCAATGTCACATTTCATTGTTCCTTCTCTCAAACATACGCAGAAGACCATTGGCCTCCTTAAAAAAAAAGTATTAATTTTAACCAAATAAATTCAATATCGTCACATAATCTCGAAAGAAAACAAAACAGGGCTTGTTGGAGGACTGGGTTTATACCATTATATCATTTGGTTAGTTTATTTCCTATACTTACATTCTAGGAAAACATATACACTCTACCTTCTTGGAGTACATGACCTGATTTCAGCTGAAATTACCAACAACCTAGGTAAAAAAAAGAACAAATCTAAGAATAACTTTTTGGGAGGTACTGTGGTCTTCATATTGAAATGTCAATGAAAGCATTAAACGCTCTGGGAAATAGTTGAATGAATAGTGTTAAAGTAGCATGTATGCAAAGCCATTGAAAGGAGCTGCTGAGGTAAGCCAATAACAAAATATATAGACAAAAAGGAAACAAAATACAAAAAGAAATGCAGATCATCAATAAAATCATTAATGGAACAAAACGTGTGGAAGAATTATACAAAACGAATCCAGATGAGAGATACAAGACTAGAAGATGTAGAAGTAAAATTTACATAGAGTGAACTTGATGTCTTCACTGTACACTGATGGCACTGTATGCCATTTATCTTTATGTTTAGAGGGGAGAAGTTGTTTTATTTAATGCGCTGGTGGGCAAGAATGCTTGAACAAAAATTACCTTAGAGCAGATTAATTCTCCCTTCTCACAATCACAAACCATGAAAGTGATAAGCACAATAATCTCCTCAACACTTAGATGAGAATTTCATCTGTTATAATTAGTACACATCATGAAATTGGCCCAAGTTCTTTCACGCACTATTCATCATTACGCAATAAATTATATTTGGTCATGATTCACATCACTAATGATGCCATTACTGTGCCTCCTTTTTCCAGCTTTAATGTTAGAAACTGGAGATTTTTGGATGCACATTATCACTTTCAAGATTCACTCTTAGTTTAGCTGCAAGTGCATCCCACCACTTTGCTGCAGCTTTTGTGATTGGCTGGCCATCTTCAGGAATGCTACTTTAACACTATCCAAACCCCACTAAATCTGCAGGAACATAGTGCGTGACTTTAGCTGCATTAAACAGCCAATGTACTAATGTAAGAATGGACAATAGTCACACCAATGGGTGCTAATTTTGAATGGAGGAATCAAATTTTGACGATTGGCTACACATGATATGTTGGAGATCTTCCTCATGTGGCAAATGCATGGCCATCGACCAAAATCCTAATTCCAGAGTCTTCAGAAATACAATTTCCAAATAAGATCTCACTGACAGTTGACTACTTTTTCAAAACCAGTCACAATGACGATATGTGACCAGATGAAGAAAGACCTTAAACCACATTCTCATGCCAGGACTGTTCTCTCCAATAACCTCAAACCAATTTTGACCATCAATTTCTTTGTCATAGGTCATTCTAAGCAATCACAGAACTCTGTAATGATTTCCAATATGCTACTCACTGTTGCATCATAGAGGTTATACAGGCATATTACACAAGGGGAGACGACTTTATCTTCTTTGATTTCAGCAAGGAACAGATCACTTCGCGAGCAAAGAGGTTTACAAGACTTGTTGGCTTCTCATAATTGTGAGCATCTACTGACTGCACTCATGTGCCCAGAGGAATTCCATTCAATAAGACCAACCTTTTAATCAACAGAAGAGGTTTCTGCTCAATCAACATGCAGGTCATGATGGTTCATTAGAAGATAATCAATTCCACTCATATTCCACTTGGTAGCTTCCAACCCAATGGTAAGTGCATTAAATTCTCCCATTTTAGATAACAATCCCACGCCCCTTTTCACCCTTCTCTCCCGTGCCCCACCCAGGTCCATCCTCCCACTATTCTGCCCACCCACCCCCCTTCTCCCTCCCACTCATCCCCTTGCACATATCCTTTCTTCTGGCTTTATTCTCACTCCTCTCCTTCTTTTAGAGCCTTATGTCTTCTTTTTATCTCTTGTCTTTGTCCATCCATCTGCCAATCAAAACACCTCTCACCTGGATCCACCTACAACTTGTTAGGCTTTGTCCCACCCTACCTCTTTTCTAGCTTTGTCCCACTGACTACAATGATTCCGAAGAAGGGTACTGGCCTAAAACATCACCTACCCATGCCCTCCCGAGGTGCTGCCTGACCTGCAATTCATCCAACATTTTGTATTAAGCTCAATTCAATGTTTTATGGCAGGTCTCACAATATGTAGAAACAAGGAACTGCAGATACTGGTTTACAAACAAAAAAGACACATAGTGCTGGATCAGGCAGCATCTCTGGAGAACATGGATAGTTGATGTTTCGGGTCGGGATCCTATTTTAGATTAGGAGTATATATAGACATGACATATTCATCCTGAGGGAAAGCCAACTGTAAATTTAAAAAAAGGCAGATGCCAGAAATCCAATAAAAGATCTTGAATCTGAAATATTGTTTCTCTTTCCTCAGATGCTGCTTGATCTGCTGTGTGTTTCCAGCACCTTTGGTTTTTATGTAAAATTGGCTAAAATTGTCTTCACTCATTTAGTGACAATTACACAACTGCCACCAGATGGCAATAGATGTACAGCACAAATTTAATGATACCTGCATCAAAAGATAAATGGAACTAACTTGAATTAAATTTCTGTTTGTTATCATAATACTCTTGTTCCTAATTATTCACTTGATAGCCCAGCAATTTCTATTACATTTCTTCAAAGGTCTGGGATAATTATTTGCATTATATCCATCAATGTTGCTTCAAAGATCAGATATAAAGAATAACTCACTTTTAGAAAGTAACATTCATAAATGTAGGCCATCCTAATGAATTATATGACCTATAAAGTACTTCTGAATTGCAGTAACATAAGAAGTACATAAGATAATTTGCACGCAGCTAAATGCTATGAACAGGAATAAAACTAAATGGGTAAGAGGGAACTGCAGATGCTGGTTTAAACCGAAGATAGACACAAAAAGCTGGAATAACTCAGCGGGGCAGGCAGCATCTCTGGAGAGAAGGAATGGGTGACGTTTCGGGTCGAGACCCTCCTTCAGACTTAAAAAATGGACCAGTTAATCTACTCAATGCTCAATGATTATTGTCACATGTACTGTCAAATTCTTTACGAGTACAGTTCTTACGAGTACAGTCTTATCTTGGCCTTAAAGGCCTTTTCTCCTTCGTCCGCCGCCTTGAAATCAGCATCTTGTCCAGTGTCCCTCCAGCCATCTCCCGACTCCCTCCAGACATCTCACCTGTTCCCGGTCTTCAGGGTTCGGAAAACAATTAAGGTTGAAATGGTTTCCCATCATACAATGAACTAAATCAAACAAACTCTGTCTCAGTGTACTATTTCTATCAATCTGAATCTGAGTAATCTCAATCTAAAGAAGGGTTCCAACCCGAAATGTCACCCATCCTTTTTTTCCGGAGATGCTGCCTGACCCGCTGAATTACTCTAGCACTTTGTGTCTATCTTCTTTACTATTTTATACATTTGTACTGTATGTAAAATATTTTTATACATAGTAATACTTGTACTGAACTGTATGCAAAAATGAATTTCACTGTACCTCAGTACATGTAACAATAAAGTACCATTGAACATTGAACCATATTGTTACGTGGAAAGTTACTTAAACTTCTGAGCACATTGAATTCTCCTGCAGAAATCTGCCCGATATAACTTGCACAGAAAATATTCTTATGCAGAAATTGTGCAACATAAAGGACACTATTCATTAAATAATGTCATAGAAGCAGCTGCTTGCTCAGAATATTTTCTTGCACAGTGCAGTATTTCAGGACTTAGATCCAACTACTGACAATTTTGAAAGAGGTTGGTCTACAAGGGATGAATTATTTTCACTACTTCTAGGAACCTGGAGAAATTTCACCGGACTGCCTTTTGATCAATAGATAGAAGCTTTGAAAGAACATATATGGAAGCTATTGCAGCCAAGTCATAATAGTTAGTGAAATGGACACGGTCTTTTCTAAATTTCAAGCTCATCGACATGTTCCTCACTTTTGGAGGTCACCGAAAAAGCACCTCAAAGTCATAAATAAAACAACATTTCTGTTAAATGCTTAGCACCTTGTTTGGTTTACAGGCTGCTCCTCAAATGTTTATTATTTATTATAGGAAGCTGAGGGGTGACCTTACTGAGGTATGTAAGATGATTAGGGGTAGGGATAAAATGAACGTTCACAGTTGTTTTCCCAGGGTGGAGCATTCTAAAAGTTGAGGGCCTAGGCTTCAGGTGGAGCGGGAGATGTAAGAGGGAACTTACGGGCAACGTTTTCACTCAGTTGGTAGTCTGCATCTGGATTGAGAAACCAGGGGAGGCCATAGAAGAGGATACAATTATGGCTTTTAAAGGGCAGATATATGGATAGGAATGGTTTAGCCCAGTATGCCAACTTGGTCGGCATGGACAAGGTGTTCAGAAAAGTTTGTTTCCTTGCTGTTTGACTGTGATTAACTCCAGCAGAAGACATAGAGCAGTGACTCACCCTCCAATAGCAATGTTGTCCAAAGAAAGGAAAAAATGTCTATGTGCACTAGCAGCATTGTCCTTCCATTACCCAGTGTAACCTGACATTGTGAATTCCAAAAGGTGTCTGATCTATACAAGGAAAGTGAAAATGTTTTAGTCATAAAGTTAGTCAATAATGAAATTCAATTGAAAATTATTTTGAGTGAACAACATGGCTGACTCTTAAAAAGTACATGGGACTTTTGTAAGAAATGTGACATTTAATTGAATAGCCTGAGCTCACGATCTCTTATTTCGTATGACACAAAATGCTTCCTTTAAATGAATTAAATTATATCTCCTGACTATTCACAATGTTATGCTCCATATAATGAAAGTGGTAGGAATACGATTGTTCCTTGTTGTATGATTCGACTCAATCTCCGGCAGACTGGATGCAGGGAGGATGTTCTCCTGGCTAGGATGTATAGAATGAGAGGTCAGAGTCTCTGGTATGAGATTTAGGTTTGACTTTAAAATGTCTTCTCTGAAGGTAGTGAACTTATGGGATTCACTACCTTAGAGAGCTGCAGACGCCAAGTCACTGAATATATTCATGAAAGAACATTAGTGGATGGAAAAAGCATTAAGAGGAATGGGAAAAGAGAGGGAATATTTTATTGAGATAGATGACCAGCCATGATCATATTGAATAGAAGAGCATAGAACATAGAACAGTACAGCACAAGAACAGGCCCTTCAACCCACAATATTTGTGCTGAACACAATGCCGACCGTTACATCTACCTGCACATAACCCATATCCGTCCATTCCTTGTATATCTATATGCCTATCCAAAAATCTTTTAAATGCCACTAATGCATCTGCTTCAACCACCACCTCTGGCAGCACGTCCAGGCACTCAACACCCTTTGTATAAAAACCTTGCCTTGCACATCTCCTTTAAGCTATTCCTCTCTCATTTTATACCGATGCCCTCTGGTATTTTTCCACCCTGGGAAAAAGATTCTGACTGTCTAGCCTATCAATGCCTCTCATAATTTTACACACTTCTATCAGGTCTCCACGCAACCTCTGGCATACCAGAGAAAACGATCCAAGTCTGTCCAACCTCTCTGTAGCTAATAGCCACTAATCGAGGCATCATTCTAATAACCCACCTCTGCACCCCTTCCAAAGCCTCCACATCCTTCCTGTAATGGAGTGACCAGAACTGCACACAATTCTCTAAATATTCGGCCTAACCAAATTCCTATAAAGCTGCATAATGACTTCCAGATTCTTATACTCAATTCCCCGACCTATGAAACCAAATATATCATATGCCTTCTTAACTACTCTGTCTACTTGTGTTGCCACTTTCAGTTGGTTATTCAACACTTCAATCTTGAACACTCACTCCCTAGGGTAATCTCGCACATTTTGAATCAAACCTTCTGTAAGAGTTATGACAAAGGTAAAATGCCTTCTCAGGCGGATGTGAATGATCTTATGCACCATATCAATAAGAACAAGGGATCCGATTCAATTAACACTTCCAAAGATTGATTATCTTCAACCTTTGCACACATGGAAAAACTCTGTTACTGGCTTTACAAATATAACCTATTATTTCCTACAAGTTGTTTTTATTTCATAATTGTAGCATCTGCAAATTGGCCTTTTGTATCTTATATACAAATTGCCGACCTTGTCTGTCTGCAGGACAACATTTCATAAATAATTCACTGTATAACACTTTTTAATATTCTGAAAAGGTAAAAGTTGATTGGTGCAAGCTATTTACTTTATACACCTGCTTCTGGTGATAATGAAATCTTTGATTCAGGAATCAGGTTCCAAGTTCCGGCATATATTTTTTTCAAAGCCAGGAAAGTGTGGTGGTCAAACAATATCATATACATTGAAGTGACTATTATTCCACTGGAACACTACCCCTTTCATAGACTGGATTTGTGTGCAGTTTTTAATTTATGGAAAAGCCAGTCTCCTGATGTATTTGGACTTTATGAAGAAGGGTATTAGTCATAAAGTTACATAGTATGGAAACTGGCCTTTTGGCCCGACTTGCCCACACTAACTAACATGTCCCATCTACACTAGTCCCACCTGCCTGCGTTTGGCCCATATCCCTCTAAACCTGTCCTATCCATGTACCTGCCTAATGTTGGTTAAACAATGCGATAGTACCTGCCTCAACTACCTCCTCCAGCAGCTCGATTCACCCTTTGTGTTAAAATAAAAAATACCCCTCAGGTTCCTATTAAATCTCCCCACCCCACACCTGAAACCTATGTCCTCTATTAAACAAAATTAGAGCACAAAACATTGGGTCTAATATCCCTGCATACTCTGAGGATTGGTCAAAGGACAGGAAACAAAGAGTAGAAATAAAAGGTAATTTTTAATTTGGGAGGCTCAGATGAATGGGATGGTGCAGGGTATCAGTGCTGGAGCCCTGGTTGTTTGCAATCATTACCACTGATTTTTAATGGATCAGGTGCAATATTTTCAAGTCTGTTGAAGACACTAAGCTAGGTGGCAGTGTGGCCCAGGAACATGATGCAAAGAATTCAGGGAGATTTAACCGGGCAAATTAAATGGCAAAGTACATTGTAGACCAAATACAAAGTGGAAAAATGTGAAGTTTTCCACTTTGTTTTAAAAAAAGGAAAGGTTAAAAAAATATATATATGTGTGGTGAGATATTTAATAATGTTTGGGAGCAGATGGACCTTAGTGTAAAAATAACCGTAACTGAAACGTAATAATCAGGTTCAGCAAATAATCAGGTATGCAAATTGTGTAAAAGCATTTGAATACAAATGAGAAATGTCTTGCTTAGAAAGAGCCCTGGTAAGACATCATGAATGTTGTGTTAAGGCTGGTCTCCCTACCTTAGGAACGATAATCATGCAGTAGACTGAGCGCAGTAAACATTCACTACATAATCTGCATCGTTTTTCCCACATGACAAACCAGGTATAGATAGGGCAGGCGGTTAGAACCCTTTTCCCGGGGTAGAAATGTCAAAAATTAGAAGGCATAGCTTTAAGGTGAATGGGACAAAGTTTAATAAGGATGTTCAGGGTATGTTTTCTTAGACATGGGTGGTGGGTGCCTGGAACGCACTGGCAGGGATGTTGGTGGAGGCAGATACAATAGTGGCATTCAAGAAGATGGATATGCAGGGAACGGTGGGATATGCATCATGTGCAGGCAGATAAGTTTACCTTGTCATTATGTTCAACACAGACATTGTGAGCTGAAGGGCCTGTTCCTGTGTTGTACTTTTCTATCTTCTAAACTGACATCATGGTCATCCAGACATTGTGGGCCAAGGTCTGTTCCTGTGCTGTACTCTTTTATGTTTTATGTAATGGCAATTGAGTTAAAATACTGAATTGCCAACAACACCCAAAGAAATGAACAGAATAAATCTTTGAAATTCTCTATTATAGAGGGCTGTGGAGTGTCAGTTACTGAGTCCATTCAATTAATTATATTGATATATATTTGGACTTTAACAAAATCGGGGATATGAGATTTGTGCAGGAAATTAGCAGAGATGTAAGGTCAACCAGAGAAGCACCAAGTGGCTTGGGACTCTTGCTTCTATTTCCTATGCTTTCTAATTTGTAAGAAAATCCCCAGACATGAGTATAATATGATTGCTTAAAAATTTAAACCCAAATTGTGAAGGCATGGAACAAATTATGTCCCAAAATATTTGAATGTTAAAGCTAGACATTATAGCAATTTCTTCAAGTTGCACAATTTGCAATTTCTTTAACATCTTAAAGTTAATTTGTAGGATTTCATGGAAATGATACTGTTTTTTTCTTTAATTATTTTTTAATGTAGGATCAGATGCCATTATTTGGGTAAAAAGATCAATTTGCATATGATGGCCTCAGTTTAAACACCGGAATTTTATTTTGGTTTTCATCTAAAGTATCTCAATCAAAGGGATCGAAACAACGGTTTTTGCTCTCCTTTTTGGGGGCAATAAATGGCTTTTAAGAATCTTACTCGCGAGTTGTTAAACTGACATATATATTTTGGAGATAGATACAAAGTGCTGGAGTAACTCGGCGTGTCAGGCAGCTTCTCTAGAGAAAAAGGATGGGTGATGTTTTGGGTCGGGATCTTTCTACATATTAATTTGGGAATTTTCTTCACCACTTCATTGAAATCTAAGAGTTCTGGATCTAGTGTTCAATGATCTAGTACTCTAATTTCAAAAATAATAATGTATCATCAGCAATGCCCATGGCTTTCTTTCTCTTGGGTGATTTGTCCATGGGCTGGGTTATGTTGTGATTCAGGTTGGCCTGCAACCCAATTTTTTTTGTGTGTATGTGTATTTGGTATATTTTCAAAAATAAACTTTATTCAGAATAAAAACATATACAAATCCAAAAGCTCTGCATAAACTCTTTGTACTTTCTTAGTGTCTACATTCAATAGTGACATATCAATAAAAACAGCCTTTCCACTCGTGTGTGGGATTGAACTGCAGATGCTGGTTTAAACCAAAGATAGACACAAAATGCTGGAGTAACAACGGGAGAGGGCAGTTTCTCTGGAGGGGCGACTAATTCCTTCTCTCCAGAGATGCTGCCTGCTGAGTTACTCCAGCATTTTGTGTCAGCCTTGTCATTCATTTGGCCTCCTGGGGTGATATCCATTTCCTTTCCTTGTTTGAAGCGTGTCCCCACCAAACTCAGCCCCTCAATGTCCCGCAGCATTAGGATCCCAGACTGGTCCTTTCCCCCACCTCCAAGCCTTGGTGTTGGCAGCACGAAGTTTCAGTAGTGCATCCTTCATCACTACTCCTCCTGGCTGAAAAAGGGACAGTTGGCAACGTTTCCCTGACGGACATTACTTCACCACCAAAACGCTGGGATATCAGGCTTTGAAAACAAACCGGGGAGGGAAGACTCTCCCCGCAGATTAACAACCCCAGGACTCACAGCTCGGCCAACGTTCCGCCTTCCTCGCTTCAAGCAGCGGCGAACTCTGGGAGCGCCACTGAACTACATCTCCCAGCAGACCCTGCGAGTGACAGCGAAAGCAAATTCATTATTTTTCTCTCAGAGACGACATAAGATAAAATCCTATGTGGTATTAAAATCAAAATCTGGCTTTACCGTCGTTATTTTACCTAAAAGATATCAGGCTAATTACATGACACTAAGAGAGAGATGACTACAAATCCCAGGAGGGAACGTAGCCGGATGGGGGCGATTCTCTCCCCCCCCCCCCCTCTTCCTCCGTGGATTCTGATTGGTGGGAAGCAGTGTCAGTCAGGCCGGGAGAGGCGGTTCGTTTCCGGCCCGGAGGGTCGGAGAGCCTCTGATGTCAGCGGGTTGAGATGAGGAGGAGGAGGAGGTAGGGCGGAAAGAGAGAGGGAGAGAGATAATTTACAGCGTCAGTGAGGCCCGCAGGGGAAGGTGCAGCGACGCTACACCAGTCATGGAGCAGGAGTTCGAGGAGATCGACAAAAACGGAAACTGGTCGACGCTTTATCAGGTGAGGGCGGTCGGGGCTTGAGTCCGAACGAACACCTCTGATCCTCGCTCGGCCTCGACTCTCCGGTGGGCAGCTTCCCAGCAGCGAACAACCGCAGGCCGAGAGGGTCGGTCCGGAGTAAATGTCCGCCGCGCCTCAGTACTGTGACTGTAGGCGGATGCTGAGAGCATTGTGCGGGAAGGATCTGCAGATACTGGTTTAAACCGTAGACAGACACAAAAAACTGGAGTAACTTAGCGGGTTAGACAGAAATGCTTTCTCCAGACTGACTCGCTGAGTTACTCTAGCTTTTTGTGTCTATCTTTGCTGAAACCATTAGCTGCTATCCGTCTGTGTGTGAGAGCGAGATGCTTGTAGATTGTGACGGGCTTGTCCAATTAATTAGTGCTGTCAGCGGCCGCTCAAGCAAATTACTCCACAAGCATTGAAATAAAAGTTGTCACTGTTGCTTGGACAGTTCGCTGGCAATTACTTGTTTGTAGTTAACGTTTGCCTGATCTCGACATTCGTTTGCCCGTTTCAATGCCGACGAAACGATCACATTTATTCTCTGGCCTCCTGAACAAACTTTTATCATTATACGCCGGGATTCATTTTTAACTGAGAGTAATGTTGTATAAAACAAGAAAGACTTTTAAAATCTCAAGTCGAGTTTCACCCCACAACGGTCGAATCCACATACGCACATGTTGCATTCCCAGAGACACTTCCCCCACATTTTACGTGCAACCGACTGGTGATGACCTACCTATTTTTATTTCAGTAAAAAGAATAGTTAAATCTAACTTGAGGCGCGGGAATTTCCCGTTTCTATGAACTTGCAGCTGGAAGAATAAGTATCTAAAAAAGATTGGTTCTGGTAAAATATGCAAGGCCCCAGAATTCACACTTGCTCTATCTTAACGTTGCCATATGTGTCTGTCAGGAGGTGAAACTATGCATCTACGGGTCAGTATATTTATAGTAGTCCTATAATGAACATCACAAGTATGCTGTGTAAAATTAACAACTTCAATACATCTGCTGAACTGTGAATGTATTGTTCCAAAGCACTCAATACTATTTTCTAATCTCTAAGTCATAGATCTACTTATGACTATGAAACTGAGGATGCGTTTGACCAATCCTTTGAATTATTACAATTTGGGAATAATTTGGAGCATTGACTTTATAACACAAAATGGATCAAAATGTCATGACTATGTCTGTGTGGGAGTGATTTTTTTTTAAATTTTTTATTTGCGGCTTCAGTGTTTACTGTTATTTGTTAAATGCATTTACTTCCTGAACTGCTTTGCAGTGACTAGCTAAATGCAGATATAAGATTGTGGAACAATCCCAAACTTTTAGCAAAACTTGTTTGAAAACATTTTCAAGTGGAACAGGGAGCCATTAAAGGCTAGTAATAGGTAGTGTAAGAGAAAGTGAATCAATTTCTGAAATGTCTGCATTGACTGATGAGAGACGAGAGTGGCACCCAGCAGTGTGGGTGTGAAATGGGCAAGTAGACATTATTAAGAACTGGGAATGACCATATAACCTAGTGAACTAGAACCAATACTGTGATTGATTTACAGTCCTTAAGACGGGACCCATTTACACTATTTGCTTTCATCTATCAATTTATAGATTGTGATAGGAGGAAATTGAAGCACTTGAGGGGAAACCCACAAGCTCAGGGAGGAAATGCAAACTCCACATAGATGGGACTGGAAGAGTTCTGTGTGGAGCTGAGGCAGCAGCAATGTATGCTGGTCTACTGTGCTCTTCTCGTTGCCTAGTGCTTGAATCTTTTCCTACAGTAAACAATTTGTCTGGATCAAATACGGCAACCAACTACATTATTTGTGTAATCATGAAGAGAAACTCATGTTTTAAGATTTTATTTTTGAGTATAAAATCCTGATTATTTTTGCCTTCCTTTAGCCCAAAACTGCCCGTCCACTAATGTACTGTATTTGATTAGGTGATAACTGTATTCGTTACCCATGTGGTGACTGACCATATAGCAATTCAACATCCTCATTTCTGTTGAGTTTATCTTAGTTGAGAAGATAGTAAATTAATTTAGAAAGAAGGCTGGAAATTCGAGAAAGTAGAATAATTAGTGGGTTCATGATAAGAATGGCGTGAAAGAGGTTACAAGGAAAAATTCAATAAATAAGATTGAAAACATGATTAATTTTGAACGGGTTACTCATTTTGTTTAATATTTGTCATAGGAAATTATTTAGTCAGCCCACTTTAATGAGTACAATAGGTATCTAGTCCACATAATGTACTTTCATTTTGACTTTTTTGATAAGATTTTATGCACCCTTGGTGCGTGGTATTTATCACACGGCTTGCATTTTTAAGGATTCTCTTAACGCTGTACCTGCATTCTATTATGTTATATCTGTTCACTTAATTCTTCGAAATTTATTATTTGTACTCTTTATCTAAACCATTAGAATTACATTATAAAAGTATATCTTGAGTAACCTGCTCTTACTTTCAATCCTATTACCTATTGACATTTTGCCTTATCCAACTTCCTGCTCTAATTTTTATTGTGACCCCAACTTGATTATCCATTTTCTCAAATTCTCATCTTTCTTTCGAAGATTATTGTCTTAATCACTCGAATCCTGCCATTTCTAATTAACTTGCACTTCTTGCAAATCATTATTTTTCTCAATAATTGGAAAACGTAAACATGCAAGCTCAGCTCTAAATGCTGACAAGATATTGGATGTTACACAATTGACCTGGATTACTATCAACTTTTAGATTTGGTGATGTTCCACAAAATTGCAACTCTACTATAGATTGACACAATTATCTGATGCATGTACGTAGGTACGATTCTACGACTTTAGAAGCCCTCGCTGGTGCTTCAAGGAGTATGTTATTAAATTAGTATTTTTGTAGGAGTCATTGTTTCAAAACTACTGTGAATGACGCTCGACTCTCGAATGACCAAATGTCAGCAGCAAGATTTCCTATAGATCATGAAATATGTACTTTGTGAAAGAGCAAAATAATCTTAGCTTGGGTTGTTTCAGAATCAGTAATCTTGACATTGACATTTTATATTTTGTAAATCTGCTGAACCTTTAAGGCGACAACTAAGTTCAAACATGAATATTTCGATTGATTCACAAAATGCTGGAGTAACTCAGCAGGTCAGGCAGCATCTCGGGAGAGAAGGAATGGGTGACGTTTCGGGTCGAGACCCTTCTTCAGACTGAGACCCTTCTTCTCTCCCGAGATGCTGCCTGACCTGCTGAGTTACTCCAGCATTTTGTGAATAAATCGATTTGTACCAGCATCTGCAGTTATTTTCTTATAAAACATGAATATTTGATGGATTTTAAATGTAAACGATGCTTTTAACTTTATTCTGGAATTTTGGTATCCCTAAATGTTTGGTAAAAAGTTTTTTAAATGTTTAAATCATTTCTAAAATACAATATTTTCCTTTACTAACTTCTGATGACTACTTAACTCGAACAGTGAAACACTAGCCCTATCATGGATCCCTTCATTGAAACTTCTTGACCAAACATAAGCCAACAATGCCGCACATTATTATTGTGTCAAGGTATTCCATTTTTACAGAGGATGCATTTAAACCACTGATTAAATGGTTGTAAGATGATTTTTAAAAATCTCAATATGGAAAGAGAAAACATGTAGGCTGACACGGTAGCCAATTTATACATGGCAGATTTCCACAAGAAAATGCCATAGATGAATTGTAAGATCCCATTTTATTCCCTGCCTGTGAAAAACAATGCAGATGCTGAAAATTTGAAATAAAATCAGAAAATGTTGAAATATTAAGTTCAAAGGTTTCAAAGGTCTTTTCAACAGAACAGATCAACAACAGAGCTTTATTTGTCATTCGGTACCGAGGTACCGAACGAAACTACATAGCAGTCACACACAAAAAAGAACACAAGACACATGACCCCAACACAAACGTCCATCACAGTGACTCCAAACACCCCTTCACTGTGATGGAGGCAAGAAAACTTCCACTCTCTTCCCCACGCCCACGGACAGACAGCTCGTCCCCGACCGACCCGCACAGTCCCCGCAAGGGGATGGAAGTCCCCGCGGCCGAGTCGCACCGGGCGCTGAGACATCTCGCGGCCGAACCGGGCGATGGAAGGCCCCGCGACCGAGCCGTGCACATCGTCACATTATTGTCACATGCACCAATTAAGGTACAGTGATATGCAAATTACCATTTTTAAAAAAAGCAACAAGATACACCGACATAAAAGTTAACATAAACACCCACCACAGCAGATTCCTCACTGTGATGGAAGGCAAAAAAGTCCAATCATCTTCCTCTATTCTCCCGCGGTCGGAGCAGTCGAACCATCCGTCGGGGTGATCGAAGCTCCCGCAACCGGAGGTTGAAGACCCGCGTCGGGGGGATCGAAACTCCCACGTTGGGGTGGTAGAAACTTCCGCAGCTTGGAGTTCCCAATGTCGGTCTCTGACCAAACCGTGATGTTAAGTCCGCAAGCACCCATGTTTGGAGCTCCGAGGCCGATTCCTGGTAAAGGGATCGCGGGCTCCGCGATGTTGAAGTCCCGCAGGCTCCCCGCAATGGAGCTCTCAAAATCGGTCTCCTGCAAAGGCCGCCAACTCCTCGATGTTAGTTCGCAGCGCGGACGGGGATACGCTACGGAAAAAATCGCATTTCCGTCGAGGTGAGAGATTAAAGGAGAAACAGAGTTAAGTTGTGAAAATAGAATTAACTGATGAAAGGTCATTGACATGGAATATTGACTTTGTTTCTCTTTCCACAGCCTGGCTGGCCTGCGTATTTCTGACTTTAAAAAAAATTACACTCTAATTATTACCTAGGAGAGGGGGTTTGCAGTAATAGCAGAATTTAGTGTTGCATGGTAAAGGAAATGGCATTTTTAAAACTCGAACAAAAGAGTACAAATTTAGAATTACAACATGAGTTGGCTTTAATGTAGATCACAACAATTCAATAGTTAGTTCATTTCATGAGGATTATCTAGATAACAAAAATGCTTGGCTAACTTGTTTACTGCAGGAACTTGCCTGAACAGCAGTCAGCATGTGGATTTGCACATTGACCCAGTCGAGTACTATCTCATCCAAATGTAGTTTGTTTGCAGAGGAATTTTAATAATGGGAGATCGTTCTGGGAAACCTGCGAATCCCTTGCGTTGTTAGTTGTAGGGAAATCAAATGTTGGTAATGTTCAAGTGTGCAGCATGTAACATTGAGAAAAAGGGTGGTAACATATAAACATGAGTTTTAATTACCTGTCCTATTGTCTGTAGATAATACCTATGTGTATGAAGGACCTGCAGATGCAGGCCTGACGCCAGTCTGAATAAGGGTCTCAACCTGGAACGTCACCCATTCCTTCTGTGCAGAGATGCTGCCAGTCCTGCTGAGTTACTCCAGCATTTTGTGTCTATAATATCTATGTAAGTGGTCGTTGCCAAGCCAGAGATGACCAAAAATGTTTCTTCAAATATTGTTTATTCTAATCATGTAAATGAAACATTTGTGCATTTTAAAATATATTTGTGCACTTTAACATTATGAAATCTTTTCTAAAATTGTTTATTTTGGCATCTCAATTTGTAACAAGTCACTCTGGAATTATTATCTTTGCTCGTAGTTAATTATGTGTACATTTTTGACCTACATAATCCTCATGAAATGAACTAACTCTTGAATTTTATTAGTCCTATTATTGTCTGTCAGATAGGTAAAGTTTCACCTTTATGTTTATGGCATTTTTGTGATTAAAACCAGCTGTCTTTGAAGATCTCCAGAGAATTCTTATTTCCTGATGGCAGTTTATCCATTTAGAAGCACAGCTGATAAAGTAGTAGATGGAACCCTTACTATGCCACGGACAGCAAAACTGAGAGCACTGATGACTGGGTTCTTCATTATGCGGCTTTATAGATTTTGCCTTCATGCAAGCAATGCTTCCACTGCATTCATATCCAGGTTGCAAAACCCTCTTTTAATAAAGAGCATAATGCTGTTTGTAATGAACAAATTGTGAAAGTCTATTTTTTTTAAAACTAGCTTTGATTCAGTTCCTGGAGTCAAAGCCTGTGTTTGCTTTATATACTCACATGCACAAGGTCTGCAAAAAGCACAAGATTCATGCCTTTTTCACAAAGTGCTGAAAAGTTACTCATTACATGGTGCTCCTAGTCCATCTGGCATGGCATGCACCAGATCCATGGTTGATTGAATTGAGATAGTTACAAATAAATTAATAGAATTAAAACTTTGTAGCTGTCGCAATCATTTAGGCTTAGACCGAAAGTTATTCATGGTGTCAAAACGAACAAGTTTCAGACATGGCAAAAGTTGGTGAAATGGATCATGAAATTTATTTGTTCCTTTCCCTGGGCAATCAATTGTTGAATTTTCCAGCCCCAGTGTCCCTATAAAGTTGGCAAAAATTGCAGTGACAAATTGCCTACAATAGCCATGTCTGTTGATTTCTGGCAGTATTTTGGAATTTAGATTCTTGAGATGGGAATCATTTTATCAAAATGAATCTAAACACTTGTGTTTGGTTTTACGATCTATTTATCTTTTCCATTTTGTAGTATGTTATCTGAATGGTCATTGAAGTTAACATTCTTATTTTTCTGACTAATATGGTTGTATTATAGTAAAAATATTAGTAGCTAAACTTACTTCGGAATTCTGTAATCTGTCATCTGTATTCTTATGCAAGGTCATTGAAAATCATGCAATTTTTTTGATGAGATTGTGATTGAGGGGCGATCTGTGACAGTTATTTTCATTATAACAAATTGTGTGCCATTTTCTGCTCATAGGAGATTTGCGGTACTGGGAAGCCCATTTTTTCTAAGATGTATGTTGATAACCTTTTGATAATGCTCAGTTTAGAATGACATAATTAGCATTTGTAAAATCACCAATTGATTAATTTGTTTTAAAATTATTCTCAATTTCTCTTTGGATTCCTATGCATTAAAATTATCCTTGCAGTGTTGACACTTTATGTTAATTAAAGGATGTTGGGATTGCAGGAAAGGTCAGCATTTATTTGCCATCCCTTGTATGCTGTTGGAAAAATAGTGGTGAGCTTTCTTGAAGTTCAGCCGCAAGTTGAGGATTTTGTTCATGCAGTGTTTTTTGCATTGGATATAATGTGCTTGGATACCCATGCACCTGTTGTCCATGTCCTTCTTGTTAATAGAAATAGCATGTTTCACGTAAACCGTTGAAGTTGTGTTGAATGAATGCATTTCATCTTGTGAACCAAAGCCAGAGTGCACTGCTGATGGATAAAATGAATGCTTGGGAAAGTGGAATAGTTGTCAGTCAAGTAAGCTCATTTGTCTTGGATAATATCAAACTTTTAGTTTTTGGAGCTGCGCTCTTTGAGACGAGTGTATTGTATTCCATCTTACTCATGGTTTGCACTTTGTAGATGTCAGAATGCCTTTGGGAGGTTGCGGGCCCCCGCATTTGACATAATGCACAGCTTCTGACCTCTTAATTATGTAAACCTCTGGTCAGCAATAAACTCCAGGATGTTTACGTAAGGAATTTTATCATTCCATACAATAAACATCAAAAGATGCTGGTTTCAACAAGGAGCTCTCTTGTTAGAAATGTTATTACTTTACTATTTGTTTGGAGCAAATGTTATTTGTGACATCTATCAGCTCGTGTCTGAGTATCTAAGTATACTGTACAAATCTATGATGGCTTCATTACTAGAGGAGTTCAAAAGTGATTGAGAATTTGGATCCTACACTGGTGAATGTATTCTATAAGTCAAGGTAACAGGTTTATTCTGTGATGAGGTCAAAGTGGAAAATTGATAAGATTTCGCCTTCATTTGCATGTCACATTCCAGTACCGTCAATTAGCTGTAGAATTATTTAGGCATTCTCCAAGGTGAGATTAATGATGGATTGACATTGACGGACTGCAGAGTTCTGTGTAAGATTTGAGGAGAAAAATAATTTTGAAGGTATTGTATCAAATTATGGATTTAATTGATTAACGGCCAAATGCCTAGTATACACGCAGATCCTTTGTACAATTTTATGTTTTAATAAAAATTTAATAATGGCATAACAAATTTCAAAGGAAATTGTTTATTTATCTGAAATGCAAAATCAGGTGGAATGCTTTGAAAGGTGCAGACTGCCGTGTCAATTAAATCTCAGTGTAAAGTCACATGAAAAGTTAACAACATGTGTTGCATTTCTTGGGAGGCTGAAGTGGCTTAATATTTGTTCAGGAATTATCATGGACTAGTTGCTACATGATGCAAAGCACTTTTATACTGAAGTGTGAGCAAACTCCCTAGACTTGGAATGCCTCGCTTTGGGAAGGTAGTAAAAATGTGGTGTTTTTATTGCAGTGACTCAAAAGGAATTTTGGAAGAAGAACTGAAATAGAAATTGAGAACTTTATCCTCCCCCATTGAATGATTTATTTTTGAACAGGTTTAGACATGGATTTTTCAGAATCATTCTGGTTTTTAATTTAATAATGCTGTCCAACTCTTTTTAAATGCAGTTTTTTTTGTTGCTTATTACAGCCATCTATTATTCTTAAAAATATCAAGTATTGATGAAAGAACGCAAAGTGCTGGGAGTAATTCAGTGGGTCAGGCAACGCATCTGGTGAGCGTGGATTGGGATGTTTCAGGTTTGGACCCCAAGGGTAATTCCTGACCCGAAACGTCATCCATCCATATTCTCCAGAGATGCTGCCTGACCTGCAGAGTTACTCCAGCATTTTGAGTCCCTTTGTGTAAAGCAGCATCTGTAGGTCTTTGTTTCTAAGTATTTATGAAAGTTGTAGTCGAATGTTGAATGCTAATTTAAATGTAAACACCCTCTATGGATTATCCATTATTCGTGTATAATTACACAAGCACATTTTATTCGAGTGCATCTGAAGTTGATGGCACTAGCATAGTGGTCTCATTTGCTCAATAATGTCTGTATAATCAAGATTGACAGGTACCTACATTGTGTAATGTAATGTGCAAATGGAAATGCCCACCCTCTCAATATTTGCATGCAGTGAATCTGCAGTGTCTTGAATCTGGTCTAACTCATTGGAGTTTTGAAGTGTAAGGGGTGACCTCATTGGAACATCTAAGATTCTTAAGTGGCTTGATAAGGTAAATACTGGTAAGATATTTCATCATGGGAGAGTCAAGGATCAAGGGGCCTAGAAAAAGGAATTTTGGAAGAATTTCCCCTTTCAAAGTTCATTTGATTCTGGAATTCCTTACTCGAGAAAGCTATGGAAGCTGAAATCCTGAAACTGAAATTTTATTCAATCAGCGGCAGACAATAGACAATAGGTGCAGGAGTAGGCCATTCAGCCCTTCGAGCCAGCACCGCCATTCAATGCGATCATGGCTGATCACTCTCAATCAGTACCCCGTTCCTGCCTTCTCCCCATACCCCCTCACTCCGCTATCCTTAAGAGCTCTATCCAGCTCTCTCTTGAAAGCATCCAACGAACTGGCCTCCACTGCCTTCTGAGGCAGAGAATTCCACACCTTCACCACTCTCTGACTGAAAAAGTTCTTCCTCATCTCCGTTCTAAATGGCCTACCCCTTATTCTTAAACTGTGGCCCCTTGTTCTGGACTCCCCCAACATTGGGAACATGTTTCCTGCCTCTAATGTGTCCAATCCCCTAATTATCTTATATGTTTCAATAAGATCCCCCCTCATCCTTCTAAATTCCAGTGTATACAAGCCCAATCGCTCCAGCCTTTCAACATACGACAGTCCCGCCATTCCGGGAATTAACCTAGTGAACCTACGCTGCACGCCCTCCATAGCAAGAATATCCTTCCTCAAATTTGGAGACCAAAACTGCACACAGTACTCCAGGTGCGGTCTCACCAGGGCCCGGTACAACTGTAGAAGGACCTCTTTGCTCCTATACTCAACTCCTCTTGTTATGAAGGCCAACATTCCATTGGCTTTCTTCACTGCCTGCTGTACCTGCATGCTTCCTTTCATTGACTGATGCACTAGGACACCCAGATCTCGTTGAACTCCCCCTCCTCCTAACTTGACACCATTCAGATAATAATCTGCCTTTCTATTCTTACTTCCAAAGTGAATAACCTCACACTTATCTACATTAAACTGTATCTGCCATGTATCCGCCCACTCACACAACCTGTCCAAGTCACCCTGCAGCCTTATTGCATCTTCCTCACAATTCACACTACCCCCCAGCTTAGTATCATCTGCAAATTTGCTAATGGTACTTTTAATCCCTTCGTCTAAGTCATTAATGTATATCGTAAATAGCTGGGGTCCCAGCACCGAACCTTGCGGTACCCCACTGGTCACTGCCTCCCATTCCGAAAGGGACCCATTTATCCCCACTCTTTGCTTTCTGTCTGTCAACCAATTTTCTATCCATGTCAGTACCCTACCCCCAATACCATGTGCCCTAATTTTGCCCACTAATCTCCTATGTGGGACCTTGTCGAAGGCTTTCTGAAAGTCGAGGTACACCACATCCACTGACTCTCCCCTGTCAATTTTCCTAGTTACATCCTCAAAAAATTCCAGTAGATTTGTCAAGCATGATTTCCTCTTCGTAAATCCATGCTGACTCGGAATGATCCTGTTACTGCTATCCAAATGCTCAGCAATTTCGTCTTTTATAATTGACTCCAGCATCTTCCCCACCACTGATGTCAGACTAACTGGTCTATAATTACCCATTTTCTCTCTCCCTCCTTTGTTAAAAAGTGGGATAACATTTGCTATCCTCCAATCCACAGGAACTGATCCTGAATCTATAGAACATTGAAAAATGATCTCCAATGCTTCCACTATTTCTAGAGCCACCTCCTTAAGTACCCTGGGATGCAGTCCATCAGGCCCTGGGGATTTATCAGCCTTCAGTCCCATCAGTCTACCCAAAACCATTTCCTGCCTAATGTGGATTCAGTTCCTCCATCACCCTAGGTTCTCCGGCCCGTAGAACATTTGGGAGATTGTGTGTATCGTCCTCAGTGAAGACAGATCCAAAGTAACGGTTTAACTCGTCTGCCATTTCTTTGTTCCCCATAATAAATTCCCCTGCTTCTGTCTTCAAGGGACCCACATTTGCCTTGACTATTTTTTTCCTCTTCACGTACCTAAAAAAACTTTTGCTATCCTCCTTTTTATTATTGGCTAGTTTACCCTCGTACCTCATCTTTTCTCCCCGTATTGCCTTTTTAGTTAACTTTTGTTGCTCTTTAAAAGAGTCCCAATCCTCCGTCTTCCCACTCTTCTTTGCTATGTTATACTTCCTCTCCTTAATTTTTATGCTGTCCCTGACTTCCCTTGTCAGCCACAGGTGTCTCTTACTCCCCTTAGAGTCTTTCCACCTCTTTGGAATAAATTGATCCTGCAACCTCTGCATTATTCCCAGGAATACCTGCCATTGCTGTTCTACCGTCTTCCCTGCTAGGGCCTCCTTCCAGTCAATTTTGGCCAGCTCCTGCCTCATGCCTCTGTAATCCCCTTTGCTATACTGTAATACTGACACTTCTGATTTTCCCTTCTGCCTTTCCATTTGCAGAGTAAAACTTATCATGTTGTGATCACTGTCTCCTAATGGCTCTTTTACCTCTAGTCCCCTTATCAGATCAGGATCATTACACAACACTAAATCCAGAATTGCCTTCTCCCTGGTAGGCTCCAGTACAAGCTGTTCTAAGAATCCATCTCGAAGGCACTCTACAAACTCTCTTTCCTGGGGTCCATTTCCAACCTGATTTTCCCAGTCTACCTGCAAGTTGAAATCTCCCATAACCACCGTAGCATTACATTTTTGACACGCCAATTTTATCTCCTGATTCAACTTGCACCCTATGTCGAGGCTACTGTTTGGGGGCCTATAGATAACTCCCATTAGGGTCTTTTTACCCTTACAATTTGTCATTTCTATCCATACTGATTCAACATCTCCTGATTCTATGTCACCCCTTGCAAGGGAATGAATATCATTCCTTACCATCAGAGCAACCCCACCCCCTCTGCCCACCTGTCTGTCTTTTCTATACGTTGTGTACCCCTGAATATTCAGTTCCCAGCCCTGGTCCTCTTGTAGCCATGTCTCAGTGATCCCCACAACATCATACTTGCCCATGACTAACTGAGCCTCAAGCTCATCCACTTTATTTTTTATATTAAGCGCATTTAAGTACAACACTTTAACTTCTGTATTTACCTCCCCTCTCACATCGGTCACAAATGGCCCTGCCCTTAATTTCTTTTCCCCTCTAGAACTTCTGTTCCCATTCTTCCGAGAGTCTTTTGCAATATCTCCTGTATTCCCTTTTACCTCATCTTCATATTCACAATTTGTTAACCCCTCCCCCCCACTACTTAGTTTAAAGCCACAGGTGTCGCACTAGCAAACCTGCCTGCCAGAATGTTTGTCCCCCTGCTGTTAAGATGTAACCCGTCCCTTTTGTACAAGTCACCCCTAGCCCAGAAGAGATCCCAGTGGTCCAGAAATCTAAATCCCTGCTCTCTGCACCAGCCCCTCAGCCATAACTTCATACCCTCTATCTCTCTGTTCCTGGCCTCACCAGCACGAGGTACCGGTAGCAGTCCAGAGATAACCACCTTCGACGTCCTACTTCTCAGTCTTTTTCCTAACTCTCTAAACTCCCGCTGTAGCACCTCCTTCCTCTTCTGCCCGACGTCATTCGTGCCCATGTGCACAACGACTTCAGGTTGATCGCCTTCACTCACTAGGATTTTCTGAAGCCGGTCCGTGATGTGTTGAACCCTGGCACCAGGGAGGCAACAGACCATCCTCAAGTCCCTCCTGCTGCCACAGAATCTTCTGTCCGTCCCTCGGACGATGGTTAAATTAGTCATAGCCTTATTGAATAGTGCAACATGCTCAAGGGGTTGAATGGCCTACTTCTGTTCCTATTTCCATGATCTTCATTAATTAATCCAGCAGTTCTATTGTCACATATTGAACTCCTAGTATAATGTGGCTGAGGTAGCATTATATGACATACAATGAAACTGTTCAATATATTGTCATATAATGACTATGCTCTGCATTCAGTATGTTAAAATTATATTGTTCAGCTTCTGTTATAAAGACAACTAATCCCAAGTTACCTATAAATGGTGCAGAATAGATTTTGTGGGTCAGTTATTTAACATAAAGATGTTTTTTTGTTGGATGCTTATTTTAGTCAGCCTTAATTGTTTAGTCACCTGGAAACTAGAAAGGTTGAATAAGGATGTACTTGTGAAATATTTTGCATTTCAATGTTTGTAATTTCTCTACAATTTTCCAGAGGGTTGATATGATTTTTCGCCAGTTGAGCAGTCAGTTCTGTGACTAAAGCAACTAACTAGTTTGTTTTCATCGGAAATTGATGGTTTTATTGATGTAAAGTGTATTTGAGGCGGAAAGTTGTATATTCAAACCCCACAACAGAAGGTCTGATAGCAAATCAAAAAAGCAAAATATCAAATATTCTGGACGTCTTTAATAAAAGAATATGTGGATAGTATGTAGAGTGAGAGTAGAGAATTAATATTTTAACTCAATGACTGTACCTTTTTTCCCTTCTGATAGAATGTTCCCGTATTTTCTGATAATTGAAAAATATGGTGCTTTCATGAATTCCTTGAATTCATAGAAATGTTTACTTTGTAATTTTATGAACTGGAGGGCTTTTCTTGGTGTATTGAGTAATATTTACCTCCCAATAGATCCCACAGATCATCTTGATTGCTGCTTCTTGCAAAAGCTTTCAATGTGTAAATTGGCGGCTAATTTTGCTGCGTTGTACCAGAACTACTTAATTATGAGTGAAGTGCTTTTGAATGTCCTAAAAAAATAGAATAAATGTAATTTTAATCATTTGGAGTCTTATCTGTCATATTTCTAGGTATTTTAACATTGTGTAGTAAAGATTTTGCTCCTAATTTTTCTTGTTAGTACATACCAATCCCCTATATTAGTAGAAGATAGGGATCGGTATGTACTAATCCAAGTAAAATGGAAAGACATGTATTGAAGTTCATATTTTTCAAGCTGCACTTCTGATTTTGTAAAATTCGTTTTCCTTGAGAAAGTGGTATAGCAACCAACTGATTGTCGTTTGTGCCAGTGAATTGGTGTTTTTTCTGAACACCTTTAAACGTGCTTCCACAAGAGCACCACAATTTCTGATGCAACACAAAAGACTGGATGCAAGAAACTATAGCCAAAAAAAGGTGAGCAGCTAGGAAAACTCAGCAGGTCAAGCAGCATCTTTGGAGGGAAGTGGACATTTTTCATTTCAAGTTGAGGCCTGTCATCTATCTGAAAAAGCAGAAGGGAAATGGCCAGTATTAAGAGGTGGGAAGGAGTTGGGGTAGAGCCAGCAAACGATAGGTTGATACAGATTTGGCTAGGAGATGAAAGGTAGCAACAACGGCCTGCCCCTCTAGACTCTTTGTTTGCTTTTTGTTTCTGATACCCATTATGGGCTTCTAGTCCTCTTCTGAATTTCTCTTTATTGAAACTTCCGTTCCTCTTAGAGCTTTAAACATCTACCATGGTAGTTGACTACTCCCTTTTTTAATGTGCTGATCGATCTGGGACCCACACTCATGCTTTTTACTTATTTTCTCCTTATTTTGCACACTGAAAGGCGAGAACAAATACAATAATTGGATTAAGCAGGTTTTACCTGGACGTGAATGACTAGAAGAGGGAGGGTGATGAATGAAGTTGCATCTCTTGGTTACAAGCAACCCAAGTTAAGTGTGTTTATTTTTGTATTTGTGGAATTTGGTGTTAAATTGCACCAAAAGCCTCAGTTCAGTTCAAATAAATTATTTTTTGAGATTATTTGCAATTGCCTTTTTCTTTTTGAGCAGTTTATTGTGCAAAATGTTAAAATCTTTAAGATCAAGCCAATTTCTTTGTGAATTTGTATATGATAAAATGAATTGAAAATGAGAAGTTTGAGTGAAACATAACATATTTTTGTATTTAAATTTGTGTACACATTCTTGCACGTTTACCAGAGGCATGTCTACCAGAGCTGTAGCATTCCCATTGTTGAGGTTTTGCTTCAATCTAGCCGCTGTGTAAAATATTTTTTTCTACAATAGAATTGTCTGAGAACACGCACCGTATATCTAGGTTATGACTTCACAAATAACTTCACGTAAATCATTCTATATGAAAATGATGATAGTGTTGAAAATGCACCTAAATACACTTAAATATATATTTTCTGTATTTGCACAACGCCACACATTTTTCGTTTCACCAGTGGCACTTCCTCCATTTATTTTTGAGTGCTGTTATTATTCATCAAATTTCCACTTTTATGAAGGACTTAGTAAATTTATTGCAGCTCACTGCCAATTTGGAATGTCATGCTATTCTATTATCTTCAAGTACGGTGTTTAAAACCAAGTCGTTACTTGCTCTTCAAATAGTCATTTGAATTCTGTTGTAACCCTTATTTCAAAATCTGAACAGTGATATTAGCAAACTATTTCAAACAATAAGCTCGCCAACCTCAAATGTTGGGCTTGGATTCCAGTATTGTAGTGAACTTTGAGTTGTGGGTTAGAATTTGTAGAATACACCTGTTGTTATGCATCATAACATTATTTTTAGTTAAAGGTTTTAATGGTGCAATTTATTTTTGTTCGGGCTTTTAGTTTTGTAAAGTTCTGGGTGGGAATAATTCATTCGCATTTCTGTGATTTGGGATGGTGAATACAGTTTCAGGCTGTAGTTTTGTACTTACTATTGTGGCATGAACTAGGTCATGTTGCATTATTCTCAATTTGCTACTGACAGTCTAATACAGTGGAACATTAACTGAAACCTGCAGTCCATGTTCATTATCTTCCTTAGTCTAGTTACACAATTGAGAACTCCAACTGCCCTAATGTAAATCTGGAATGCAATAATGAAAGGAGCAAAGAGAGGGACTAAATTATCAGTATGTTTCCAGGCCAATATGGAAGAGGTCTAGTAAATCTGTTTTACATCACCTCAGATTAGTTTAGTTTACAGATACAGTGCGGCAACAAGCCCTTCGGTTCATTGAGCCCAAGCCGACCATTGATCACCCGTACACTAGCTCTATCCTATGCCCCAGGGACAATTTTCGGGTACAATTTACAGATGCCAATTAACCAACAAACCTGCACGTCTTTGGAATGTGGGAGGAAACTGGAGCACCCGGAGAAAACCTGTGCTGTCACAGGGTGAACGTACAAATTCCATATAGACAGCACTGGTAGTCAGGATCGAACCCGGGTCTCTGGCGCTGTACAGTAGCAACTCTTCTGTCGTGCTATCTCTGATTAAGACTCGGGTTAAGATGATGCAGAGGGTATTGAGATGGTGTAAATAGGAGGGACTTCATTTACATCGCAATATGCAAAGATAAGGTTTGATCACCATAGTGGAGTTTGTTGTTTGTGTATGGATAGGGTTTAAACTAGTTTGACCTGTGGGTACAATTGGTAGGTAAATGGCTAAACTAGAAATAGAAGGTAGGGGTTCAGATGAAGGTGCATTTAGGAAGAAAAAGGCAAAGGTATTGTTCAATCATGATAATGCCGAGAGTAGCAAATAAGGTTGCTGACTTGCAAGCAGAGATAGCTAATAGGGACTATGATGATGTGGTAACTAAAACAAAAAAAATGGCATAGTAATGGAAGGACATTAGGGAAGGGAAGGACAGTAATGTTCTTGGATACAACATTGAGTAAAAAATTGATTACAGATAATAGTGCTGGAGAGAAGTTGTCGCAGAGAGATCAATGATTGGTTAGGTTTGTTTGGTTAGAGAGAACAGTACACACCCGAGCTTGGGGTAAATCGGTTGAAGTAATTAGTCACCAGGTTGTTTTAGTTACCACATCATCATAGTCCCTATTAGCTATCTCTGCTTGCAAGTCAGCAACCTTATTCGCTACTCTCGGCATTATCATGATTGGATGCATCCTAAGATTGAGGGAAGTAAAGAAAGAAGTTGCAGGGTTACTGACCAGCAGTAGAAGATTCTTAATGCTCTATGGATGTTGGAGGAGAGGGGCAGTGGTGGCCCTGGATGACTGGAGAATGGACAATGTCTCTCCCATGTTCAAAAAGGAACACGTGTTAATTATCATCTGGAGGAAAATGAATTAGTTATAGGAAACCAATTCATGTTCAACCAATATAATCTAATATTTTTGATCAGAGTAATTGAGTTGTAGTGTATCTAGTTTTGCAGAAAACCTGATAAAATGGTATGTAATAGCTTTGACGGAAAAGCTGAAAAACACGGATATCACAGGGACAGTTTAAGTAACAGCCAAGAATGGCATGATAAAATTGTTTTTTGACTGGGTGAAGGTGATTAGTGTGGTCACAGAGGCCGTGTTTCTTTCCTTCTATCTTAATGACCTATCTGAAAGGGAATCTGGCAAATGTATGGTCATAAAGAATCTAAACAAAATAGGTTGAAAGGAATTACTCCTATTGGTGGAAGTACTCCTATTGCTGGAAGAGTCAGGAGCCAGAGTACATGGAATGAAAATGATTGGAAAAAGAACCAACGGTGACGCGGAGAAAACTTTTCCTGCATGGCTCTGGATGTGGGATTTTGTAGTCCACTCAAGATGTCTCCCATCTTTTCTCCCTATGTATCAGCACAACTCTGTTCCCTTCTCTTTTGTAGGCTTGTTGCTTCAGCCAATGCCGGTGGTTTTACATTGTAACCAATTTCTTGCTAAAGAAATATCTTAATTTCTCTTTGTTTTTTGTTTTTTTGGTGTGACGATCTGCGTGACACTAGGGCCTTTAGTTATGCTCTTCCTCACAAGTGGACACATTCGGTTTCAAATCTTGATAAAAACCTTCACATTCTGTTAGGTCACCATATATTCACGCATTGCTGGTATCATCATTGTAATCTCTGCACTCTCTCCATCTTCTACATGCTAGGGTGACCAGATCTGTATACTGTGCTCAAAGTGTGGTCTAACCAAGATTCAATACAAATTTAGCATAACTGGCACTTCTAGCTTTCTAGAAATAAACTACTGTTTGGCTTGCTGTGCTGTTGAAATAACCTTGCCAGCTGTGACCCAACTTTTAGTGATTGGTAAGGCCCTACATAAATTGTGGGATGAAGTTCAAAAGCAAACTGCAGCCGAGTAGTTAAAAAACAACATACGATCAAAAAGCTAATTTCATCAATTTGGACCTTTGCAGAAATTAGGCATGTTCACTTCTGGAGGAAAATCGCTAAAATTACAATAAAACATTACCTTTTTTTAAACCACTAAATGATATTTGTTTTAGTAATAATAACATTAGTTTCAGTTGATGCACTGCAGTTTTTAATCCAATTCAGAGGTTCTTCGTTCTCGTGTAGAAATGGGCCAGGGATTGGGTGGGGTGATGTCAAAATCTGGAAGGAACCAAGAACCAAGTACTGGGAGGGACGACAGTCGGACGAACCAACTTGCTGTAAGAGGCGTGATGTGATGGAATACGTTATTTTGTCATTTTTGCATTTTTGGCTTGGTCGTTAGTTAATCAAGTATGTGTATTTTGAGATCCTTTTCTCCACCTAGACTAGCAACCTCCAAATAATAAGTGATAACCCTGCTCTTTCTATCAAAACGTACTACCTCACATTTTTATATTAACATTCCTTTTTTTTACATTCTACTTGTCAATGGCTTACTGTAATTTGTTGCAAACCTTCTTGGTATTGGTTATCTCTTCACCTCTAATATTTTGAAATAGTTTTTGATTGCAAAGTGTGAATTATTAATGTAATTTAATCCAACATCAGCATCAATTCTTATGAAATAATGCTATCCCACCCTGCGTTGCTACCCCTTTCTGTTTTCTTTGTTGAAGCTGAGCAGCAAATCCATTCTGCTACTTGGTACCTCCCTCACCTCCATCCAGGGATCCCAACAGCCCTTCCAGATGCGTCATTTCAAACCTCATGTACACTGCATTTGTTGCTTTCGAGGTCGCCCCCTTTATATCAGTGAGACCACGTGTAGATTAAACAACTATTTCACCGAACACTTGTGCTTTGTCTGCCAGGGCATGCTGGACATCCAAATCTAATCATCTTAAATCCCCTTCCCATTTACATACCAACTTTTCTGTTCTTGGCTTTTTCCACTGTAAGAGTGAGGCCAAACACAAACTGGAGGAACAACAGCTCATATTCCACTGTTCAGCTTACAACCTAACGGTATGAACATTAACTTCTCCAATTTTAGGTAATACCCTTACCCAATCTTCCTCTTTTCTGTGTCCGCCCCCACCCTAGTGCACATCCTTTTCTTCCCAATATTCACACACTCTCCCCGGTCACCTTGCTCCTTTCCTCACCTTTATACAGTCCCCTCCCATCCACAAGTCCCCTATTTTCCTTTTCACCCCCTCTTTCTCCTTTCACCAATATCCCTCCCACTGGCTTTGCATTTCACTCTTCTAACACCCTTTTGTCTCCTTTTCACCTCTAGCCTTTGGTAGATGGGCAGAGTAAGTGACAATTAACCCCCCCTCACCTGTAATCATCTATCACTTGCCAGTATTTGTCCCACCCCCACCTCTTTTCCAGCTTTCTCTCCACCCCCACCCCCCCACAATCAATCTGGAGAAGGTTCCCGACCTGAAATGTCACCAGTTGATTCGCTCCGTGGATGCTGCCTAACCGTATCTGTTTCTGCAGCAGTTTCTTTTGCACAAGATTCCAGCATCTGCAGTTCCTTTTATCCCCATTTTCTGTTTGTTTCCAGAGTTTAATTCCATAGACATTTTCTATCTTTCTTGCTAAATGTAACTTGAGAATGCAACACAAGTTTATTACAAACTGAAGAGATGGAACATTTGGTGCACTTTACGATTTCTGATTTGTTCGGACGTTTGTAAAATTTACGCCGACAAATGACTTCAATCTTTTAAATGCATTGTAGTTTTCCCATTATGTGAGCACACGATTGAGTATCGTCTCCCTGTTAAAATACAAACAATCATATGTTTTGTAAAATGAAAGGACACAAGTTTCCTTGAGAGCTGGAAAATTCAAATTACTTATTTAGAATATGAAGACTCAGTGGGCTAGCGATTGTTTACCAAGGGTACTGGCCGAAGACTTTCAGCCTTGGAATTAATGATGTGTTTTGAAAAAATACTCATTCTGTTTTGAATTCTTCTGGTGTTTCTGGAACATAGCGATACAGGGCTAAGAACTCTCGCTACTGAGAAGGAAAATGTATCCATTCGGTGCTTATATTTTTTAAAGATGCTTAGATCTTAAAAGTGAAAAATAAATGGTAACACAATGCACATAATTGAATTTACTGGATTGTATGAACATCTTTATTTGCTTGGGGTGCAAATCTTTTCGAAAATACCTGAAATAATCCAATTGGTTGTAAATAAAATAGCATATGTAAAGCATAATAGCATTTGTAAAGAAATAGTTATGAAAAATGATTTTCATTATAAAGGTTGATTGATTGATACTTCACATGTGACATGTCACAGTGAAATTCATTGTTTTGCATACCATACACAAAGTATGCAAAGAGTTTCCACATATAGTGCACTGACAAAGTTATACAGTAGTTCCTCTTTGTTCACTCGGCGCCCCCCACCCACGCCGGGTACCCCTTCTGCTCTTTGTTAAATCATCTGGGGAAGAATGTACCTCAATTTATTGACTCATTGCATAAAATGTGTCTGACAAGCGACATGCACATTAGCATGAATGTACGTGTATTTGTAAAGATTTTGGGAGCCCAGGGTAATTCCACAAACTTTTCTCAATGACAAATTAAGGGGTAAAATAAAGAATATTATTCTGGGAGCAAGTTGAATTGCTTACCTGTTTGATAACAATCTCTAATTCGCAAACAGGATATATTCTGTTTCAAAAGCTATAACAAGAAGCTGGGTTGATGGCAAGGAAATGAGGTTTGATAGCAACACAAGTGTTTATATCAATGACCTACTCAAGTGTTCTCCATTCATGTACCATGAAGTGCATGTGCATGCATAGATTGATTAGAGATCTTCCACGTGTGGTTAGCTGTTTGCTTTCAAAAGATGAACTGCTAATGGGGAACTGCTGAAAGAGAAATTATGAAGAGTAGTCATGGCTGGAAATCATGAAAGTGCCACCTAAGTGCAATTTTCTACTTTGCTGGATAGATCCCAACTTTGTAACTACTGGATAGAAGTACAGCTTTATGTGGAGTATGGACTACTGCATCCAGTACTCTTGTCATTTATCTTTGCACATCCTCTTTTCAAGCAAGCACATTTAAGTGAATAGCATTGTGCTGCATAAACTAGCCATGGTCAAAGGCCCAGATAAGAAATGCATCTGATCTTTTACCTCTGCCCAATTAAGGAGGAGATCTAATATGCAATAGACAATAGACAATAGGTGCAGGAGTAGGCCATTCAGCCCTTCGAGCCAGCACCGCCATTCAATGCGATCATGGCTGATCACTATCAATCAGTACCCCGTTCCTGCTTTCTCCCCATACCCCCTCACTCCGCTATCCTTAAGAGCTCTATCCAGCTCTCTCTTGAAAGCATCCAACGAACTGGCCTCCACTGCCTTCTGAGGCAGAGAATTCCACACCTTCACCACCCTCTGACTGAAAAAGTTCTTCCTCATCTCCGTTCTAAATGGCCTACCCCTTATTCTCAAACTGTGGCCCCTTGTTCTGGACTCCCCCAACATTGGGAACATGTTATCTGCCTCTAATGTGTCCAATCCCCTAATTATCTTATATGTTTCAATAAGATCCCCCCTCATCCTTCTAAATTCCAGTGTATACAAGCCCAATCGCTCCAGCCTTTCAACATACGACAGTCCCGCCATTCCGGGAATTAATCTAGTGAACCTACGCTGCACGCCCTCCATAGCAAGAATATCCTTCCTCAAATTTGGAGACCAAAACTGCACACAGTACTCCAGGTGCGGTCTCACCAGGGCCCGGTACAACTGTAGAAGGACCTCTTTGCTCCTATACTCAACTCCTCTTGTTACGAAGGCCAACATTCCATTGGCTTTCTTCACTGCCTGCTGAACCTGCATGCTTCCTTTCATTGACTGATGCACTAGGACACCCAGATCTCGTTGAACTCCCCCTCCTCCTAACTTGACACCATTCAGATAATAATCTGCCTTTCTATTCTTACTTCCAAAGTGAATAACCTCACACTTATCTACATTAAACTGCATCTGCCATGTATCCGCCCACTCACACAACCTGTCCAGGTCACCCTGCAGCCTTATTGCATCTTCCTCACAATTCACACTACCCCCCAACTTAGTATCATCTGCAAATTTGCTAATGGTACTTTTAATCCCTTCGTCTAAGTCATTAATGTATATCGTAAATAGCTGGGGTCCCAGCACCGAACCTTGCGGTACCCCACTGGTCACTGCCTGCCATTCCGAAAGGGACCCATTTATCCCCACTCTTTGCAAAATCAATGCTGTTGATCAGTAGTTTTCTGGATCTACCGACTAAATAGGAGCACAATATCACATGGAATGAATTGCATTGGCTGAAATTTGGTGGCAATCTCAGGAAGGACCTGAGATAAATCAACCACCTGCCACTTCAGACTGAACATGTTTGTGACTACTTCAGCCTATTTTGAGCATTTTCATGGAAATGTTCTTGCTGCTCAAGCCAATTTTAAAACCAATTGAAATTGATATGTTTACTTTTTATTGAATTGAATAAATTTTATTAGCCAAGTATGTGTACATACAAGGAATTTGCCTTGGTGCTCTGCTCGCAAGTAACAACACGATATACAGTAAACAATTAAGAATAAAACATTATAATTTAAACATGTGAAGGATGAAATAAAATACCAGAGCAAATGGAAGCTACAGACTTTTGGTTGTTGAGTAGAGCTACTGCTCGTGGAAAAAAGTTGTTTTTATGTCTGGCTGTGGCGGCTTTGACAGTCCGGAGTCGCCTTCCAGAGGGAAGTGCTTCAAAGAGGGTGAGAGGGGTCAGAGATGATCTTACCCGCTCGCAGTGTACAGTTCGACCATGCAGGGAAGGTTGCAGCCTACAACCTTCTCGGCTGATCGAACGATGCGCTGCAGCCTCTGGATGTCATGCTTGGTGGCTGAGCCAAATCAGACCATGATGGAGAAGGTGAGGACAGACTCTATGATGACAGTATAAAACGACCATCATTGCCTGGGGCTGATTGTGTTTTCTCCGCAAGAAGTACATCCTCTGTCGGGCCTTTTTGACTGGAGTCGATGGTGACCTCCCATTTAAGGTCCCTGGAGATGATGGTTCCAAAGAACTTAAAAGATTCCGCAGATGTGACTGTGGTGTTGTTGATGGTGTGTGGGGGGAGGGGAGGGGGACCTCTCCTAAAGTCTACAATCAATTCCACTGTCTTAAGAGCATTGAGCTCCAGGCTGTTGCGATGGCACCAGGACGCAGCTGTGTCACTTCCTGTCTGTAAGCAGATTCCTCCCCATCTTGGATCAGACCAATCAGGGTTGTGTCGTCCGCAAACTTGAGAAGCTTGACAGTGAAGTCTGTGGAGGTGCAGTCGTTAGTGTAGAGAGAGTAAAGGAGAGGGGAGAGTATGCAGCCTTGGGGTGCTCCTATGCTGAGGGTCTGCGGGTCCGAGATGTGCTTTCCCAGTCTCACATGCTGCTTCCTGTCTGTCAGGAAGTTGGTGATCCACTGATAGAGGGGTTCAGGCACAGTCAACTGGGAGAGTTTGGAGTGAAGTAGCTCTGGCACAATGGTTTTGAATGCAGGCTAAAATCCACAAACAAAATCCTTGCATAGGTCCCCTTGCAGTCTAGATGCTGGAGGATGAAGTGCAGGCCTAGGTTGACTGCGTCATCCACTGATCTATTGGCAAACTGCAGGGGGTCCAACAGGGGGTTTGTGATATTTTGTGGGCCACCGCAAGTCATTCAAGGGTCTTCATGATTACAGAGGTCAGTGCGACAGGCCTGTAGTCATTAAGACCAGTAATTCATGGCTTTTTGGGTCATATTTCTATTATTTAGAAACATATTTAAATTAAAAGCCGAATTATGCACCTCTAACCTTTTTCATCCAAATCTGCAACTTCATTTAATTGTATGGTATTATGCCACATGCTAGCCATGGCCAGATGTGAAGTGTATCTAGCTTTTCATTCCATCACAACTAGTGTAATACACAAAAGCGCAGAGGTCAGGAACGCACTGTTCCTTGTAATGCTGTTGAATAACGGTTCTCTCTAGAATTTCTTGTTAAAAGGGAGCAAAACCCAGACCGTTATCTTGATGGATATCCTGTTTCTGGTATAGTGTAAGCTACTGCGACAGTCACTTGCTTTACCAATTTGGAGTTGATCTTAAACCATTTTGTTAAAAATTACCATTTTCAAATGAAGCATGATTTAGATTTCTAAATAATTTTCCAGGTCCTTCAAGAGATTTTATCATTAAAATATTTATCTTGGAGGTCCAGAATGGGGAAAAAAGGATGAAACATCCTGATCTTTGAGGTTATTCATTATAATTGGTAGTGAACTATGATATTTGAAAAAGGAAAGTGCCTGCCATTTGTATTTATAATTAAGCATCTTGAAATTTTAATGTTGGCATGTATTAGTATTTTTCCAACACTGATGTAGCAAGACTATTTTAATTCTAGAAAATATATTTTTTCCTTGTACCATTGCTGGACTGCCAGGATGAGAATCCATACATTTTGAGTATATTCTGTGAGGCAATTTGAAGATATTTTCATCTGTTCCAAGGTAACTCCCCAGGCATTCATCAGTTGGATTCTAATTGATCACCAAGCCTGCAGTGTACAGAATTTCCCATTTATGCTTGTATAATAGAACCAAGATATATATGCTTTTATGAGATCTGTCCTTCCCATTGACTCCAGTTCAAGATTATTTTCTAAATCTCTGGTTGTCTTCACTCAGTATGTGTAACAGGAGAAAAGGAAACAAATATTTTCTGTTGTGTAGTTCTGTTCAGTTGTCTTGTGTTTAGATCCTGCTCAAAATAAATTGATGCATTGCTGTACGTCTGAGAGGGTTTGTGTAATTAGGGTGAAGGAAACATGACATTTTGGAAAGATGCTAACTCGCGTAATATTTCAACATTTTTATTCTCAGTAAAGCTAATGTATATCTCACCACACGTTAGATGTAAATCCTTTAAAATGAAAATCCTACAAAGTATTGATTTTTAAAATCTTTAGTTCATGCAACACACAAATTCCTGTGTCCCTTAATACTCTGAAGATGTGTTTAAAATAAAAATGGCTTTCTTCTACAATATTGAATGCATTTACAGATTACTTTTTTTATACCCCTTAAATCACAATAGTAAAGCCTTTTAGTGGACAGTTAACATAAAATAAATGTTTCTGAGAATTCAGAAACTATCAAATGTTTTTAAGATTCTTAAAAGGAACCTATCAAAGGGTGAATAATTGAGGTGCAGATTTTTACTGTAACATTATTTTTTTGGTTCTTTGAAGCTTTAGTCAGTAGACGTTTAGTTAAAATACAAGGGTTCTAAAAATTCCAACTACTTGACTAAAAGGGTGCGGTTGGATTCCTTTTGCTTTTGCCAGTGGAATCTGACTAATATTATCTGTCCATTCATGTCTGAGACATCAATGTACAAATTCTTAATATAATTGTAACACTAAGGTGGGGAAGGCTAAAAAGCTGCTATTTAAACGTAAAAATTGGGTTTTATTAGCATTAGCTTTTTTATATTCTGTGGATTTAGTGGATTTTTTTTGAAGACTGCAGTACAGTTCTGTGGATCAAACTTGAAAACATAAATTTGTAACTTAAGCAACAATAACTTATGTTGAATTAATTCTATCATTTGTACTTTGTTCACAGTAAAGCTCCATTAATCCAGCACACAGCTTTTTCTGCCAGACTGGCAGGTTTTCAAGACTGTTGGATGTTATTCCAATTAATACTACATCATACTTTTCATTTTCAAATATTACACGGTGTCATTCAATTTCCAGTGAACCCAATAAGTTACAAGGGATTGCAGGAAATGGGACCAGTCAATTTCAAGGGAGCTTGGATGAACTGGATGCCGATGCATCGGGGTTTCCAAATGATCTGATAGCGGACTATCGGGGTTGTGCAGGTCTGTTGTGTTGGTGAACTTTTGAAAAAATCTTACAACGTGCCTTTTGAAAATTAAAAAACACTTTTGACTTATAATTCACACTGCTATCTTGCATAATTTAGGATAACAATTATTTGTGGGAAGACAAATATGAAACACTAGAATGTAACTACCTACAGGGTGCTGCTTTTTTATCTTTATATCTTTATTCATTTTTCTCGGTTGTTTTTAAATGACAATATCGGTGCCCGATTCCAATGTTGTGGCTAAATGTTATCTGCAGCCTCTTGACAAAAATTCCAAGCTTGGTGACATTATGGTTCATATAGACGTGATGGGCCAAACGGCTCGTTTCTATGCTGTCCAACTCAATGATTCCATGCACAGATTAATACTTCTATATAACATTTACTTCCATTAATTTACTCACCTCTTGAAAAAACGATATGGGTTTGCGAAGACTTGCCTTTTTATGAAATGTTACTAGTTCTTTTGAATCAACTGAAAATATAACTATTCAGACAGATTATTCTTTTAGACAATAATTATTATTTGCTTACAATTTGGTATCCAGTCAAGTTATCCAGTAACTTCCAATCTCCCTGATCAAATTTCTTTAAAATGATGTTAACGCGCATCTAAATGTTGAGTCTCCAAATTTGGAAAACTCTACTGTTACAAATAGGGCATTTCCAATGTTCTCACTCACTTCCTTATATGTGGGGATGGGAACCATACAGTCCTAGGTGCTCCCATTTTCTTCATTTTTATTTAGTTAATGTTAATTTTATTAAGTGACACCCTGATTCCAATATGCTTTTAATCAGGGTTGATTCAATGTCTCTGCGTTGGTTCTAATGCAAGCTTTTTGAATTAAACAATGATTCTCCACTGTCCAACGTTCTGAATAATGTTGGGGGATGTGGGACTTGTTAATTTTTACGAGCTTTATTATTTGAAGATGAGGTAATTTCAATGTTAGAGAATTTTGATGAATGTATGAAGTAATCAGTGGTTTCTGTTGGGAGAAAAAATGATCACGAGCAATACAGACCTTTGAAAAATAATTACTTTTGTGGAATATCAAAAACAGTATACATGTTATATTACATTGCATTATGAATCACAATGGGGTAAGATGGTGGCATATTATTCCAAGGAAATTCATATTTAATTGTGGAAAATATCAATGTTGGAAAATAGTAATGAAAATATCACAAGCTGGAATTCTGAAATAATGAAAAACTGTGGAAATATTCAGAAAGTTAGATAGTATCTGGAGAAACAAATGTTCAATTCAAAGAACTTTCATTAGATCTAATGCAGACATTGAATCATACCTGATTAATGACCATATGTTTAATTGCTCATATCATGTATCATCCAGTGTCTTGTCCACCTATCGGCCTGATGTGTTTATACTGCCATTCCTGGTATCTTCCTTGTAAAAATTGCCTCTCCGATACCTCTTTTTTAAAATATATAAAATAATAAAAATCAAATATTAGAGGACATAGCTTTAAGGTGAGGGGGGCAAAGTTGAACGGAGATGTGCAAGGCATGTTTTTTACAGAAAGTGGTCAGTGCGTGGAATGTGCTGCTGGGACTGGTGATTGATGCAGATATGTTAGTGGCGTTTAAAAGACTTTTGAATAGGCATATATGCAGGAAATGGAAGGATATGGTTATGTGCAAGTAGATTAATGATCGTCTTCGCATCATTAAATGACATAGCAAGGTTGAGTGGTCAATTCCTGTTCCTACTTTGTATGTTTGTAAATCATGTCTCATTAAATAAAAGTCCCCGCCTTGGATTCATCTGTCCATTCATTGTATATGTTGATTAATGTTTTGTAATTTTGTTGCAGTCACCCTCGATAATGGTTATTCTCTAACGCTACCCCCACAACCATTTCTCTGAACTTGGTATCATTCACAGATGTCAAATGTGAATCATTTATGTTAATTGCAAAAGGTAATTATCCCAACATTGATCCTCGGGGAACACTATTACCCGCTTTCTTTCATTGAAAAGCTACTCTTTGTTCCCACTCATTCCAGTCAAAGCCAGCCAGCAAACTATTTTAATACATGAATTTTTCTGTCATAATTCATTATCTATTGTGTGGGTTGGAAATCTAGATAAATTACATCTGTTATAATTGTCTACTCTGTCTCCTGTGGGAAATTCAATTAAGTTAGCCATGCTATGCCATTCCTTTTTAAAGTCATAACTGTTTGAGATTTTTCTATTCTTTGCTTCATTATTCCATTATATTTTTTACTACAGATGATAGGTCTATAATTCCCAAATTGCATTGTACTCTCTTAAATACGGACATTATTCTAGCTAACTGCCAGTCCTCCGGTTTGCCATTTTCTAATGTATTATTAAATATATAATGACTGGATGCAATTCATTAGGGCATGTTTCAAATTTTCATACTGTCTTTCCAGCTGACATGAGATCCCTTACCCTGGCAATGGTAAGACCATTTTTGTATTTTACTCTCTAGCACCCAGTCCCGTCCCCCCCCCTCTTTCCTACCAAGCTTGGAATGGTGCATGTGCTTACAGTGCTGATGACTTTTCATGTATTAGGAGTTTCCTTCTCATTCTAAAGTGTGATATCAGTACCTACAAATCTTGTGTGCAGTCACTGGGAGTAAAACTATTGCATAAAGGCTGTAAAGCCAAACACTCCCCTGTTTAAGTGGGGCAGACATCCTTAAATTAAAGGGGGAAAAATACCAATTTGCTGGAGGAATTGAGCTGGAATTGGGCAGCATCTGTGAAGAGAATGGACAGATCACGTTTCAAGCCGATCATTGAAGAAGGGTCCTGACCCAAAACAACATTCCTTCCAGTGATGCTGTCTGACCCCCTACGCTCATCCAGCACTTTATTTGCTGACAATTCCAACATCTGCAGTTTTTTGTGTTTCCTTAAACTAAAGGCATTTGAGCTCTTAATTCATTATCACTTGCCAATAAATAAAGTGGGAGCTTGCCCATATGCCTTTTGGGTCTCCTGCCAACATAGTCTGACAGCTATTCTGTGCATACCACCAAAATCTATTTCACTGTTCCACTTTCAACACCAAATAGAATTTTACCAATTCTTGAGCTTGGCAATTAGTGTTGACATTGGGGTTGCAATTTTTTTAATTCCAGACTAGGAACTGGGTTGGAACACTCAACACCAATCGAATTATCTTGTAGCAGGTGAAGATTTTTACACAATCAATTTTGGCTGAAGTCAAACCTCACTTATGGAGATAGAATAACATCTTTCATGTCCTTCCCTTGAAAATTGCCATTTTGAACAAGTTGCATAAATACACTAGTTATGAACTAAGTAACTTGATTCAAACTAGTGAGAACTGTAATGTTATTTTACAAAATGTTGGCATTACAGCATCATTGAGAATATCATTAGTTTTTATGATTGAGGTTCTTGCTCAAAGGTTGTTATTTCAGAAGACCAAAACCAAGATATTTGCAAATTTCTTAATGCCTTGTTTATCTAGAAAACCCAGAGCCCATAACAGGACGTAGGAAGTGAGAATTTTTCAGAGAAACACCTCAAATGCATTTCCGTATATTTTTAGATACTGCACAGCTGTAGAAAGTTATAACACATAAAATTCTAAGTAATTCATAGTAAATTCCACTGCAGTAACAAGATAAATATTTTTTAATTGTAAAAATAGGTTTTGTTTATTCTGCATGAAGCTTATTAGACATGCATTGCCGCATTAGCTATTTTGTATGTTAATATTTTTAAATACTGGTAGCCAGTTGATCAGTATTTCTAAGAACAATAAAGAATGAGGCTCCTAAAATTGCAAAAAATGTTGACATGTTTCTGAAATGCATTTTGCTGTTGGTTTATTCTATAAATAAGGATGTAAATTGAAGGGCTTAAATCTTGTTACTGAGCATGTGCATACTGTGGGGTAAACCACTGTTTTACATCCTTTGTTTTAAGGTAATATTTTTGGTTGTGCAATTCAAGTTTAATGATCTGAGGGTTGTAGATATGTGCACCACTTTAGCAAGAAGTAGATGTCATGTGCTACCGGCTGTGAAATGATGGATTTTTGTGAAGGGGAGAATGGGAATCTAATCTAAACAATGCCATACGAATATACCGATCCTGACAAATAACATTGGAGGTAGAAAAAGTGCATGTATAAAGAGAAAGGGTGAATCTTTCTTGCTAAGTATGGCTAATTGAGCTGCTGGCTTTTAGCCTTTGAAACGTATTAAGTCTCAGATTTCAGTTTATTTGCTATCGATCGTCAGTGAACCCCCCCCCCGTCTTGTTCAAATTCGCATGGAATCACCACATGGATCCTACGTAATTCAGAAGTAGACTAAAATCTGCAGTTGAGATTAAATACCTGCAAATTTGGAGACAAGGGGAAAAGGCAGGTTCTCAATTATTTTATTTTTTAATGTTTTAAATTATTTATATGAGATTGTTTTTAGTTTTGTAAAAATTTCCATTAGTTTTTCAAAATTCTTAACATGTTTGCCATTGGTCAGAGACTCTGTCCCATATTTTTATTGCTTGAGGTATAATTACCGCTGCTACCTCTGTAGTCACATTTGTGTGGAGGACCAGTGAGACAGGGTTTGCATCTACTCAAGGTGAATCCAGGTGTGCCAGGATGGTGGAAGCTGATGAGTTCCGTTCAGTCCATTCAGATCAAAAACTGAGAACCTGCTGAGGGAGCTGTAAGATATCAGGCAAGGATGTGATATCCAGCCTTTTATATTAGAAAATGAATGAACTAGATATATTTTGAGGGCTGAAGTGAAATCATGCAAGTTTCTTGCATATATTTCGCAAACCTTGGTGAATTCAGTAATAGTTCAAGGAAATAGTTTGGGTGCATTTGAGAGGACTACAGGTAAAAATCTGAAGCAGATGGGCAAAAATCATTTCACGGATATATAATGGCATGAGGTACACGCGGAGTGTAATTGTTGACAGGAAGCATCTGGGGAATAAGAGGGAGCGAGTTAACATTTGGGGTTAGTGACTGTCAGGACTGAGTAAAGTGAAGGTGGACAGAGAGGAGGCCTGCCATTGGCTGGAAGGGAGGCGGTATTGAACACAGAAGAAATAGTGTAGGGTTATATAAATGTGTTATATAGAGAATAAGCTATTTTTAAAGAAGGTATAAAAAAATGAATTCTATCTGGAATTGAAAGCGAAAATGTCATATTATTGAGCTTGTTCAGCAGGCAATGTTGGAAAATGTTTTGCAATTGAGTTTAATCAACAGAGTGGAAGTAGTTCAGAGCATGCAAGTGACAAGTAATTATAAACTGGAGTTGTGCTTGTGGGTTGTGTTTTAGAAAGCGGTCACCCTATCTGTATTTAGTGTCAGGATGCTCAGGTTAGTGAGCAGAGAATGCAATATAATTTTTAAAAATGCAAATAAATTAGTGCTTCAGCTGAGGTGATATGGGTGCTGTATAATGGGTGGGGAGGAAGTAAAATGGTAGGCATTTGCATGGGGAATTGGCATTTGTAGAGATAGAAAAGTGATCCAGTGTATTCTCAAGGGATTCATTTTGGAATGCATGAGCCATCATGATGGAAATTAGATGATCGTGTGAACGTGAAGATGAGGTCTAAACAACCTATCCTGGTCCTGAGTGGTGAGAGTTGAGGTGGACACAATATCTGTGGTTGATGGTACTGATGACTTTGGAAAAGAATCTATGGTTGAGGAAGAAGGAAGATTTGCCAGAAGTCTTGATGGAGGACTAGAATTGAGGCCTTAAAGAAATTGGTATGGGAGGAAATGTGTCAACTGTGGGAACCTTGACTCACTCGATATTGGTGATTGGCCCATCGTCTGCAGTGGAGATAGAGAAGTTGTGCAAGAGTGGGGAAATGACTGAAGTAATGTGGGAGGAGCAGGTGAAAATTCAGGCAAGAGCAGGCAGCACTCTAATCAGTGTATTGGAGGTAGGGAATCTGGACAGGACCGAACAAAAAAAAATCCACAAATTCCAAAATTGGATAGACCTCAAAACCAAATAGATTTTAGGGTGGCACAGTGGCGTAGTGGTAGTTTTGCTGCCTGACAATGCTTGCAGTGCGGCACGGTGGCGCAGCAGTAGAGTTGCTGCCTTACAACGCTTGCAGCGCCAGAGACGCAGGTTCAATCCCGACCACGGGTGCTGTCTGTACGGAGGTTATATGTTCACCCCGTGACTGCTTGGGTTTTCTCCGAGATCTTCAGTTTCCTCCTACACTCCAAAGATGTACAGGTTTGTAGGTTAATTGGCTTGGTTTGTCTACTTGGTATAAGTGTAAATTGTCACTAGTATGTGTAGGACAGTGTTAATGTGCGGGGCTTGCTGGCCGGTGCGGACTCGGTGGGTTGAAGGGCCTGTTTCCGCGCTGTATCTCCAAGCTAAACTAAACTAAACACCAGCCATTAACTGGAATCACTGATAGACCATAACAGATAAGAACAAGTTTCCTTACCTAAAGGCCTTTGGTGATCCGTTTGGATTTTTATAAGTAATCAGTGAACTTTATTAATTTCATATTTAGAATTCTAAGTTTCCAGTACAACTGGTTTTGGTCTACAGAATGCTCATCCAATCATTAGAAACATGGCACTCGCCTTTGGAGAATGGAAAAACTATAGTTTGAAGGAATAAGCCATTGAAGTAATAAATATTAATGTTTTTGAGGAGGTGAACTGAGAAATCTTGTTTCCTTTGTTAGTGAAGATTATTGAGAGACCGTCAATTTTTAAAAATGTGCCTGATCAGGGACAGAGATTAGTTCAAATTTCTGTAATATAATAGCAACTTGGAGTCTTCTGTGAAGTGCAGATTAAACTCAGTTTATTTTAGGCTGGTGTAACCATAGACAATTTAACCATTTGGCAGCCATTATAGTTGTTGAAACTAAAAGTGGGTGGACCATGTGTTTTTTATTTCGAATTGTAGAAGTGGTGGAGAATCTGGCTTCACTCCAATTACATACTGCAGAATGACTTGGTTTACACTAGTGTGAACTCTACAGCTAAGAAATGTTTCTGTATCCCTTCTGTTCACTTCCATTGTCTGCCATTTTTTCTGGTTCGCGTGGTACAAATTTATTAGCTTCTTTAACCCTCAACAGTAACCCCCCCCCACCACCACCATTCGCATCATGAGAGTCTTCTGCCTGGAAAATTATATTTCATGTCACCAAATTCACTGAGATGTTTGCAACAGAATATGTTCTATTTATGAATGCAATTTTTTGATCATTTTTGTCGACACAAGATAAACTCTCTAGTCGGGAACCTCTCCACACGTGTTTACCTTTGTCAATTGACCTATTGCTTTCTGCTGCTTGATGGTGGGAGGAGTGGAAATGCTAACCTCTGTTTAGTCTATCCCAACATTATGGAACAAAACCTGTCATTCTCTTGGACTACATCAGACCTCCTGCATTGTGTAAATGTTTAAATTGCACGGATGTAGTCTTTAAGAAGCTTGATTTTATGAAGGCAATCACTTCCCTGCAGATAGATGTTGGGATTGTTCATTTCCAATCGAGTCCTGTAAATGGCCATCCTGCCCTTTTGTCAGTAAAAAGCCATTCCTTCATTATCCCAATAATCCTGGAACAGAACGGCAATATTATGGGACTATGAACCATTTCATTTGCAGTAGTTCAAGTCAACATCCCAGCGCCATCATCCTGAGGGCAATAAATGCTGGCTGGTCTTGTTTATGTCAAAGGACACATAACTTTATTTTTTTAATCAAGTTACACTATTTGCCTATAGCAAGTCTGAATTTGTCTGGGTTTAGTTGCAGCTGCCCTCGCCTCCTCCAATTTCTCACATACCTGTACTTTTCATTGTGTTCCTTGCTCTCGTTAGAATTTTTGCTCCGCCCCATTTTTTTGTTACATTTATTTTGTGGTGAGAGCATTTATGAAATAGTTCTTTAATGACAGCTATTCCTTTATTTTCCTGCCCCCTTATTTCTCCTATTATTATTATCACTTCTTGACATTGCATTTATTTTTGCTATATTTCTTACATATTTGTTGAAACTTGTAATCTTTGTCCTGCTAATTTGTAACTTGACTCCTTAATCAATTTATTTAATCATTCGTTGCTGCGTTCTTAAACCACTTAATCCTCTGGTTTACTGACATTTTGGAAGTACATAATAGTACATCTATTAATGTAATCATTTCCTAATCCCCATAGTCTGCCATTGATAAATCACGTTCCTCGTGGAGTTTATATTTTTCCATGGAATGTGCACTTGTCAGAAATGCTGAAATGTTTCTTTAAATGTTTGCTATTGTTTATCTATTGAAAAACATTTTTTATCTCTATTGCTAATCTCCAGTACACTCCCAACATAATTGTAATTATGAACAGTCAAGAGTTTATTTTGTAACCGATCTGTATCTTGAATGGCTATAAGATTACTCATTAGCCCAATCTCAGATATTGTCAAACATTCCTCAGTGGCTTCATGATATATTATTCCAGAAAACCATCCTAAGTCAGTCATCCAAACTATTTTGTCATAATTTGATTTGTTGAGTCTCCACGAAGATTAAATTCCTCCATGATTATCACATTACCTTCTTTTGCTGTAAACTTTTCTGAATTAAATTTTCTCTCCAATATTGTTACTGTCATTAGAGACCTGCTAAAGTACTTCAACTGTTAACTTTTATTTTCTGCCATCTTCACCCATGCTGATTGTACTTCCTGTTCTCTGGTACTAAAACTATTCCTCTCTACTTTTGTAATCCTTTATCAGTGTTTCCTCACAGCACTCCTTTTTCATTTTTTATGCCTTGCAAATGTTATATATTTAATTCCCTTGTTCATCATGATATATTTGCGCAAATCATAAATTGGATTATAAATTGGATTATTACGAATGGAGCTATATTTAAACCTGGTCCATAGAATGTAAGTCCTGTAAAATTCCCTGTTCCATCTATGAGATTGTAAAACGTTCACAGTATTACTCTTAACAACAACGCCCACCCCCTCCTATCCTGCAATTTAAATTCATTTCCAAATCTGAAGCCCAAATCCTGAGCAACCAATGCTGCAATGCAAAGTAGCAGGCATGGACAGAGGGAACCATTTCATTCCCCCTTTTTCCACCAACTATAATTTCTTCAAGTAGTACTGTGTTCCTCCTCACTTTTCTCACTCCCGTGCGTGCTTTCAGCTCCCCACTCGCCACGTCCATTTCGAAACAAACCCGTCAGCAATTAACCCTTGCCTGTTGAATGTCAATGGTAAGGCTCCTGCCTATTGGTGTTTTCAAACCTCCCTGACTCTCAGAACATCATTCTCTCCCTGACTAGTCCCAAATCCAGATTACTACCTAACAGCTGCATGAATTAAATTGTCAGAGTAACACTTGCCCTCCTTGACACACCATGTCGGTAAAGCCCAGTGCCTCTCTATCTGAAATTCCTAGAGAGTTACTGTCTTCAAAACTGCTGTTACAGCAGCGGTGGCTGTTAGTGATCCTGCTAATTTCCAAAACCGCATTAAGCAGCTCCAACTAATCATTTGTCCAGCTATCAATATTGAGCTAGCTTATCATATAGAATAAATAGTTCTTTCAATTAACTTAATATCTATAGCTTTAACTAACCATGTTATCCATAAAGATTGGTGTAAATCACTAACAACTACCATTCATTCTGCTGCAAGTTGCACTTAAAAAATTGAACTAATGAACTAAACACTAGTCGAATTCAAATACCTTTCGCCATAAAAAAGGATTGACAACACAGGGCGGCAATGCATTCTCACCCTATGGAACTCACCACCCTATGGAACTCACTACCCCAAACCGTTAGAGACTCCTCCACACTTACCACATTCAAAACATCGCTGAAGTCTCACCTGTTCAGTACTGCCTTCAACCACTGAAGGTCACCTCACCTTCTGTCTCCTTTCTCTGTTCATTTATTTATTTACTTATTTATCTATTTATTCATTTCCCTATGTTCTCAAAATCTCTGTAAAGCGTCTTTGAGTATATGAAAAGCGCTATATAAATAAAATGCATTATTATTATTATTATTATTCTTTCTGCACTAAATTCACGTGCTGTTTATATACCTGACTCAATTCATTAAAGTTACTCTTCATTCCAGTTTACTTTATGACCACTCAAATTACTTATTGGTTATCATGAGTAAAACTTTCAAAATTATTTTTGTAAATAGTAGAAGGGTTATATTGGGCAATGAATTTTGCATCCATTGCCAAATATTGAGTACGGTGATGGAAGAAATTCCTCGTGACCTGGTACAATAAGGATGTGGAAAGACTATCTGTTTTGCCAAGAACTGCAAGGAGTCAAGAGTGTTTAATTGTCACATGCCGAAATGGAACAATGGAATTCTTACTTGACATTATTGACATTATTTCCAAATAATTAAATTTATTGCTTTTAATTTAAATTTTATTAACAAAAGTGGTTTTGACACTTGATATTAATTGTGTGTCATTGCTAATATTGAACAGCACAGTTTAATTTTGTATCTTAAACACTCCAGATGCTGAGACACCAATGCTTTGGGCAGTGGATTCTCTACATTCAACTTTAATCAGTTTGATGAAATGCCCTGAACAAAGATGGATTTCAGGGGAAAAGATTTTCCACTATAATTCGCACAGCACACGAACATTGTTAGCACAATTTAAAATTTCTTTGGCAGCATTCTGTTAATTTTCTTTTGACTATTTTCTTAATATAACAAATTGCCAGAAATTTTTGAAAATTCTTAGTAGTCCAGCAACGAGTGCGGAAACAAAAATAGTTAATGTTTCAGGTCAAAGCCCTTCACCAGTACTGCTTCCATTGATCGAATGAAAATAATGCCGGAATGTTCCCGCTTCATTTACAGTATTTCCAATTTTGTAATTCCAGGATATCCGACATCAAGCCAGTGACTTCCCTTGTAAAGTAGCCAAGCTTCCAGAAAATAGAAATCGGAACAGATATAGAGACGTCAGTCCGTGTAAGTGCGGGGAAAGGGGTCTTAATTACTGTAAAATGTGAGCATGTAATACATTTCCATTTCCTGCTGAGTGGAGTCCAAACAATATGCAACTAATCCATAAAATAAAATGCTAATTGACAATGTAGAGCTGAAAGTTGATGTATATATGAAATGTGTTCTAGTTGATTATTGGCTTAAAACCTATGATTTACTCATTTTGTCTCCACTTATAGTCTAGAATGTTTACCCCCATTTTTCAAAAAAAGCCGGAGGAAATAAGCTAAAAGTCACGATGTTCAGCTATGGTTTTTATTCTTTTGGCAATTATAAATGTGACTTAAACATCAATATTTTGACCTTTATTACATTAAGATATTTTCAAGAAAAATATGCAATAGCCGAAACGCTTTGCATTAAAAAATATTAGCTCTATAATTAGGGCATGTATTGTTTCTCATTGCAACAATTATAGCTACAGTATTTCTGTAAATAAATTTTTACTAGGCATGCCCAAGATTTGTATTTCTGAACTTCTCAAGACAGATGTAGATGTATATCAATGATTTGATTTGCACTGTCCACTATAAATGGCGGGGAACGGTGGCGACGGCATGGACCCGTTGCCGGGCGGGAAGCGTCTCCCAGAGCCATGGGTGGGCGAGAATGGACAGGGAGAAGGCACTGACCTCGGCCACATTTCTCCTGTTGCGATTGGCGGGGAGCAGCGGGGACGGCCATCTTGTTGGACACTGCCACAGCCTCTGCGGTGCGCTGCAACATGGGAGGAAGGTCAGGCGCGGGGCATGCCGATCCTCCCACTGGTCCTCCGGGGGGGGAGTACATTTAGTAAAGTTTATAAGGTAAATTGTTTATAAAAAGTAACAAAAGTGGGTTTATTCACACCACTGGGGAATGGTGAGTAGGGTGAGCCTATAATTGTGGCGCTATCGTGTACCGTTGTTGCTGTGTAGAGGGCATGGTACACATATAAACACAAACAAACCGAGTTTTAATTGTATACTAGACCAAGTGGACCCGTTGGGCCCATTCCTCGTAGAGGGGGAACAGGGAAGGGGAGAGGGTGTCATCTCTGAGTGAGCCCTGGACTCAAAGCCTCTCCTTTATTGGTGTAGCACCCTCAACCCCCCCCCCCCCACTCAATCCCCCCTACCCCACCCCCACGTCCCTCCCCTGCCTCCAGCCCTGCCTCCACCCCCATTCCCCCCTCCCCACCCCTATTCCCCCCTCTCCTGACCCCCACCTTCCTCCCCCCACCTGACCCCCACCTTTCTCCCCACTCCCCTCTTCCCCACCCCCACTCTCTCCTGCCCCCCAGTCCCCCTTCCCCTCCTCCCCCACCCCCACTCCCCTGACCCCCTCCCCCAACCCCACTCTCCCCGACCCCCTTCCCCCACCCCCACTCTCCCCGACCCCCACCCCCTCCTCCCCCACCCCACTCTCCCCCTACCTCCACCCACTCGGCCACCACGCCCACTCCCCTCCGTGGAGCCGTTGGCTGCGAAAGGCACTTGCCAGTGCCCGTGCGTTCAACGCTGACTGCCGACGTGTGAGTCTCTGCCGGGGCGGGGCCGGAGCCGGGCGAGAGGTGAGGTGAGAGATGAGGGGAGAGGCGAGGGGAGAGGGAACGACTGAGCCCGGGTGGGCGGCAGCGCTGCCGACGGCCATCTTGTTTTGGCAAGTGAGGAGCAAATTAAGTGGAACGTGGAGATTGTGATGTCATACGCTGAGGAGTTTCAGGAAATGGGTTAGAAAATGAATTTTGAAACTTTAAAACGTCTAGCTTTAAAAATGTAGCTTCAATTTGAATGAGAGTTGTTAGAGATTATGCCCAGGATAATGGTGAGTAATGTGGTGCAAAGGTTGTGGCGCTATGGTGTACTGTTTTGGCTGTGCGAAGCACCAAAGTTATGGTGCACACAAACACACATACACACGGACAGAGAGTTTTAGTAATATAGACAGACAGACAGGTGGCTGAGTTGTGGACCATTGATACAGAAACATGAGTTCAAGTCATGTCATGCTAGCTGGAACATTTGAATTAATGTAATTAAATATCTTTATTTTAAAGAGCTAGAAATAGAAAACACAGACCACTGGGAAGGCTTTGCATGTCAGGCAGCATCTCTGAGAATTAAACAAAAAGTTAGTCTCTTCATCAGTAACCATGAAATGATCAAATTTTTGTAGAGCCCATCAGTTTTTCACTAATGTCCAAACAGTTCAGAGCAACATTTTTGAAAATGGGAGATGGTCTGAATGGTGTTGAACACTGGCAGGTTTATAGCATGAATCCACTCAAGAAATGACATGGGTCTAAAGAGCTGAGAGTTGGTTCGCAAAAGGTTGAATAATCTGGCTGTTTTCAATAATCAAGTGTATGATTTGAATGGAAAAAAAATGGAAAGTATAGTTTTTAAAAGCAGCCTTGTTTGACAGCTATTAAGAGGGTTTTGTAATCTTTCAACTTTGAGTTTTTGTACAAAAAGATCAAGAATTACAAATGTGCAGTGTACTCTTTCCTTTCATTGTTCCAACGGTTTTCATGAAAAAATATGAAGATCCTTTTTACAGAATCATAGAATCATATAGAATGAAAGCAGGTCTTTCGGCCCAACTTGCCATTGCTGACCAAGATGCCCCATCTATGCTAGTCCCACCTGCCTGCAATTGGCAAAGCTTTTCCTATCCCTTTAGCCACCCAAATGTGACCATGTTTTTGTGACCATTTTATCCCTACACCCACCCCCCCTTGCTCCAGCCCTACCCATATTCCAAGTAAAGAGTGAAAGCATTGAATTATAATAGATGCATGAAAAAAGGTCATTTCTGTAAAAAATAATAAATATTCCATCTTATTGTTATTGTCCATCTCTGTCGTTATTTTCACATTTTTGTACGGTTCCTTACCAAATTCCCTTCTAAAAATCAAAATATGCTGCCTTTGCACTTTCTCTTTGTTTTCTTGTGATGAAATATTGTGTCAAATTCCCTCGGTCTAGTTATCTTGGGATGCACATTAAGGCCCTTTCATTTGTGAATAGCTCCAGTCTTTAGTAAAGCACCCCTACACAAGCACTTGTAAGTAGTACAAGCTTGGTCTATCTAGACCTCTCTTGCACCTAGCTGACTCCCTTCCTCTTCTGACTGATGCCCTCTCCCTCGCATCATTCTATCTTGTGCTGCGTTCCAGTGGTTCCTAAATACCCATTCTTGGTCTGGTCGTCAAATCATGCCAAAACCTCGCACTGGTTAGATGTTATTTTGATGTTTTACTGAGGTGCTGTTTTAAAATTGAAAAACAAATGAGGAATTGAGTACATTTGGTGAGGAAATAGCTGTAATAATATGAATGCCAATATGAGACATTATAGAAGAGAATGAAAACAGGACACAAGATGTTTAAATTGTACGTAGGAAACATTCCAGGATATACCATGACAGATTAATTGTAAAGTGTAAGAGCCAGAAGAAGAAATGGTGCATAAGATAGGTTAGATTGTTGGAGCGAGATAACAATTATTCCAATGCAGGACTACAGAACATCAATCAGAAATCAATCTGAGATTAATGGATTTTGCCAATCCCCATTTTCCTAGATGGGTAAACACAAAATGCTGGAGTAACTCAGCGGGACAGGGACAGCATCTCTGGGGTGAAGGAATGGGTGACGTTTCGGGTCAAGACGTTTCGGGTCGAGATCCTTCGTCAGACTAGTCAGGGGAAAGGGAAACGAGAGATATAGACAATGATGTAGAGAGATGGGAATCTTTGATTTTATGCAGCCAACAACTCCAAGAAATTGCATCCTGGTTTTAAATGCAGGCCCCAGAAAAAAAGTGTCATGCCAAATGTAGGATTAAGTTAGATATGTTAAGGTTATTTTGAAGAAGCATGAGAACCTGCTTGTGATCTGGGACAATATTGGACTCATATTTACCCTTACTGTATCAATATTAACAGGAACAGTGTTTTACTTTGTTCGAGTAATGTTGAATTAGTATCCAATTCTGATATTCAGAGATGGACTTTAATGTGTAAACTACATTTTGAATTAAACTGCAAACTGTATTAAATAAATGAAGAAGGGTCTTGACCTGAAATGTCACCCATTCCTTCTCTTCAAGGATGCTGCCTGTCCCACTGAGTTACTCCAGCATTTTGGGTCTATCTTTAAATAAATTCACATGCAGTTATCAAATTTCTGCCATTATTTATACTTGTGGCACTTCTCTTTTTTTAAACCACACCCCACTGGTTAAAAACAGAAGTGCTTGTTTCATCATTTCTGTGCTGAGTTTTTTAAATATAGTATATTCAGTTGCTATATAGGAGTGTTTTTTGACCTGTAGATCAATTACCATTTTTGATGATTTTTCTGGTTTTAATGAAACTAGAATTAAAGGAGTTGGCTTTTCAATTTTACATGAACACTGATTTTTCTTTCATTTTTGTCTCATAACCAAGCAACTATAATGTACAAACTATTTCCAGCTTGGGCTAGCTGGATTATAAATTGTCCCTTCCTCACGTTTAGGTAAAATACTTATTTCTAAAGAATGTGGCATTGCGACAAAGTAAATGTATATCAGACCATTTAAGTATTACTAGCTGCTGTGGACCCATTGTGTCCAAACCTTTCCTGCATTGGTCTAACACCCTCTCCTCCCCCACTCCATCTCCCCTCAACCCCCCCTTATACCCCCTCCTCCCCCCACTCAACCACTCTATCCCCCCTCAACCCCCCTTGAGGCAGTGGCGGCTCGACGCCGACTGTCCCCTCATTCAGCGGCAGCGGCGACTCGCCAGCGATGGCCATTGCTTTGAGCAGGAAGAAGCCCTGGCGGACAAACGGCGTGCTTTGAGCGGGAAAAGCCGGCAACCAATCAGAGCGGCGGCGGCGCTCCCCCCATGTGGGACCCAGATGGAGTTTAATGCTGATAAGTGTGAGGTGCTGCATTTTGGTAGGACAAATCAAAATAGGACGTACAGGGTAAATGGTAGGGAATTGAGGAATGCAGTGGAACAGAGGGATCTGGGAATAACTGTGCATTGTTCCCTGAAGGTGGAATCTCATGTGGATAGGGTGGTGAAGAAGGCATTTGGTATGCTTGCAATTATAAATCAGAGCATCGAGTATAGAAGTTGGGATGTAATGTTAAAATTGTACAGGGCATTGGTGAGGCCGAATCTGGAGTATGGTGTGCAGTTCTGGTCGCCAAATTATAGGAAAGATGTCGACAAAATGGAGAGGGTACAGAGGAGATTTACTAGAATGTTGCCTGGGTTTCAGCACTTAAGCTACAGAGAGAGGTTGAACAGGTTGGGTCTTTATTCTTTGGAGCGTAGAAGGTTGAGGGGGGACTTGATAGAGGTTTTTAAAATTTTGAGAGGGACGGACAGAGTTGACGTGGGTAGGCTTTTCCCTTTGAGAGTGGGGAAGATTCCAACAAGGGGACATAGCTTCAGAATTGAGGGACAAAAGTTTAGGGGTAACATGAGGGGTAACTTCTTTACTCAGAGGGTGGTGGCTGTATGGAATGGGCTTCCGGTGGAAGTGGTGGAGGCTGGCTCGATTTTATTATTTAAGAGTAAATTGGATAGGTATATGGATAAAGGGTTATGGTCTGAGTGTAGGTAGATGAGACTAGGTCAGGGAGAGTGGTCGGCGTGGACTGGAAGGGCCGAACGGGCCTGTTTCCGTGCTGTAGTTGTTATATGGTTATATGGTTATTATATGGAACAGCGACCAAGCGGGAGGTTGGAGCCAATCAATCAACCCCATGTGGGGGGGGGAGACAATCAGGCGCGCCGGACCCTACGTGGAGGGGAGGTGGTAGAGCCAATCAAATGGCAATCTCAAAATGGCAACCCTCCCCCAACTGCGCACGCGCAGATCTGGCAGCCATCTTACCGACGTGACGCATGATGAACACGTACGAATTAGATCAACGGGTCCCAACTGTGCATGTGCGGACCCATTGGGTTCCTATTGTGACGTCGCACGCGACTGACAGGCACGGCAAGTGGAAAAGGGATTTATTAAAGTTTAAAAAGTCAATAACTTTTTAAAAATAACAACAATTTGAACGAGACTTCCACCAGCACAACGCAGGCCAATGGTGAGTAAGGTGGGCCTAAAATTATTGCGCTATCGTGTACTGTATTTTGGGAACAACATACATACATACAAGTATAAGAAAATAACTGCAGATGCTGGTACAAATCGATTTATTCACAAAATGCTGGAGTAACTCAGCAGGTCAGGCAGCATCTCGGGAGAGAAGGAATGGGTGACGTTTCGGGTCAAGACCCATACATACAAGATGAGAGTTTTATTGATAAAAATATAGATAGATGCCCTTTCTGTGCTACAAATAGCTTGATTGGTACTTCCTATGTGCCTCTGTTACCAAAAATATAGCAGATATAGAATGCTCACGGCTCTTGTTTTTTTTTAAAGTTGATCACAGTCGAATAAAGCTGCGGCAGGGTGATAATGACTACGTTAATGCAAGCTTGATTAAAATGGAGGAGGCTCAAAGAAGTTACATACTAACTCAGGTCAGTATTCGTAAGAATGGCACATGGCTGAAAATAATCATCTAAAAAAAAATTGTTTTTTTAAAGATTAAATTATTACACGTTCTCACTTCCTTTTCATAACATGGGGCATTTGGCATAAGTGGTCAAAACATAATGTGAACCTGAGATGGTCCATTGAATAGATCTTCCTGACCCCAGTCCCTCTGCCTGGATCTTCTACCTGCAGTACCCAAGCCAGTGATTCCCTTGTCCAATTGTGGAAAGGGGTGTTATTTAAATATCCAGGAGATTTACAGATCCCAAAACTGCCTTGAATTTCCAATGTCTCAAATTGCATTGCAATCTCTGCACCATTCTGCTGCTTATAGGTTGCACTTCAATCTTTGCACCTTCCTCCTGTTTTACATTCATTGTTGCATTTATTATTATATCTGTCATTACCAAGTATACTATTTACTCTGGACTTCATGCAAACAAGAAATTTACATAGAAACATAGAAAATAGGTGCAGGAGGAGGCCATTCGGCCCTTCGAGCCAGCACCGCCATTCATTGTGATCATGGCTGATCGTCCCCAATCAATACTCCGTGCCTGCCTTCTCCCCATATCCCTTGATTCCACTAGCCCCGAGAGATCTATCTTACATTGAGCTCTATGGTTTTTTAGGTTGAGATCCTGCATCAGTACTGAGTGTAGAGGAAAGATAGCCAGTATGTAGAAGTGAGAGGGAGAGGTGAGATAAGAGCCGGGGAGGTGATGGATGAAAATAAAAGGAGGTGGTGGGGGTGGGGGGCAGAGAAGATGGAACTAGCCCTCACTGTCCCCTAGCTCTTTCCCCATCAACTGTAGGTGAAGCAAATATATGCAGATCCTTGTCCCTTCACCACCTCCCTCTCTACCATCCAGGAACCCAAGTTGCCCTTCCAGGTGAGACAGGGAATCAATGAAGCTCCTCCAACCTGATCTATTGCTTTTGATGCTACTGTAGTCTGTTAACAATTTCCGGCTTGGGGGTGGGTGCTCTATGTAAATCATTACGGTTTATCTACACAGTTTTGAAATGGCGTGAGTTTATTCTAATCCTGGTTTAAAAGAAATAAAGCTTGTCTTTATATAAACTTTCACAAGCCCTATATTTTGTAGCCACAAACTATAACTTTATAGCCACTGTAGCAGTTACTGATAAGGGTACCCATATTGTGTATGACAAAGAAATATGGTAATAAATAGCCACACAGCAAAATCCCTTGAATGTTGCCTGCAGTCGAAGCATTGACACTGATGGCTTTTTGTGTCTAGAGGTATATTTAATATCCTTCAGAAAATATATAGATGGATCTATACTTAGATACATACCTGATATAATAATATTTTACATACCTGAATACCTACAACAATGTAGCAGAATTTGAGACTTGGATTATAGGTAAGTGGTTTAGCCTGCATGTTCTGAAGCAAAAGAGCTAACACTAAATACAGAGTGCCTTCCAGTTGAATGATCCATAAGAGCATTTTAATAATCTGTATAGAGTTTTTTCCACTTGGTAACAATTGTATTATTTTCCTCTGTCTCCCATTCCCATTCTCATCCCCCAAAAAGATGTTCTGTACTGGTAATTCTATGTCACTGCATGGAAGAAATGTGAATGAAACTGTGGTTCTGGAAATGTTGAGATACTTATAATTCTATGTAAATTCGTACCTATTTTAATAAGAGTCCTGAGTTGAATATATTTTGGCTCCTGATCATTTTGTACCTACAATGCTCCTTTCTAAAACCCATCTTCTATCATTCTTAAAGTTTCTAAGTATCAGTTTTTATGTTCAAGCTGTCTGCTCGTAAATAGGATAACAATAAAGTTTTTTGTACCTTGGATTGGCAGAGCATGCCTGCAGTGTACAAAAAAATTAATCTGTTACTTTTACAGGGACCTCTTCCAAATACGTGTGGCCATTTCTGGGACATGGTTTGGGAGCAAAAGTCTCGGGGAGTGGTGATGCTCAACAGATTAATTGAAAAGGGATCAGTAAGTAGTATCTGCACTCATTTCATAAAGCGCCGTGTGGTGTTGTTGAAAATGTGAATCTTCAGTTAAGATATGTAATTAATTTATCAAATTAATCAACTGTAAAAAATTAATTGTAGTTTAATCTACCGTCTTGATTGATTATAATGGTGACTGAAAGAACTACTTTAGACCATTATATTGGAACAAAAAGCTATTTTGCTAAGTCATGTGGTATTAACAGACCTTGATAATTGAATGTAATCATATGCATCTATCTTCCTCTACCTGAAAATAACTTTGGTGCTCATGCCATTTGTTAACAGAAGAACCTGATAATGGGATGACCTGCATTTGTTCTTTCTCCCTTTTATCAATTTGGTGTTGGATTGGAAGCAGTCAATTATGCATATTAGAAAGGATGGATAAATATCATTGCATCAAGAGCTTCTTAAGTGTTTTGGCGCATAAAAAAATTACTGCATGAAATGTCTTTCCCAAAATTTGTATTTTCCAGCCAGAAATAAAAATATTTATTGAATGTCAGAGCTTGTTTGGCAGTAAGACTGTGCTTTATTGAAACTTAATATAATAATGCTGTGTTATTTCACTTCGAAAAGTAGAAAGTTTGAATGTCGGTTACAAGGTCATGCCAATTTATCCAGTCATTTTGTAATTCCAGGTAAAATGTGCACAGTATTGGCCAAGTAAGGAAGAAGTGGACATGTTTTTTCCAGACACACAGTTCAAGTTAACATTGATTTCAGAAGATGTAAAATCATACTACACAGTACGACAGTTGGAGGTTGAAAACCTTGCAGTAAGTGCATCAACAAATATTTAATCTTGGTTTTTGTAAATTTTGTATTGTTTAGATCCCTTTACAGTTAATAGTATTGCCTTAATTCCCACTGCAGAATATCAAGGGAAATGGTGACCAAAGTTAGTTGAAGCCATTTAATATCCCCTCATAATTATGCTGTTTGCAGGTACAAACCCAACAATTAATAAAATGTTATTCTTTCAAGCTTAGCAAATGTAAAAGGTTTCCTGTGCTGATTGATGTAAAAGCTTGTGCAGAGGTAACACAGAAGAAAACTATTTATTTCTGTCGGAATTAGTCAACAAAGAAATCAAATGCATTGCTCATTGTCTTCTATTATAATGAATCAGGGATGATAGATCTTTTGATTCATTAGATAGGTATCTTTTGGAACAATGTATCTGGGGTTTTGTTTTGAGACTCTCAGACTAAATATCTATGTACACACAGCTATTATTAATCCTAGAAAATGGCAATTGGATTACGCTGAAAAACATTTATTTGAATTAGTTTCTCAATTTGTGGCCAGTAGCAGATTAGATTAAGCTTTCATGGGTATTGATTTTTTAAAATTTTAATTCATGCACTTTCAGTAGATTTAAAGGAACAGCAAATGGGACATGCACGAACGCATGTCATTTTGTGAATTAACCAAGTTAATCAATTTTCCTGACGTTGATTCATGGATTAAGAATGAAGAACCCTGTTCTTTGAATGCTCTTGTCTTTAGCATTTCCCAAAGCAATTTAATTTCAATTTTCCTTCAGCATCTCAGACAAAAGAAACCATCTCTGTTATTTAATAAGCAATAGCCCATTAGAAACAGAAAAAAAAAAAAAAAAAGAAGAAAAAAAAAAAAAAAAAAAAAAAAGAAACAGATGGAAAAAAAACATCAGTTGGATCTTTGGAACTGGCTAAATATTTGAAAACTGAACATGTGTAGGAAGGAACTGCAGATGCTAGTTTATACCAAAGGTAGATTCAAAATGCTGGAGAGGCAGTGCTGACCTGCTGAGTTACTCCAGCACTTTGTGAAGACTGAACATGGCAGGTTATTACACTACAGAAACACTGAAAGATTGAACCTCATTTTTAAAATTTGAATCTGGCTGAAAACTGTGACTCAGTTCCAGATAAAAGACAAGACATTACATAGAATAAGTGACATACTAAAGCACAATAAATTACATACAAAAGCACAATAAATTACTTACAAAAGCACAATAAATTACATACAAAAGCACAATACATGGTTTAAAACCAAGAATTAAAAAAGTCAGTGTCCTACAACGAGACAACTATACCAATGTCTCCACAGCTGGGATTGGTAGCGTGTAGTGCTCAACCATATGTTTCATAAAGGCAAGATTTCATTTTCAGAGTCATTAATCAGCCAAATAAATTTATATATAAGATTTTCTAATACAGTTTGCAAAGTATTGACTCCTGCAGCCACAATCATTTCACTTGCACTACACCATCTAGGTGCCAAACCATTGGATTAGTATAGGCTTAACACATCTTGGAGACCATTAATCTCCAGAATTACTTTTACCTAATTTATAACATGCAACCTATGTTATGGATTAATTGTTAACTGTTTCTCTTTCCACAGATGCTCCTTGATCTGCTTGAGTTTGTCCTGCATTTTTGTTTTCATTTCAGATTTACAACATGCAGTTTCTTAGATTTTTTTCATAAAAAAGACTAAGTATGTTTTTGTAACGTTTTCTTTATAATAGTTAAGGTGACCAATCTGGAAATCAAAAGATTGTGATTGTTTGACTGTAAACGTAGTTCTATTCAATTTCACAAAGTCCAATTTATTTTCTGTTCTGAAGCTTGATGGGCCCATGAATTAATCCATAACATAGGTTGCATGTTATAAATTAGGTAAAAGTATTTCTGGAGACTAATGTTCTCCAAGATGTGTTAACACTATACACTAATCCAATGGTTTGGCATCCATTAAGAATGGAAAGCTGAGTGTATTTCTTTAGCATTCCCTTAAGTAAAGTTGATTCTCAGAACACCCAAAATAACAGGATTTTTGAGATGCAGTTGTCCACTTGTAGAGTACAGAACACACAATATGACAAAGCTACTGTTGTGAATATAATGGGGAAATTACTTTTTGCACTTGCATTTTGCTATTGCATTTTCATTTCTATAATTAAAGAACATTCGTTTTCATAAGACAAATTGTATTTTAGTTCAGTTAGCATAATAACATTAATTTATTTTAAATGCTTTGGGATATGTGTATGTACTTCAATTGTAAAATTATCACTAAACCATTTCAATGCCTGGTTGTATTTATTCTTTCATTTGTCTCTCTACTTATTTAGACCAAAGAAACCAGGGAAATTTTGCACTTTCATTATACCACATGGCCTGATTTTGGAGTTCCAGAATCTCCTGCTTCATTCCTTAACTTCCTTTTCAAAGTGAGGGAATCTGGCTCACTGAATCCAGAGCATGGGCCTATAACAGTTCACTGCAGTGCAGGAATAGGAAGATCTGGCACATTCTCACTGGTTGATACCTGTCTTCTGCTGGTATGTACTATTATAATGTTGCATTACATTTCATGCAGAGTTTTTTTTTTAAAGCTTAAAAATACAATAATATTATCAATGGTTGAGGCTGACTTTGAGTGTGACATTATTACTCTAAATATCTGTGGTATGTTGCTACACGCATAGAAGGAGGTTTACCAGTCAAACGATAAACTGCTCTTCCTGTACAAACAGTTGATATGAAGAAAAACGGCTGAATTCCCAGCAGTACATTTTATATATATATATATATATTTATTTTGGGAGGGGAAAGTAATATTATTAACCAATAAACATTTCTAAACTTTAAGAAAATAAGGGGGGAAACAATGCAGGTGTCAGCTCCTCCAAGCGATGGCTTGTTTGAAAGTCTCCACTAAAATAATACATCTAATTTGTTCATGAACTTATCTCTGGGGAAAAGAGTTTTTAAATTTATTTGTATTTCTGAGGCTTGGACTATTTACACCAGGCATCTCAGGGCATTGGAAAAATACCACTGAAGCTGTCTCCACAATATCCCCCAAATTCATTGGAATGATGAAGAAACCAACATCACAGTCCTCTCCCAGAACAACACCCTAGTATTGAGGCCATATTTACACTAAGTGGCTTTGTTAGATAGGCTAAACAGATCTTCAAAGCAGAAGCACTGTCATGGTAAGAGATTACCAAGCTGATAGAAGAAAGGCTTCAAGAATGTGCTGCAAGCCTCCTTGAAATGCAATAACTCTTCCGGTTGCTAGGAATCTCTGACCTATGACTGCTCAAAGTAGAGAAGGATAATTTGAATGACGTTGAGAATGTCGAGCCACTCATTGGGAGTAGACAAAAATCCCACCCAAACGGCAGACGTAGTGCACCATCTCAAGCTGTCCCAACTATGTGCCCCATCAGGAAGTTGCTGGTCCATCTGTGGAAAAGCCTGTAGTTCCAACCTTGCCTCTTCAGCTCCCACAAAATGGAGCGGAACAAGTTATCCTCAATTTAAGGGACTGCCCAGGGGATACTAATTCCAGCTAGTGAATACTCATGTCTACAAAGATGGCAATTTATGACACATTTTGCAAGTTCAGAAAATGGTTCTATGGACATTATTGCACATCCTGAAAGTTACAAACATTGTAGCATTAGGAGTTACATGATTTCTATAGAATGAATAATAGACAATAGGTGCAGGAGTAGGCCATTCGGCCCTTCGAGCCTGCACCGCCATTCAATGTGATCATGGCTGATCATTCTCAATCAGTACCCCGTTCCTGCTTTCTCCCCATACCCCCTAACTCCGCTATCCTTAACAGCTCTATCTAGCTCTCTCTTGAATGTATTCAGAGAATTGGCCTCCACTGCCCTCTGAGGCAGAGAATTCCACAGATTCACCACTCTCTGACTGAAAAAGTTTTTCCTCATCTCTGTTCTAAATGGCTTACCCCTTATTCTTAAACTGTGGCCCCTGGTTCTGGACTCCCCCAACATTGGGAACATGTTTCCTGCCTCTAACGTGTCCAACCCCTTAATAATCTTATACGTTTCGATAAGATCCCCTCTCATCCTTCTAAATTCCAGTGTATACAAGCCTAGTCGCTCCAGTCTTTCAACACATGACAGTCCCGCCATTCCGGGAATTAACCTAGTAAACCTACGCTGCACGCCCTCAATAGCAAGAATATCCTTCCTCAAATTTGGAGACCAAAACTGCACACAGTACTCCAGGTGCGGTCTCACTAGGGCCCTGTACAACTGCAGAAGGACCTCTTTGCTCCTATACTCAACTCCTCATGTTATGAAGGCCAACATTCCATTGGCTTTCTTCACTGCCTGCTGTACCTGCATGCTTCCTTTCAGTGACTAATGCACTAGGACACCCAGATCACGTTGTACGTCCCCTTTTCCTAACTTGACACCATTCAGATAAAATCTGCCTTCCTATTCTTACCACCAAAGTGGATAACCTCACACTTATCCACATTAAACTGCATCTACCAAGCATCCGCCCACTCACACAACCTGTCCAAGTCACCCTACAACCTCATAGCATCTTCCTCACAGTTCACACTGCCACCCAGCTTTGTATCATCTGCAAATTTGCTAATGTTACTTTTAATCCCTTCATCCAAGTCATTGATGTATATTGTAAATAGCTGTGGTCCCAACACCGAGCCTTGTGGTACCCCACTAGTCACTGCCTGCCATTCTGAAAGGGACCCATTTATCCCCACTCTTTGCTTTCTGTCTGTCAACCAACTTTCTATCCATGTCAGTACCCTACCTCCAATACCTTGTGCTCTAATTTTGCCCACCAATCTCCTATGTGGGACCTTGTCGAAGGCTTTCTGAAAGTCGAGGTACACCACATCCACCGGCTCTCCTCTGTCAATTTTCCTAGTTACATCCTCAAAAAATTCCAGTAGATTAGTCAAGCACGATTTCCCCTTCGTAAATCCATGCTGACTCGGAACGATCCTGTTACTGCTATCCAAATGCTCCGCAATTTCGTCTTTTATAATTGACTCCAGCATCTTCCCCACCACTGATGTCAGACTAACTGGTCTATAATTTCCCGTTTTCTCTCTCCCTCCTTTCTTGAAAAGTGGGATAACAATAAGCAGCTTCCTAATACAGTACCATCTTCAGCAGCTTGCATCATTTGCAAGCACAGGCCCAGGAAACTGGATTATTCTTGTGATTTTGGTTAATATCTGGAGCACCACATTGAATGTGGGTTATACGTATTGAGAGATTAGTTTTAAAATTAGATTCATTAAAAATTATACAAATGATTCTTTAGAGGATATTAATTAATACAGTTGTCATTTGTTAGAATAGGGTGTTTGATCCTTTTGCAATCTTGCCCTCCATCCCTTACACTTGAACACTCACTCTTCTAAGTATTCTTATGTGCTGCTCCTTGACCTCTGCCAATTTCCTTTTAGCTCCCATCTCCCATCAAAGCTAGAATGTTTAAGAAATTGAAATTGAGCACTAGACTATAATTTTTATTCTTAATATTGGTTTAATTCTTCTTGACAGATGGATAAACGGAAAGAACCTTTGTCTGTGGATGTTAAGCAAGTTTTATTAGAGATGAGAAAGTATCGTATGGGTCTCATTCAAACAGCTGATCAGATGCGTTTTTCCTACATGGCTATTATTGAAGGGGCAAAATTCATCATGGGAGATCCTTCCGTACAAGTGAGCATTCCAGTTTTATTTATTGGTTTGGTTGTTACCAAAAAGCTTGCATTAATAAAGAAACTTGCATGCCCTCACCCATATTAAATATTACTTCAACAATTTTGTTCTGAAAGAGGTGTATAAAATCATGAGAGGAATAGATCGGATAGATGCACAGTCTCTTGCCCAGAATAGGTGAATCGAGGACCAGAGTACATAGGTTTAAGGTGAAGGGGAAAAGATTTAATAGGAATCTGAGGGGTAACTTTTTCACACAGGATGGTGGGCGTATGGAACGAGCTGCCGGAAGAAGTAGTTGAGGCTGGGACTATCCCAACGTTTAAGAAGCAGTTAGACAGGTACATGGATAGGACAAGTTTGGAGCAATATGGACCAAACACGGGTAGGTGAGGCTAGTGTTGCAGGGGCATGTTGGCCGGTGTGGGCAAGTTGGGCCAAAGGGTCTGTTTCCGCACTGGATCACTCTCTGACTCTAATTACAATAGCTGCCTTGTGTACAGAAAAGTCTGCAATTTTTTTTCAAATTTTTATTAGATCACTGACAACTTTGAATTCTGCTGGGGAGTTTTTTGAAATGCAGCTAAACAGGCAGATGGGGATTTCATGTTAATAAGCTATCTGAAAGTCAACATCTTCATCAAAGTTGCAGTCTCGCCCTGGTGCATTGAGATGTGTTTTGGTCCGGAGGGGATACTGCAACTGTGGCTTTCGAATCCATTGCAACAGATACTGGTGTTACAAAGGAAAATGGCCCCAAGATGCATCATAGGAACAACATCAAAAAGGTTTATGCTGACCCACAATATATAGTACAACAGTGGACCAAAAGGTTTATGCTGACCCACAATATATAGTACAACAGTGGACCAAAAGGTTTATGCTGACCCACAATATATAGTACAACAGTGGACCAAAAGGTTTATGCTGACCCACAATATATAGTACAACAGTGGACCAAAAGTATTTGCCACGGATCATTATAAAAGACGAGCAAATAGTTGATGGGTAGAGAAGTTTTTAGGATCTGGATCTCCCCAATGCCAACCATTTAAACTCTCCTTCCAATTCCCATACTGACCTTTCTGTCCTGGGCCTCCACCAGTGCCAAAGTGAGGCCACAAGCAAACTGGAGGAACAGCATCCCTTATTCTGCTGGGGTAGCGTACAAACCCAACGGTATGAACAATGAATTCTCCAATTTGGTTAACAAACTAACAAACACGCTCCCTTGCTTCTACTCCCTGGGCAGATGGAAACTTCGAAAGCATTCAATGGGTATCTTCTGGAACAATGAGAAAAACAGAAGAATAAATGTTTTGAATAATGAGCTAACTTGATTATATCCTCAAATTCTTTCCTCTATAAATAAGGAACAATGGAAAGAGCTTTCTAATGAAGACCTTGCACCACCACCAGAACACAGTCCTCCACCTCCGAGGCCCCCAAAACGTGCAACTGAAATGCCCAATGGAAAAGCACAAGATGACAGGATATGTTTTACAGACCCAGATGAGAGAACATGTGAACAAAAAGTGGAAGATATCGCTGATGGCAAAATAAACCAACTTGCCAAGTCACAAACAGAAAGGTATGTACAAAGACAATTTGTCCCTCATCAGTTGTAGTGGCGCAGTTCACAATTGTTCTGGGGCTTGAGGCTTTTTTTCCTTTCATGAATTGTATCGTGCTTCTAAATGACTCAGATTAGAAAATATTCACGAGAGAAAAAAATTGCTGCTGATGCATGGTATATAATTGTTAAATCAGGGATATTGATCAGCAATCTTGAGTATGTTTGCTAATGAATCTGCAGACTTGGCCAGGATTATTGCTGTATCTTTGTAAGTCTTGTAATTTGCAGGCAATTAGCATGGGGAAGTTGTTGAAAATATGTACTAGGTGTCCTAAATGCAAGGTTTTGCATTCTTGAACAATTGTGATAAGGGGAGAGCAAAAACAGTAAGCTAAGAAACATAATGGGGCAAGCAGCATCTATGGAGGTCAACGTTTCATTCCACCAGCTTCCACATCCAAATCCATCATTTGCTGCCATTGTTGCCAGCTCCAGCACGATCCCACCACTATTCACATCTTCCTTTCTCCCACTGCTCTCCACGGGAATCTGGACGTCTCATCCTTCCTAGTTCCCAGTCATTTTCCCCTGCTGTTGATGGCAGTCTAACACCTGTCCCTTCACAACCCCTTCCCCATCACTTTTCAGGGTCATAAACAATATTCCAGGGAAAGTGCTTTTGCCTCCTAAGTTGGTCTGCTGCATTTGGTGCAAATTGGTAGAATAACTACTTGAGACACGGGACTGCAGATGCAGGAAACAAGCTTGTTGGGGGATCTCAACGGGTCAGGCAGCATCCTTAATGTTCTAGGTTGAGACCCTGCACCAGGACTGAGAGTGTTAAGGCAGGAGGTGGCAAGTGACGGATGAATTTGAGTGATGAAAGTGGTGTGGGGAGAGTGGACAGAGGCTGGGAGATGATCAGTGGAGACATTGAAAGGCTGCAGGTCTCATAAAGAAAGGAAGATCATAAGTGGGACCATGTGAGGGAGGGACTCTGCAGTTGCTGTGTTGGAGGAGGGGAGGGATTGGAGACTAAGTAAGTTGTGTGTGTGGGTGATAGACTAATTAGAATTAGGTGGAGGAGGGGAAGAAACTGGGTAACAGCGGTGGGGAGTGTGTGGGGTTGGAAAGAAAGGGGTGAGATAGTCCTGAGTGAATCAGGTGCATCGGGAGAGAAAGGAATAGAGGTGTGCATGTTATTTGAAATTAAAGTATTCAGTGTTCATGCCATTGGATTGTAGACTACCCAGGTGGAATATGAGGTCCTGTTCCTCTAGTTTGCATTTGCTCTCACTGTGGCAATGGTGGAGGCTGAGGACAAACAATTCAGTGTTGGGAGTTCAAATTAATTGCATCTGGGAGTTCAAGATCACCATTGCGGTGATATTTCACTGAAGTATCTTATAGCCCACTTGTATGAAATCTGAATTTTCCAATTTTGGGTAACCCACACTGCTGGTGTTGTCATCCCAAGCACACATAGATGTCCACCTAGGTTAGACACAAAATGCTGGAGTAACTCAGCGGGACAGGCAGCATCTCTGGAAAGAAGGAATGGGTGACATTTTGGGTCGAGACCCTTCTTCAGTCAGGGGAGTGGGCGGGACAGAGATAGAATGTAGCAGGAGACAGTAGGACTGGTGGGGAAAACTGGGAAGGGGGAGGGGATGGAGAGAGAGGGAAAGCAAGGGCTATTTGAAGTTAAAGAAGTCAATGCCGGAAATAGCGGCGGACCGGGGGTCTAATGAGATGGAGGAACTGAGGGAAATCCAGGTTAGTCGGGAAGTGGTGTTAGGTAAATTAAATGGATTAAAGGCAGATAAATCCCCAGGGCCAGATAGGCTGCATCCCAGAGTGCTTAAGGAAGTAGCCTCAGAAATAGTGGATGCATTAGTGATAATTTTTCAAAACTCCTTAGATTCTGGAGTAGTTCCTGAGGACTGGAGGGTAGCTAATGTAACCCCACTTTTTAAAAAGGGAGGGAGAGAGAAAACAGGGAATTATAGACCAGTTAGCCTAACATCGGTAGTGGGGAAAATGCTAGAGTCAGTTATTAAAGATGTGATAGCATCACATTTGGAAAGTGGTGAAATCATCAGACAAAGTCAGCATGGATTTACAAAAGGCAAATCATGTCTGACGAATCTTATAGAATTTTTCGAGGATGTAACTAGTAGAGTGGATAAGGGAGAACCAGTCGATGTGTTATATCTGGACTTTCAGAAGGCCTTCGACAAGGTCCCACATAGGAGATTGGTGTACAAACTTAAAGCACACAGTATTGAGGGTTCAGTGTTGAGGTGGATAGAAAATTGGTTGGCGGGCAGGAAGCAAAGAGTAGGAATAAACGGGTCCTTTTCGGAATGGCAGGCAGTGACTAGTGGGGTACCGCAAGGCTCAGTGCTGGGACCCCAGTTATTTACAGTGTATATTAATGATTTGGACGAGGGAATTGAATGCAACATCTCTAAGTTTGCTGATGACACGAAGCTGGGTGGCAGTGTTAGCTGTGAGGAGGATGCTAGGAGGCTGCAGAGTGACTTGGATAGATTAGGCGAGTGGGCAAATGCATGGCAGATGCAATATTATGTGGATAAATGTGAGGTTATCCACTTTGGCGGCAAGAACAGGAAAGCAGAGTATTTCCTGAATGGTGAACGATTAGGAGAAGGGGAGATGCAACGTGACCTGGGTGTCATGGTGCACCAGTCATTGAAAGCAAGCGTGCAGGTGCAGCAGGCAGTGAAGAAAGCGAATGGTATGTTGGCATTCATAGCAAGAGGATTTGAGTTTAGGAGCAGGGGGGTTCTACTGCAGTTGTACAGGGCCTTGGTGAGACCGCACCTGGAGTATTGTGTGCAGTTTTGGTCTCCTAATCTGAGGAAAGGCGTTCTTGCCTTAGAGGGAGTACAGAGAAGGTTCACCAGATTGATCCCTGGGATGACGGGACTTTCATATGAAGAAAGACTGGATAAACTAGGCTTGTACTCGCTGGAATTTAGAAGACTGAGGGGGGATCTTATGGAAACATATAAAATTCTTATGGGGTTGGAGAGGCTAGATGCGGGAAGATTGTTCCCGATGTTGGGGGAGTCCAGAACCAGGGGTCACAGCTTAAGGATAAGGGGGAAGTCTTTTAGGACCAAGATGAGAAAACATTTCTTCACACAGAGAGTGGTGAGTCTGTGGAATTCTCTGCCACTGAAGGTAGTTGAGGCCAGTTCATTGGCTATATTTAAGAGGGAGTTAGATGTGGCCCTTTTTGCTAATGGGATCAGGGGGTATGGAGAGAAGGCAGGTACAGGTTACTGAGCTGGATGATCAACCATGATCATATTGAATGGCGGTGCAGGCTCGAAGGGCCGAATGGCCTACTCCTGCACCTATTTTCTATGTTTCTATGTTCTTACCGCTGGGATGTAAGCTACCCAAGCGAATAGAGGTGCTATTCCTCCAATTTGTGCTGGGCCTCACTCTGACAATGGAGGAGGCCCAGGACAGAAAGGTCAGATTCGGAATGGGAGGGGGAGTAAAAGCGCTGAGCAACCGATAGATCAGGCAGGTTAAGGCGGACTGAGCGGAGGTGTTCAGCGAAACTATCGTTAAACCTGTGCTTGGTCTTGCCGATGTACAGGACATTAAATCAGGACTCTTTTGCAGGACTGAAAGTGAAATGGTTTAACTTTTTTAATTTTTGAGAAAATAATACATCAACCTGTATTGTAGGAGATCTATTGCTGATGACAGGGAGGTTTGTTCCACGTGCAGGAAGATTCAATTCCTGTGCCCAGAATGAGTGCCAGTTGCTTATGCTCACCACTATCCTTTCAGACAAATAGCAATGGGCAGTCAGTAATGATCATGTTCTGTGAATGCCATTTTTTAAATAAATCAAGTTTCAAACCAAACTCCAGGATTTAGGCAGTTAATCTACATACTCTGACATTTCAAAACATTCCAAATTGCATATTTTGGAGGCATACGATATAGAGACAGGGTAGGCTAATCAGAACCAGTGCCTGTTCTGCCATGCAGTGGCTGAATTTTTATTTCAGTACCACTTTCCGACACTAACTTTATGCACCTTGAATTCCTTGCTATCCAGTAATGCAATAAATTGTACAATCAAACATGCAATACAACCTTTATTAACACAATGAAATGTTCAAAATTTCACGTTGTCATAAAATATAATACAAATTACCTTTCAATCTACTCCATCCCTCCCCACCCCACCTCCATCTGCCTCATCAACTCACATTGGCCTTATTAGCCACATTGTAAGAAGGTAGTGCCATACACGAGAGCAGGTGTCAAGTATGTCCAGCTGAAAGTAATGGTTGCCTTTCTTTTTCTTGCAGTTCAGAACCAGGACTTCGGAAGAGGCAGATTGGCGAGAATGCATTTATGCCCTCACAAACGAATGAACAGGATAATCCAGGAAAAAGTGAAAAGGACGAGGAGGCGATGAAGGAGGAAAATTCATGGTTACATTGGAAACCTTTTATGGTTAATGTTTGTGTGCTCACTGCTCTCACAGCTGGGGCTTACTTCTGCTATAGGGTGTACTTCCATTGACAACTACCCAAGAGGATAATGTTTCATACAGTAAAGCATGTTTCATAAAGCCGAGGGTCCATGTCTTAGGAAGCAAACAAATTATAAGACTGGAGCTTATTGGGATAAGATGATGCACTAGGGTTTGTTATAATCCCTTGGTCCCAGGAGTATAACATTCAAATCTCAGGGCCTTAAATATTCAGGAGAAAGCCGTAGAAATGCCAAATATGGGAGGGTCAGGGTGTGTGTGTGTGTGTGTTTGTGTGCGCGTCTTTCAGTGTATAAGGCCAGCAGGGGTGGTGGTGTACTTTTGATTTCTTTATTGTTCACTTTAGAATTGTGTTTGGGAAAAATACACATCCTTCAGCCCCAGTAAACTTATTTGCCAATGTCAATGATAATTGTCATTGGTTCAATTGGAAACAAATCCAATGTTATATTCTTGGGAAATAAAATGTAGCATTTACGTTAAACTTTTTGCTTTCATTACAGACACATTTCAGTCATCAAAAGTATATATTTTTTCATACAATGTTTGGGCTTTGCCTTCTGTGAAATTGCATTAATCTCGGCAAAATTGTGACATTACGTTTTTGCTTTTGTCAAAACAGTTCTGCTTCCACACTGCTCAGGGTTCTCTAGCAAAATGGTCCCCATCAATTGTGTCTGATAACCATTTTCTATTACTCTTGCAATATTGCTTGCTCACAGCATTTTGAAAGCAAATTAACTGGCTTCTAGTCGTTCCTTATTCGGCTATCACAAAATAGGGAGGTGTAATACGACAAAATGCAAAACGTTTCCACCAGCATTTTTTTTTTTACAGCCATGCCACACATAGAGTGTAAACCATCAAGTCTGCAACAAATCATTTTTCACTCCATATTTATTTGTAACATTTGACATTTTTGTTAACCAATGTATTAAAAATATAGCCTTTTTAATCAGAGCTTTGTATCAAGGGCTCATAGAAAAATAAAGTAATATACCTCATGCCAGTACTGGAAGCTGAGCTCCATCTACCCTGTGAGATGTAGGGTGCCAGTACTTCATCTGAGGAAAAATTGTAAGTAGTCAGTATATAGTTCTGTTGTCTTGAGAAAATATAAAAATTAGCCATTTTTGGATCATGTATAAATATGGGTAATCTGATAATATATAATTGTAGAAAATAAGAGTGTGTAAGCTATAGAATTGCTCTGTTGAATGATTGTCAATGGTCTGGATGCCCATTATATCCTGGCAGTTGGTCATTGAACACCAATGTGTTGAATGCATGTAGATTCCAGTACCGTCATTAAATATGAAATTGCTTGGAAGATGAAAGATGTATATCTTAATTACTGCTGTGAAGATTAATTGCATGGTTATTCTAGTTGGTAACGATGCCAGTGGTTATGAGACAGACACTGAAAAGTTAAAATTTGTGATTGATTCCCATGGTGGATATTTGTATAAAAGCTAGAATATTTGTATTTTAATCTACCATGGCATGTATGTATTAGTGTAATTGAGATGTTTGCCACATTTCAAGTACAGAATGTGTAGTTCCGGCATTCCAAAATTGTCCGCAGGGCTTATTCACATCTCACTTTTTGTTGCCTTGCGCAGACCATATTTCTATAAGCATTGAAATTTGGTGTCTTAGAAACAAACTTGAACGTAAATTTCTTCATGTAAAGATCTCAGCAATATGACTGGCAAATCTGCCTTCTCCCTCTGTTGCTACATTACCAATATTTTGACTGAGGCATTGTGGTAATGTTTCAATCAGCTTATTTCAAACGTAATCCCTCGATGCTGAAATATTACCACTTCAGCTCAATGTGTGAGAAGTGAGCAGTGAATGAACCCCGTATGCAGAATTTTAAACTTTGACTTCTGTATAATGTTTATGTACAGCAAAATTCAAAAATAGATGAGTTGGCATACCTCTTAAATGACAGACACTGCTAAACAACTGCTTTCATATAAACAAACTATTGAGCTGCTCTGCTACATGCCTTAATTAAAATTCTCGTTGGCTCTTGCTCGTAACAGATGGTCATACCAATAAGATAATTGAACAGATAAGCAGTGAGATTGTGGTATTGAACATTTTGCACATTTTGCTATTATGAACAGATATGTGGACCATTTAATAAAGTGCAAGTTTTTAACAAAAAAAAACCATTTTGGTGAGCATCAACTGTTCAGAAGTGTGAACTAAATGTTTTCTTTACAGTTGGACAGGAAATATTGTGCACAATATAGTTTATCGTGCTATTCAGTAGTAGGATTGTATAAGTTCCCACATTAATTGCCCCTCACACTATTAGATCTAGTAAACCAGGGCAACAAGAGTAGAATTATTCAATATCACACTTTCTAGTGTGAGTAGTTCCTGGCCAACGTTCTGTTGGTATTAAAATCTAATAAATAATGGTCAGAAAAATGGGAATAGAGGTATATCCTAGCTGTAGTTTGATCATTATTTATTTTAACCCAAAATTCAATGGGGCCTTCAGTTTTGTGAGATAAATATTGTGAAAGGTGTATTATAAAATCATGCATTAGCATTTCTTGGATAGGATGGTATCGTTAGTGTGATTGGTAGCTCAGAATAATGAATGTGAGCCCTAACCTATCTGAGGCTTTCGGATGAATTAAAACAATTTTCCCAATCACAATTGTCCACATTGACTTCGTTTATCACATTCTTTGTTGTATTCATTCCAGTTTAGTTAGTCTTTGGAAGATTGATTTTGTTTTAGTTTTCCAAACATCTATGAAGTGGTATGTTACTTACATGATCAATGAATGACAATAGACAATAGGTGCAGGAGTAGGCTATTCGGCCCTTCGAGCCAGCACCACCATTCAATGTGATCATGGCTGATCATTCTCAATCAGTACCCCGTTCCTGCCTTCTCCCCATACCCCCTGACTCAGCTATCCTCAAGAGCTCTATCTATCTCTCTCTTGAAAGCATTCAGAGAACTGGCCTCCACTGCCTTCTGAGGCAGAGAATTCCACAGATTTACAACTCTGACTGAAAACAATTTTCCTCATCTCTGTTCTAAATGGCCTACCCCTTATTCTTAAACTGTGCCCCCTGGTTCTGGACTCCCCCAACATTGGGAACATGTTTCCTGCCTCATCCTTCTAAATTCCAATGTATACAAGCCTAGTCGCTCCAGTCTTTCAACATACAACAGTCCTGCCATTCCAGGAATTAACCTAGTAAATCTACGCTGCACGCCCTCAATAGCAAGAATATCCTTCCTCAACTTTGGAGACCAAAACTGCACACAGTACTCCAGGTGCGGTCTCACTAGGGCCCTGTACAACTAGAAGGACCTATTTGCTCCTATACTCAACTACTCTTGTTATGGCCAACATTCCATTGGCTTTCTTCACTGCCTGTTGTACCTGCATGCTTCTTTTCAGTGACTGATGTACTAGGACACCCAGATCTCATTGTACGTTCCCATTTACTAACTTGACACCATTCAGATAATAATCTGCCTTCCTATTCTTACCACCTAAGTGGATAACCTCACACTTATCCACATTAAACTGCATCTGCCATGCATCTGCCCACTCACACAGCCTGTCCAAGTCACCCTGCAACCTCATAGCATCTTCCTCACAGTTCACACTGCCACCCAGCTTTGTGTCATCTGCAAATTTGCTAATGTTACTTTTAATCCCTTCATCCAAGTCATTAATGTATATTGTAAATCGCTGCGGTCCCAGCACCGAGCCTTGCGGTACCCCACAAGTCACTGCCTGCCATTCTGAAAGGGACCAATTTATCCCCACTCTTTGCTTTCTGTCTGCCAACCAATTTTCTATCCATGTCAGTACCCTACCCCCAATATCATGTGCTCTAATTTTGCACACTAATCTCCTATGTGGGATCCTGTCGAAGACTTTCTGAAAGTCAAGGTACACTACTTCCACCGGCTCTCCCCTGTCCATTTTCCTAGTTACATCCTCAAAAAATTCCAGAAGATTAGTCAAGCATGATTTCCCCTTCGTAAATCCATGCTGACTCGGAACGATCCTGTTACTGCTATCAAAATGCTCCGCAATTTCGTCTTTTATAATTGTTTCCAGCATCTTCCCCACCACTGATGTCAAACTAATTGGTCTATGATTTCCTGTTTACTCTCTCCCTCCTTTCTCAAAAAGTGGGATAACATTAGCTACCCTCCAATCCACAGGAACTGATCCTGAATCTATAGAACATTGGAAAATGATCACCAAGGCAACCATGATTTCTAGAGCCACCTCCTTAAGTACCCTGGGATGCAGACCATGAGGCCCTGGGGATTTATCAGCCTTCAGTCCCATTAGTCTACCCATTTCCTGCAGTTCCTCCGTCACCCTAGGATCTCTGGCCACTAGAACATCTGGGAGATTGTTTGTATCTTCCTTAGTGAAGACAGATCCAAAGTACCGGTTCCTCGTCTGCTATTTCCTTGTTCCCCGTAATAAATTCCTCTGCTTCTGTCTTCAAGGGACCCACATTTGCCTTAACTATTTTTTTCCTCTTCACATACCTAAAGAAGCTTTTACTATCCTCCTTTATATTATTGGCCAGCTTACCTTCGTACCTCATGTTTTCTCCCCGTATTGCCTTTTTCAGATTGAGCTTTTGATTAAAATTGAAATTGAAACTTTTATTTCTACCAAACGAAGTTTTTGGTCAGTAGCAACGGAAGTCACTCCAGGGTTACGTCAAAAATCTAATCAAGGAACATTTTTATTGTGAGTACATTTTTTCTTGCCTAAAATGTAAAATCGAATAGCTCACAGCAGAAAGTTATTGTGCTGTTCAAAGTACAGGTATGCCTTTCTTAACACTTGGAAATGCAGATGTAGACCTTACTGATGCATGGTCCAATAAATAATGTGACCAGCATCAATTTAAGTTGACAGTAGCAACAATGTTGGATATGTTTCGTATGGGTTTAGTTATTCAACATTTACCATTTTTCTAAATGGGTATAGAAGGAAAATCTGTTCATCGTTTTATTTGTATGGCCTTAAAGTTAAGACTTATGACGTGTGGTGTTAAGAGCCCTTTTGGTAGGAGCAGATGAATGCTAATGCTTTTTTTCTCTCTTTCGTCGTCTTCCCAGAAATGTGATTTTTTTAAAAAGAAAAATATATATAAATATATAATGGTTAACAACGAATTCTATAAGATCATGCTCGTTTCCATAAATTTCAGGGATGTGTCTGACTTGACTGGAATTATTTTTGTTTTTATTGAATACTTTCGGACCAAATGTGTACAACATTTTTTTTAAAGAATGCCAACTCGTTTTTGATGCGTGATCTCTTGGACACAACTTGTTTTTATAAAAAAATTCCATGCAATTATAGGTTATAATTTAAATTTTTAAATTAATTGCTTGCACTAAGTGTTTATCAACAGCATAACTTCAAACAATTCAGTAAAACAAAGTTTGATCATTGAATGTTTCCTCCTAAGTGCACTGTCAAACAACGTACAATCCTTTTCAGCGTACTCCCAGGATTATGAAATGCAAACTGTGGACCATTTTTACAGTCAGTTTATTAAGTAAATTACTGGTAAAGCAACTTAGGAGTTAAATGTTGCACTTTTCTGTACCTAAAATTTTAAAAAAGATACTGATTTTGTTTTTACTTGAGCTGGTGTGATCTTTTAACATGTTCCTACTTGACTGTTTCACATTTTTTAGCTTTTTGTTACAGATGGTAAACAGCTTTGTGTATTTTACTTTTTTTTCTTGTATAGTATCTTGTAGATTAAGAATAACTGTGTTGTTGCTATTTTCTAGGCAGCATTACCTGTTTCTGCATATGTTATGATTTTCTACGGTTTTATATTGTTAAACCATTTATGTAAGAAGCGGGGTCTGGGGCTTTTCCAGCATTTACAGACTTTGCAGAACCATTTTCGATTTTACAAGCTGGCTTTAAAGTGCACCACAAATCTTCATTTCCAAATAAAACCAATTTGAAAGTAACTTGCTTGTTTTCTCTTGAAGTGTCATATATGTCCAGTTACAAACTTGACTGTCAGACAAGTCTAGTAAATAATTTAGCCAATTTGTGGAAATAAGATTTTGTAATTTTTGTTTTTCTGTCAGTTAGCATGTCTTAATCATCACTGCACCCTGTTTGCTACTTCAGTGAAAATAAACTATGAAAAACTGCTCTATTAAAAATTTTAAATCTGAAGACTGGAAATGTGATTAAAACATGGCAAGTCAGGCAGCATCTGTGCAAGAAGGATGATTGATATTTTGGGCCTGCAACCATTTGTCAGAACTGGGAAAGGGTTTCAGTAAGAGAGAAGTTGAGGGGTGGGGGAAAATAATAAAGACAATGTGTCTGATAGGGTGAGTCGAAATAGCTTAATGAGCTTGTAGAACTCATTATTCTGTAAATAGAGACTAGGTTTCAGCAACCTAACCCCTGATACAAAGATTGCGACTAGATTCAATTTTGATCATTGGGAACAGGTCTGACTGCTGCTTGAAATCTTTGAAGTAAAGGACGTATCTTCCTGATATTAAAAAATCATGACTAAATATTTTCAGAAGATAGACACAAAGCGCTGGAGTAACTTGGTGGGTCAAGTGGCATCCCTGGAGAAAATGGATGCGTGACGTTTTGGGTAGGGTCCCTTCAGACAGGTTTGAAGAAAATAGTCGAAAATACCCCTCTTTTGCAGATAAATGTTCATGAAAAATATGAATGCATTTGTGATTGGTACGAGAGGGAATAAGCAATTTTCTCAGAGACACAAGTAACTCCAGATACTGGTTTACAAAAATGACTGCTGGAATAACTCAGTGGCCCAGGCAGCATCTCTGCAGAACATGGAGAGGTGATGTTTCGAGTCAGGACCCTTCAGATAATTATGTTGAGAGGGGGAGGGAGAAAACTGAAAGAGAGGAGGTACAGGACAAAGCCTGGTGGAGAAATGTTCTCATTTGGAGAAAATTAATGGAGTGAACTATTAAGATGTGGGGTTACAGATTCAATCTAAAAAAAAGTGAAAATGAGAATAGGACCAACAGAAATGGTCTTGTTGTTAGGACCTTGCTACCTGTGGGAAATCCAATCACTGGTGGTTTTATTCCATGGAAATGGCCTGTTTCACAGAACTGGCATCGTTCCAAAGTTCTGGTATCAAATGTAATCTTGAAGTATACTTAACTCAAGTAACTTAACTCTAATGCACCTCTTCATTTTCTCACACTACACCTATGAAAGGAATGAATTGGATACAAGTCTGATTTCCAGATGAAGCCCAAGTGCATTCAACAATTTTAAATCTACAAACTTCATTTTAGAATTCTGAACTATTCTCCAAATTGAAAATTAAACAGAATCTAGGTTACAATACTGAAGGAAGCCTTCCAGTCCATTGAGCCCAAACTGGCTTTATGCAAGTACAGTCCATGGAATCTCACTGCTCCACTCTCCCCTGCAGCCTCTTTACTATCTGTGTGAACATCCACTAAGTGAACATAGTAAAACAGTAAAAGTGTCAATACGATGACATGTCCAAACTGTGTTTTCGTCACTGAATTTTGTGTACTGAATTGCAAGAATATTTTGAAAATAAATTAATTTGCAACCAGCAAGATAGTTTGGCAATGTAATTATGGTTTACTTCATGTAACTTTAATCACACACTGAACATAGTTTATTTCAAATAAACTGAACATTTATTTAAGAATGTTAAAGATATGCGGTCTACAGCATATTTGCAAGTTTGATCAATAGACAAGGAAGTCCAGCTTTTTCGTATGATCCAAATGTAGCCACTTTCTTGAACATCAATATCTTGGACCTTTGAATAACTATTTGATAAAATCTTTATACAATATAATTACTGTAAGCACAATTACAACACAAATATATTGACAAGGTTTTTAAAATTCAATATTCAGAGAATAGTAATTTGAGTAGTTGAATTTTGTTTCATGCCTTCCTTCCAAAGTCTGTCAACTGCATCATAGGCCAAACAACCTTTTTCACCTGTACAATAAAATAAGCAAATAGTTAACAAAAATGTTGTCAAAATAACAGCCTTGATTTAAATGTATACAGTCAGAACTTTTGTCATTTTCTTCCAAATCCGAAATCAACTAAGCAAAACTTGATAAATATTCCGTACAGTCGGAGATTTGGCACTGAAATGGGCTATTCGGCCCACCAAATCTACACAGACCATCAAACACACATTAACACTAATCCCATGTTAGCCCCCATTTTTTAATTCTCCTTGTATTACTATTGACTACTCCCAAATTCTACCACTTGCCTTTCCATGAGGGACAATTTACAGTGCTAATTAACCTACTAACATGCATGTTTTGGAATATAGGTGGAAACGAGCACCTAGAGGACACCCATATTGCCACAGAGAGAATATGCAAACTCCACCCAGCACCCAAGGGCAGGATTGAATCTGCATTTCTGGCACTTTGAGGCAGTGGTTTTAATAGGTGTGTCACTGTGGCCTTGTGCCTTTGTCTAATGTAGAATCATCATCTCACCTCATGGCTTAGAAATTAACCATTTAAACAAAACCTGCACCAGAGGTAAGTTTTGATGAGCCTTCTAAAGGAGAAGTGGAGGGTTGGGTTTTAAGCAAATAATTTTAGGGCTTTGTACAAGGACACCAAAGAGCATGATCACCAGCAGTGAAGTAATTAAAAACAGGGATGCTCAAGAGGCCAGAATTGGTGTTGCAGATATCTCGAGTTCAGAAATGAAGGGTGTAAGCCACAAAGGCCTTAAAAGCAAGAATAAAACCTTTAAATTCAAATTGTTCCCTATTTGAAAGCAATTGGAGAATATTGAGGCTTTTAACAGCCTTCAATCACTATTACTTTATGCTTCCAACCGTGCAGCCAATTTTGGATCCAATTCGATACTTTGATCCCTATTTTTTTTTAAACCATGTACAACCTTATAAAGGGTTGTGTTAAAATCCATGTAGAATACATTAAGTGCACTGCCCTCACTGAGTTTTGTTGCCACCTCTCAGAAAAAGAAAAAAATCAGTTAGGACGAACCTTTAACAAATCCATGCTGTCTACTGTTTAATCTCTCTCTTAATGAATGATACTGTTTCTCAAATTGGATTCCAATAATTTACCCACCACCGAGTTAAATCAACATGACGGTTTATCCCCCCCTTTTTTTAAAACATAGTTACAATGCTTGCAATCCTCTGGCACCACTTCTGTAGTCTGAAGATTGAAAAATGCTCAGAGGTATGGCCTTTTACTTGCTTTCAATCACCAGGCAATTTATCTGCTTTTGAAGCCCTAATGCTTCTTTCCACAGTTTATAGTAAGATAAATTAATGGAGTCTAGGATACTACTGAAAGCAAGCAAGAAAGAAAACCCAGGTTAAAATGGAGGCTGAAATCACCAAGGCAGAAAGTTATCTGCTTACAGAGGCTGTGGGAGTAGACTCAAGAGGTCATTAAGACAATTATGAAATTGAATGGGTAGCAAAGAATACGGCTTTCGAATAAATTGTAAATGGAGCAGGTTAAGAAGGTCAAAGGATGAGATGTAAAGGGGCCAACTATAATAATAATAATAATAATACATTTTATTTATATAGCGCTTTTCATATACTCAAAGACGCTTTACAGAGATTTTGAGAACATAGGGAAATTAATAAATAGATAAATAAGTAAATAAATAAATGAACAGAGAAAGGAGACAGAAGGTGAGGTGACCTTCAGTGGTTGAAGGCAGTACTGAACAGGTGAGACTTCAGCGATGTTTTGAATGTGGTGAGTGTGGGGGAGTCTCTAACGGTTTGGGGTAGTGAGTTCCATAGGGTGGGAGCAGCGATGGAGAAAGCCCTGTCCCCCCAGGATCTGAGTTTAGTCCGGATGTGGGGGGATAGGAGATTGGCAGCGGCAGAGCGGAGGGTGCAGGTGGGAGTGTGCCTGTGGAGGAGGTCGGTCAGGTAGGATGGGGCCAGGTTATGGAGGGTTTTGTAGGTTATGAGGAGGATTTTGTACTGGATTCTCTGGGGGATGGGGAGCCAGTGGAGTTTATAAAGGACGGGGGTGATATGGTCATGGATCGAGGTGTGTGTGAGTAGACGGGCAGCGGAGTTTTGAATGTATTGAAGTTTATTGATGATTTTTGAGGGTGCGCCATAGAGGAGGCTGTTGCAGTAGTCCAGACGGGAGGTGATGAAGGCGTGGATGAGGGTTTCTGGAGCTGTGGAGGAGAGGGATGGACGGAGACGGGCAATGTTTTTGAGGTGGAAGAAGGCTGTCTTTGTGATGTGTTTGTCGAAGGAGAGGGTTTGATCAAGGATGATTCCAAGATTCCGGATGTGAGGTGAGGTGGATACTGGGAGACCATCAATGTTGAGGGTGAAGTTTTGGGTGGATTTGGTGAGCATTTTTGGACCAATGATGATGATTTCAGATTTGTTGCAATTGAGTTTGAGGAAGTTTGTTTGAAGCCAAGATTTTATTTCAGTAATGCAGTTTGTCAGTGTAGAGTGTGTGGTGGAGGAGATTGACTTGGTGGAGATGAGGAGCTGGATATCATCGGCGAAGCAGTGGAAGTTGAGACCATGACGGCGGATTAATTGACCAAGGGGAAACAGGTAGAGGATGAAGAGGAGGGGGCCAAGGACTGAGCCTTGGGGGACACCTTGGGGGAGGGGAGCGGTGGGGGATTTACAGTTGTTAATGGAGATGAATTGGTGTCTGTCAGAGAGGTAAGATTTGAACCAGGATAGGGCTGTGCCGGTGATGTTAAGGGAGGTTTCAAGTCGGGTGAGGAGAATGGAGTGATTTATGGTGTCAAAGGCGGCGCTGAGGTCAAGTAGGATGAGAATGTTGAGGTTGCCAGCGTCGGAGGAGAGGAGAATGTCGTTTGTGATTTTGAGGAGCGCAGTTTCAGTACAGTGGTTTGAGCGGAATCCAGATTGGAAAGTTTCATACAGGTTATTGGTAGAGAGGTGGTATTTTAGTTGGGAAGCTACAGCACGTTCCAAAACTTTGGACAGAAAGGGTAGGTTGGAGATTGGTCTGAAGTTGTTTGGGGTGTCAGGGTTTAGACCAGGTTTTTTCAGAATGGGGGTGACAGCAGCGATTTTGAGGGATGGCGGGACGATGCCAGTGGACAGGGAGGAGTTTATTGTTGCAGTGATAAGTGGAGAGAGAGCAGGAAGGCAGGCCTTGACAAAGCTGGAGGGGATGGGGTCCAGAGAGCAGGTGGCAGTTTTTATTCCTGTGAAGAGGTCAGAGAGGTCGGTGGTGGAGATTGGGGAGAACTGAGGCAGGGGCTGACAGGATAAGGGGGGGCAGGTGGTTTGAGGGGGAGCAGGTGTGTTGGTGGTTAAGGTTAAACTATGGTTTAAGGACTATAGAAATGGCAGTATTTGCAACGTCTTTCCCAGGAACTATGATCTATTTACTTAGTTCAGCAATAATATTATTGGGATGTGATCTGAATATATTAATACATGATTCATTTCAATAGTTAAGCAAATCTCTGCAGTAAATCAACTAGAAAAATGTTAATTTTAATCTATGCAGGTACCAAGTTCTATTCCAGCCAAGGTCAATGTATACAACCTGTATCAGAGATCTTGAGGTGAGCACAGGAAAAAATGGTCCTAAATTATCTGCATTTTCCTTGCTGTTTTTATTCACCATAAAATGTATCTGCTTTTGAATTCTGAAGAAGGATCTTCACCCAAAACGTCACCTATCCATATCCACCAGAGATGCTGCCTGACCCAATGAATTACTCCAGCACTTTGTGTTTTCCCTAAGATTCCAGCATCTGCAGTACCTTGTTTCTCCTGAAATGTTCAGCCAGCTATCTTGACTGATTGTATCTCAATATGAACACTGATGATTGGAATAGGCTGACTGAATTGTCATTCTAGTGCAACACTTGTGTTAAAGCAATTGTAAATGTTGGCCATTTCAATTAGGTATTTTAAAGTTACTAGTACATTCTGAACTAGCTGCATTAGCAAAAGGTGAAACAAGTGAGAAGATGAATAATAATTCAGAAGAATACCATTACCAAATGAGATGAGGGTTTCCCTTGCCACATTGTGCACTTGTGCCACTTGGGAATGACACAAGCTGGCGATCTGCTCAATGCTTTCCACCGCCTCAAAGAAAGATCAAAATAAGATTTAATAATCCATTAAACTTACTTTAAAGCACAGGTAATGCTGCAATCTTCCAATTTATCTTTATTTAACAAACATATCCTATCACAATCCATAACATTACACCCTAGCAGTGCCCTCACTTTTGTCATTACTATTAAGCCAGAGAACCACCCTGGTTCAATGTATATAAAATTATACCAGAAACAGCATCTAAATAGAGTCTGATAAAGCTGAACACAAGCCTACATAAAGGTTAAACATTTATGCTCCCTGAAAATTACACAAGTTAAGACGGCAAAATGATATGCTTACCCTCATTGGTCAGGACATTGAGTATAAGAGTCAGGAAGTTATGTTGCAGCCTTATAGAACTTTGGTTAGGCTGCATTTTGAGTATTGGGTGCCGTTCTGATGGCCCCATTACAGGATGGATGTCCAAGCTTTGGAGAGGATTCAGAAGAGGTTTACCAGGATGTGTGCTTGGATTAGAGTGTATTAGCCATAAAGAGAGGTTGGACCAAAAGGGTGGAAATGTCGAAGACTAGAGGGCATAGGTATATTGTGTGAGGGAGTGGGGGATTTAAAGGAGATGTGCAGGACAAGCTTTTTTACACAGTTGCATCGGTGCCTGGAATATGCTGCCAGGGGTGGTGGTGGAAGCAGATATAACATTGGCATTTAGATAGATATGAATATGCAGGAGAATGGAGAGAAATAGTGCACATGCAGGCAGAAGGGATTAGTCTGTAGACATCATGGCCCAAAGCTACAAGGCCTGTATGTACTGTTCTATGTTCCAAACAACAGATGCATCTTGCTAAAGAGAGAGAAGGATCACCAGCACCAAAATCAGCAGATCAGATTTAAGCTCAGTAGTCTTGTTATGTATAATGATGAATAACAATGACTAATTAAACAACTTCATGAGAGATGTTGTTCCTATGAGCTTCCAGATCCTCAAAAATATACAGGTCCAAACGACAATGCAGGAGAATTTCCAACTATTCAGCCACAACAGTCGCCTCCTCTTGAGGTCCCCATTATAATAGAATGCAGGCCCAATCAATTTGATTCAATCTGCAAAAATCCAGAAATGGCTGAGCATATTAGATTCAGCAAAGACCAAGGACAAAACAAATGGCGTTTTGAAACTTTATATGAAAAGGGTGTAATACTTTATGCATTAAAACATTGATTTGAGCAAATATATGAGAGCAAGAGTGGTTCTGTCCATCCCTTGAGCCAGTGCTTCACTCAATGTGATCATCGATGATCCAATATTGGCCTCAATACTATCTTTTCTCTTTTTCCACATATCCCAGAACTCTTCTAGTTTAAAGGGCAGCCTCTCCTTGAATATATTCAATGACTGGCCCCACAGCTCTCTAAGGTAGAGTTTGAAAGATTTGCAACCCTGGTGCAACCTTGCTACACCTCGACTCTGTCTGAAATGGGTGACCCCCCCTCTTCCAGTTATTCTAGTTACTCCCACAAGGGAACCATCCTCTTAGCTTTCATCCTGTCAATCACCTTCAGATCCTTACATCAATAAGATCACCTCTTGTTCTTCTACATTCCAATGAGTATAGACCCAACCTGCTAAACTTCATCTCAACTGTTTCATCTCGAATCAACTTGGTGAACCCGCTGTGTTGTTTCCAATCCATAAGCAGGCCACAGCTGTACACACTACTCAAAGGCCAGTTTCAGCAGCACCCTGTGAATTTGCATGAACACTTATCTACTTTTGCACTCCATATCTATAGCAACATCGACAATGTTTCATTAGCTTTCCAAATTACTTGCAATGCCTCACTTCTTGTATTTCATCTGCAAGGTTTCCTAGATCTCTTCATACCACAACATTTTATAGTCTCTTAGTTTAAATAATATATTTCCTTTTCAATTTTCCAAAGGGGGTAACTTCCATTTTACTTTTTGTTCATTCACCTAATCTATTCATATTCCTTTGCTGGCTTTGTGTCCTCCTCTAAACCTGCAAACTCACCTAGTTTTGTGGATTGGCAGAGATATATTAGTGCTATTCATAGCAGCATGAAATTTCATTAAATCCTAATTTACCTTCAGCTGTTTAAGTGCCAAGCAGGCAGCTCTTTGGTGTTGCACATCTTTTTCTTGCAAACTTTCTGTGTAGTAGGCCAAAGCCTGAGAAATGTACAGATAAAAATCATTAAAATTACAATTAGGTTAACTATATTGAATCCACAATACAAAATACACTAAATTGACATTTAAGGATTATTGTAGGAGGAATAGACTTAACATTTTGGGTGCAATACCCTTCATCAGAACAATGAAAGAGAGAAAACAGGTTAATATTTAGTTAGAGAGACTAGCAAATGAATAGATAGTTCAAAAGGAATATTCCAATCCACCTTTGGAGAGGTGGACAAATAAATGCATTCTTAATGTCATGGTGTGAAGATTTGAGTTTGTATATGCACTCATCCATAACCACATAGTCATCATAGTGGTTATGGATGAGTGCATCTACAAAAATGTCGTGATTTTAACATCATAAAACAATTGGGAATGGCATACACAAAGCCATTTGTTTACAACTGTGGGCAGAAGTGATTGATGGGCTTTCACTATCAATCGCATAGTCAAAAGTGTACTTGGACACAACTTTCTTCAATGAGTGATCAATACATGTGAAAAAACAGTAGCTTGATGAAAAACTTGGGAAGGCTTTTTCAGAAAGCTGTCAAATGACTAGCAAAAACAAAAGACTAGCATCCTGTGGCTATTCACTACTAGTTACTTGCTAACTTCTCCATGGTTTACCAGGTACATTTTAGTTTAGTTTAATGAAAATTTTAGTTTAGTAAAATGATTTTTTTTTTTGCGTGCTATCCAGTTAAAGAAAAGGCTGTACATGATTACCATCAAACCATCCATAGTACACAGATAAAGGATAAAGGGTACATTATTTGGTTCGCAATAAAGTCTGATTAAAGATAGTTCAAAGGTCTCATAGGAGGTAGATTGGAGCTCAGGACCACACTCTAGCCGGTGAGAGGATGGTCCAGTTGCCTTATAACAGCTAGGAAGAAACTGTCCCTGAATCTGAAGGTGTGCGTTTTTAAACATCTGTACCTCTTGCGTAAGATAGACAAAAATGCTGGAGTAACTCAGCAGGACAGGTAGCATTTCTGGAGAATGGAAGAAGAGTCTCGACCCTAAACATCACCCATTCCTTCTATCCAGAGATGCTGCCTGTCCTGCTGAGTTACTCCAGCATTTTGTGTCTATCTTCGATTTAAACCAGCACCTGCAGTTCCTTCCTACAACTGTACCTCTTGCCTGTTGGGAGAGGGCAGAAGAGGAAGTGACCAGGGTGAGACTGGTCCTTGATTATGTGGGTGGCCTTGCCAAGGCAGGGTGAAGTGTAGATGGAGTCAATACAATGGTCTGGGCTAAGTCCATGACTGTAGTTTCTTGCCACGTTGGATGGAGTTGTTCCCAAACCATGCCAAGATTGATCCAATGAAATGCTTTCTGCGTTGCGTCTGTCAAGGTTGGTGAAGGTTGTTGGGGACATGCCAAACTTCCTAAGCCTTCTAAGGAAATAGAGGCATTGGTGTGCTTTCTTGGCCATAACTTTGATGTGGCTGGTCCAGGACAAATTACTAGTGATATTTATTCCCAAGTGCATGAAGCTCTACTTCGATGCCATCAATGTACCCTGCTTCACTTCCTGAAGTCAATCACAATCTCCTTTGTCTTGCTGACATTGAGGGAGATGTTGTTGTCTTGATACCCGGTTATGAGGTTCTCAATTTCCTTCCTGTTTTGTTCAATTACTTTCACTATTTCAGTAGAATCTGGCCCATAAGTCCTACGGACATTGAAAACTTCAGTTTCTCTTTAAACAATGTTATATTTTAATGAGAGATATGACTAAATATTAATATTGTCATTTTTTGTTATCCTGCTTTACCGTATCTTGGTATAGTATCTCATATCATATCTCATTACTGATATATCTCATTAAGGTATTTTGCTTATTTAGTCACTATCTTTGCAAATTTTATTTTTATTTTTCATATTGCTTATTTAATTTTTTACTTGTTTTATTTCAACTTTCAGGGAATATTCCTATTTCATGTGGAGGCTAATATATTACGAGAATTACACATTATGTATATAACTCTAGGCATAAACATGCTACTGATCAAATGTTAATGTTATTCATGATTTGCTATTTTACTTCATGTGACAACATTCACAATAATATGGCTAAAACATAAAATAGGTTTTTAAATTTGTTTATTCAGAGCATGAAGACGATAATGCTTACCTTTGTTCTAAATAGGTTGTTTGCTAAAGCACTCCTAAGAAAGGAGATTGCAGTCTGAGCAACTTTGGGATTCTCATCCAACTGAAGAACACTGATGGACTGCAACGTTTGACGCAGTGGTTGCAGTTCCGACACAAGCTTTTCTTTTAACTTTTTCAGTGCCTTTACCTTGTATGCAGAATGCAATGCTTCAGGTAGAAACACTAAAAGTATAAAGAGTCAACAAATGGGATTGCAAGAATCATGACCTATAAAAGTATTAAATAATATGATAACATTTGTTAACATTAGACCAAAGTTTATAAGCTGTTATATTTAACGTTGGGTGTGTTTAAACTTCTGTCTCAATCTATCAAAACTTGTTAATGAATTTATAACTTGGCCCAAGATCTGAAGAAGGGTCTCGACCCGAAACGTCACCCATTCCTTCTCTCCAGAGATGCTGCCTGTCCCGCTGAGTTACTCCAGCTTTTTTGTGTCTATCTCCCAAGTGCTGCTATATCTGTTGTGGTTCAAAAACACATCCTCTATTTATACTCTCTTGCTCCAGCTGCCTGTGGTCTTCATCAGGCTGTTTGTTTGTATCAAAAGGGGTAAGTGGTCATTTTAGACTTTGCACATCCATTTGTTCATAAATATTTCATTACTGTAACAGTCACACACTCAAGTTCCAATCCATGGAGATAGCGTTTTCTCTTACCTTCCTTAGCTAGACTGGTCAAATGGGTTCCGAGCTGAGTAATATTGTACTTCTGTACGTAGTTGAAAAACTGGAAAACTGTCACCAATTCCTCTGAGACATTGGGACAAGGCAGTAATTCACAACAGCTGATAATCTGGTGCAGAAGTGTTCTGAATACTTGCAAAAACATGAGAGCGATTAACATTAAATGTCTTAAACCCTTTTAACAGAGTGTAACATAATTCTTTTGACCATATTCGACAAAATTAATGTAGAATCTGTCCTCCTAAAGCAACTGATGGGAGAAGGAAATGCAAATGTTAAATACGACCTGTACTGTGATGATTCCTTCCCTCCCTATAATACTGGACAATCAGTCGAGTCTAAACGCTACTGAATAAAGAAAGAAAATTAATCAATGATTTCTGAATGGTGGGTGAGGTTGCATTTGTTTAATTCATCTGCATGACTGGAAACCTAGGTTACTTAAAAATATATATATATAATCTTGTCATGCAACACCAATCTTGAATGTGGACATATTCCTGGCTTGGTTCTCCCGGTTACTGAGAGTAGAACAAGATTGAAAGTCTCTGGTTAAGGTGTTTTTAAAGAGTACTGCAGCTTCAGAGTTCTGTGTTTCTGTTGGTTGACTACATTCATGACAGAGACTCCTCAGGAAAATAAAACAAACCTATATCTTATGTCTAATGTTATACCTTTCAAAAGCAGCCTCGCAATTATCCTCAATGTGGTCTGACTTGGACCTAAATATAACATGACACCTACTCAGTCTCACTAATTTTAAAATTCTCTGCCATATGTGATATGATGGTGGATTTTATATTTTGCAGCTTTTTCCGCAAACCGCAAGAGCTGCAAAATGTTAAATCTCCCACATTTCAACACAATTGTTAGTTGAGTCAAAAGAATTACACGAAAATACATCCAAATTTGCAATCGCTGCACTCTGCCCTTCTCATTGGCCAGAGGAGAATAGTTTCACCAAATCTACGCCAAGTTAGCCATCGCTGAGCAAGAGAAGGCTGTTTAACTTTTACCTTTATATATATATATATATATATATATATATATATATATATATATATAGATTCAGAATTCCAATAATTTCATAGCTGAATATCAGTAATTGCAAAACATCGATTCAAAGTTTAGTTATTGAATAATCGCATAAATTCCAATTTAAACCTTATTTATTTCATCCAAGTGATGTATCATAAATAATGAGAATAGTTTTTCAGATATTGTTTATGTATCTTAAAATCAATGTGCTTAAAATCAACAAGATCGGGGAATCAAGGTACATAGAGATAGGGCAGAAAAATGGTGTTGAGATTAGCTATGATATGTTGAATGACAGAACAAGTCTGAAGGACTGAATGGCCTTCCCTTGCTATTTCTTACGTAATTATTCACATATAGTCTTCATTAAAATTACAAGATGTATATTTTGTAAATTCAATCACAGATAACAGCCAGATATGTCTGTGGCTTACCTCTCTCTGTCTGTCCTGGGTATTTTGCAGCCACTTTCTGCATATAACAATTCCTTAGCTGTATGAGGAACTGTTCAGCTGATAAATGTAAAACACATTCTCCTTCTGTGCATTTATGCCAAAATGACAGGACTGATTTTCTCTTCTTTGATTTTGGAATAACTGAAATAAGAAAGATAAAACCCTATTAGCATTAAACATAGAAATATAGAAAATAGGTGCAGGAGTAGGCCATTCGGCCCTTTGAGCCAGCATCACCATTCAATATGGTCATGGCTGATCATCCAAAATCAGTACCCCGTTCCTGCTTTTTCCCCATATCCCTTGATTCCGTTAGCCTTAGGAGGTATATCTAACTCTCTCTTAAAAACATCCAGTGAATTGGCCTCCACTGCCTTCTGTGGCAGAGAATTCCACAGATTCACAACTCTCTGGGTGAAATAGTTTTTCCTCATCTCAGTCCGAACTGCCTACCCCTTATTCTTAAACTGTGACCCCTGGTTCTGGACTTCCATAAAATCGGGAACATATTTCCTTTCCAATCCCTTAATAATTTTATAAGTTTCTAGAAGATCCCCTCTCATCCTTCTAAATTCCAGTGAATACAAGCCCGGTCGACCCATTCTTTCATCATATATCAGTCCCGCCATCCCAGGAATTAACATGGTGAACCTACGCTGCACTCCCTCAATTGCAAGAAATACCTGAATTATAATTAATTCTGAGAAGAATATTAAGTATGTGTTTCGTTCAGGCTTTAGTAATTCCGGTGTTGATGTTCTGGGCAAGCAGCGCGGTTGGGAGTGTTCCCGGCAAATGGGACTAAGCCCTCCGGTAGGTCCGGCTCTCCCGCCGGAGACGTCAGCAGGACCAGCACGGCAAGAGCGAGGGGGGATCTGCGAGCAGCCGCCAAGAGCGGGGTGGGCCTTTGCAGAGTGCTGCGAGCCGTCGGAAGCACCCAGCCAGCTCCACGGTGCCGTCCAAGAGAGGACCCGGCGGTGGGCTGCCGAGGACGGGCCCATGGTGGGTGCCGGAGGGCGGACAAGAACAAAGTAAAATTCTTTGTTTTGCATACCTTACACAAGGAATGCAAAGAATCGCCACGTATAGGGTGACGACAAAGCATTCATTACAGCACCCAATGGTCCCTCTTTGGTCCCTCGGCCTGGGGGGTTGGGGGGGGGGGGGGGGGCAAGAACAAGGAGGGATCATTGGGCATTGTAATGAATCCTTTGTAACTTTGTCATCGCCCTGGACGTGGCGAATCTTTGCATACCTTGTGTATGGTATGCAAAACAAAGAATTTCACTGTGACCTGTGATAAAGTATTAAACAATCAATTAGTTCATACTTTACTTTCGAGATACAGCATGGAAACTGGCCCATGGTTATGGTTATTTTGTACAAACCTTCTTCAACTGATTTAATATTTGCTGACTTCTCATAACAGAAATGAGCCAGCGAGTCCAACACCAGGATCTGCTGAGAAAGCTCCTCCAGTATACAGTTCTGTAGGACCTGTACAGAATCAACTGATGGAAATCTCTGAAACAGAAATAAAATTATTCGCTGGGTTTGAAAACCAAGGTATCATGAAGATCACATTAGAAATATATATATTTAATATCCATCAAATGTTATGAAAGGCAAAATATAAATAGGGCAACACATTTTGTAAAGAGGATAGTGTTTCTTGTCTACCTTGAAAGCTTTTAGATTAATATATACAGGTGGAATTATTATTAGAGTATTATTTGCAGGTGGAATAACACAACAGATATCAAAATGTGTATAACTTAAAAATGAATTTTCCCAAGGCTTTCAAGTATTCTTTGTGGATGAAGTGGTCTTTATAATATAACCATGCTCCTGGGTGGCATTAGCCTAGAAGTCTCATTAAACTAAAGGTAAAATAAGAGATTATTTTCTTAACCTGTCCAAATGCCTCTGAGGTGAAACCAGAAATGTTACAATGGATCAGCAGATGATTCCACGACGTTCCAGTCTCTAACACCCATTGATAATTTAGACAAATAGTTATTAGCATAACTGATAACAACTGCAAATGAGCTGAAATAGGCTTCACGGACATCTGGCTCAAGATACATTACAAAACTTGGAAAGAAAGCTGACACTGCATGACCCAGAAATAGAAGCATCTCCATTTCACCAGAAGGAGCATTCTCTTTTTAAATTTCCTGTTTTCTTGGTCCTAACTTGGGAAAGGAGAATGGCGCAGCTAACAAAAATCTCTGCAATGTCATTTGCTTGCTGGCAAAAGACAAATTTAAACAATTTAACCAAAATCAGATAGACAATAGACAATAGGTGCAGGAGTAGGCCATTCGGCCCTTCGAGCCAGCACCACCATTCAATGTGATCATGGCTGATCATTCGCAGTCATCAAACTCCTCATTACATACAGGACACTGTCCATGGACATTCAGAGATGTGACACATGCAAGGCCACAGGTTTTCAATACAAGTACAACATTTTCCTGCTAATGTTTCTTGTTGCATCATTCGCCTCTGGTTGACTTTATCCTGACAGGAGGAATTATATTCTAATAAATGGATGTCATTTTTACAGATTAAAAGAACTCTCAACCACCAATTGTCAGCAGGAACTAATTATATTTAGAAAAGCCTTTTAACATAAATAAATGTTTCATAGTACTTCATCCAGGAATATGGTTAAAAAATCCAGCCAAGGGAGAGATTGGTTCAACAGAACCAAAAGCTTGATTAAAGGAAAGATTTTAGAGGGGAGTCTGAGTAGAGAAAGTGAGGCAAAATGAGTACAGTCTACGATGGTGAAAATGTCTACACTGCAGTAAAGGAGGGGCCCAGAATTTGAAGAGAAGGTTAACCCACACTTCTAGACGTTGTCATCAATGGCAGAAAGAGAAATATTGAAGAGGAAGGAACGTGGAATAGAACACTGGGAACTCTAGAATTGACCATCCTATGAAAAGAGAGATACCACCAGAAATAACCTGAGGTATTTATTCACAAAATGCTGGAGTAACTCAGCAGGTCAGGCAGCATCTCAGGAGAGAAGGAATGGGCAACATTTCGGGTCGAGACCCTTCTTCAGACTGATCTACGTTTTGGGGCTAGACCCTTCTTCAGACTCCAACACTTTGTGAGATGCTGCCTGACCTGCTGAGTTACTCCAGCATTTTGTGGCCCATTCCTTCTCTCCTGAGATGCTGCCTGACCTGCTGAGTTACTCCAGCATTTTGTGAATAAATACCTTCAATTTGTACCAGCATCTGCAGTTATCTTCTTATACTGCCAGAAATAACCTAGTCGACTGGATTGTTAGGAATGGAACAGTCGAAATCAATCTCACTAAGTAGATTTGTTGAAAGAGGACTATTTGGTCAGTCATATCAAACACATCGGAGGTCACAAGGATGTATAAGTACCATTGTTGAAGGCACGAGGGATGCCCAGATTAACCCGTAACCTGCTTATTCTTTTACAGAATAGGTATAAATGTAACCGATCAAAGTTTAGATTGAAACTACTATTGTAACTGGGCTCATTTTCAAAATGATACCTGTAGCTGGGAATTTGGTTAAATAATTCGAGGACCATTTTCTCCTGATTTAAGGAGGTTTAAAAGATAATATATCAACATCAGGTTCTTTAAAAAATCATTGTTAGTTTAACAATTTCTTTTCTAAATCATATTAAGGTTATAGTGACCTTTTGGAGTGATTATGTTAACGTGCTTTCAAATAAAATATGTAAAAATAAAATGATATATTAAGAAAATAATTCTCTCATCAATGGAGTGGTGAAGCTTTTGTACTTCTATATCCTCCTCAGATTCCAGATTATATAATCCAGGAAATATGAGGTGGATGTTGAATCCTAAGAATATCATATGCAGGTAACTACTTTCTTCTTAGACCCCCTCGGTCATGGCTGACCATGGATGATGCATCCTAGTTGGCTGCTTGCTCCACACCTCGGCTAGAGCAGCGTCGCTTGTGGCTGAAGAGACCAATGTGGGAGTGACAGTCTCTGTCGCAAAGGTCACATTTGTGTGTGGTCTCTGGTCTGTTGAAGTTGCTGCGCTCCTTTCTGCGTGCCCGCTTTTCTGCCGCTGCGTTCATCAGTTTCTCTTGCCCCGTTTTGTGATGTTGGTTCAGGGTACCTCTCCACCTTGTACGGTCAGCTGCAAGGCTCTCCCAGGACTCCACATCGATGTTAAGATCAGATAATATAGATTATATTCCATAACCCTGCTTTTGACATTGATTAACATTCTCTGTCCTTTCAATTTTAACAATTCTGTAAAATGTAATCATTATTTTATAAATCTATTTTCCTTTACTTTAAAAGTCACTAAAATAGTTAGTTCAAAATTGAGCAGGTTTATGAGCAAGAAATAAAAGCAAAGAAATCAGCCCAAGAAAATAACAATAAATTTAATATCTGCAATATTCAGAAAAACAGATTGAACACTTAACAAAATTCAGTGCTATAAATTTAAGTTTTGTGAAGTGTCAATTACCCTCAAAAAATTTTAATGGGAAAAACAATAGACAATAGACAATAGACAATAGGTGCAGGAGTAGGCCATTCAGCCCTTCGAGCCAGCACCGCCATTCAATGCGATCATGGCTGATCACTCTCAATCAGTACCCCGTTCCTGCCTTCTCCCCATACCCCCTCACTCCGCTATCCTTAAAAGCTCTATCCAGCTCTCTCTTGAAAGCATCCAACGAACTGGCCTCCACTGCCTTCTGAGGCAGAGAATTCCACACCTTCACCACTCTCTGACTGAAAAAGTTCTTCCTCATCTCCGTTCTAAATGGCCTACCCCTTATTCTTATGAACAATGAAGAAGAAAAAATATAAATGCTATAGGTAACCCATGGAAAAATAGTGCCCTGAGAAAACAGGCCACATGGTGATTTTACATAACATGAAACTTTGTCACCTGTGCCTGGGTCATGAGAAATGTGTTTTTTGTGATGACCAATTTACTTATTTTCTCCACACAAATTCCGTAAGAATGGATGTTATTCCATATTTCAAGTTTCCATTTTATATGGGCAAATTTTCGAACATCTGTAATGCGGATATTGCCTGTATTATTATTTTTACCCTCACCTACCTGCAGAAGCTTCTTGCACACCTGTAGGTGTGTTAATAGGATTTTATCAAGACACTGATTCTTTGATGTCAGGGCAAAAGTTCCTGCTGTTTTCATTCCCAAATCTCCACTCCTCGTAAGCAGACCATACTGACAATTGTTACTATTATTGTAAGTGCCATTTCTGTAAAATAAAATATAAAAGGAAAATAAATTGACTCAACACGTCGTACAGATAACAACACTGAAAGATATGTTAAACCAACGGCTATACTAGTCACGGGTCTGTCATTGCAAATTTCATTGTGGACAGTCCTTTACACACTTTCCTTCGCATCATATGATCATGGTCAAGACCTGGCCTAGGACTTGAGGGGGAGGAGCAGAGACAGCTAGCAGACTCAGGCCTGAGCAAAGCCTGGAAGGTGAATGATATGGCTGGAGATCAGGGGGTGATCAGAGATCAAAAATTGGTAAGGTAAAGGGTTGGTGTTTAGCCATAGATTGGGTCTGAGTGGTGAGAGACATTTGACTTGAGATGGGATCAGTGATAGAGGAGGATGTGTATGGTTGGAGTTTGGGATCTGTTCAGATTGGAATGGTACTTGTGGTGTTAGCCAAAGATTGGGAGCTGATATAAGGAGGGAATAGACAGGGGATTGGGGTCCGGTATTGGGAGGACACAAGGATGTAGCTCTGAACTTAAGGCTTGATTCTGAAAATTTGGGCTATAGGGAACATGGACAACATGATGAGGTCATTGGAAGGATTACTGGTGAGCAGAGTTATAGAATAATTAAGGTTCCCAAAGGGAGTAGATAAGTTTAAGCAAAACATTAAATGTGTGGGATAATAACACTAGCTGAAACTTGTTCTAGGGTGCCCCTTTATATAGTAACAATTGCCCAAAGTCATCTGTACTTTTGAACCATGTGGCATTATTTCCTAGCAAACAATGGCAATATTAATGCAGTGGTCGTTTGTGAGATGTTCATGACGACCACAGTGGGAAATGGCATTTCTTTGGAAATCAGAACCATTCAGTCATGTGACATTGAAATAAACAGCAACATTTGTCTTAATTTTAAAACATGAAGCAGATTTTTGTGAATTTTATCATTATATTATCAATTATCTACCTTTCAGGCTTCACACTCCCAGAGTATGAAAGATTATCAATGGAGTCACCATTTAGAAAGTTGAAGCTTTCCAGCGCTGTTTCAACACTCAGACTGACAGTAGATGTACTTCTGCTGACTGTAACTTCTTTCTGTTTATAACAAACAGCACAGCATTTAAACAAATATATTCTAATTGATCAGTTCAATCTTTAATAGTCACTGTAAATCATGGGATATGTTACTGGGTTGTAAAGTGCTCCCATATTTCATAAATTCTATTAATTTGTGTGTTTAGTGGATTACGGTGCTTTTTACAATCATATATTTTCAGTCAAATCTGGTGATATTGAAAATATTTCCTCCTTTATCTGATTAATTTAGAACATAGAAGAGCACAGCACAAGAACAGGCCATTCGGCCCACAATGTCTGTGCCAAACATGATGCCAAGCCCAACTCTTATCTGCCTGCACGTAACCCATATCCCTCCATTCCCTGTAAAATCATATGCCTATCCAAAAGTCTCTTAAATGCCACTATCTTATCTACCTCAACCACCATCCCCAGCAATGCATTCCAAGCACTCACCATCTTCTGTGTAAAAAAACTTGTTCCAAACATCTCATTTAAAATTTGCCTTAAAGCTATGCCCTCTAGCATTTGTTTTTTTTCATCCTGGGAAAAATATTCTGACTGTATACCCCCTCAATGCCTCATAATTTTACACACTTTTATCAGGATGCCACGCAACCTCCTGCGCTCCAAAGAAAACGATCCGTCTGTTCAACTGCTCCCTATAGTTATTACCCCCTAATCCAGGCATCATTCTGCTAAATAGACACAAATGCTGGAGTAACTCAGTGGGATAGGCAGCATCTCTGGAGAGAAAGAATGGGTGACGTTTCGGGATGAAACCCTTCTTCAGACATCTCGACCGAAAATGTCACCCATTCCTTCTCTCCAGAGATGCTGCCTGTCCCGCTGAATTACTTCAGCATTTTGTGTCTATCTTCGGTTTAAACCAACATCTGCAGTTCCTTCCTGCACACATCATTCTGGTAAACTACTGTCTATTGTCTAAATCTCTTTTGCACCCTTTCTGAAGTCACCACATCCTTCTTGAAATGGGGTGACCAGAACTGCATGCAATACTCCAAATATGGCCTACCTAAAGTCCTATATATCTGCATCATGACTTCCTGACTTTCATATGCAATGCCCCGACCTTAAATGCATGTATACCATAAGCCTTCTTTACCACTCTATTTACTTGTGTTGCCACTTTCAGGGAGTTATGGGCCACAAGATCCCTCTATACATTAATGGTGTTAAGGATCATCCTATTAATTGTATATTTTCCCCTTACATTTAACATCCTCCCAAAGTGCAACACCTCACACTTGCTCAGATTAAACTATCTGCCATTTCTTCGCCCATTTCTGTAGCTAATCTATATCCTGCTGCATTCTTTGGCAGTCTTCCTCACAGTCCGCGACCCCAACAATCTTGGTGTCATCTGCAAATTTACTACGTTTACGTCCAAGTCATTTACATATATCACAAACAGTCGAGGTCCCAGAACAGATCCAGCGGACCTCTACTGATCACGGGCCTCCAGCCTGAATGTTGTCCTTCTACGACAACCCTCTGTCTTCTGCCAGTAAGCCAGTTTAGTAAGTTTATTCCCAAACTATGTTTGATGATACAATACAGTAGTATGCTATCAATGTGGTCTGGGGCCTTTTCCAAATTAAAAAGATGCATGTGAATTACTGATTTAAAAAAATATTCTGCCTTGCAGGTTAAAATAATCAAATTCTGCCTTGCAGGTTAAAATAATCAAATTATGGTAAAGAGGGTTGGTATGAAACACTATAAATGGTTTGTCAACAGTTGAGTAATAAAATGACAATCTGTAAAGGAGAGGATATTAAAGGATGTAAAGGAGAAATAGGAATAAGTATATAATTTATCATAATGATCAGAAAGTACTTGGCACCCATTTTGCATTTTCATAGATGTCTGGCACTACTTCTGCCTTACTAAGGAATCCATCACTGAGCTACCACGGTAGCGCAGCGGTAGAGTTGCTGTTTTACAGCGAATGCAGCGCCGGAGACTCAGGTTCGATCCTGACTACGGGTGCTGCACTGTAAGGAGTTTGTACGTTCTCCCCGTGACCTGCGTGGGTTTTCTCCGAGATCTTCGGTTTCCTCCCACACTCCAAAGACGTACAGGTATGTAGGTTAATTGGCTGGGTAAATGTAAAAATTGTCCCTAGTGGGTGTAGGATAGTGTTAATGTACGGGGATCGCTGGGCGGCACGGACTTGGTGGGCCGAAAAGGCCTGTTTCCGGCTGTATATATATGATATGATATGATATGAGTTCATCTGTTGAACATTTGTGACTTTTCTGTTCTTCTTTACTGGACTCTAACTAAGCCGGGTCTTCTATTTTCTTCAAAATACTAGATGTTTAAAGAATGTAAAATACATTTTTTAAATGAAAGTTCCAACCTTCTACAACCCAAGATACAATACCACTCAATAGATTTATATATGGATCCTGCCATAATTGATTGGAGAATTATGAACTGGCAGAACAGATGGCCATCATGTACAAATATACCAAAGTTTATTCTGTTGAATAGAAAGGATCTAGAGAGGGATCATTTGGAATTAATACAAGAGAAAAAGTTAAAACCATAGTTTATGCTTAATATAAAAATAAGCTTGTACCTTTTCACCGCCAACTTCCGCTAGCTTCCTTAGAATATTGTTTTTCTCCATAACTCGGAGATAAAAAAACACTTGGTAAAAAAAAATCATCTATATACTAAAACTCGTTTGTTTCTTTGTTCCTGAACTGCAGCCAAAACGGTACACGATAGCGCAACAATTTTAGGCCCACCTTACTCACTGTTGTCCCTTTGGTGCTAATGGAAGAAGTTTCATTGAAATCGGTGTTATATTTTTAAAGTTATTCACATTTTAAAGTTTAAATCTATCTCCTAGGGAGGGAGGAGGGAGGGAAGGGGAGGGAGGCAGGGGGGTGGAGTGGGGGGGAAGGGAGGAGGGGGAGGGGAGGGGGGTGGAGGGAGGGGGGAGGGGGGAGGGGGAGGGGAGGGGGGATGGTGGGAGGGGAGGAGGGAGGGGGGAGGACTGAGGAAGAGGGCGAGGGGGGTTGGATTGGGGGAGAGGGGGGAAGAGAGGGCACTAATGCGGGAGAGGTTTGGGCCCAACGGGTCCACTTGGTCTAATATTATTAAAATGCTCTAGAAGCAGATTACTTTGGTTTCAACTTTAGCCTGTGTAACATTTGGATTCACACAGCTGCAAGGAATCCAAATGCACTAACCGATGCACATGAACTACTAAGAAATATTAATGTACTTATTGACATAAATCACCACAACAATGTTAAATTCTAGGCTGACCAGCGCTCCAAGGAATGAAAATACCCTCTTTCTCTAATCATTTACAAATCTCACATGTTGTGCCATGATGTTCCCCAAGGGATTAGATATCTCTGACCATGTTCTCCATCATAGATGACTGCCACTTCTGCACTATGAGATACTTTCAGATTGAAGCAATTTGAGTGATATTTTTTCAAATCACAATTAATTTTCATCCCAAATTTCTAGACATGAAACAAAATACTACCCAAAAAGACTGAGAAATTACTCTGATTTCTAATTCAGAACTTTCTCAGCTAAATGGATAGTGGCTATTTAGTGTTTTACATTTAAAAGGAGCACCAATTTGCATCTTTAACCTAAATATTACATTTCTGACCTATATTTCCCTGAAACAAATTAAAATACTGACTCCATTATTCAGATTTATTCTTAATATGCTTAAGAAATGCTGACACTATACCTTAAGGACATCTCCTAAATGCAGAATCTGCTGCTCTAGATTTTGTATTTCTTTATAGTTTCTTTGGTCTGTCCTCAGGATAATCAATATTTCTTGAAGGATGTTTGCTATATCTGCTGAAGTGAAATTTGCCTTGAGATTTTCAGAACAGATTGAAGCGCTACTTCTGTGTGTACAGGATATTGTCGAAGATGTCTGTGAATTGAATGGATCTGTAATATCTGTGCTCCAGGCTTGGCCAGTTGACTCCTGTCCAGCAGGTTTCCCAGTGGATCTCCTAAGCCTCAGCTGTGGTCCCTTGTGCAAAACAGATTCTGCCAATGCTGAACAACTCTGTAATTGTCTTGCTCGTGGTGAATCCTTTTGAAATTCTCCTTGATCTGGAGTTTTTGGCTCTACGTGTGGTGATCGCACAGTTCTTTCTGTCGAGAGGCTGTCCTGGAAAGATTGGGATACTTCTTGGAAATCTAATGCACCATATCCGTTGTCATTGCCTCCTTGTTTATCTAAGTTTGCATAATTATAAAATTTTTCATTTTCAGGCACAGATGACAAATGTGTATTGTGGAAACAATTTCCTGAGTGATTAAAAATGAAAGTTCCTTTTGTTTCCTGATATAACGAAGGCAGTTTGTCCTCTTGTCTAACGTGCTGCTTGCAAAAGAACAGAAAACAGAAGATTAATCCATCCATTCACAATTAAATTAAGTTATAACAAAATCAAATTATCAAGCTTTATATGGTTACTATAAAGACTCTTTTGCAGTTTGTGCTATTTGATACAAGCCTATGATAGTGCAAGTTTGTACCATACAATCTACATCTTAAAGTCAACACCTGGCATCTATTTCCTTTTTGGATTAATTTTAATTTATAATTTTGACTGCCAAAGGTTATAGAAATGCTGTAATATGAAATATCCTTGTAGTGATACTCACAGAGAAGTACTTGTCCTTGAAGCTGGGGGTGCTGGGTGGTGTCCAGTTATACACAGAGCCTTTTCTACTTGGCCAAGAGAATTTGGAAACTGAGCCAGAGGTTACTGATGTTTCATCAGCATCAAATGGACTATAATAAAGTAAAGGGTAGAAGTGAAATTAAAAACCGAGAATACAAATATCTACAGTTTTTTTAAATATCTCTGGACATGAACTATTACATTTTATCAGTTTTTTTCTGCATTTGCCATATAGATAATTTATAAAGTATGTCAGAGTTTCATTGCAGAAATTCACTTTTCCGATGTGACATTATATTCACAAATATAAACACCAAAGGTTAACCTTTATTTTGCCTCGAGGGAAGTGTTATAATGCAAACAATGTAAGACCTTAAATTTATTTCCAATTCCGATATCCGTGGAAATGAATACCCCGCTAAAATGAGTTTTTGTTTCTGACTGGAATCCTTCAGTTAGGTATTAAACAGCATGGCAAATGATACAGAAATATTATTACTTGGAACTTTCAATTCATTTATGAAGAAGTGACTATGGAACCCATTCAAGATATTTTTATTAGCTCATTGAATAATGCATAGAATTCATCAATAATCTGCTCCAGATTGAAATTTTATCAGTGCACAACATGTCTGCAAAGTTTCCAATTACAGCCTATCCATTGCAAGCAGAACAGAGAAAGTGAAGTGATTTACAGGAAGAAGTTGAAATTCATTTCCAATTGAACCCTATTTGTCAACGACTGGAGGGCACAGCTTAAGTCAAAGTTTAACAGAGATGTGTGGGGCCTGCATTTGGCCCATATCCCTCTGAATCATTCCTATCCATGTACCCGTCCACATGTCCTTTAAATGTTGTTATTGTACCTGCCTCAACTATCTCCTCTGGCAGCTCATCCATTTATTCACCATCTGTTTAACTCCGAAGTTTGGCATCTAGTGTAATTTTCATTAAAATTATCTCAGCTATCTACCATTATTTCTAGCTACCAAAATCTGCTATTTGGTGAAGTTACTTGAAGTGGATGGGTAAAGTTTATACCTAAACCTTCCAATCTTACTTCTTAATGAGATTTTTTATCAGCAGTGTCATGGAATATTAAGTTTATACATGCATATAAAAATTTATTTCAGCATATCTATGATATTTTGTACTACGTCATTGATTTAAATCATTTTATTATTCTTACACCTGACTATCCTAAATGTCATATCCGTAAAAGAATAATTCATACTAGGTGGGGGTTTTATGATGGAAAAGCAATGCTCACGGGAAAGTTCCAGGAGTTATAAGAATCAAACGTTAGTGGTGAATTCTAAGTGTATTGGCCAGTGAGAAGAAGGATAAGAATCATTAATTTAATTCAGGATAATTTCAATACGTTTTTTTCAGTCGTCTTAGAAGAAAATAATAAGAGCCAAGATCTGAATTTTGCAGTTAGTAACATTCACCATTGATTACAAAGAAATCTGCCCACAAAGGATGTCAACTTCCTTTTTCTCTTTTTTAGTAACTCATTTCTAAGAAGTTTAAGGTCAAAGGGATCTCAGATGTTCAATGACCCGTGTATCATCAAGCTGCCTGACTACCTGTTCACAATGATGTATTCTCATGGACAGTGAATACATTTTACAGGTATACACTGCATGCACACACAGCTTGCACTGAAATATTATTAACCTTTTAAAATAACTTTCAATATTTTAACATCTATTCAAATTTTAAGTATTCTTAAGCATTTAAGTATGTTATGTTGTTTAATGTTCCATATAATAACATTTAAAAGACATTTCTCACATGGATAAGAAAGGGTTAGAGAGATATGGGTCAAACATGGGCAGGTAGCACGAGTGCAGATGGGGCATCTTGGTTGACATGGGCACGTTGGGTTGAAGGGCCTGTTTACATGCTGTATGTCTCTATTCAGCTCATTGGCACTTTAATTCTAGAAAGTAGCCTGAAAAGTTTTCAATCATATTTGTTGGATTCATGGATAATAGATTTGAGGAAGAGTGGAATTTATGATACCAGTAGCACAATATATCCTGATGACACCTGGAGAAAGACATTCTTCTCCTGACCTCACTTGCCACATAAGATGTCTTTGGAATCATGACTTAAATTGAGGAACTGATTTACGTAATTCTATGAATCTATGAGGCTCTCCCAGGAGGAGACTCACTGATGCACGGAAGAGGAATTTAATCATTTTGATCATCATTATACTCTCAGGTAGTTTCCTCCAGGTGGAAGAAGTTGAAATCTGCCCTGGAGCATCTTCATTAGTATTTGTTAGCGATGTCCACATTTAATTATTTAATTGTATTTTTATTTCATATTTTTGTATCTGTGGTATTATGCTTTTACACTAGAACTTAACTTTAAGTTACCATTTTCTCCTTTCCCAGTACTTAATAGAGAAAATAGTGCACACAGACTGGCACTCAGACTGCTCTGTGAAATCTATTTTACTGTTAACCTTAAAAATTATTGTCGTCTAGTGGTATATTCTAAATTTTTGATTGAATGTTCATATGTATCAAACCTCCATATAAACAGGTCAGCACTCAAACTAAAGGATTCCAAGAACCTACCATTACTATTCACCAATTTCCGAGAGCTGTTACTTCAAAATCAGTTCAGCATTAATTAACTCAGAAGATAGATAAAAATTGTTGGAGTAACTCAGCGTGTCAGGCAGCATTTCTGGAGAAAAGGAGCAGGTGATGTTTTTCGGTCGAGATCCTTCTTCAGACCCTTTGTGTGTAAACCAGCATCTGCAGTTCCTTCCAGCTCGGGTTAGCTGACTCCGGAACCTGAATCATTGTCACTTTTAGTGACAACTCAAAAATGTTCTATGTCTTTTTGATGCACAGCTAACATTTATTTTCCTTGCATGGACAAAAGACAAATTGCACAACCAAGTAATGTTGCTAAACGTGGGTTGTTTTTAAATGTGCTATACAAATAAAATTGACTTGACTTGACTTGACTTAAAATCTAACTTCTATCCACCAAGTTTGTGCATGAAGTACTGTTGTAACAAAATGTTACCTTAAGGTGGCAATATTGATCTGAAGCTCCTCTGAGCAATTATATCAAACTTAGGAAAAGGGTTATTTTCACAGTGGAAATGAAAGCTAACTCTTAGGTATATTAGGTGGAGCGAGCTGCAATGTTGTTTTTACTGACAAACGACATTTTACCGTCAAAGACAATAGTATCACCCACTGACCTCTTAGGCAGAATAAAGTAATACACTTTGTCAAAGCTTACTTCAAATAGGAAAAAAGGTATTCCATTTGGCCTAAACACGTAGATTCAATTAATGAGCAAAGAACAGTTGATGGACGAGCACTGCAATTGCTTTCTTTCTTTCAGACAACCTAGATCCACTGCATTTTGCCGATAGTCACAACAGGTCCACAGCAGCCGCCATCTCCCTGGCCCTACACTCAACTCTGCAACATTGAGATAACAAGGACACATACGTCAGACGCTTACTTATTGACCATAGCTCCGCTTTCATCACCATAATCCCATCTAAACTCATCGCCAAACTCCTGGGTCTAGGAACCAGCAACCCCACTGCCACTGGATTCTCTACTTTCTAACCCGTTGACCACAATCAGTAAGGATAGGCAACAATATATCCTCCACAATAATTCTCAAAACCGGTACCCCGCAAGCATGCATTCTCAGCCCCTTACTATATTCCACACAACTGTAAGGCCAAATTCTAGTCTAACATCATCTATAAGTTTGCAGATGACACTGTAGTGGACCGGATCCTAAACTCTGACAAGATGGATTACCGGAAGAGGAATATGGTGTCAAATTAACAGCTTCTCCCTCAATAGAAGCAAGACAAATGAATAACTAGCTCCTTCAGAAGGCATGGTGGAGTCCATGCCTCAATCAACAGCTCTGGGGCTGGTGTAAGTGGCTGCAAGCTTCATGTTCCTAGGCATAAATATTACCAACAATCTGTCCTCGACCAACCACATTGAAAATACAGCCAAAAAAGCACAACAATGCCTATATTTCCTTTGGAGACGAAGGACTAAGGAAATTCAGTATGTCTCTTGTGACATCTACCAGCTTCCACAATTGCACTAGAGAAAATATACTATCAGGATGCATCTCAGCTTGGGGCTGTACAGTGACGCAGCAGTAGAGTTGCTGCCTCACAGCGTCAGAGACCCGGGTTGAATCCTAACCTCGGGTGCTGTCTCTGCAGAGTTTGTGCGTTCTCCCTGTGACCGGATGGGCTTTCTCTGGGTGCTTCAGTTTCCTCCAACATTCCAAAGATGAGCAGGTTTGTAGGTTACTTGGCTTCTGTAAGTAGTCCTTAGTGTGTAGGATAGAACTAGGGATCGCTGGTCAGCATGGACTCGGTGGGCCGAAAGGCCTGTTTCCATGCCATATCTCTAAACTAAACTAAACTAAACTAAACTAAACTAAAGCTTGATTTGTGAACAGCTCTGCCCAAGACCACAAGAAATTGAAGAGAGTTGAGGATGTAGCCCAGTCCATCTCACAGACCAGACCCTCCACCATTGACTCCATCTACACTTCATGTTGTCTCAAGAAGCCAACATAATCAAGGACCTTTTTACAACCTGGCCATTCTTGCTTCTCCTCATTCCTGTCAGGCAGAAGGTACAAAAGCACCGGACTCAGGAACAGCTACATCCCCTCTGTTATCAACTTCTGAACAGTTCTCCCATAAGATGGGGTGTAGTTCCAATCTTCCAACCTACCTCAATGTGGACACCAGACTTTTTCTCTGGAACTATAATGTTACAATGCTGAAAATGTTATTATTCCCTTTCATGTTTTTCTCTTGGTGCTATCAGTTGTGCTTGTGTATGGCTTGATTGTGTTCATGTATAGTATAAAAACTCTTTAGTGTATCTCGGGTACATTATATGACATTAATAAACCAATACCAATACCAATTGTGTTGCTATTTTATGTGTAAATTCCTGTCAAGGTCCTTTATATCCCTAGATTTTTCTGGATTCATTCAAGGTATAATTACAAAACTTTAAAAGATGGATCAGAATTTCATGTCTAAGGATTTATCAGCAACTTTACATGTTTTTGGGTATCTTTCTTTTTGAATGCAAGAACACTGATAACCATCACTTTATGTTCTTTGACTATAGTCAATATCTTACTACAAATTTCCAACCTCAGTTTAAACATTTTTGTGGAATGTTTCTAAATTCTATACAGTGACCAAATACTATTCCCTCAAGTTGTTAGAGAAAGACATTTTTTCCAAATTCAGAGAACGCTAATAATGCTAGAGTGTAGATAAGGATCTTGAGAGGAAGTAAATAGCTGTATGCTGGAAAATAATTAGCAGACTGGAGAATTTTGGATTGTAAAATAAAGCATAAGAGAGGCAATACCACAAAGGGTTATAAAAAGGGTTATAAAAATGAAAATGTTAATATTAAAGTCAACATCCAGGAGGATGAGATAGATACAAATGCAGTATAGTATATTAGAATTAAATCGCCTTTGAGTTCAAACACAGTTGACAACAACATTTTCAGGACATTAATTTTTATAGTGAGTACTGGTCCATTACATGAAAAACAATTTAGTAACTTCCAGATCTCAAATGTGCAACTGAAAGGAAGGTATGCAGTATAAAACTAGAATTCTTCACACAGGAAACATTTGCAAATAAATCACTCTGCAATATAGCCACCTTTGTGATAACATTGGCATGAGTCTGGTAGTAGGTTACTGTCTGTTTTCTGAATTAATTAAGTCGTAAATTCAGGATCCTGAAAATACATTTGCAGGAAGATCAAAATATAAAAGGCCAATAAAAGAGTTAATCAGAAAAGTAAGCAATCATTTCCCAATATAAAATCCTTTGAAATTTGTTGGTGCATTTGAGACAGCAAACATAAAGGATATTGCTTCCAGAATTTGAGCAGGACTACAGATCTGCTCCAAATTAGTTGATTCTGGCTACAAGCTAAGCTAGCTCCCACTGGAATAATTCAGTTTTAGGGGATGCCTAAATAAACATGCCCAAGATGACATGGACTCAAAGTACTAAAACATTCATTTCACGTACTGTAGGTCACACAGGTTTCACTCCCAGCAGAGAGCAATAGTTACATCTGCCAGCCATATGTATCATAATCACAAATTCCATTGTATGGAGCTAATGCAGTTTAAGGATTTGTATCAATTTTTAAACATGTTTATTTAGGCTCCTTTTTCTTCTCCTGATCATACTCCCTGACTGGAAAGTTGGGCAACCATCAGGTCTCTTCTCTCTGCCAATTGTAATCTGGAGCCAGACATAAAGGGATTGATAAAAGTTGTGTGGGTTTTCCAATGCATCCAAATTTTCTTCTCTCCCCTGAGAGGCAACTTTTACTTCACTCAATGTTTCACCAATAGCTTGTGTGAAATTAGGTAGTGAACACAATGACAATTGCAGAAGCAATTTTCTTGGAACTTTGCAACAGATTAGTGATTCAGTAAACACACTACATCACAGACCTGCTCGCAGTGGTATTCGAATTTATGGGTTATTGATCATCTTGCTTAAACAGGTTACAGGGTCAGGCAGCATCCCTGGAGGAAAAGCATGGGTGACTTTTTGTGTCGGAACCCATCTTACGCCAAACATTAATCACCGATTCAGACTAGCTCTATATTATCCAACCTTTGCATCCACTCTCTGCATGCAAGTGGCAATTTACTGAGGCTGATTAACCTAGAAACCTGCATGTGGGCAGAAACCAGAGAGAGAGAAAACCCACAGGGTCACAGGGATCATGTGCACGATCCATGCAGCGGCACCCAAGGTCAAGATCAAATCTGGGTCTCTGCACTGTGAGACAGTAGCTCTAACAGGTGTGCTACTGTGCCATCCTAATGCCCTTATGACTTCTAATCAAATTAGCAATTACTAAATGTCCCAATTCTCTTACTCAATAACTGAAACTATGAAGACAAGAATGCCAAATCCTTTCTTCATAACCCTATGTGCTTTCATGGAACTATTTACCAGATTCAGAAACAGCTTCTTCTCCACTGGAGAGGGTTATGGGGAGAAGGCAAGAGAATGGGGTTAGGAGGGAGAGAGATCAGCCATGATTGAACAGTGGAGTAGACTTGATGGGTCGAATGGCCTAATTCTGCTCCTGTCATTTATGACCTTATGACCCACTGTTATCAGACTAGTAAATAATCCTCCCATAAACTAGGGAGTAGTCCCAATCTTCCAACCTACTTCATTGCCGATCTTGGACCTTTTCTATACAACTCTATGCTATGGTGCAACACCATATTCTGTTTTCAGGTATTTTTCTCTTGTCACTACCTGTTTTTCTTAGGTATGGCTTTAATGTGTACATGTGTGATATTATTTGATTTGACTGGATAGCACGTACGCATGTAAAACCTTTCACTCTATCTCGGTATACGTGTGAATAATGAACTAATACCAATAACACCTTGATCTATCTGAATTAAACTCCATCTGCTGTTTCTTGGCCTATTTACCCAGATGTTGAAGATCTTGCCATAATCGTAGATAACCATCGTTACAGTCCACCAGTTTTTGTATCATCCACAAACTTACCAACCACTTACCCTGTATTATGCAGTTTATAGTTTTAAAAAGTCATTACACATTGTGTACATACTAAGTTAATTTATATTTTAGAGTATTTATTTACGGGTCATGAAGCATGAAATGACTCATTTATGTGAAGGATGCAAACCCTAGCTAATTTTCCTAATTTGTTTACATCTGTTTATGTTTCTGCACGAAAACCATTTTACATATATGTTTTTTTACTTAATTTGTGTAAATGAGAAAGTATCTATCCATGTTTGGCACGTGGGAGTGAAACCAAAGCAAACAGAGGAAACCGGAACGCACAGAGTCACAGGGAGAATGTGCAAGCTCCACACAGTCAGAATCCGAGATCAGGATCGAATCCAGGTCTTTGCACCGTCAGACAGTAGCTTTTCCAGCTGCGCCACCCTGCATACTATGCGTGGGTGTGTATAGGTATGTCGCTGTGCACGTACACACAAATATTTATACATTATTTTAGTCCATTTATTTTCCCACAGCACAGATAAGACATTACTTGAAAGATTTCAGTTTCGACTTTCAATCCAGTTAAGTGTTTATTTCAAAAGATGGCTGGAAACCTGTTTGCAAATATGTTTGTCAGTATTTGATGAAACAGTTTATTTGCAAGCAGGATGTTCATGTGTAAAATGAATAAAAGTAGATTACTAATACATCACAAAACTGGGATAAATTGCTCCTGTCCTGTTTGACTCACAACCATTGACGTGATATGTTGTATATTTATCAGCATTCATCTCCATTTCCATGTCATGATATCCCCTTAAAGGTGAAAGGCGATCTTCAGTAAATCAATCATATAAGGAACTGCAGGCCCAATATTTTAAATATATACAATTGCATAAGAGTAGGAATATAAAATTTAATTCCATAAGGTAGGAAAGCCATAAGAGATTAAATTAAACTTTGATCAAATTTGCATCTGCATGTAAACAGTAACTTGGTTTACTAAAGAATATTAGATCAATACTTACTTCCATGTGACTTCCAGCTGGAGTTTAATGGTGCCCAGGTCAGTGATATCCACGATCATTATTTGAGGCTGTGCTGTGAAGAAATCTGCACTTTCACAAGTCACTGTTCCAACCAAAACAGTCATCAGCCCTTTCATTTCAGCTACCTGTGTTAAAAAAAAATCATTTTCCAAAGATTCATAGCTTCATTTGTATGAATCAGAGAGATGGTTACAATACTCAAGGATTTTGTCTTACTTATTTTGACTGACAAAAGCTGTTAACCATTCAATATAACTATCTAAATGTATATTAAAAACAAAGTGTACTGTGCCTAATTTAGCAGCAAGGTTAACATTTCTGGCATTAAATGGAGAGGCTACTGAAAAACAAGTTAATAAGAAATTATCAGAAGAAATAAAACTAAGAGGAAACAATGATTAGTGATATAGAGAGGATCACTGATGCTAATATAATTTTAAAGAGTCAGATTCCTGGATGTATGGAGACATGTGTAATATTTTGACTTTCAAACAGAATGAATACATTTTTGGATATGAATATTAATTGTTCATAATTTTCACATGTGTCAAAGGTGGATTATTGTTTGTCTTATAATCTTATCATTAATCAGTAAAATCACCAGTTTCAAATGAGTTTGGTAAACCATCGAACCAATGTAAGGAGGCTATTTGTTCCATCTGGTCTTCTAATTTCTACTTCAGTCCCATTCCCTTGTTCTGTGTGTTGTTAATTTCTAATCTAATTTCCTCACAAAAAAAGGCCGATTGATTCTGTTTCCATCATAGGGAATGTTTCATAACCGCCCACAGTTTTTGCACACTCTCCTTACAGCTTTTCCCCAATATTTTATATCTGTGTCCTTGGCTGTGAACCATCTGCTAGTCATGGATGGGAACATTTTTACTCTATTTACCCAATCTAAGTCAGGCATAATCTTGAACACCTTTATCAAATCATCTCGTTACCTTCTTCTCTGAGGAGAACCCCAGCTTTTTCAATCTAAACAGCAGCTGAAATCACTCATCCATACAGTCATTCTTGTAAATCCCCTAAAGAATCTCTTCACAAGACTCTGCTAAAAGAGTGGTGACAGGTTTAACTGCAATACCAGTAAACCTGGGAGTATAAAAGGGAGTATAAAAGAGGAAGTTTGGACTTTATTGCCTTCCATCACAGTGAGGAACGTGGAATCAGCTGTGGTGGATGTTTATGTTAACTTTTATGTAGTTGTGTGTCTTGTTGCTTTCTTTTAGTATGGCTGTATGGTAATTTAAATTTCACTGTACCTTAATTGGTACATGTGACTATAAACTGACCTTGAAACCTTGAAACCTTGAAAAGGACTTGGCACGTATTCATCAAAATGTAACTTTGGGGTTTGCAGCCCCTTCATCAAATTATATTCTTCAATCATTTCTAACTATCTGGATGTATTTACAGATAATAATTATAACAAGCATAGTAGCAATGGCAGCAATTAAAAATATGGCTGTGGTTCACAATATTCTAGCGTTCATTCATTTGTCACGGATCCCACATATCTAAAACCAAATTCAGAATTTCCACATGATCATACCAACATGGAAATCCAGAAGTAATTGCCAGTGGTTTCCCACAACATTCCAGAGGTGGAGATCAGTCAGCTAGTGGAAAGTTATGAAGATTCCCTGCCACTTACAGGAAGGAACTCCCCTACCCCTCTACCCCTCTACCCCCCCCCCCCCCCCCCCGCCCCCACGCACTGCCCAAAGATTCTGCATAAATTGGGGAACGCACAGGGAATATTTTGCTATTGATTTAAATAGAAGGGCATTGTGGGTGGCTGCAGTACGTATTTGGTCATTTAGATTTTTAAAGTGTTTTTTAAAGTTTTTTAGTTTTAATGTGTTTTAAATTGTCTTTTTGCTTTTACATTTTTATTAATTTTAATGCTTTCAATAGTTCCTGAGAGATTTGATTGCCTTTGAATGTTTCTGAGACATTCTTCCGCAGTTATATTTATGTTCCATGACGTAGAGGGTCTCGTTACAGAGGATCTGACCAGCTATACCCTGCATGTTTCCATTGGGAGGAGCACATGTGGGAGTTTAGCACTGACCATAGGTTCAACACATTGTATTTAATTGGGTTACTAATTTACTGGGACATACTTACGGCTGATACTCATAGTGAACTGTTTGGGAAATAATTTGGTGAGGTGATCTGCATCTTATTGACATTTGGAATTCTTGGAAAGCCAAACAGTTACCTGATTGCCAAATAATTATTTGTTTGAGAGAGAATAATCCTAACCATGTGCAAACAATCTGAAAAAAGCAAATCAATAAAGTTAACATATTCTATTTTATACATTTGATTTAAGTAGTAAACTAACGGGATGCAAATCCAGTTCCAGGTTATTTTTCCTCCTCAGAGGGATCGCTGCGAGGTCTAAGGATTGCTCCAGTAGACTGTACTTGATCAGTCACTCAGCATGCTGAGAATTGGCCTCCAAGATCCTATAAACTTGAGAGGTGAAAGAAAAGTAAATCTCCAAATGGATAATGGGGAGAACTCATCTGACTCATTCGAGTTTAATTCAGATAATGGAGTTTAATTCAGATAAGTGTGAGGTGTTGCATTTTGGGAAGTCAAACCAGGACAGGACCTTCACTGTGAACATTAAAGGCCCTGGGAGTGTTGTAAAGTAGAGGGATCTCGGGGTACAAGTACATAGTACACTGAAAGTGGTAATCACTGGTAGATAGGGTTATGAACAAGGTTTTTGGTTTGCTGGCTTTATTCAGTCGGGGAAATGAGTAAGTCATTGCATTATGTTACAGTTGTACACGATGTTGGCGAGACAACACCTGGAGTGTTGTGTTTAGTTTTGGTCACTGTGCGAGAGGGAAGATGCCATTAAGCTAGAAAAAGTGCAGAGATGATTGTGCCAAGACTTGAGGGCCTAATGGGAAAATATAGGGTGAATGCACATAATCTTTTTCTCATGGTAGGGGATTCAACAACAAGGGGGCATAGGTTTAAGGTGAGAGGGGGAAAATGTCACAGGAACCTGAGGAACCACTTTTTCATACAGAGGGTGATGGGTAAATAGAACAAGCTGCCAGAGGAATTAGTTGAGGCAGGTTTAATAACAACATTTAAAATGCATTTGGACTGGCACATAGATGGGAAAGCATCAGAGGGATATGGGCCAAATGCGGAAAAATTTAATTGGTTTAGATGAGGCATCTTGGTCAGCATGAATGAATTATGCGGAGTGACCTGTGTCTGTGCCGTATGACCCTTCAACAACATTTTAGACAATTTAGGAGTTAAGGAGAGAGCGCTATAGCCTGCTCAAATGTGCTTTACCTAAGCTTCAAGTTAGTAATGCTAGCATACTTTAATGAAGTATACAAAATAAACTAAGTACCTTTATTTCAATATCTTCATTAATGTGAGGTAGAAAGACCATCTCTTCTTCATCCCACGTTTGTCTGTCATCAGCATCAATTTTTCCTTTTAACTTCCATCTCTGTCGACCGTACCTAATCAATACCTACATAAAATCAAGAAGTGATTCTGTTTTTAAAAATTGGTCTTACAAGGAGCCACAGTATCTTTCCATAAAAACACAACAAAAGGTTTGACTATTAGCATTCAAAAGAGAGTTAGAGCTCTTAGGGCTAGCGAAATCAAGGGATATGGAGAGAAGGCAGGAATGGGTTACTGATTGTAGATGATCAGCCATGATCACGTTGAATGGCGGTGCTGGCTCAAAGGGCCAAATGGCCTACTCTTGCACCTATTGTCTATGTATCTATGTATCTATGTAATCACTAGATGTATAATAATGGATTTATACAGCCTGTTGAATGAAGCTTTAAATTGATTTAAATAGAATAACACTAGAATTAACAGGTTTTTAAATAGAAATTGGACGTGCCTCCTCAATAGCTCAGCCAAATCATCTCACGTGTGGTTTTGCAGTTCAGCTTAGGAAAGTCATGTCTGTTTTTTCTTGTCTGCATCCAATTAACTAATATCAGCTCAGAAACTGACAGATATCATGTAATTAGCTTTTGTGCATTTGGGTAAATCAGCAGAAAATGAACCAGTCCATTTTCCTGACTATTATCTATCATTTTTTGTATGTCAGTTTAATATCATGCTTCAAAAACTGACAGTCAGATGAGGTATTGGGGCGTGCCTAGCACCTGTGGTTTTGTAATGCAACAAAGTGGCATGTCAGCAGAAAGAAATGAAAGACACATTTAATTTATATTATCTTAAATTAGAACTGAGCGACAAAGTGCACACAAAAAGTGAAAAGACTTTCATTGAAAGTAGATTCCCACTTGCAGAAATGATCCCTGAAAGCGATCATCCCAAAGATTGATCACATCTTCATTTTGTGCTCTGCAAATATTAGTAAGTTCGGAAACCTGCAACCTACTTAGCTTTCTCACGCTGCAAAATCACACCTCGCTGCCTGTGCCTCAAAGCTAAAATGGAACAATTTATGAAAATATTTAAGAAGGTTATGCAAACTTTTGTGCTGAAAGCAAATCATGGAAACAAAATGGGAATGTCAGGAGCTATTTTTGCTCAACCTTTGTGTGTACATCTTGTAGTTACACTCCATCAGATTGATGAGCAATTTCTATGCAATTATGACTACACCAAAAAATACAGCATGAATGTAGCTGCAGGGTAACACATTAAAGTCAAATCTGCATAATTACAAGCAGGGGATACCATTCTGAATAAACGTGATAATTATATAAGAAGCTACTGTACATGACATGCGCACATTTGAATGACCACCACAAAAAGATCCATGATCACAGCATATGGTTCACTAGAGGCAGCATTATTTAAAGCACTCAAAAGACCACACACTGGTTGAAATCCAAAATAATTAAGCTTGAGGTTGCAAAGAAACTGAGCAACTGCAGTTGAAACAACAGCCAACGTCCTCTTGTACAGAAATTGCTAAGTGTTATCCATCAGGGAAGTGTAAACTTTCCTTTTTTCTAAATGATTTTTGTCTCAACAAATTGCAGTTTTTATGTATCTTTAGGTAGAAGCTCACAAAAACAGAGTTGTGATAACGGGTGGTGAGCTGAAGGACAGGAAGGGGGAGTGGGGGGGGGGGGGAGGTTAGAGGTGGAAATAAGGAATTAGTTGAATGATTATGCCATCTGCAGTGTGTAAATCAGAAGAATTTGTGTGATGGAGAGAGGTGGGATAATGACAAAGAGGATTAGTTATGAAAATAACAGTGTTTTCCCTTTCAACCCCACCATAGGCCAAGGATTCAGTCATGACTGCTGTAATAATGGCAACTACCTTGAGAAATGATAATGAGAAAGTGCTGTGCCCTGCCACCTTTTCTAGTTGTGAATGTGTTGCATTTTATTTTCCAAGGAGGAGAAGAGTATGCTAGTTACAAACAGACATCAGCTTGTCACTGTAAAATTGCTGGGAGCAGCGTGTCAGGTGTAATACACAAGGTAAGGTTTGCAGCAATCTAAGCGTGATGGCAAAGAGGAGCCTGTGAATGTTCGGTGTGAGAAAAGTTTTTGATGGAAGTGTGATGAATTGAGTACTGCCTGAGCTTGGTGCTGAAGCTAGTGGAGGAAGATACTTAGTGCTTGATTCCTGGAACTGGTTATCAGAGTTATCTGTGTATGTTTTCAGTATGTCAATATCATTTAGAACCTTTGTTCACATTCTGAGTATTACAACAGTTAGTTTTGTAGCTGAATGTAATTTAATTTGACTTCATGTAGCGCCAGATTCAGTAACAGATTTGTCTCCATTGTTATCAGACTACCGAACGGTCTTCCCTTAAGATAAGGGTGAAGTCCCAATCTCCCAACCTGCCTCATTGTGATTCTTGGACTTTTTGTTAATCTGCACTTTCTCTGTGGTTGTAATGCTATATTCTGCACTCTGTTTTATTTTCATTCTGCATGACCTTTTGTACTTGTACTAACTGCTGGCTTGGTTGCACTCATGCGTCACATCATTTGACTGGATTGCATGTGAACAAATGTTTTTCCACTGTATTTTGGGACAGACGATAATAATAAACTAAACCAATACCAGAGAGCCTATTTACAGCTTCTGATGACTGTTCATAGGCTTAAGCACCATTCCCAAAATAAGAGGTGATGGAGCAGGTGGTGAGGTGGTGGACTGTCTTAATTTTGTATCCACTTTTGCAGTTAGGAGAGTCATCATTTGTGCATAAAGTATCTCACTCATTGTGGATCATCGTAATACAGTTGATGATAACTTAGCATATCTTCTGGGAAGAGAAGAAACTGCACACCGAGATTACATTTACAGATTTCAAGAAAAATGCTTCTGTTGCAGATGATAAGTTGCATTTATCTTGCTTGTTCTGACATGCAGATAAATTTTGTGAGATTAGGCTTTAGATACTGGACACAAATGACTCAGAGTCATGGAGTTATACATCATTGAAACAGGCCTTTCGGTCCATCATGTCCATGCAATCACCAAGCAGCCATATACACTAAACGCATTTACAAATACTTGCACTGCATCTTTCTATGCCTTGGTGGTTCATGTGTTTTCTACATTTTAAAATGCCGTGAGAGTTCCAGTCATCATCCCTTCAGACACCAAACATTTTCTGGGTGAAAATTATTTGCCTTCGGATCGTTTCCAAACATTTTCACCCCGGACAGTATTCAGATGCCCTCTGGTTTTAGACACGTCCACTTTCGGAAAAGTTTGCTACTGACCATTCTTCATAATTTTGCACATCTCTTTCTGGTTCCCTCGCGCCAAGGAAACAAAACCAACCTACCCATTGCTGCCCCACTTAAATGAAAAACTCCATTCAGTAAACATTCTGGTGAGTCCCTTCTGCACCTTCCCAAGTGCCATCATATCCTTTTATTGGGTGGCAATCTGAATTGCACACAAAACTCCAGCCTGACCAATGTTTTATAAAGGTAAGCCGTAACATTCCCTGCTCTTGTATTCTATGGTCTGGTGAATCCTGCAAAATGGTTTTAAGAGCATGCTGATATGCAGTAAGACTCTGCTAGAGTTTGAAGGTACATCAGCTACATATTAAATCAAGCTTAGCAGTCTGGGAGTACCATTGTAAAACATCTAGTAAAATTGCACTGATCTGCAAATTGTATTCTATGGTTGGTGGGACAGCTTTATACCATTTCAGCGCACTTGATCATATTTTAAAGCTTTAAGGGAAGACCTATCCATCATATCATGTCATCAGGTAATGAAAGGTCCATAAAAGTTGCTGCTCAGAAACGATGGCCTACATCCTAAATATGGTCAAATAATTGGTTTAATTGGGCTGAGCAATTATATGCTCATGAATTAACCTTGCTGCAACTGGAGACAGAATGTTAATTATTAACTTAATGTTCACCATAGCAACCATAAACAGCCTACTAAAATGATAACACGATGCACAATTATGTCAGTGCAAATCACTCCCTCCAGAATTTCACTAAATGGGGATACTTTCCACTGTCTCCACCATACCAAGTTTGCATCCCACTTAATTCCTGCTACTCCCACATGAACAATGTTTCTTTTCAGTTGTTGCTCTGCCGAAACTCTAAAATGGCTTGCTTTAAATTAAGAATTGAATCTATCTGCAATAATCATGGATAATTTTGATTTAATGAAATGTCATGTAGAATAGAAGCTTTATAGGTACAATTAACAGTACCCTTAGTTTATATTCACTCATTTGGAAAATAATTCATTCAGGTATTTGTAACAATGTATTTCTCTTCTGAATAATTTGATATGACTGATCCATCAGAAATACCACTTGCTATGAAGATAAATGAAGTTATTCTCTCAGTGCTGCTCTATAAATAATGGGGCAATTGAAGAGCAGATTGTTTGCATAGTAATATAGCAATGTTATTTTCTTGGGAAAATGTCAAATAAGACACAAAGGAATAATCACCATGAGAGTGTGGTGTGCCAACAGAGTTCAGATGAATCCATTACCAGAACATTTTGGAAGAAATACATTTGTGTATTTTTCCACAAAATGTAAACATATATCTACTAGTAAATTTTAATTTATTTCAGGAAATGAAGTGATAAAATAACCTGTTTTGTATGTCTCCTTGATTCATTTAAAAAATGAATATAAAAGCAAGGATGCAATGCTGAGGCTTTATAAGGCACTATTTAGATCACATTGGGAGTATTGTGAGCAGTTTTGGGCCCCATATGAGGAGGGATGTGATGCGTTGGAGAGGGTTCAGAGGAGATTTATGGAAATGATCCCAGAGATGATTGGGTTAACGTATGATGAATGTTTGACAGCTCTGGGCCTTTACACGCTGTAGTTTAAAACGATGAGCAGCAATCTCATAGAAACCTAAGATAGACACAAAGAGTTGGAGTAATTCAGCAGGACAGGCAGCATCACTGGAGAGAAGGAATGGGTGACTTTTCGGGCCGAGACCCTTCTTCAGACCTACCTAAATAGAAACCTACCATATAATGAAGGGCGTGAATAGAGTGAATGAAGAGAGGATGTTGTTCCACTAGTGGAAGAGTCTCGGACCAGAGGGCACAGCCTCAGAATAAAAGAATGTACCTTTAGAAAGGCGATGATAAGGAATTTCTTAGCCAGAGGGTGGTGAATTTGTGGAATTTATTGCTACAGACAACTGTGGAGGCCAAGTCAATGGATATTTTTAAAGTGGAGATTGACAGTTACTTGATTAGAAAGAGTGTCAAAGGTTACAGGGAGAAGGCAGGAGAATGGGGTTGAGAGGGAAATATAGATTAACCACGATTAACTAGCAGAGTAAACTCTTTGAGCCGAATGGCCTAATTCTGCACCTATGACTTATGAACATGAACATATTTTGTAACACACTGAGTCCTTATTATACAAAATCCAAAAAGCAAACAATTTTTACGAGATCATAATTAAAGACCCAATGATAAATCTTTGTATACTCCAAAGGACATGGGTAAAATGGTTAACTGTGACCTGTGCATCTGTCTCACAAATGAAACTGATGGTATGAAAGACCAAAAGAAGACCAAGAGGTTTTGGTCAGGATGGTTATCGGTAGGGGAGACAAACAAAAAAATAATACTGAATGGTGCTGGATAACATGTTCAGTTGGAATACATCCAAGTTGTTGGAAAATAAAACAAAGGTAAAAATAGCAAAAGCATTGGTCAGACCTATTAATGGGTATTTTAGAGGGGATTTAAGAGGGAAAACAGATGTTGTTAAATGGGGCAACTGTCTTACAGCACCAGAGACTCGTGTTCAATCCTAACTACGAGTGCTCTCAGTACGGAGTTTGTATGTTTCCTTGTGACCGTGTGGGTTTTATCCAGGTACTCCAGTTTCCTCCCACACTCCAAAGAAGTGCAGGTTTGTAGGTTAATTGGCTTCCCAATCTCCCAAATGTTCTAGGGGCCGGAGAACCTAGGGTGATGGAGGAACTGAAGGAAATCCACATTAGGCAGGAAATGGTTTTGGGTAGACTGATGGGACTGAAGGCTGATAAATCCCCAGGGCCTGATGGTCTGCATCCCAGGGTACTTAAAGAGGTGGTTCTAGAAATAGTGGAAGCATTGGAGATCATTTTTCAATGTTCTATAGATTCAGGATCAGTTCCTGTGGATTGGAGGATAGCAAATGTTATCCCACTTTTTAAGAAAGGAGGGAGAGAGAAAACGGGTAATTATAGACCAGTTAGTCTGACATCAGTGGTGGGGAAGATGCTGGAGTCAATTATAAAAGACGAAATTGCTGAGCATTTGGATAGCAGTAACAGGATCATTCCGAGTCAGCATGGTTTTACGAAGGGGAAATCATGCTTGACAAATCTACTGGAATTTTTTGAGGATGTAACTAGGAAAATTGACAGGGGAGTCAGTGAATGTGGTGTACCTCGACTTTCAGAAAGCCTTCGACAAGGTCCCACATAGGAGATTAGTGGGCAAAATTAGAGCACATGGTATTGGGGGTAGGGTACTGACATGGATAGAAAATTGGTTGACAGACAGAAAGCAAAGAGTGGGGATAAATGGGTCCCTTTCGGAATGGCAGGCAGTGACCAGTGGGGTACCGCAAGGTTCGGTGCTGGGACCCCAGCTATTTACGATATACATTAATGACTTAGATGAAGGGATTAAAAGTACCATTAGCAAATTTGCAGATGATACTAAGCTGGGGGGTAGTGTGAATTGTGAGGAAGATGCAATAAGGCTGCAGGGTGACTTGGACAGGTTGTGTGAGTGGGCGTATACATGGCAGATGCAGTTTAATGTAGATAAGTGTGAGGTTATTCACTTTGGAAGTAAGAATAGAAAGGCAGATTATTGTCTGAATGGTGTCAAGTTAGGAAGAGGGGATGTTCAACGAGATCTGGGTGTCCTAGTGCATCAGTCACTGAAAGGAAGCATGCAGGTACAGCAGGCAGTGAAGAAAGCCAATGGAATGTTGGCCTTCGTAACAAGAGGAGTTGAGTATAGGAGCAAAGAGGTCCTTCTACAGTTGTACCGGGCCCTGGTGAGACCGCACCTGGAGTACTGTGTGCAGTTTTGGTCTCCAAATTTGAGGAAGGATATTCTTGCTATTGAGGGCGTGCAGCGTAGGTTCACTAGGTTAATTCCCGGAATGGCGGGACTGTCGTATGTTGAAAGGCTGGAGCAATTAGGCTTGTATACACTGGAATTTAGAAGGATGAGGGGGGATCTTATTGAAACATATAAGATAATTAGGGGATTGGACACATTAGAGGCAGGAAACATGTTCCCAATGTTGGGGGAGTCCAGAACAAGGGGCCACAGTTTAAGAATAAGGGGTAGGCCATTTAGAACGGAGATGAGGAAGAACTTTTTCAGTCAGAGAGTGGTGAAGGTGTGGAATTCTCTGCCTCAGAAGGCAGTGGAGGCCAGTTCGTTGGATGCTTTCAAGAAAGAGCTGGCTAGAGCTCTTAAGGATAGCGGAGTGAGGGGGTATGGGGAGAAGGCAGGAACGGGGTACTGATTGAGAGTGATCAGCCATGATCGCATTGAAAGGCGGTGCTGGCTCGAAGGGCTGAATGGCCTACTCCTGCACCTATTGTCCATTGTCTATTGAAATGGATATGATTACATCAATTATAGAGCAAAAAGAGATGGTGAAAGATCGATGCTTTTATTCTTTGTGGTGGATCCTGTGGTGCTCTTAAAGGGCTAGTTTTGAAGGAGTTAGATATGGTGGATAACCAACCTTTAAAAAAGGGGAAATTAGTGTGAGGTATTTACACCGTTTGTATAGCTCTGTAATTGAGTAAATATTGAGTAAATATCTCGCTCCCTATTTGGTTATACAGGATCACGTAATATATATACATATCATGGTTACCTCATGGAGCACCCAGTATGGGTTTCATTTTGTTTATGAGTTATCTCTTTATTTCACAAAAGCTGTTCACTTGGGTGATGTTGTTTATTACACACCATAGATGTCAACCAAACTAAACAAAGAAAAACACCTACCCAATACACTGCCATTTCTTGCGAAAGAAAAGAGAGACATATTCTTTCTCAGACACTGGTGTTAAAGAGATGGTACAGTAATGGTCGGTCGTTGTACTATTTCATCGATAAACTGACTTTAATGGAGTCTTACACCAGGAGTGGAGTATATTGCAGCAAATTTAATGGAAAAAAGAATTGTAATAGGAAGAAACCTACTGCCTGCAGTTAAATTTCAACAAAAGAAAATACTTTGGACCAAAGAGCACTCTGTAATAATAATAATAATAATAATAATAATAATAATAATAATAATATGCCTTTATTGTCATTGTACGAACAGTAATTTTTTAGTTAAAGTGTCGTACTTTCAAACATTGCTGCCTTGGAATAAGCTATTTGAATAACATCATGGCAAGAAAGTGATAGAAGTTTGATGATGTCAAAACTCACCTCATAATGATCTCCTGGACATAAACGCGCAAAACCAATCAAACCTAGAAATTCATAGAGAAGAGGTAATTAGTTCAAATCATACAAGTGCTGGGCAATGTATATCACAATGTGCTATTTTTTTAACCAGAAACAAACTCATTGGGTCAAGCTGCATCTACAGAGGCAAAGAGATCACTGACATTGCAGGTTAGGGCAATGCAGGACTGAGAGTATATAGGAAAGACAGCAAATTAAAGAGGCGAGCAGAAAATGTGAAACAGGGAGTGGTTACAATATCTCTTTATTTCTTATGTCAATTACTCTTCACGGGAACAGAGATATATTGCTTCTTAAAGATATATTGCTTCTTAAAATTAAAATTCAACAAAAGAGAGGTTAATTGCCAAATGCTATGTAATCCTCAAGCAACAGAAAAAGAAAATAGTAATGACAACAGAAAAAAGACTCACAAGGCATGATAGGTCATTTACATATATCCAGTTGACTATTTTAGAAAGATGCAAGATCCATTTAATTCCAAGGAAGGTTTTTATTTAATTGATTTTAAAGTTACCTTTCATTCTGATGTGAAATTCGCCAAGAAGAATCTCCAGTGTTCTCTCTATCACACACATATCCTGCAGGAAGGAAAACAGAAGGATCCCATATTATTGATAATAGAATATACATGCCCCAGGTTGAGAGCTTCAAGTTCCTTGGCGTTAAAATTACCAATGATCTATCATCGATCAACCACGTTGATGCGTTAGCCAAGTAGGCACACCAACACCTCAACTTCCTTAGGATACTGAGGAAATTCGGCATGTCTCAAATGACTCTTACAAACTTCTACAGATGCACCATAGCAAGATTACTGTCAGATTGCTTCACAGCTTGGCTTTTGAACAGCTCTACCGAAGACCGCAAGAAATTGCAGAGAGTGGTAGTTTGAGCCCAGTCCATCACACAGACTAGACATCTCACCATTCACTCCATCTACACTTGATGGAAAACCAGCCAACATAATCAAACTCTCGCCCACCCCAGTCATTCCTGCTTCTCCCTGCTCCCATCCGGCAAAAAGTACAGAAGCTTGAAAGCACGTACCACCATACTCTTGAGCAGTTTCATCCCCTCTGTTAACAGGCTTCAAAATGGTCGTTCCATAAGCTAGGGTACTGACCAATTCACCATTCCCCCAATGTGGACATTGGACTTTGTCTATGAAACTATAAGCTTTTCACTGTACCTCAGTACACATGATAATAATAAACCTAAACCTAATGTTTATATCACAAAGTAGTTAGGTGACTCCCAGAATATCACGTGGCGGCGCCTAACGGCAGCGGCTGACTAGCAGTCTGTCCGTCTTTTTTTTGTTGAGTGTCGGTGTTGGGATGATTTTTATATATATTTTTTTGGTTGTGTATGTGTGGGAGGGGGTGGTGGTGTGTGGGGGGTGGGTGTGGGTGGGTGGGTGTGGGGAACTTTTCTCTTCCTCACGGCGCGGGGTGCGGCTCGGCTGCGGGGCCTAACATCCCCCGGTGCGGCTCGGCCGCTGGACTTTACATCCCCCGGTGCGGCTCGGCCGCTGGACTTACATCGCCCGGTGCAGCTCGGCTGCGGGGCTTAACACCGCCCGGTGCAACTCGGCTGCGGGACTTTACTTTACATCGCCCGGTGCAGCTCGGCTGCGGGGCTTAACACCGCCCGGTGCAGCTCGGCTGCGGGGCTTAACACCGCCCGGTGCAACTCGGCTGCGGGACTTTACTTTACATCGCCCGGTGCAGCTCGGCTGCGGGGCTTAACACCGCCCGGTGCAACTCGGCTGCGGGACTTAACACCGCCCGGTGCGGCTCGGCTGCGGGACTTAACACCGCCCGGTGCGGCTCGGCTGCGGGACTTTTCACCGCTGGTGCGGCTCGGCTGCGGGACTTAGCTGCGCAAGGCTTGGTCGCGGGCCTTTCATCGCCCGGTTCGGCCGCGAGACGTTTCAGCGCCCGGTGCGGGGACTGTGCGGGTCGGTCGGGGACGAGCTGTCTGTCCGTGGGCGTGGGGAAGAGAGGGGAAGTTTTGTTGCCTCCATCACAGTGAGGGGGTGTTTGGAGTCACTGTGATGGACGTTGGTGTTGGGGTTATGTGTCTTGTGTTCTTTTTTTTTTTCTATGACTGCTATGTAGTTTCGTTCGGTACTTCGGTACCGAACGACAAATAAAGCTCTGTTATACCTGTTATAGAAGACTATCAACCAAAATTTGAAATTAATTCAAATTTGGGCTGGTGACTAAGTAAAAAATTTTTAATGTCTTAAAGGAAGTGAGAGAAAATGGAGATGCAGTGAAGTTGGAATATACATTCCAGAGTATGGTGCTGAGGCAGATGAAAGCACTACCACTCATGATGGAGCAATTAAAATCAAATACGTGTCAGAGACTTGAATTGGATATGCGCAGAAACCTCAGCAAGTTTTAGGGCGAGAATAGTTTGCAGAGATAGGGAGGTACAAGACCATGAATCAGAAATAAAACTTTTGGCAATGCTGGACCTCACCTAACTCCTGCAACTCCACACATAAATGACCACATTGATTCTTCATGGGACCAATTCTTTCCCAAGTTACTTATACCACTATGATCTTCTCCCTAATCAAGAATGCAATAACCACTTTGTCTGTAGCATCTGTGTCTTGGAACATTGAGCTGCCGCCCTGCCCCTCTCTGAGACATGTTTCTGGTATAGCCATACTATTCCAGTTTGTGTACTCACCCGTGCCCTGTGCTTAGTCTATCATACCCTCTTCATTCCCTCTCTAAACCTTGCCTGTCCTGCTTGTTTTAACATTTATTTTTACCTCAATTTGCCATCTACTACACTATTGCTTCGAGTCTCACCCCGAAGCCAGACTAATTTAAGTCAACCCCCCCCCAACTCTCCCACCCAACCAAGCAGCACCAGCAAATCTCCCTACCTGGTTCCTCTCAAGTTCAGGGGCAACCATCCCTTTTATACGTTCCACTTGTCCATTGAGTCCAAGCATCCCCCCCTTATCTCTCGGTAACTTATTTTCTCTCACATGGCCATCAATTCACCTTTGACATTTTGCCACCTACATATAACGAGGGATGATTTACGGTTGCCAATTAACCTACCAGCATAACTTTGAGACATGTGAGGAAACAGGAGCACCTGAGGAAAAGGGAGAATGTGTAAACTCTGCACAGACATCCGTGGAGATCAGAGCTCAACCCAGGTCGCTGGTGCTGTGAGCATCAACTGCTGCAGCACTCTGTAACCTGAGCAGCTAGTAACTTTATGCCATTCACAAAAGCAAACTTTGAAATGTGAAATAGTCATTAGGATGTTTTGAAATGCATAGCGCCGTGTTCTCTTCGGAAGGAGACTATTCATTAATAATCTATTCTTTTGCAATGAGTATACTTTTTCAAATTATAACATTCCTCAGCAGACCAGATGTTAAAACATTCAGGCAAAACAATTACTATTGGTTGTGCAGAAATGCACATTTATCCAGGGCCCCAAACTGGAAAAGCTAAAAAAGTGGTCTCTGGTGTGCTGTCTTGCTTGTTTTAAAATAAAAACCTTCCTGGTCAGGTGGATTACTTCATATCAATTTATTTAAGTAGGGAAACTTATTGTCGTGCAAATTAAAATCTAACTATTAAAATGAAACATAATTGGTTTTGAATAAAATGAATAAGTAGGCATAATATTGGCATTGAACAATGTTTATTATTTGAAGCTATCACTCCTTTAAAGATTGCATTATAAAACATACAAAATAAATTGGAGACCATTGGGCCCCTTATGCCTGCTCTGCCATTTAATAAGATATGAACTCATGTGAGGAATACTGCACTAAGCCTAATTGCAGCCTGCCTCCACATCAGGTTTGCATCTAGAATTCTATGCAGATGGTCATCTGGGACTCCATTTATGACCTGTTCCATCTTCTTTGTTTCTCATCCATAAAGTTAAGCTAATGGGTATTGATGAAATTCACAAAGACTGATAGGGCAACAACATATGGTAGTACCTAAATCCTGTAAGATTGTTCAACTCAATGTGCTTTATAAAGTTATCCTTGCTATAAAACTACAGGTCCTCCCCGGTTTACGGCAGGATTCTGTTCCTGAGAACTGTTCATTATCCATATAGTCAGCAAGTCAGAAATGCAGCAAATTTTTAATAGAGCATTAGGCAACAAAGGGCAATGTATAATTAAACCAGGACATTTACAGTATATCAACCATTCAGATATTGCCGTGAACCCAGTTTTCATGGAAAAAGATGCCTGCGCCTCCCAGCAGCTGGCAAATCCATTTAGCCGGTCTTGCAAATGCTCCTTTATTTGTGCATGTCAGGCTTTTGTAACCTGAGGAGGAGCTATATGTGACAAGCCCTAAACCCACATCTCAACATGGCAGAAACGAAACACTTCACTACACTGGATTTACTTATTATGCCCAGTTTAACACCAACGAGGGTAGTCATTACAACTTGGCAGTTAACACCCAGAAAAGGATTATATCAACTTTCTTCATTTATGACCTGTTTCATCTTCTTTATTTCTCAAAGAGATTCACCATGCTGCTGAAAGCAAGATTTTCATTGTATCTGTACCTCTCTGTACCTGTACATAGGACATAGAATTGACTTGACTTGACTAAAATACTGTTACGTGATGCAATGGACATTATATATGACTGAATTCTCCAGAGTAGGCACTTGAATAAAATGTTTGTTGAATGGACAAATTCACAACCAGATGGATCATTTGACGATAATTCATAGATACCTATTTTTTTAACCACTTAGATTCTCAATTTCAATTTCTATATTTAGAAAGCAAAGATCTCACTTAATGAAACTCATTAACTAGTTCTTTCACATTCATTCACAAACAAAGAAAAAATATTTGCCCACTTTTCATTATTCTGATGAGGGGACTTTGGCTTGAAACATTAACTGTTTCTCTTTCCATAGCTGCTGCCTAATCAGCTGAGTGTTTCCAGCATTGTCTACTTTTATTTCAATGTGTCAGTAACTTATATGTCAGAATTTTAGCATTGGTGCTGAAAAAAAGTAAACTTTTTTAAATTGGTAACAGACCCTATCTTTCCTAAAAAGTCCCTATCTTTCCTAAAAAGCTTATTTTAAATAAGCATAATTGGAAAAAAAATCTTCAATCTAAAATTGAGAAACAGAATGTTTATTAATGCAATGTTTAATGCCACGACAGTCTGTAAATAAATAGATTAATTGGAATCTTTTTTAACCTGAGTCACATCTGCCAAATAACAATAGCAATAAATTTTAGAAGTACACAGATGGCATACCTCTGTACATAACCTGTAGTTCCTATTAATCTCCAGCAGTGTTTCCCGTGATCCTTTGGTGGAAGGTGTTACTGAGTAAGCTCTTCTCATGTTGTTTGCCCCATTGCGTAGACGCCATTGGATGAAGTAGGACTCGTATAATTCTTCTATCTGGATGATGGATGTGCACAACAGAATAGTTCACATGTATAAAATTCTATGAAAATACCCTCAAAGCACTGGGCATTTCTAAAAATCAAATTATTTCATTTTACGAAACGAATAGAATTTTATATCATTGAGTGAGGCCTTTAGTTGAATAAGATACAATTTTTTTGAAATAATTGTTCAATTAATCCCAATTCCCTTGACTTTAACCATTGCCATTTTATTTACTTTCCAATATATATTTAATATTCTTTTGAAAATTACTATTGAATCTACTTTCATCACCCTTTCATATAGTATATTCCAGATTGCAACAACTCACTGAGTAATACAATTCTTAGCTCCTCTGTATATAGGTGACCAAAGAGACCAACATTGGTTTGTGATGTGCAATTAACCCTTGCTTGGTTATCCCACGGCAAGGTCATATAAAACACAGTGGAAAGAAGAGGAGAATGAGCAACAAGAGATGAGAAGCAATCTGTGCAGAAAGTAAATTATAATAATCGTTCTGGGAAATAACCAGGTAGTTTGGATGGTACTCTGGTAAAAATGTGTTCACATATTGTTTGTCCTAAGGACATTGGTGATTTGAATTCATTGTACATCTCTAGTTTGCCTGAGGAAATTATGTGTGGTATGCTAATGTATTTTTGAGGATATTAAGAGTTGATTATGTTGCTGTCATAGTAAACGTACAGTGTCAGCAGGTTTTTCTTTGCATTATGAACAACCAAGTCAAAATATCTATTCTGGGCCATTCATATTTATCACTGAAAATTTGGGACTAAAGCTTCCATAGGCCAAGGGTTCCCAACCTGGGATAAATTTACCCCCAGAGGGTAAATTTCACCTACCATTATTGTTATTTGAACTTAAAATAATAATGTTAAAAACATTATTTTAAAATTTCCCCTTTGTCGGTTGCTTTAATATGGTAGAAGTGTAAACTCAAATTAATGACCGAAACAGGGTGGGGGTAAATTTACTTTCTAAAATTCGCCAGGGGTAAACGGGACGAAAAAGGTTGGGAACCCCTGCTTGAATAAAACTACTGTTGTAATACTTATATTTAACTTTAATGATATGAAAACTCCATTGCAAAAGGCCCAGCTTGAGCTGCCATGGTTTCCATTCTAATACTGCAAAAGCACAGGCTGTTCTTGGACATTGCAGAAATTCAATCCAGCAAAACATATCAAAATGTCATGGTCCTGTGTTTTAAACAAGTTTACAAAAAGCATAGATTTTACATTATGTGACCAATATAGTAAATTTTTCAAGGTTATGATGTTAATAAAAAACTGAAAATTATATTTAATACCATGTGATTGTATTCCAAGTGACCGTGCAACAAAAGCTTTAGCTTTCATATTTTAAAACGTTTCGCCTAACTTAATGAACGCAAATGACTTATGATTTATTAAGTTGAACCCACTGTCCTCATTTTACTTCACCAGAAATCTTGTGTAAAACAGTACTTAGGAGAAAGCCAAATGGTTTATCCAAAACAGCTGTTTTTATTATCCATGTGAAGCTATTTAAATTGCCTCCTTTTAATTAGGAGAAAAAACCCAATTCCATTATTGGCAATCTGCAAAATCTTACCCTGCTGATGTGAAATTCCAATTTCCTGACGTATCTCTCGGTAGTTCTAATTTGCTGAAATATAATAGTTTTCATTAGTGATCAAATAAATAATTATACCGATATCTGCAGAAATAATGTAATTTCTATGTTACACTGTTGATAAGCAAAAACTCTTCCATTCATTGCCCATCAATGTTGAACAAAATTGAATGCAGGCAATTTGATGTACAATTGGCAAGCAGCACCTACAATTTTCAAGCAAGTAACTGCTAAATAAACAAAGAGTTTTACACAATTTATCAAATGTTTTCAGTTTTCACACAGTTATTACTAGTAGCAGCTAAAGCAAGAGCACAGAAATATTTTAACATGGTAATTTGTATGGGACAGGAGATGTTGGATGCTTCTCCTATTTCCACAAAGAAATACTGCAGTTGCTAATAAGCGATGTTCAACTGCCTCCTGGAGTGGATTCTGCATCCACCAACCAAGGCCAGAGCTATATATTGCAGCTTCTATTTAAATCTCAATATTAGTTTGGTTTAGTTTTTTAGTTTAGAGACACAGCGCAGAAACAGCCCTTCGGCCCACCGAGTCCACACCAACCAGCGATCCACGCACATTAACACTACCCTACATACACTAGGGACAATTTACACATACAACAAACTCGGGACAATTTATATATACACCAAGCCAATTAACCTAAATACCTGTATGTTTTTGGAGTGTGGGAGGAAACCGAAGATTTCGGAGAAAACCCACGTGGTCACGGGGAGAACGTACAAACTCCATACAGACAGCACCCATAGTCGGGATCGAACCCGGGTCTCCGGCGCTGCAAGCACTGTAAGGCACCAACTCTACCGCTGTGCTACCGTGGCCGCTACGTTAGCTTCAGTTAAACTGAGCAGCTCCATCTGCCTTGTGGCCTATTCTATTTGGAGTCAAATGTTCTTCCCTACATGAATTGACAATGTGCTTACCTTATCTAGATCATATAAAAAAGCCTGAAATAATAAACACAAGAAATATGTATTAAGAGATGTTTCATTACATTAATTTCATTACAAGTAAATGTATTATTCCTTTCAGGAAACAAACTCACTTACGATCATGCATTACTGAATTTTCTTTTGACACATTAAAGATTACAACACAAAGCACAATGAAATGGAATGATTTGTGACAATGTTTTAATCTCCTACCCTATATTGTACTGTAGGCATTGCAGTATGTAACTTTTATGATCAAGAGGCTCAGAACCTCGATTGCATTCCAAGGTTATGAACTGGCTAATTCAGCATAAGGCAGTGGGTAATGGGGAGGATGGTCAAAAGAACCATCAGCGTTTAAAATTTATTAGTACCGTGCATGTGCATGCTCAATTTGGTAAAATGATTACCAAGGGGCCTGCAATCTTCCTACCTCCTTACCCTACACGTGCCGTGTCATGATACGGCATGGCAATGGGTAGCCTTCTCAATCAGTTATGGACTGCAGCCAGGTACACAAAATAATATGTTTTATCTCTCTAAAATGTAACAAGCAAATTTGTTGCAAGGCACATTTATTTCTTCCCTCCCCCTCCTTTTCCCCTCCTTTCCACCCTCATCCAGAACTAGGGGCCACAGTCTAAGAATAAAGGGGAGGCCGGGGTGGGAGCTGCTTTACGTCCTCGTCGTCCACCCTGGGTAGTTCTATGGAGCTGGCAAAATATGCAGCAAAGCGCCAACTACGGTACTCTGAAGCACCAATTGCCACCTTTGATTGTTGTAGTTGACATACGAAAGAAAGAAGGGGAGGCCATTTAAAACTGAGGTGAGAAGAAACTTTTTCACCCAGAGACTTGTGAATTTGTGGTATTCTCTGCCACAGAAGGCAGTGGAGGCCAATTCACTGGATGAATTTAAAAGAGAGTTAGAAAGAGCTCCAGAGGCTAGTGTACGGTAGCGCAGCGGTAGAGTTGCTGCTTTACAGCGAATGCAGCGCCGGAGACTCAGGTTCGATCCTGACTACGGGTGCTGCACTGTAAGGAGTTTGTACGTTCTCCCCGTGACCTGCGTGGGTTTTCTCCGAGATCTTCGGTTTCCTCCCACACTCCAAAGACGTACAGGTATGTAGGTTAATTGGCTGGGTAAATGTAAAAAATTGTCCCTAGTGGGTGTAGGATAGTGTTAATGTACGGGGATCACTGGGCGGCACGGACTTGGAGGGCCTAAAAGGCCTGTTTCCGGCTGTATATATATGATGATGATATGATGAATCAAGGGATATGGGGAGAAGGCAGGCACAGATTACTAATTTTGGATGATCAGCCATGTTCACGATGAATGGCGGTGCTGGCTCGAAGGGCCAAATGGCCTCCTCCTGCACCTATTTTATATGTTTCTATGTTTCTATTCCTACCTGTGGCTTCACAATTTGCACCTTCTTCTTTCCTTATCTCACATCTTTTGTCTTTCCGTCTCTGGCTTTTGTCCAACCATCCGTCCATTACAGCCAACCCCCACCCACCCCCCACCCCCCACCCCCTCAACTGCATCTACCTATCACTCTGTGATATGAGTCTGAAGAAGGGTCTCGACCTGAAACGTCACCCATTCCTTCTCTCCAGAGATACTGCCAGTCCCGCTGAGTTACTCCAGCATTTTGTGTCGGCCTTCTTGATATTAGTTTGATATTAGTTTCCTGAAACCATCATGAGAATAATTTCCGAAACCAAAATGACGGAAAGGTACAAGCTGTGCTTCGCAAAAGCCATTGTCAAAGAATCGTAATTTTGTTAACATACCAATCTGGAGTTTCTCTTCATGTCTTTCTGTTGCATGGTCAGCAAATCTAACTCATTCTGGCGTGATTCTAGATAGTTGCTGTAAAAAAATTATGCAACTATTAATCCACTGAAATGTAACATTTTCAATTTTGGTTAGTTTTGAGACACAGCGCGGAAACAGGCCCTTCAGCCAAGACCGCACCGACCGTACATTAACATTGCCCTACACACATTAGGGATCATTTTTACATTCGTACCAAGCCAATTAGCTTACAAACCTGTACGTCTTTGGAGTGTGGGAAAAAAACGAAGATCTCGGAGAAAACCCATGCAATCATGGGGAGAATGAACAAACTCCATTCAGGCAGCACCCATAGTCGGGATTGAACCCATGTCTCTGGCACTGAAAGCAACTGTAAGGCAGTAATTCTGACGCTGCGCCACCGTGCCGCCCATGATGCTGTTTATGAAACGAGGATGCATTTCTTCTGCCTCATGGAGTTAACCTCTGTATTAGTAGAAGGTTAGAACTGCACAAGTAAGTTCCAGAAAGTAATGGTTCCTATAAAAGGTGCAAACGTCAAATTTTGAGCAGGGAGAAGAATTTGCATTGGCCCTTTAAGATCATATGTTAAAAGTCTTAGCCACAGTTGCTCAGTTACCAGATTAGTTAAAGTTCAAATCTTCCATCACAGTGAGGAGGGGACTGGAGGAGACTCACTGTGATGGATGTTTCCTTTTTTTGTGTGTTGGTTGGGGTTGTGTAACTTGCTTGTTTTATTGCTTTTATTATTGGACTGTGGGTGACCAAATTTCGTCAAAAAAACTTGTTTTTTGGATGACAAATAAAGATATCTTGAATCTTGAATGTTATATTTTCTGATTTTGTGAAAAGTGTCTACTTGGTAAAGTAAACAGTCCACTCGGTTGTGTCAGAAGGCTATGGATTCAGGACACCCTCCTGAATTGAATCTATAGGGATAACGTAAGGTAGTACTGAGAAAGTTGCCTTTTGGGTGAAATGTTAAGCTAAAGTAGATGTAAAAGATCCATGTCCAAGAACAGTGCAGCACAGGTTGAGGCCCATAGGCCCATAATGTCTGTAACAAACATGATCCACTGAGGTAATTTAGCCAAGAAACAGTCTCATTATCAACATTTATTCCTCAACTATCATCATCAAAACGGTTAATTGATTATTATCTCATTGCATCTTGGGAGATAATGCAGGTGTCACATTTTCTATATTTATAATAATGGCTACACTTCCCAGAATATATTTTAAGCCATTTTACAATTCTTGGTTGATATTTTTGTTGACATTTACATATTTGATGCTGTCAATCTGGCTGCAATGTACCCAAAGAGTACCTTAACAATAACCTGCTTGCAATAATTGTCCAGTATTTCCCATTCTCAAAGGCATCCATCCCATTCTGAAGAAGGGTCTCGACCCGAAACATCACCCATTCCTTCTATTCAGAGATGCTGCCTGTCCCGCTGAGTTATTCCAGCATTTTGTGTCTTTCATCCCATTCCTTTCTACTCCTACAATACTTTGCACTCTGCAATTCAGTTAAAACTGGTATTCAAGGCAGCACAATCTGTCTTGGTGTTCTCAGTGTTCTCAGTGTCCCCTCATCTGAAAACATTGTTACCATCTTCTAAGCACCATCCATTCTACTGCTCAGCTTGCGTGTTTCACTCCCATTCAATCCTAGGGCATTTAGGCTAAAACAGGTCTCATTATCCTCTTCATGTCTCTCTTGTCTATTGTCGGGGATTGGAGACAGCTTTTAGTCATAATCCACTGTAGGGAGAATTTCAGGAGATTTGCCAGATATATTATGCAGGGAGGTGTCGAGAAGAACTAGGGAGAGAGGAGTTTAGTATTTACAGACATTGATCAGCAAAGATTGATGTAAAGACTGTATTTCCAAATTTTACTTGGGCAGTAATAATTGACATGAGGTGATTATTAATCTGAAAAGTTAACACTTTAGCTAATTTTACCAGATTACACTAAAGTGAGGATAGTTTAACAATGCTGAATTGAGTAACTAGCACATTAAATAAAGATTCTTACTTTAGGCCTTTCCGCAATGACTTGCATATTTTCTCCACACGAATTGGCTGTGGCTCCAAGCTGCTGGAGTTTTTTTGTGAGGTTACAAGCCTCTTTGTGGATTTTACTGAGGAGACTCTTGACATTGGAGAACTTCTACTGACAAAAGAACCTCTGCAAAAGAAAATAATGGCATTGGTAAATCGCAGTGATTTAACAAGGTTCTTTTAAATATCATTAGTTTTCATACTGTAACAATCTCACATGTCCAGAATATTAACAAGGAAGAAATACTGCTTGATCAGCATAATCCTTCTTCCATAATCAGATGCCTTGGAAGGTTCCTCCAAGGCTTTGTAAAATAAAATGATGTCTAACATAAAAATAATGTTAGCTTATTTTAATTTTTTTTCATATGGACATTAATGGTAAAAAACAAAGTTTATTGTTCATTCCTATTTGCCAGAGACATGCCTCAGCCACTCGTCTAGACAAGTGGTAACTGCCATCATCCTCCCGGCAGCATGTCATTTGAAAGTGGAGGAATGGTTTTGAGGAACCAGGAAAAAAAGTCACTCTTCCCAGATGTACACTAAGTTTCTGATTAATGGTGACTTCCAGGCTGCTCACTTCTGGGGAGTTGGTAATGGTAATGTCATCTGTATAGTTGGCAAGATTATTTTTCTGGCTTTGGCACTTGTGTGGTTTAAATGTCACTTACCATCCATCAGCCCATGTCTGAATGTTATCCGTACCTTTCCAATCTCAGTCATGAAATTACAGAATGTGTAACTACAAAAAAAAAAGTGTTTTTTGCTGTGTCCTGCAGGCAAACAATCAACAGCTTTAACCTGATTGAATTTGACAGATAATATTTTTTGCTTTTATTTTTCCCAATTAAGTGAAATGGGTACAAATTACAACACGCCAGTTTTTGAGTCTTTGCCCAAATCTGTTAAGTTTTAAAAAATGAAATGGAGATAATATTTTGTTTTCTCTATCTGCTTGGACTAAATCATTTAAATGTCCCTTCTTACCTCTCTCCTCTTATCTCCAGTCAGAACTCTCTTCCTTCTCTGCGATATTCATTCCATCACACTTATTTTCAACCAAATTATTTTGATGAAACAGCACTATTTTCGTAGTAAAAATGATCATAGAATGGCATAGCTACATCAATTTAAAAGTATGGTTGGGAGTGTGAGGAGCCTCAGTCAATCCACCTATAAAATCAGTCTGAAGAAGAGTCTCGACCCGAAACGTCACCCATTCCTTCTCTCCTGAGATGCTGCCTGACCCGCTGAGTTACTCCAGCATTTTGTGTCTACCACCTATAAAATATATTTGCTTCACAAAGTTGTGCAAGTCACCTTTACACATTACATCATAAGGATAAAAGTGTATAATTTATTTATTGCCTTACAAAAGAAACCACTAATGCTACCCAACTGTAACATTTTGACTCATACTAGTTAAGTTTTGGATTAAGTATCAGCATTGACATTTTCAACAATCAATAGGAAATTAAATTTGGAAGAAATTTTAGTGCCATTGCACTGTATATTGCATCTGCTGAATGCCAAGAAACAAGTCCCAAACTTAATATATCCACTTCATAAAATTTATTGAGTACATATATTTCTTTTACATATCCTAAAAATGATCTTGATTATTTATTAATCCAAAGCAGTAATCTATCAACTATTGAACTAATCCATCTTTCTTATTGTTTTTATGATGCCATCCAGCCCCCTTAATCAAATTGCCACATATTATTAATCATTTTTGTTTCCATTTTGCACTTTCCAATTCCTTTCCTGTCTGTCTTCATCTTATTCTTCACTGATGTGGCAAACTTGGATAGAATCCCCAAATATAACATAATGAACCAAGACATTTTCTAAATATGTGAACATAAGAATTGAATGTTATGCAAGTATGTTTTAATGCCCTGAATTCCTCTAATGTTTATCATTTTTCACAGTTGACATTTAACAGAATGCAATTTGTGGATCTTATATCCGATTGGAACCAGATGCATATTTTGAACACAGTAAAGGAAACTAAGAACCCAAATGGATACATTTCAAACTCGTGAATCATTTCTTTAAGGTCAGGAGTCTCTGCATCACATCCAAAAATTCCCCAACAATTTTATAATTTCTTAATAAACCTTCTGAGAAAAAAAGCCTCATAAATCTCATGCTCTGTTGATATGTTCCTGTTTGAAAATAAAATCTGTGCATCTATGCAGAATATCAAATGTAATAATAAACGTTAGAGAAATTCAGGAATTTATAAAAACAAGTATAAGTAAACAAACTTGTTTTTCAGAATCAAAAGTTTTATAAACTGGATTGTCCTTTGGCTCTTACATTTATCACCCCAGTGTTGTAACTATTTTTCTGGCAGTGTCCAAAAAAATTATTCTCCCACATGAATGGTAGCAATCTCTCACCCAAATTTATTTAAATTTACTGGAGATATATTGACTACATTGCATTATGGAGCAGAAGGTTGAAAAAAATAATAAAATCTGCCAACTGATCACATAGTTGCAATTTCCCACATATCTCCACTTACTGAATATAAAGACCATGGAGTCCAAATGAATTGCATGTGGATACGTACAGTAACAAGGCTCTGTGGAATGGACCTTGGCTGGTTGCTTTCAGAACCATGAGGAGCTACTTTCTGAAGAGCACAATGTGCAAAGATTTGTTCACCAGTGGCACAATTCCCAATCCTTCAACACGGCTATGCATAGTTACCACATTTTATTATAAGAGTTGCTTGAGAAGTATGAACTTAGCTAACTGGAACTGTTAAAGCACCAGTTCTTAACTGCAATTACAACCTCCACTAGAAAGGATGAAATGGATTGCCTGAAAAAGAAGTGGCAGATGGGAATGGAACAGATGCCCTCTGATTTCAGACAATCAATAAGGCATTGGAGCAGCAAAAGTGGATACCTAGCAAAACCACAAATGTAATTGTGCATGTCCAAAGGAAGAAGATGGCCTTACTTTGAACACATCACATTAAATTCATTTGTACAGATTTCATTGCTGACTTTAGGTGTTCAGCTCAGCTTGAGCCTTTAATTTTGACTTGAGCAGGTCTTCATCATCAGGTTAATTGTTAATTGTTAGCTGTTTTTTTTCTATTTGAGGTCCATTCATACATTATGAACACTTATGGCAAGATGCTATTCATTGACTACAGCTCAGCCTTCAAAACCACAGTACTAAATAAGCTCAGTCAAAAGATCTGAACCTTGACTTTGGAGCCTCTTGTGAAACTGGATTCTGGACTTCTTATCTGGCAGACCAGTTAGTTATAATTGGTCATAACATTTCTTCCACCTTAACCAGCAATGTTGCTCCTCAGGTTTGTGTGCCCAGTTTCCACTTCCACTCCTTATGCACCTATGACTTTGGGGCCAAAGACAGCCACAACATGATCTTTAAGTTTAATGATGATATCACTGTTGTCAGCTGGATCAACAACAACAATTAAGTGATCCACAGGAAAGAGATCGAGAACTTTCCATCATGGTGTAAGGCCTCGTCCTTAACGTCAAGAGTTACTTGTAGACCTAAGGAAGTGAGGGAATGAACTCTGTCCTCACCAACTGAGTTGCTGTAGAGATGGTCAATGCCTTCAAGTTCCTAAGCATCCATATAACCGGCAATCTAATCTGGTCCCTTCACAGTGATGTGGTGATCAAGAAAGCACATTGGCATATTTACTTTCTTAAATGTCTGAGAAGGTTGGGCATGTTCACTGAGATTCTCATGATCTTCCACAGATGAAAGTATTCTGAAAGGATGCATCTCAGCCTTGTATGGCAACTGCTCTGCTCTTGACAGCCTGTGAGTGGTGAACACAGCCCAATTCATCACAGGCTCATCACTTTCCTTCACCCAGACTATCTTCATGGTGCATTGCAACAGGAAGGCTGGACATATCATCAAGGATGCCTGCCACTGTGGCAATTCCCTTTTCTCTCTTTTACCTTCTGGGAGAAGATACAGGAACTTGAAAGGTTAGATATCCATATTTAAGAACATCTTCTTCCCATTGCTATCTGACTCCTGATCCAATCACCTCTTTCACTCGACACCCCCAGAGATGCTGCCATATACTCTCACTCTGAACTCCACCTCATTTGGTCATTCCATTATAGTACTTTAATATTCTTTTGCACTTCGGCTGTATCTGTGCTCTTCATTGTCATCATTTTTATCATTATGGTATGTGTGCTGTTTACTCTGTAAGCTTCATGTGAACATGGAAATTCATTGCACCCTGGTGTATATGACAATAAACTAATCTGAGAATTTTCCGAATTCCCGGAAGCCAAACCAAACATGTCTGGCATGCCAATTGGCAGCTTCCAGTTATGCATCAAGGGTGCACCAAAGTGCCTTTCTTGTTTTGCAATGATTTTGTGCTTTAAGCTATTCCACAGCTCACAATATGCAGGCATCTTGTTTTTGAACTTCTTTGCTCATGATATTAGGGTGACTCAGTGGTGCTGTACATAGTGCAGCTGTCTCACAGTTCCAGTGACCTGGATTTGATTCTGATCTCCAGTGCTGTCTGTGTTCAGTTTGTACACTCTCCCTGTGAATGGCTCAGTTTCCTCTGGAGGCTCCTGTTTCCTCCCACATCCCAAAGATATGTTGATTGTTGGGTTAATTAGCTAGTGTAAATTACTCCTGATGTTGATGGCTGAGATGAACGAACCAAAAAGGTGTTCATGTGAGAGGAGAGTTTGCAATGAAATAAGTGGGGAAATAGATTTGACAGCACTGCTCTGCGAACCAGCATAGGAGTGATGGGCCAAATGCCCTCCTTTACATATGTTAAAAGGAAACTTTTAGAAGCATCAGAAATGTTTATCACTTTGATAAAACATTTCCACTTGCAGGCTGCCATTCCTGATTAATCTGCAAAAAAGATTGATAAATCCTCAAAGATAGGCACAAAATCTAGGAACTCCCTGTTGTTGATACCCTGTTGTTTGCTGATGACAATCTTGAATTTAAGGTGTTGCTAGATAGGGAATTGATATTGACCAGCAAGTTAATACAGATAACATTATAATATTTCCTTGGAGATAGCTGGAGAGTAGTGATACCCTGTTGTTTGCTAATGACAATATGGAATTTGAGATGTTGTTAGATTAGGAATTAATGTCGACCAGCAAGTTAAGGCAGATAACATTGCAATAGCTCCTGTATCAAAAATGTTACACTTCAAGAAGAGAAGAAATTAATAAATAAGTATGTTTATCGTTTTGTTCCAGAGAATTATGATATGATATGATATGATAATTATCCTTTAGAACAGACTTCTGATAGATTCATTTAAAAAAAAAAATCAATGTAATATTCATTACATAAACTAATATTTTACTATGTAACACAACGAGCAAGTATTTTAATATTGAAGTCATAAAAAAATCTATACACTCTGTCTCATGCCCAGAACAGTTCTGTTATAGTTTAGAACACAACTAGAACTAATTGTTGATTCTTTCAATGAAAGAGGACAAATTCCTCCCCAGCAGAATTATGTAAGGGTATTAAAGTATGGTTTGTTACTGTCTCTCACTCAGCCATTCTACAAAGTTATTTTGAATTGTCACAGATTAAACAATTGCAGGTCACATCAGCTACAATTAAACATCAAAATTGTTTACTGCAATTCCAACACTTGGTTCAATTTAGTTTAATATCAGATTAAGTCTCCAGGCAATCTAACTGATGTGTTTATGAAATGCTCTGAGCTGGTTTCCTGCAATGTGACTGACAGCATGCAAACTCGGAACTGTCTAAATGATTCAAAATGCCATGCCCTGCCATGTCTTTATAATTCTGCTATTATATAGTTACAACAAGGTACTGTTTGTATTTGAAATAGCATGTAATTAAATTTCCATCATATTCAGTGGCAAATTGAAAGTCATGGAAATAAAAATATTTTGATCTATGGGAAAACACATCTTGCAGTAGGAGAATTCAAATAATGGGAATAGAAAAATAATACCCTTTAGAGAATGAAAACAAGTTTATTTCTGTCTTCTCTCGCTTACTCTGTTGTTATGCCACCATAAGTGGCATGACGGGAAAATTATATGTACTCAGCGGCCAATCAGACAGACTAATTTTAAACTATTTCATGGACGTTCTCAGGATTTTGTGCAGAAAGGAACTGCAGATGTTGGTTTACACTGAAGATGGACACAAAATGCTGGAGTAACTCAGCGGGTCAGGCAGCAACTCTGGAGAGAAGGAATGGGTGAGGATTTGGGTTGAGACCTTCTTCATACTCTGACATTACGGGTCTAGACCCTTCTTCCGACTGGACCTGAAATGTCACCCATTCCTTCTCTCTAAAGATGCTGCCTGTCCCGCTCACTCCGGCATTTTGTGTCTATCTCAGGATTTTGTGATTAGCTAATGCTACATCTAGAAGGGAGCCCATAAATTTATTGTTCTGTGATCTATTGTGTTCCCTTGGTTTGGATTCCATTTCACAGTGTAAGCGACAACAAACAATTTTTTTACTTTAAGAAGGACCTCTACTGTTTTAAACACGAATGTAAGTCTCGAATTTCCTGGCACTGGCAAGCCACTCATGCGAGCTTCTCACATACTTGCTAAGCCTGCATTTATTTTATTCAAATCCCCAGTGAAAACTTCCACTCAGAAGCCATCTGATCTTCATTGGCAAAGCAAAGTACAGACATAAATCCCATCACGTGGTAGACAGAGAACAAGCCATGCACAGAGAAAAATAATTCTCACAGCCGGCTAGAACCTGCCTATGACTTAGATGATTGGCAAAACGTTCAAGAAGGTTTGTCTGTTTGTGAAACATTCAAAGATGATTTACATTATATTTTTAAATCTAACTCTTTAAAAACATTTCAATTATCTCTCAATCTTCCATATTCTAGGAAAACAATCCTAAAATGAGAAATCTCTTGGTAACTAGTGACAATTTGTGAACAATATATCCTTGCTATGATATCCTGGTGGGCTAGTTTCATTTTTTGATTCATAAAGGGCAGATCAAAGCTTTTCACAGAATTTTGTGTCCTCAACAACATTTGATTCAAACCTGGCATCACTTCATTTTCTGTTTTATCTCAGTTTTCCAGCATCTGCAGTCCTTGTCTTTTCAACGACTGCAAGGATTACTGCACTATTACGAAAGTTTTAAGCCAAACACAAATGGAGATAACTTCTGGAATTTTGTTTCTGGCCTAAACAGTATGGAGGTCACCAAGGACGTTCAATCAATTTAAATGGATACAATGCTTTTTTTTAACATCACATCTACAAAATTTGGCAGCTTGTATGAAGCATGCGAATGGCTCACATGCTGAAGATGGCCTTAACCAATAGACCTGCTTCAGTTTCATTTCTTTCATGCTGATGTTCTCAATTCCTACCAGTCATTTTCCAATTGAGCCTAGTCTTTATCGTCACAATCTTGCTTCGACCCCACTATAATTTACGTCGGCCACTATCCATTCAAACCCGATGGATTCCCTGATCATTTTGTTTGCCATAGAGCGGTTTTTTATTTCACGCTCTAAATAAAAGACCGTGTGCAATTATCTACCCACAAAATCTCTTCTAACACTTTTTTCACCCAACTGACTTCTTCCACAAGTCCTCACTCTCTAGAATGGAGGAAGATGATAGGTAATGGGCCTTTAAGTTGCAAAATACCTAAGTCTCATGCACAATAAACCTCATGGAAGGACCTCGTATAAAATTGGTAGGAAGGAACTGCAAATGCTGGTTTACACCGAAGATAGACACAAATTGCTGGAGTGACTCAGCGGGACAGGCAGCATCTCTGGAGAGAAGGAATGGGTGATGTTTCGGGTCGAGACCCTTCTTCAGATTGGTCTGATAGCCCTCTTCAGTGCCACTTCAAACCATACAGTTTCAAGCTCAATATGCTTGCCATCTGTGATAGTCAATTATACTCACTGTGATGATCTTCTGCTTGGCACGGAACTAAAGCCAGTGAACGAACGGCTGCGGTTGAGCCCACTAGAATCAGCAGGAGAGGCAAAGTGCAGTTTCACAGACATTGTCCTTGGGGACTTGGATATGGTTCCTAAAAATAGATTAAAAAGACATCAAATATGAGACAGTAGAAAAAATATATATTCCCTGGTCCAGGGACAAGGGAAACAAATATTTGAACCGGCGAAGGTTTAAAGAAAGTTTTACATAAGCAAAGTTATTAATTTTTTATGTTAAGATATTTCCGCTTCTTTCATAATTGGCAAAGCACTTCTTAGCATCTTATAATATTGAATTTTAACAGTGACATCTGAAGAATCACTGAAGAGATTCAAGCACATGTGATGCCCCTGGATACTACAACTATCACATGCAATATTATTACCAATTTAACATTTATCTCTACATAATAGGGCTTCTTAATGTGGACATATTTTACATTTTCATAAGGTAACCATGTCTTGATAAACAGCAATTTCAGGACAGGCTAGTTTTATTTCTGGAGTACATTTCTCCTTCCAGAAACACCAATAGTCACAGATGCACTCCATCTAAAAGTGAAATTAAGAAACTGAGTTCAACGTATTGTCAAATGCACAAGTACGGTGAGATACAGGTACATAAACTCAGACAAGCACACAGAAACAAACTATATATAAATCAAATATAAATTATAATTAACATTTCTAAAAGATAGAAGGCTGTGCAAAAAGAAAAAAGACATAAGTGTAAAAATATAATTTGGAAAAGAAACAAGTCCACAGTAGTGTACAATTACCTAGGTATGATTAGGGTTATGTTGGTTGGTCCAAGAACCTGATAGTTGAAGGAAAGTAACAGTTCCTGCAACTGGTAATGTGGGACTTTAGACTTCTGTACCTCCTGTCCGATGGTAGTGCTAAGAAGAGGTCATGGCCTGGACGGTGGGGATCCTTGAATATAGCGGCTGCTTTTCCTAAAGCAGCTCCACAAATAGATGTTTTCAATGGAGGGGAGGACCATGCCTGTGAAGGACTGGGCTGAGTTCACCCTCCGTCATGCTGTGAAGATAGCGTCAATTAACACACATTTTTTTAATTTTTGAGAATGTGATCATTTTGTTGTTTGTGCATAACGTTCCAATGCACCTAGAACTCTTATTCTTCTCATGGGCTTTAGAGGTGCAAAAAGAGTAGCTTGGGCAAGTAATTGCAATGCACTTTGTAGATGGTACACACTTCAGCAACTAAATGTCAATAATGAAGGGAATAAATTTTAGGTGAATGGTAAGTGTCAAGCATCTTGAGTGTATTCAACAATGCTCCTGACTTGGGCTTTGTAGATGGCAGAAAGCCATTGGGATCTCAAGAAGTGAGTCACTCATCATACGATACATAGCCTCTGACCTGTTCTTGTAGCCATGATATGTATTAACTGGTCCAGCTGAGTTTCTGAACAATGTATTCTCCAGGATATTAATGGTGGGGCTCGGCAAGTTAATGCAATTGAATGTCCAAGAATGTGTGGTCGGATACTCTTGTTGAAGATGGTCATTAGCTTGTACTTTTTTGATATGAATGTTAATTGCCATTTTTGGCCCATACCTAAATGTCACATGAGATTTCTTGCAGACATGGGCAGCTTCACATGCTGAAGAGTTGAGTATGGAATTGAACATGTCAACTTCTCTACATCGGCGAGACCAAACGCAGGCTCGGCGATCATTTTGTTCAACACCTTCGCTCAGTCCGACTTAACCAACCTGATCTCCCTGTGGCTGAGCACTTCAACTCCCCCTCCCAGTCTGACCTTCTCTGTCATGGGCCTCCTCCAGTGCCATCGTGAGGCCCACCGGAAATTGGAGGAACAGCACCTCATATTTCGCTTGGGCAGCTTACAGCCCAGCAGTATGAACATTGACTTCTCTAACTGTAGATAGTTCCTCTGTCCCTCTCTTCCCCTCCCCCTTCCGAGTTCTCCCACTGTCTTCCTGCCTCCACCTATATAATTTCTTTGTCCTGCCCCTCTGACATCAGTCTGAAGAAGGGTCTCGACCTGAAACGTCACCCATTCCTTCTCTCCTAGATGCTGCCTGACCTGCTGAGTTACTCCAACATTTTGTGATACCTTCGATTTGTACCAGGATATGCAGTTATTTTCCTACACATTGTACAGCTATTGATGAACTTCCCTACTTTCTGACCTCCAGCAACCACAACTGTCTTACTTTGTTCAAGGTATATCTTTGACCACTGGAGTTTTTGTCTTTAGACGCTTGCCGACTTTAACGTTACAAAGGCTCCTCGTTGCCACATATGTCAAGTACTGTCATGCTGACCTCTCCTCTGGAGTTTAGGTCTTTTATCCATGTGTTGACCAAGTCAGTGATAAGATGTGGAGCCAACTGGTCAACGATCAATTAATATATCAGCACAGGCACAGATGAATTTCCAAGCATTCGTCTCCTTAAAATGATCCATTATGTCTTCATTCCACTGCTGAACAGAGTCCATCCTTAAAACTTCTTCACAATAGATTTGATCAAAAACAACCACAGCCAGAAACATAGCATCCATTACAAAACAGATGACATCCATCTTTACAGCTGAAGGATTTATATTTGGCACAAGTTCAATATGTTAGTGTTGTTTAAATTATGCTGAAATGGTTGCTTTTCCCACAATGGCTCCAAACTGACAGACAAAATACATAAAAATATCAAAAACATAAGTGCCACATCTCACTGGTGAAAATGCCACACTTACAAAAAGGAACCACATTTTGCAAATCAGCATGTAGAAATATTTTTCTCTTTGCATCATTCTATTTTTTATAATTTACCCAATATTTTGACTGCTGTTTTAAGGATCTAGCCCAAATCTTCTTTTGTCAATCCCAGCCACATGCTCAAGGGCGCAAGAAATACTTGTCAATACAAAACTTCAGAGCCACTATAGATAGACACAAAATGCTGGAGTAACTCAGCGGAACAGGCAGCATCACTGGATAGAAGGAATGGGTGACATTTTGGGTCGAGGCTCTTCTTCAGACAGAGCCACCATGATTGAAAGGAATAGAATGATTTTGATTCTGAAGCAGGATGAAGAACACTGTCTCCAGTAAATACACAAGAAGCCAACATATGGCTGTTTTCCTGCATGAGGCTTCAGGATTCTTTATTGATTATTTATCAAAACAAATGTCAGGGACAGATGGTTCTTCAGGTAGGAAGAAACGATTCTACCCAACAAATGCAAGCTAGTATTGGTATTGCTTTATTATTATCACCTGTGTCGAGATACGGTGAAAAACTTTGCTATCCAGTCAACGAGCTATCCAGTTAAATTACACTATACACAAATACAATCAAGCCATACACAAGTACAATAGGTAATGCAAAGGGAAAATACCAGAGTGCAGAATATAATGTTACAGCGTTATAGCATAACAGTTACAGAGAAAGTAAAAAAAGTGCAATGTTCACAATGAAGTAGGTTAGGAGATTGGGACTCATCTTACCCTTACTCCTACCCTTATGGGTAGACCATTTAGTAATTTGATAACAGCGGAGAAGAAGAAACCGGATCTAGCTAAACACAGTAGTTCCAATAGTTCTATTGGAGCGCCCAACAGAAACCCACATGACCACAATGTGCAAGCTCTTACATGGATAGCACCCAAGGTCAGAAACTGAACCAGGTCCTTAGAGCTCTGAGTCAGCTGGCGTAACTGCTGCATTGTCATGTGACCCCTTTTCAACGTATCCTTAAGCTCTTTTCTACACATCTTGATTTTCTTTTGATGAGACATGTGCATCAAATAATGAGACATGTATCATATCATATCATATCATATCATATATATACAGCCGGAAACAGGCCTTTTCGGCCCTCCAAGTCCGTGCCGCCCAGTGATCCCCGTATATTAACACTATCCTACACCCACTAGGGACAATTTTTACATTTACCCAGCCAATTAACCTACATACCTGTACGTCTTTGGAGGTATGTACAATAAATGGTTTTAGTAGGTAACCACAAACAGAATTATAGTACTATATTGCTGGAGTGAAAATGATGCCAGATAATATAGTTTGGTGTTTATGTTTTTGTATAAAGAGAAATTTAGTTGTTAGCATTGAGGTCGGCAAAAAAGTCTTGCACTTCAGGCTTCAGTCTGGTAGGGACACTGAAGTAAAAAATATATATATTTAAAATATGTAAATTGTTAAAAAAAAAGGCAACCTTAATTTCAGATTTGTCCATCTTGAGAGTAATTAATTTTCCTTCAGATACAGCCTCATTGGATGAGTTGGCCGAGATCGAAAAGTCACATCCTGGGGTTTGTGGAGGAGAGCCCGCATTCCTATACTCCAGGAGAACTGCTTTCCCATCAAAAAAAGATTGGACACTTCAACGCCATAAACAATCTGGCACTGTTACGACCATTGTTTAATAAAGTATAATTTTTTTCATTGAATTATATATATATATATATAATATATATAAATATTAAATGAAAAAAATACATATATATCTGCTATCAATCTCTGCTTCACCCTGAATAATCTTTCTAGCTGGACTAAAATAGTCCCCAGGGACTAAAGTACCTCTGACCTATGCTGTCATGCACAGACAAACCTGCAAATGTTAGCATGGTGAGGACAAGGTCATAGAGGTTTAACATGATGTTAGTTTGTTCACTACCTGGTACAGACCTAGATTGCTAGCAATATTCTTCAGGACTGAGACATCTCCTTAGTAGTTATGCTACATTTGTGCTGATGGATATTTACAGCACCGATTGTTGTAGATCAATGTCAATGATTTTGAGATGGTGCTGGAGAATAGCGCCACTTTACGTGAAACATAGAAACATAGAAAATAGGTGCAGGAGTAGGCCATTCGGCCCTTCGAGCCTGCACCGCCATTCAATATGATCATGGCTGATCATGCAACTCAGTATCCTGTACCTGCCTTCTCTTCATATCCCCTGATCCCTTTGGCCACAAGGGCCACATCTAACTCCCTCTTAAATATAGCCAATGAACTGGCCTCAACTACCCTCTGTGGCAGAGAATGCCACAGATTCACCACTCTCTGTGTGAAAAAAAACGTTCTCATCTCGGTCCTAAAAGACTTCCCCCTTATCCTTAAACTGTGACCCCTTGTTCTGGACTTCCCCAACATCGGGAACAATCTTCCTGCATCTAGCCTGTCCAACCCCTTAAGAATTTTGTAAGTTTCTATAAGATCCCCCCTCAATCTTCTAAATTCCAGTGAGTACAAGCCGAGTCTATCCAGTCTTTCTTCATATGAAAGTCCTGCCATCCCAGGAATCAATCTGGTGAACCTTCTCTGTACTCCCTCTATGGCAAGAATGTCTTTCCTCAGATTAGGAGACCAAAACTGTACGCAATACTCCAGGTGTGGTCTCACCAATGCCCTGTACAACTGCAGCAGAACCTTGTCTTAAAACAGCTTTCTATGATCATTGCTCCTTATTTTCTATCTGTTTCAGTTTTGAGAAAGCCATTAGATCCAGTGTTGAAAGTCTCCTGTCAATCATCGCTAAATCAGAGCAACTCCGACACAACCCTTGCACCGATGACGACAAAGCACAAAATCGTTGCAGTGAACAGAAAGGTTCACTTGAGGTTTTTTTGCACAACATCTGATCTTTTTGGATAGCATGCAAAACGAAGTTTTTCACTGCACTATTGAGACATATAATCATAGAAAAAATAGGTGCAGGAGTAGGCCATTCAGCCCTTAGAGCCAGCACCGCCATTCAATATGATCATGGCTGATCATCCAAAATCAGTACTCCGTTCCTGTTTTTCCCCATATTCCTTGATTCCTTTAGCCCTAAGAGCAAAATCTAATTATTTCTTGTAAACATCCAATGAATTGGCCTCCACTGCCTTCTGTGGCAGAGAATTCCACAGATTCACAACTCTCTGGGTGAAGAAATTTTTCCTCATCTCAGTCCTAAATGGCCTACCCATTATTCTTAAACTGTGACCCCTGGTTCTGGACTGCCCCAACATCAGGATTTTTTTTTCCTGCATCTTGCCTGTCCAATCCTGGAAGAATTTTATATGTTTCTATAAGATCCCTCTCATACTTCTAAATTCCAGTGAATACAAACTCAGTCGACCCATTCTTTCATCATTTGTCAGTCCCGCCATCCCGGGAATTAACCTGGTGAACCTATGCTGCACTCCCTCAATAGCAATAATGTCCTTCCTCAAATTAGGAGCCCAACATTGCACACAATACCCCAGGTGCGGTCTCACCAGGGCCCTGTACAACTGCAGTAGGACCTCCTTGCTCTTAAATTCAAATCCTCTCGCAATGAAGGCCAACATGCCATTAGTTTTCTTCACTGCCTGCTGTTCCTGCATGCCTACTTTGGTACACGTGACAATAATAAACCTGAACCTAAACCTAAACCAGAACATGGAGGCATCTATTAACTGTATTTAAGTAGCTACATGATCAGCTGCAACCTTATGTGAAATGGAACTTTTGTGAATCCGGGATAGTATATTAATGGAATACTACTCTGAAACTATTTTGGTTTAGAAAGTAACCTAAGACAATAATTTCCTTGAAGACTAAATCTGTCGCTGCTTGGACTAATTATAACCAGATCAATAATTGCCAAGAAGCAAGACAATCTTAAACAGATGTTCATTTTATTCAGTCTCTGCAGGAGACCGCTGCATTAAATTATGGCTGAAAATACACATCTCAAAGCCAGTGGCCCAAATATGCATTGTTTTAAAGTGACAATATACAGTGGACTAAGTTCTCAAATTGTCCAAAAAAAAAACCTTGCCTGCGTCCACCTGCCACGCTTTGTCCTGACTCTCTTCCCTTCCAGCATTCTTACCTCCCTACAATCAGTTGGAAGAAGGGTCCCAACCCAAAGCACCATCAGTCCATGTTCTCCAGAGATGCTGCCTGACCCGCTGAATTACTCCAAAGCCATGTGTCTTTTGGTTCTGTTGTAACGCTAATTTTGTGGATTATACATTTATTGGAGAAACTGTTCAAATTTCATATACATTCATTTTAATGGAATGAAATTCAGGTGGTTATTGTCATGGGCAGCTAAACCACATCAGTTTTAAAATCAGGCTGCCAAGTTTTCCAGTATGTTTTCATGATAAAAGCTTTGCTTCTGAAATTCTGAGACAAATACAATGTCAGTACTTGGAATCTTTGGTTAATTTTGCCTTAATATATCCATGCTTAGCTGTGAAGTAGAGCAATGAATCACTGTCACTATGCTAATGAACGTGACACCAATTAGTCATAATCTTTAATGGGAAATATTCACTTATAGAACTTTTGCATATTTATTAGCAGCTATCAATCTTCAGGCAGTCTGGTTAAAGTTCTATGCCGTGGAGCAGTTACACACAGATTCAATACCTGTCCACCCCCCTTAACCTCCTACACTATGAATTTTTAATCTGAGACACAATTGGTTTGGGAATATTTGCCTAGAAGAAAAGTCCTTAGCTCACCACTGTTAATGCAAATCCACAATCATATCTGTGTTCAACATATTGGAGCAGTTATACTGTAAATAAAATGTTACCATGTTTCCTGTACATTTACAGGCTGATATCATAAATCATGCAGCGCAGAAATAGGCCATTTGGTCCATCATGTCCATGCTGACCTTTTTGTCCATCAATACTAATCCCATTTTCCATCAATCGGACCATATCCTTCTATGCTTTGCCTATTTAAGTGTGTCTAAATGCCCCTTAAACAAAGTAATTGTATCTGTTTCCACTATCTCATCCGGCAGCACATTCCAGACATTAACCATTCTGCGTAAAATACCTACTCTTGAGTTCCCCTTGAAAGCTTCTTGCTCTTACCTTAAATATATGTCATCCTGTTTTTAATAACTCAGCCATTGGAAAAAAAAGAGTTTCACCATTTAAGCATCTCCTAATTTTATATAGTTCTGACAGGTCACCCCTCAACCTCCTTTGCTGCAAAAGAAACAAGCCAACCTTTCAAATCTCTGCCCATAACTAATGCTCTCCAATCTAGGGAGCATACTAGCGAATATCCGCTGCACCATCTCCAGTGCAATCACATCTTCCTTCTAGTAACAACCAGAACTTGTATACAGTGCAACCTAACCAGTGTTTGGTAAAGTTGCAACATATTCCCCATCTCTTATATTGTCTGCCCATACTTACTCCCAGACTGTTGAACAGCATCCCACTCCCCATCAGAACTGCCCCCTCTATCGACTCCTTTAAGTCCAAGCTCAAAACCTATGTCTATTCCCTAGCATTTGAGGCGCTCTGAGGGGGCACTGTAAACTGTAAACTGTTTATGTATGTGTTGTTAGGTTTGTGTGTTATTGTATGTTCGTTTTTAGTACCTGCACTGATGTACAGCACTTTGGTCAATGTGGGTTGTGTTTAAATGTGCAATAGAAATAAAATTGACTTGACTTGACTTATGTTAATAGTCTCTCGTTGTCTCTTCCTATCTAAATTAGATTTGATGACATAACATCCCACATTTTAAAAGATATTTCCTGCATACTCGCTTCAAATCTTGGAAAACCTTTGTTGTTCAATTTAGGTTGAACACCAGCTCATTACCCACAAATAAATTGGTCCCAGTTCTATTGAGGTAACACTATCCAAATTGTCCCACCTCTCCCGGAAATATTACTAATGTCTCAGAAATCTAAGGCTCTCCCTCCTCTATCAAATCCCAGTTATACCATCACATGCTCTATCCTCCTATTTTTGCACTGACTAGCTCATGGTACAGAGCGTGCTGGAACTGGCCATTCAGCCCACAATGTCTGTATTGAACATGCTGCCATATTAAACCAATCCTTTCTGTGCTCCATATCACTCGATTCTCTGCATATTCCTGTATCTATCTGAAAGCATTTTCAACACTACCGTTGTATCTGCCTCCACCACTACCCCTGGCAATAAATTCCAGGCATCTATCATTCTGCATAAAAAAACTCCCCCTGCACATCTCAGTTATGATCATACTGATCATAAAGTTATGCCATCTGGTATTTGATATTAACACCATGGGAAAAAAAGGTTCTCTATTCCTCTCATCGTTTTATAAACTTCTATCAGATAGCGTGTCTGCCTCTGAAGCTCCAGAGAAAACAAGCTGAGTTGGTCCAACCTCTCATTATAGCCAATGCCCTCTTAATCCAGGCAGCATCCTGGTAAACTTCTTATGCACCTTCTTCAAAGTCAGCAATCCTCCCTGTATTGGAGCAACCTGAACTGTACTTAATATCTTGGAGAATGACCTGCAGCAGTTCTAGTCGAAGACCCAACTTCAGGCAGCACCTTCTTGACATGAGGGCAAAATCTCTACAATGGCATTAACAAAGTGGCAGTGGTAGGACCACAATTATTATCCTGCTGAATGAGTAGAACAGATTCACGTGCCACCTCATCAATTACCATTTTCTCTGGCCTCAACAAGAACTAACTGTTGGAATCCTATTATATGCTTGTCAAACTTCTGCTTTTAATACCTCTGGATGAAGTTGTCCAAAATCATCCAAACGATGGTATTAAGAGACATGAAAGCAGGAGTTTGATTTTCTGGTACATCCACTTCTATGCTGGTTATGGATCAGGAGTCGAGAGTCAAGAGTGTTTCATTGTTATATGTACCGAAAACAGAACAATGAAATTCATACTTGCAGCAGGTCTGTAAACACAGTACTCATAGATAACATAATAAACAAAAGAAAGTTTAATAAATTAAAGAAAACAATATTAATGCAAATTAAAGGCCAGGTAAGGTAATAACAATAGTTCATATTTGTAGTGTTCAAGGAAGATGCTGTTGTTGAACCCGGACATCGCAGTTTTTATACTCCTATACCTTCTTCCTGATGGCAGGATTGAAAAGAGTGCATTGCCTGGGTGGTGAGGGTCCTTGATGAAGCTAGCTGTGTTTTTGAGGCAGAGCCTCCTATAGATCCCTTCGATGGGGGGAGATCAGTGCCCGTGAAGGATCGGGTGGTGTCCACCGCGTTTCGCAATCTCCTACATTCCTGAGGTTTTGAGTTACCGAACCAGGCCATGATGCATCCAGTCAATATACTCTCTACCATACACCTGTAGAAGTTCAAGAGAGTATTCGCCAACTTACTGAATCTCCTCAATCTTCTGAGAAAGTAGAGGTGTTGATGGGCTTTCTTTATGATTGCATGTGCCAGGCCTATGACAGATCTTCAGAACTATGCAGGCCCAGAAATTTGATGTTGTTGACTCTCTCCACCACCAACCCATCGATGAAGAAAGGTTTGTGCATTCTTGGTATTTTTCTTCTAAAGACAACAATCAGCTCCTTGGTCTTACTGATGTTGAGAGCAATTTTGTTGCCTGGCACCATTCAATCAGACGATCTCCCTCTGCCACTCTGGCTCATCATTACCTGTAATTCATCCAACAACGGTAGTGTCGACGATGAATTTAAAGATAGAGTTGGAACAGTGTCCTGATGCACAGTCATGGGTATAGAGTAAGTAGAGCAGGGGACTGAGTACACAGCCTTGAGGTGTCCCTGTACTGATGGTTATCGAGGAGGTGATTTTGTTGCCCATTCAGACTGATGTGGTCTGTTGATGTGGAAGGTGAGGATGTGGCTGCAAAGGGATGTGCAAAGACCCAGTTCTGTGAGCTTGGTAACAAGTTTGGAGGGGATGATAGTTTGGTACTCTGAGCTGCAGTTGATGACAACAGGAGAATGTATTACTGGGTAAACTCAAGTGCAACCTTCCTGGTGGTCTCTCTGAAAATGCATCCTTTCCTCCTGATATGTTGAATATAGAAGGGTAAAGATGGAGAAGCCAGTATGGGAATGTGATGGTCAGAGTAAATGACGTGATAACTGAAAATTGCTGTCCTGCAAAGCATTTACCGTTTCACACCAAACTCCTGAGTAAGTAATTGTACAGCACAGACCTTTACTATCTGACTCTTGCCCTATAAGTTTTACAAACATACTGAATCAGAATATACTCTATGTACTCATGCTGTCTTAGAGGACAGAGCATTGATTGCCACATACCTGTTGAAGTCTGCATGGCCCGTCCTGAGCTACGAGTAGAACAAACTGAACACTATATTTTTGGAGATCTGCTTTTTTCCTTGGCAGGTAATAGTTTTTGCCATATGGAGTAAATTTAGACTCACACCCCACAAATTCTCTCAGAATTGTGCGATTTTAACATGAATGATTGGTTCCAGAGTAGCCAGGAAATCCATCGAGTTACAAAACTATTTTTCCTTCTTCTGAGTTTTCAAACATTGATCAGGCAGTTTTCTTTCAGCAACGTTTAAAAAAAAATTGTTCTTGTTTTGTGTCACTTAGTAGGAGATGATAAATAATGATGACTGAAAATCACACAGTCGGAATTGCTTCAAACTATTCACTTAATTGCTAAGACCCACAGATTGAACTGAAAGCTGTTATGGCCTCAGCAGTTAAAAAGCCCTGGGAAATCAATGTAATGCCATGGTTATATTATTTAATATATGTGTGTTTTGATAGCATACCCAAGAAGATTCCTTTTATGGCAAGACCTAATATGATATCATGTGTACAGGACCTTTGATAAACCCTGAACTGGCCAACACTCAAAAACTCTTATCAAACATTCCTAAACCTCCCACAATACATCCTTCCCAATGCAATTTGACTCAGCTGCACTCCACTTTTGATCCAAAAAGATGCAGATCCCTCAAATGGATTAATATCTGAGTTCCAGGAGAGTGATTTTCTTGACTTAGCCTTTACAGGAAAGTCATGCAGGTATGAATAAAGAAAGCATTATTAATTTGAATTTTCATCACTAATATTCAAATGCATTGCAGCCTCTCACTGTTTCCAAGAGATATGACCATGGAGCAAAAGACCATGAGCGATTTTCCACAAAAGTGCTCCGCGTACTACTTAGACCTTCCCATTTGAACGTGGCTCTGGATTTACTGTTTCGGACATTTCAGCAGAGTCATTTTCTTCTCACTTGCTAAAATTTATGAAGATTTAGCACACTGTTCAATTCAGTAGGAGACATTCTACAGTGAACTTCAAAGTTAATGAAAAGTTTTAAAAATTCAATAATTGTCCATTAAATGTTAAATGATTCACACCTATCATGTTACTTCTTCTTAGGCAGTTCCTTGGAGTTGAAGATGACATATTCTAGTTTACTGGGATCTGACTAACAAACCTCCCAGGAGAGTGCAGCTAATTTTAGAACTGATGGGAAATCTTTCCCTACAGAGACTACACTTCAGAATCAAGGTCAACCAAACCTCTGTGATCTGATGTGTGGGTGAGGTTTGCCATTCTCAGAAGCTGAGTCAACTTGTCAACATCTTAATCGAAACATATGAGAGAATAAGCCTGACAATCAACATCTGCAAGACTAAGGTCCTCTGCTGACACACACCACACTGCCTTCTGTCAAAAAGCAGATTATAATGAGACCTTGGAAAGTCTGGACTACTTCCCATATCTCAGGGGCCATCACAGGGGGAAGGCAAACGTCAATAAACTGCCTTCAAAACACTAGCTCAGCCTTTGATTAATTAAGAAAAAGTGTGTTTGTTGACCATGACCTCAGACCTGGCACAAAACTCATGGTCCTCTAGGCACCATCATCTCTGTCTTCCTCTATGCTTCCAAGTCTTGGACCAACTCCTGCAGACACCTGAAGCCACTGGTGCTAGCACTAGTGCAGACTTATTGGCTTCATGCCTCAGCACATGGCCCAATATCAAATGTGCTAAGTTCACTTAAGGCGAGCAAGCACTACCTAAAGTTAGCTAGTTCTTCTTAAAGGCTAGGTGAAGAACATTGCAGAGCTTCAACAAATGGAAACCATAGAATAATATAACCTGATAAATGGAGGACTCCAGTTATCTGACACTGCACTGGAGACCATGGTGAAGGAAGTGCAAAATAAGAGAGTTGAGAATCATCTACATTGAATGTATCTGTACGAGGGAGCTTTCCAGAAAATGTTGTGAAAGCCATGGGTGAAGAGTTGTGTCAGTCAATGCCAGGTACAAATCGCTGACGACTTGTTTGTAATTCTGCAAAAATTGCACTTTAGTTATTTGTGCTCAATGTACCACAGTTACTTCACTCATCCACCAGCAGTTATACAACCATAGAACCACAGAGCTCAAGTGCACTGAAACAAGGTTTTTAGCTCAACAAGTTCACGCTGACCTTCAAATACACATCAATCACATATCATTCTCCCCACATTCCCATCAACAACCCCAGATTCTACCACTAATCTGCGCACTATAATGGGTTTAACCCAATTGTTGTAATTAAATGTTGTTTGTTGAGTTTGAAGGAAGTATTTTCCCCCTAAAATCATGTCAAGGAAATCTAAAAAGGGACAAAGATAATAACATTTAAATCTGTCTCTCGCCCAGAGTAGGTGAATTGAGGATGAGAGGACATAGGTTTAAGATGAAGGGAAGAGATTTAGTAGGAATCTGAGGGGTAACCTTTTTAGACAAAGGGTGGTGGGTGTATGGAACAGGCTGCCAGTGGAGGTAGTTGAGGCTGGGACTATCCCAACGTTTAAGAAACAGTTAGGCAGGTACATGGATAGGACAGGTTTGGTGGGATATGGACCAAACGCTGGCAGACTAATATAACTGGGTCATGTTGGTCAGCCTGGGCAAGTTGGGCCGAAGGGCCTGTTTCCACGCTGAATCACTCTATGACTCTATTTAGTCTCTTATATATTTTTAAAGAATATCCTGGTGCTTTACAGCTGTTGACCTCCATTGGATAGTCACTGATGTAACGCAACAAAAAATAGAAGCCAATTCGCACCAGGAAGTTCACATGGACAACACAATGATCATTTTCAAATGATTTACTTTGGAAATATTGTTTGAGGAATAAACAGTTTCCAGTGTAGTGTGACTAGTCTTCTTTGAAACAATGTTGTGGAATGTTTATGTTAATCAAGTAAGGAGAATAAACCTCAGTTTAACACCTCTTCCAAGAGAGGGTTCTTTCAAAAGGGCAGGTCCCTAGTACAATACTGACGCCCGCGTCTGACTGAACGGAACTCTGTTTTACCTATTAAATCTGAGAGCACAAAAAATAATGCCTGTTTTATCAATAATGGTTAATTGAGACCAAGGGAAGGATCTTCCCCTGAAATTAGTATCTCTGCAGCCTAATGCAGTAAAGGCAGAATTACAGAGTGACATGGTAACTACATTATCCATCCAGTTCCTGAACACTTCACTTCAACATCACTTCTCCACCAAACCTTGAATGCAAAATGCAATTGCTTTTTAAATGGTTCTGTAATTTCATCTCAGCTGTCTTCTTCAAAAGACCATTCCGTATATTAATTACACTATGTAAAAAAGAGCTTCCTGTCCTAAATTTGCCATTTTGCTGGTTTGAACTTGTACGCATTCGCATTGTCCCCTTAATCTTTAAATTTATTGAATCTTAGGACATCCATATAGTGTAGAACCTAAAACGTGTAATAAAAGAAATAAAACGTGTCTGACGAAGGGTCTCGACCCGAAACGTCACCCATTCCTTCTCTCCCGAGATGCTGCCTGACCTGCTGAGTTACTCCAGCATTTTGTGACTAAAACGTGTAATGTTGCCTCCTCCCCTTTGAACATCACAAAACTCCCGACCGACTGTAACAGAGAAACATCAATATCATTACACTTGTTCAAAGGCAAAATGGAATAATCATATCATATCATATATCTACAGCCGGAAACAGGCCTTTTCGGCCCTCCAAGTCCGTGCCGCCCAGTGATCCCCGTACATTAACACTATCCTACACCCACTAGGGACAATTTTTACATTTACCCAGCCAATTAACCTACATACCTGTACGTCTTTAGTCTGAGGATTAGGTGTGAAAGAGGAGGCAAATGAGCAAATGTTGAGGTGCTGATTGCAGTTCAGCATTATCTTTGTCTAGAAGGTAAGTTAATTAAGGAACAGGAGCAGGAAAAGGCCTGGTCTGTGAAGCCAATTGTGCCATTCATTAAGATCACGACTGGTCTTTTATCTCAGTCCCATTTTACAGCACTATTCCTATATCACTTGATTTCCTTTATGCCTAGAAATCTGTTGATATTTGTTTTGAATGAGTACAATGGCTGTTCAATGTAGCTGTCCAGGTAGGAGAATTCCACAACTTTCTTAGTGAAGTTCACAACCTTCTGAGTGAAGAGGTTAATCTTCAGTTGAGTCTGAAACTGCCTACCCCTCTATTCTCAAACTGTGTCCCTGGTCTAAGACTCCTTTGTCAGGGGAAATATCCACCCTGCATCTGACTTGTTACGTCTTTCACAAATTTTGCAAGTTTTAATGAGATCTAATTTCATTCTTCCAAGCTGAATACAATCCCAGTCTACTCAATTTCTTCTCACACGACAAATCTGCTTTCCATAGAACTAGTCTAGCAAATTATTGCTGCACTTACTCTATTACAGGTGCATCTTCTCTTAAATAAGGAGACCAAAACTGTACACAATAATTCATCTGTGGTCTCACCATTTGCCATAAGACTTCTTTACATCTGTAACCAGAAACTCTTGTCATAAAGGCTAACAAACCAATCACCCTCTTAATAAGTTGCTACACTCAAATGTTAGCCTTCAGCAACTTACTAGATGCACATCCAAATATCTTTGAACAGCAACACTAATATGCTCTCACTACTTTAATAAATATTATGTTATGTGCACCAAATTGGAAGATTTCACAGTTTTCCACTTTATATTCTGTATCCTACGTTTCCAAAACCTCATGCTTCCTCACTCAATTTGTCCCATCTCCTTGAAGTATTTTTTCATCCTTCTTCATACTCACAATCTCATATAGTTTGGTGTCAATAGCATACACGATGCAAGACATTTGTTTCCCTCATTCAAGTCATTTATATTGCCCTAGAAAGGTAAGGGAAAGGACCCCAAAAGTTATCCCAATAGTCACAGTCTGCACCCTGAGGAGGACCACTCTTTAATTTCCACCCAATAACTAATTCTCAGTCCCTGTCAATGCTAAACTTCCAATTCTATGTGCTAAAACCTTGTAAGTACTCTGTAAGACCTTATCAGAAGCCCTCTGGAAATTCAAATAAACCACATCCACAGATCCCCCCTTATCTATTCAACTATTTAATAGTTAAATCCCAAGGAACTGCTGATATTATAACCCAGAATTTTGAGGATGGCTTAAGAGATAACGTTTATCAACAACCAAGGTTATTCATCACATTCTCAAAGAACTCCAACAGATCCATCAGACATGATTTTCCTTTCAACAATCCATGCTGACTCTCCTCAATCCTATTATTCTTTTCATGGGTTATTAGATCGTTTATTGTATTTTTCATATTCCCTATCATTAACCTTAGGCCAGCAGGTTAGTTATTATGTGTTTTTCTTTTCTTTCTTAAAGAGTGGGGTCATATTTGCTCCCTTGGATACACTGGAAACATTCCAGAATCTACAGAACCTTGGACGTTGATAACCACAGCACTTGATCTCTTCAGCCATCCTCAAAACTTTGGGATTTAACAGTATTAAATCAAACAAATTCTCCAATATTATTTTGGCTTACACTTAGATTCTTCAGTTCCTCATTCTTACTTGATTCTTGAATCTCTGATAGAGCCAGTAGACTTGTGTGTGTCTTTCTCTGTGAAGCCAAGCAGAGTAACTGTTTCATTCCTCTTAAGATTTCTTAAAGTCTATTTTTATGCCACTAGCCTGTCTACACTCATATTCTAGCTTGCCTTTCTTTATTAAGTTCTTAATCTTCCGCTGCTGAATTCTAACACATTTCCATCTCCTGCTATTTCTGGCAACTTTACAAGCTTCTTCTTTTGATTTAAAATGAATTTTAATATCTCAGGATGAACATGGACAAATCATTTTTCCTGATGGTTATTTCAGCCCAAAAAAAATTGTTGGCACCTTGCACATTGTTTCTTTAAATGTTAACCATTGCCTCTCTCTCATTGTGCCTTTCAATGCATTAACCCAATCAATAACAGTCAATTTCTCCTCTTATTTTTGGGGGGGATATTCGACTCCACTATTGCACTGAACACCATCACTTTCAATCTCAATGTCAAATTCTATCATATTATCGTCATTCACCCCCAAAGACTCGTTGATAATAAGATTATCAATCAACCCCTTTCTTATTGCACAATACAAGATGCAAACTAGGCTTTTCTCTTGTAAGTTCCATGACATATTGATCTTGCACAGCATTTCATATACATTCCATCAATGAATCTTCCACATTATCATGGTACATTTGATTTGTCCCACTGACATGCAGAATACAGTTTATCACAATTACTATTACACTTCGAAACATAGAAACAAAGAACGTAGGTGCAGGATTAGGCCATTCGGCCCTTCGAGCCAGCACTGCCATTTAATATGATCATGGCTGATCATCCAGAATCAGGATCCCATTCCCGTTTTTTCCCCATATCCCTTGATTCAATTAGCCATAAGAGCTATATCTAACTTTCTCTTGAATACATCCAGTGAATTGGCCTCCACTACTTTCTGTGGCAAAGAATTCCACAGATTCACAATTCTCTGGGTGAAAATATTTTCCTCATCTCAGTCCTAAATGGCCTACCTCTTATTCTTAAACTGTGACCCCTGGTTCTGGACTCTCCCAACATGGGGAACATTTTTCCTGCATCTAGCCTGTCCAATCCCTTAATAATTTTATATGTTTCTATGATCCCCTCTCATCCTTCTAAATTCCAGCGAATACAAGCCCAGTCTACCCATTCTTTCATCATATGTCAGTCTTGCTATCCCAGGTATTAACCTGGTGAACCTACGCTGCACTCCCTCAATAGCAATAGTGTCCTTCCTCAAATTAGGAGACCAAAATTGCACACAATGCTCCAAATACGGTCTCACCGGGGCCCTGTACAACTGCAGTAGGATCTCCTTGCTCCTCTACTCAAATCCTCTCGCAATGAAGGCCAACATACCATTTGCTTTCTTCACTGTCTGCTATACCTGCATGCTTACTTTCAGTGACTGATGTACTAGGACACCTAGATCTCGCTGCACCTCCCCTTTTCCTGATCTGACACCATTCAGATAATAATCTGCCTTCTTATTCTTGCCACCAAAGTGGATAACCTCACACTTATTCACATTATACTGCATCTGCCATGCATCTGCCCACTCACCCAACCCATCCAAATCACCCTGCAGCCTCGTAGCATTCTCCTCACAGCTCATACTGCCACCCAGCTTTGTGTCATCCGCAAACTTGGAGATGTTACATTATATTCCTTCGTCTAAATCATTAATATATATTGTAAATAACTGGGGTCCCAGCACTGAGCCTTCCGGCACCCCACTAGTCACTGTCTGCCATTCTGAAAAGGACCCGTTAATTCCTACTCTTTGCTTCCTGTCTGCCAACCAGTTCTCTATCCATGTCACTTACCTCTAATTTCCTGACCAATGACTCTCCCAATATTGCAACTACTATTTCATGGCCTATAAATAACTCCTAGCAATGTTGTCTGCCTTTCGCCATTTCGTAACTCAATCCAAATTGATTCTTATTCTACACCATAATCCATCTCATCAAGCTCACTTTGCACCATTGCACTATCCTTCTCTATCATTAATGGAAATACATCAACCCCTTTGCCCATTCTCCTGTCTTTCCTAAATGTTATGTACCCTGGAAAATGTAGTTCCCAGCTTTGGTTGACCCGTAGCCAAGTTTCCACAATGACAACGATATCATAACCATTTACTTCCATTTGTGCCATTAATTCATTTATTGAATGCTACATATTCAGATACAACACCTTTAGTTATTTTCAGTTAAACATTTTACAGTACTTTAATGTCCTTCATTGCATGTTTTGCATTTATTTCAATTATTTTCTACATTCCCCTTCATGCTTTGTCTGTCAATATTCAAAATTCACCAACCTTTAATCAAATTCATCTATATTAGCCATAACCATAATCTCAATAAATAACAATGTTTGATTAATTCCTTTTCTGCGAGGTTTTGAATATGATCTGCACCAAACCATCTCTTTCTAATGTGATGCTTATGAATCTGCCTTTTGTTTCCAAGCAACAAGCTATGGCTGGAGTTGCTGTTCGGAAAGCAAAACAACATAGCTATACAGCTATACCAACCGACGGGCTTCCCATTTACTGTTTGTTCTTATAACGCTTGTTTGACACACATGGTTAATTCTATTGTGGTCAAATAAATTCCAGGAGATTCCTTTAAACCCATAGGTACCATTCTGACATAAATTCCCTGTTATATCAATTTATTTGGTTCAAAAGGTTCTGCACTCCGTGTCAAATAGAATAAGCAATGACAGATTGTTTGAACAATCACATAATGTGGCTCAGATTGAAGACTTGCGACAATTACAAAATCACGTTTTTTTTCCTCTGGAAATAAGGCTTATGCCTGCAGAGGAAAGCTGCAAATACTCATTGCTTTTTGTTCATTTAAACAGACCCATTCTAAGTATTTAAACATAGCTGTAGGACAATATAATGCCACTGGTTCCTATTAAAAAAAATCTTACCCATTTTGTCTCTTTGCTGATTGACTATAATGGAACATCAGATTCTGATCAATTAGAGTCACATTGTTATACATAACAAGAATTCTTCAAACATTCCAAGTTTTGAAACACATTTACAAAGATCAAGATTTACCATGTATAAGCAAACACAAATCATTCCATCTTACCAGAAGAAATACAAAAGCTCGAGTCGTTGACGTCCGAAGATTTAGTTGTCTCTTTAGAATTTATAAATCGCCTATTATTTTGATCCAATTTGCCACATTGATTTAATTACTTCAGCATTTCCTGACTTGACTAGTCTTTGTCGTCTTTTCTCCTGGACTGTTGTAAACTCTTTGCCTATGAACTCTGAGATCCCCTGTGAGAGTTACTTACGATGAAGTTTAACACAAAGTGTTAACTTTTCAATTCCCCATAGTAAACTAATCCAACTGGCAGAATGCCATTGATGATGTTTGTTCAGAACATTGCATTCTTGTGTAAGATAGCTTGTAGAAACTGTTTCATAAATACAAAATCTTAACAAATATGCAATGGGGTCACAGTTCCTGACAATTAGATAACTTTTTCACTTTTGAGTTAACTATTGTTAGACATCCAAAGTATTGGCTGAACATTTCATAGGATACATTAGTTATATTCTAAACTGCAGTTTTAATTGATAGGAAGTGGTTTTAAATTTGTATCTATGTGAACAGTTTAGTTAAGTAAAGTAAACATTACAAAGTCATCATAAGAACAAAACAATAAAATGGGGGAAGCTTTAATAACCTTTTTTCAATCTGCCATTTAATATAATCATGAACTTTTTCAGCCTTTTTCCCATGTCCTTTGATACCTTTAGTAAAAATCTGTTGATTGCAATCTTGAATATACATGTCGATTAAGGATTCATGATTATCCATGAAAGAAAATTCCAAAGATTCACCACTCTCTAAATGAAGAAAAACTTATTTGCTATACATAGTAGGCACCCGATTTCAAGATTGTAATGCCGAGTTGTAACCTCTTCAGATACAGGAAGCAAATCTATAAACATACACTATGCACTCCAAAACTGTTCTGTCTCACTGACATAATCTCTCAATCTTCCAAATTCCAGTGAATATAGGTCCATTCCTCGCCTCATATAGGTCCATTAATCTCTCCAGTGCGCCAGTCTGCACCAATGGTACTGAAGTTGAAATGGTAGAGAGCTTCAAGTTCCTAGACATAAATATCAGCAACAATCTGTCTTAGACCACCACATTGAAGCTATGGCCAAGAAACCACATCAATATCTCTACATCCACAGAAGACTAATGAGTTCAGCATGTCTCTAACAACTCTTACCAACATTTACAGATGCACTGCAGAAGCACCCGGAATGCATCACAGTTTTTGGTTTGGCAATACCTCTGCCCAAGAGCACCAGGAATAACAGAAAGTTGTGATTGCAGTCCAGTTCATCAACTCCATCTACATGTTGCACTACCTTGGCAAAGCAGCCATCTTAATCAAGGACCATTTATGCCCCAGTCATTCCCTCTACTCCCCTTTCCCTTAGGGCAGATTTTATCTGAGGTTTTCCTAATTTAGCTGAGAATGCTTCTTTTTTTTAACAAAGAAACAACAATTCCCTTTATTTTCTCTCTTGAAGTATTACCTTCAGCAAGGAAATTATGAGAAGGAGGACACAAAGAGGTCTTCTGCACTAATAATACTAAACTACTTTTAGCTGCACCATTGATATGGCCTTTATTCTAAGAATATTAGAAGTTGCCTGTAGTAATTATTCATGCCATTTCTTTCCCAGGCAAGATAATCCATAGGATAATATCGCAACACATGATTGGAGATCAGGAACTGCATCCCTGCTTGCTCATCAGAAATTTGATACCCCAGCAAGCTAAGCAAAAGTAAAACAAATTTCAACAAACAAATTAAAGGCAATTAAGTCAATATTTAAAACATATTATTTTCATTGGATTTATAATGTAAAAAATGTTCCCAATGCAGGGAAAAGTTCCCAATGTTGGGGGAGTCCAGAACCAGGGGCCACAGTCTCAGAATAAAGGGGAGGCCATTTAAAACTGAGATGAAAAAAACAAATTTCAGCCGGAGTGTTGTGAATTTGTAGAATTCTCTGCCACAGAAGGCAGTAGAAGCCAATTCACTGGATGAATTTAAAAGAGAGTTAAATAGAGCTCTAGGGGCGAGCGGAATGATGGGATAGAGGGAGAAGGCACGCACGGGTTACTGATTGTGGATGGTCAGCCATGATCACAATGAATGATGGTGCTGGGTCGAAGGGCCAAATGGCCTCCTCCTGCACCTATTTTCCATGTTTCTAAAACTGGGACTTGTTGATTTTATATTGTGTTCCCTGATGAGCTTGCTCTCTGCTTTAAGTGCCAAATTTATAATAAATGTCAAACTTTCAGGAAGTATCATCTACATTTCGCTTTAAATGACTGTAAAGTTCTAATTTTCTAAAAATCTTTGCTTAGAAAACAGGTGACATATTACTGAGCTTTAAATGCTAAACTCATAGATATGAAAGTTTTTGTGAGTAAACCTCAAAGACACAGAATCAGGAAGTTTGCAAAATGTGACCAGGTATTAAGCACAGCAGTATCAATTGCTAGGTAGATACAAAATGCTGGAGTAACCCAGCGAGACATGCAGCATCTCTGGAGAGAAGGAATGGTAACATTTCGGGTCGAGACCCTTCTTCAGACTCCAGCATTTTGTGTCTACCTTCGATTTAAACCAGCATCTGCAGTTCTTTCCTACACCATATCAATTGCTAGATGTCTTGGCTGCACACTCAGCAGCATCATCTATTAAACTACATTCAATTGGAGGATTAACAGCTGAAAAGGCTCAAGTTTTTCTGATTTAAAAAAAAAATCATTGCCACTCACAGAAACCAGGCTTTCAATGCACTGGGTTCACTGCAGTTGCACTATTTATAGAGGTATTCATCTACTTAACACAGTCTTCTATAGTCTTCACAGGCAGTTGATGACTGAGTGAGATGCATTGCTATTTCTCCATTTATTTGCCATGGGTGTTTCTGCAGTGGTCCTGCTGTGAGAGGTGAAGAGCATTGGAGGGAGGAAATATATGTATGGTAATCCACAAAAAGAAGAACTAATGTCCACAGATGCAATCCTCCATGAATGTACAGGGAAGCATGCTCGCCCAGGACCAATGTATTCAGAGCGAATTATTCCAACTCGATAGTTGATATAGATCTGAGAGCAGAGTTACAGCCTGGCACCAAGCCTGGACAACTCTGTCCTAAGGAAATTATGATCATTAATTAGACAGTCAGGTTATTTGTCACGGTGTGAGTTTGTTGGTTAGTGGACAGGGAGATGGCGGGGTTATGGCCAGGGTGGGGGGGGCAGGGTGGGATGGATTGCTGTAAATGTCTGGGTGAATATTGTGTCTCATATGAGGTGCTTGGCAGAGGCTGACACAATTGGGGTTATGTGGGAGTCACTCCAGATTGAGGAGGGAACTAAAGAGAGCCAGATATGCACCCATCTCAAAACAAACCACCCAACATTGGTTCTATGGTAGATCAGCATCTGATCTCTTCAGCAGATCAGATTCTGCTCAAGTTACAAAAATGGTAACTTGGTACCATATGTCAATGGATGCCATTAAGCACATCAGTGTTCCTTCATCCATTAGCACATCAGAAGCACAGAGGGCCCAAAACAAAAGTGCCAGATAATGCAATTCATGTGAAGTTACCAATTTTGATATGCATTTGATCTTTCGATTAAATTTGATTACTTAGTGCACAAAACATGGCGCTATGCAATCCAATTTCTAGGCAATAATATCTAATATTCTACAACCAATAAATCAGATCAAAAGTTATGCTGTTCTGCCACATCTGGTCATAAATCATGGTGGAGACATAACAGGCTAATAGGTGAAGGAATTTAAATCTTCAGTCCGATGACCCAATTAGATGATCCATCTCAGTTTTCTGCTAAGATTGCCAACATCATATGAGCCAGTTCTCAGCCAATTTGATTCAGTCCGTATGAAATCAAAAAACATCTGATGACACTGGATACAGCAAAGGCTCAGAAATCAGACAACATCCCAGCTGCAGTTCACTCAAAACCGTGACTCCCAGCCAAGGGATTCTAATACAGTTAAAACACTAGCATCCACCCAGCGATGTGGAAAATTGTCTTTGTGTTTCGTCCCTAAAAAATAGAATCCAATTCAGCTCATTATATAAAATTATGGAAAAAGTATTTTTCCAAGTGATAATTATTTGTTTGCCAATGCTCAATTTGGATTTCACAAGGATCGCTTGACTCTAGGCTTTATAACAGACCAAAGAGCCGGAAGCAAATTGAAAGCGCCTGTCTTTAATAGCAGAGCGGCATCTGACCAATTGTATTATTTTGGAACTCTGATAAAACTGCAATTCATGTGCATCCAGAAGAAAATCGTCCATGAGCAGCAGACATACTTTGTACAATGGTCTAACAGGAGTTCTTCTTAGTCAACCATCCAACCTCACAACATTGTTGTAGAAATTCTTCAGGGCAGTCTCTTTAGCTAAACTACCTTCTTTTGCTTCATCAATGCATCAACGATGACTCCTCAGAGCATAAGTCACAGATGGTTAAATGATGTTCAATTCCATTCACAACTCCACTGAACATAAACCAATTCATGATAATAGACAATAACTTTCTCCCACAAAGTAGAGTTTAACCATTTATCCTTGACATTCAGTGGTAATAACCCTAATCCAAGATCTTGGGAAAACATTACTCACAAATTTTAACTGCACCAGCCGTGTGTAAGATACTGGGTGCCCTATGGTGAGTATGCAATCAGCATTTGTTGTTTGTAATTTCTAATATCCATTCACTGAGTACAAAAATCCATGTAAGAATTATCCTCACACAAGTGCCTTCTGGATCTCAAGAGTTAAGATGTAAGATTAAATAATACCTCTCACAACACAAGAACACCAATGTTTAATGTGTCATAGAGTGATATAGTGTGGAAACAGACCTTTTGGCCCAACCTGCCCACATTGGACAACGTGTCCCAGCTCCCACCTGTCCGCATTTGGTCCACACCCCTCCAAACGTGTCCTATCCACGTACCTGTCTAACTGTTTCTTAAATGTTGGGATAGTCCCTGCCTCAACTACTTCCTCTGGCAGGTTGTTCCATACACCCCTTCACCTTAAACCCATGTTTGGTCCCCGATTTACCTACTCTGGGCAAGAGACTCTGTGCATCTAATGAGTATGTGCTTTTTACTTTTTATTAACATTGTTAGTCATTTTTTCGACTATATTCAGAGGAATGTCCAAAGCATATTCAGAGGAATGTCCAACAGATATGTTAAATGTTATAATATATATAATTTCCGAGCTGCAGAATTAATTACCAATGTTCCTCAGTATGATACATCACATATTGTAAATATTACTTTGTTAATAGTTTAAGGGTCAGTAACACAAATGTAATAGGAGAGGTTATGGTTATGCTTTGAATGTGAAGTTTAACCTTTAATGACTGCCTGGACAATGACCTACAATTTTCCATGAGCGAGATTATTTGAGATAAGGAAAGAACTGATTAGTCACCAGTCATCCACTTTATATTTATGAATACCACAGTAACATTCAGTGTAACAAAGATGCCTTTCTATTCACAGGTTTTCAGATTTAAACGATTTCCACCCCAAAGGAGATTAGATTGATGTGGATTTTCCTGGAATTTAAGATAGAATAAGTAATAAATTGCATTTAAATAGTACCGTACTACGTAGTTCTTTGGATGACCAAAAGTTCTTAATAGCTGTGCAAACAAATTCAACATCCAAGCAGACATGCATCTAAATCCAGCAAATAAGACCAGTTAATCCACTTTTGTTTTCTTAGTTGTGGGTTAAATATCGACATGGTCACTGCATATATGCTCCTGCTTTTCAAAAAACATCATTGGATCTTTTATGTTGACCTGAGTAGGATAACAAGATCAAAAATGTAACTGCTAGAGGAAATCAACGGGTCAGGCAGAATCTGGGGAGGGAAATTGACAGACGATGTTTCAGTCGGGACTATTCTTCAAGGCTGGATTAGAAGCATTCTAACCTCTTTCTACAGCCGATCTCCATTCTACTCCAATCCTAAAGCAGATCTCGGCCTGAAAAGTTGCCTGTTCATTTCCCTACACACCTGCTGCCTGAGTTCCTCCAGCAGTTTGCTTTTTCCTCAAGGTTCCAGCATCTGCAGTTTCTTGTGTCTTTAGGACAACCAGATGCTGGTTCAAAATCTCAGTCAAAGAACCGCTTCTCTGGTTATGAAACACTTTCTCAATAGTTCATTAAGTATTGGTTTTGATATTGTTTTCTCATTGAGAATGTTAGAGCCCCGGGGAGTATAGTAAAACAGATGGACCAAGGGGTACAAGTACATCCAGAATGTTGTGTCACAAGTGGACAGAGTGGTGAAGAAGGTTTTTGATTAATGCACTGGATCACCTTGATTGCTCTAAACTTGATTCTTTTGCAGTTTCTCTCCACTTAGATATGAATCCCCCTTTTGATTCTTCTTACTGAGGTGCATTACATCATACTTCTCCACAAACTCTATTTATCAGGTTTTTGCCCAATTGCTCAATCTTTCTATATCTCATTACAGATTCACAATCTCCTCATCACATGTCCTTCCACCTATTTGTGTATTATCTGCAAATTTAGAACCTTACATTTTGTTTGCTCCTCCAAATTCTTTATGTAAATCGAATCGTACAGTCAGAGAGCCATGCAGCATGGAAATAGGCCCTTTGGCCCAACTTGCCTTGCTGACCAAGATGCCCCATCTCCGTTAGCCCCACCTGTCCAGGTTTTTTTTGCATGAACCTGTCCAAATGTCTTTTAAGTGTTGTTGAGGTACCTGCCTCAACTACTTCCTCTGGCAGCTTGTTCCATATACCCATCACGCTCTGTCTGAAAAAGTTGCCCCTCAGGTCCCTATTAAAATTTTCCCCCCCTTAAACCAATATTTTCTGATTCTTGATCCCCTTACTCTGAGTAAAAAAACTTTGTGCATATACCCTATCTATTCTCCACATACACCTCTAGAAGATCACCTCAGCTTCCTGCACTCAAATGAATAATGTCTGAACCTGCCCAACCTCTCCCTGTAGCTCAGGCCCTCAGTCCTGGCAACATCTTTGCAAACCTTCTCTGTACACTTTCCAACTTAATGACATCCCTCCGATAGCAACAATAATAAACAATTGAAGGCCAAGAACTTCTCTGGAATACATTCCTGCAGAAAGAAAATGACCCATTTATTCCAACTCTTTGTTGTTTATATGGCTGCCAGTTTTTTAACTATGCTAACACACTTCATCCAATACCTGGGACTCTTACTTTTTGCATATTCATCTTGTGGCATCTTGTCAAATGACATTTGGAAAATAAATACACCATATTTGCAGGTTCCCCTTTATCAACTCTCCCTGTTACATCCTCAAAGAATTTAAGTAAATTTGTCAAACATAATTTAACTTTCATAAAACCATGTTGATTAGATTTGATCATATACTGCTTTTGTAGATGATTCGTTATTTCATTTTTGATTAAAGACTATACCATCTTGCCAACAATAGATGGTAAACAACTGGCCTATATCTCCCTGCCATCTGTCTTTCTTCCTTTTTTGAACAAGGGAATCGCACTGCTTATTTTCCAATCTTCTGGTACCCTCCTAGAATTTAGTGAATTGTGCAAATTTCCAACTAGTGGGCAGCCCAGCCCATTAGTACCCTTGGGGGCAGTAAATAAATCCTGGCGATTTTTCCAACTTTAGACCTTTAGTTTCTCTTATACTTTGTTCCCTGTGATTGGGATTTTTACTTGTTCCTCCCTGTTATTTGTTATCTTGGAGATAGTTGTCGTATCCCACATTGTGAAAATTAATGCAAAAAAATTGATTTAACATATCTGTTTCCTGCTATTAATTTATCAGCCATGTTCTAGCGATCTACCTTAGCTACTTTCTTCCTATTTATATATCCATAGAAACTCTTTCTATTTGTTATGATGTTGTTTTGTTTTGATATTACACACAAGTTACCTCCCTTCCTATGAAAATATCCTTGTTGATCAGCTGAAAATCACATTTAGAGACATGGTTAAATTAACAGCAGGCTTTTAACTTGAATAAGGCAGCTTGCTTGTCAGTGATCAGTCCAGGCCCTTGCTTTCCAAGTCACACTTTTTATATTCAACGTTCAGGTGAAGAAAAGTACAGGAAATGCTATGCTTTTATGTGAGAGTAAACTGCAAAGAAATTGAATATCCAGATGGTTTGGAAGTTTGAAGTTTATCCCTTCTTGTGACCTACATGGATGTTAGTTAAAAACATCACAACGATTGCATGTAACATATGGATTTATGTTCAAATTTTGTCTGTTTTGGAAAAAAAAGACGACTATGATGCACCCAAAGCTTTTTCCAGAATATTTCTCCAGATCTAATTTACAGAGAAAGCCAAAAAAAAATAAACCTCATGCAAGAAAACAATTTGTCAAAAATCACTATTATGTTATTATATATTATTCAGTAATTGAGATCATATTGTTGTTGGTTTTGTGTTCACTAGTTGTGAGAGGTTGGGATAACCATGGGTCATTAGCTGGCTCTTCACAAGAAGAAAGAATTCTCTGAGAACCTGACCTCAGTAGTCCTTTTGGCACAAGCAGTCAGATTTATGAAAATACAATCCACAGTGGAATTCCCAGATTTCCTGCTTGGTAACCTTACCCTTCCTTCCTTATCTCACAATCATCCTTTTTTCCCCTAAGTATTACATCCAAGACATATAATTTAGTCTCAGAGGAAAAGCATTCCATTTTTTTCTTTGAATGAAACTGCTCAATTTGCATTGAGGTAAACATAATGCAAATTTATTTTACTCAATAAAAAAGGAAAATGTCTAAAAGATATCACCAGTGCACAATATTTATTCACAAAATGCTGGAGTAACTTTTAATTGATGTGCTACATGTGCTGCTTTTAATTGATGTGCTACATGACGGAAATTAGTTGAATTTTGCATGCAGAATAATAAATAAGAACTCTCGTTAAGTTCTCATTACAAATAACAAATGGGCTGATTACATTGTGTACAAATTGAAGAAAGGCAGAAATATTCACTGAACAGTTTATCAATTTAGCATATTGGTTCATATCACACACCACAATATGAAATCAATTCATTGATTTACTGAGTTAAGCAGCACAAAAACAGGTAATTCAGCCAAACTCATCCATGGAGAAGTCTATCCAAACTAATTTAATTTGCCTGTGTTTGGGCATATCTCTATAACACTTTCCTATCCATGTACCTGTCTAGATATTTTTGAAACATTGTCATTGTATCCCCTCTGTAACCTCTTCTGGCAGTTTGTTCCATATACCACCATCTTCTGTATGAAAAACTTGCCTCTCAGATCCCTTTAAATCATTCCCCTTTCATCTTAAACCTATATCCTTTAGTTTTGGAATTCCCTACTCTGGGGGGAAAAAAGTGGCTATCTACCCTATCTATCCCCTAATAATTTTATAAATCTACATAAGGTCAACCCTCAGACTCAATTTCAGTGGATACAATCCCAACCTATTCAATCTCTCCTTATAAATCAAGCCCTCCAGTCCTGGCAACATCCTCGTGAATATTTTCTGTCCCTTCTCTAATTTAATCACCCTAACCCTTCTTGTAGTGTGGGACCATAACCACAAAATAGAATACAATGTAAGGAAGTTTTTCCAGTTTTGCAAACTCTCTTATAGGGAAAGAAAATGTGCGTTTTTAACATCAATTCCTTCAATGTCAGTTGTATGATTACAAAGCAATTTTGTAAATATTTTGTAAAAATTTTAGGTGAAAGTTAATTGCTCCAGGCAATATTGTTGCAGACCTAGATATATATCTTCATTCCCAGAATACTTGAATTGATTAAATGAATCAGGAATTATACAGTCAACTCCAAACCAAAGACAGACTATTGAGAAAACATCTGTACCTCATAGCTTTTAAGGGTCATGGGTACAATGAGTCGTTATAATGTAGATCTATTGTCCTTTGACAGCCGCTCACAGTGCATCTGGATCTATACTCTCCTAGGAAATCACTTGTCCTGGTTGCAAACCTTGGCTTTCTTAAATAAGGAAAGCATATTGAGCTGCACCAAAGGGAGAACAGAGATGGGAAAAGTAAGTGGTGCATGTACCTGTAAATCCTAACACACTTGTGGCAATGTCAGAAAGATAACTAGACATGAGGACAGAGACACAAGAGAATATAGATGCCTGAATTGTGAGCAAAAGACAAACTGCTGTAGGAACTCACTGGTGCAGGCAGCGTCTGTAGAGGGAAATGGACACATGGCATTTGGGTTGAGAGTCTTCTTCATCTGAAGGAGCGTCCCAACCTGAAACATTGTCAGGGTATGAGGATATTGTGATTTCGAGAAGGATTCTAGAGTTTCTGCTTTGTCATTGGCCACAAACCAACTATGGTGAATGCTAATTATTTCTAGCTATTTTCAGGCAACAGAACCCTCCTATCACCAACTGGAGAGTGGTCCTGACCTACCACCTACCTCATTGGAGACCCTTGGACTATCTTTAATCGGACGTTACTGGACTTTATCTTGCACTAAATGTTATTCTCTTTATCCTGTATCTGTACACTGTGGACGGCTTGATTGTAACCATGTATTGTCTTTTCGCTGACTGGATAGCACGCAACAAAAAAGCTTGCCACGTGCACCTCGGTACACGTAACAATAATAAACTAAACTATCTAACTGAGAGGGTGCTGTCAAAATGGACGATGACAATATTGCAGACCTGTAGGTAGGTCAGAATAAAATATTATAGGAACCCACAGAATATGACTTTGGAGATTGTATTGAAGGAAGGCACAGCTACTGAAGATTGCATAATGCAACTTAGATTTGATTTAACGTTTACTAACCACTTATAGAACTGGGTCTGTTGCTGAAGCAAACAGCAATGTTAGAACTGAACACATTCTTAATTCCTTTCAATAAACATGAAGCATCAAGTTATATCGCATCTATAGTTTGCCTATTGAATGCTTATTAATTGTGCATCATAAAATTTGTGCCCTTTAACTGAGGAACTATCCAATACAGCCCTCTTGTTTTTTGAACAAGCATTGATTTCAGTTTGAAAGCTACTCATTATTCCAAAAAACCTGCTTGTGGTGTATAATTATGAATTTTGATTGACAGTATTTTGTGACGATATCCAACTTCACGGATAACTTAAATCTTGAGTTAATGACTGGTAAGAAAGATATGACTTCTGATTTGCATTAGGTATCAGATTTCAATTTTGACACTAGGGTGGTATTAAGTACAGAACAAAGCAGATATTGGTTCGTGGTAATCAAGGGATGGATTAACCACCGGATGTATATTTTATTAATTTCACAGGAATAAAAATTGACCTCTGCAAGGTTATCTGTCAGTTACCGAACATAATGGGAATAATTTAATGATGTCTTAGTGCCACCAAAAACATCACAAGTAACTTAATATAATCAAAGTGAATTATTTTATAAGATTTGGACCAATGATAAAACTCATGTACACATCCACATTATTGTATATCTTCAAAAATACTTTTGCATAAATGTCACCACAGAAATATTTGGCACAACAAAGAATATCCACAAGTACTGATTATGAAAAAGTTATTTTAAAACAAGCATAAAAAAAAAGAAAATAGGTGCAGGAGCAGGCCATTTGACCCTTCAAGCCAGCACCGCCATTCATTGTGATCATGGCTGATCATCCACAATCAGTAACCTGTGCCTGCCTTCTCCCCATATCCCTTGATTCCAGCAGCCCCTAGAGCTTTATCTAACTCTCTTTTAAATTCATCCAGTGAATTGGCCTCTACTGTCTTCTGTGGCAGAGAATTCCACTATTCACAACTCTCTGGGTGAAAAAGTTCTTTCTCACCTCAGTTTTAAATGGCCTCCCCTTTATTCTTAGATTGTGGCCCCTGGTTCTGGACTCCCCCAAAATTGGGAGCATTTTTCCTGCATCTAGCTTGTCCAGTCCTTTTATAATTTTATACGCCTCTATAAGATCCCCTCATACTTCTAAACTCCAGTGAATACAATCCCAGTCTTTCCCATCTTTCCTCATATGACAGTTCCGCCATCCCGGGGATTAACCTCGTGAACCTACGGTGCACTGCCTCAATAACAAGGGCGTGCTTCCTCAAATTTGGAGACCAAAACTGCACACAATACTCCAGATGCGGTCTCACCAGGGCCCTATACAACTGCAGAAGGACCTCTTTACTCCTATACTCAAATCCTCTCGTTATGAAGGCCAACACGCCATTAGCTTCCTTCATTGCTTGCTGCACCTGCACGCTTACTTTCAGTGACTGGTGTACAAGGACACCCAGGTGTCGTTGCACTTCCCCTTTACCTAATCTGACACCATTGAGATAATAATCTGCCTCCTTGTTTTTGCCGCCAAAGTGGATAACCTCACATTTATCGACATTATACTGCATCTGCCATGCATCTACCCACTCACTCAACCTGTCCAAGTTACACTGCAACCTCCTAACATCCTCTTCGCAGTTCACACTGCCACTCAGCTTTGTGTCATCCACAAACTTGCTAGTGTTACTTCTAATTCCATCATCTAAATCATTAATATATATTGTAAATCATTGCGGCCCCAGCTCTAAGCCTTGCAGCACCACTCACCACTGCCTGCCATTCTGAAAAGGACCCGTTTATTCCTACTCTTTGCTTCCTGTCTGGCAACCAATTCTCTATCCATGTCAATATCCTACCCCCAATACCATGTGCTCTAATTTTGCTCACCAATCTCTCATGTGGGACCTTATCAAAGGCTTCCTGAAAGTCTAGATACACTACATCCACTGGCTCTCCTTCATCCATGTTACTTGTCACATCCTCAAAAAATTCCAGAAGATTAGTCAAGCATGATTTCCCCTTCATAAATCCATGCTGACTTGGACCAATCCTTTTACTGCTATCCAAATGCGCTGCTAATACCTCTTTAATAATTGACTCTAGCATTTTCCCCACCACTGATGTCAGGCTAACTGATCTATAGTTCCCCGTTTTCTATCTCGCTCCTTTCTTAAAAAGTGGGATAACATTAGCTACCCTCCAATCCACAGGAACTGATCCTGAATCTATTGAACATTGGAAAATGATCACCAATGCAGCCACGATTTCTAGAGCCACCTCCTTGAGTACCCTTGGATGCAGACCATCAGGCCCTGGGGATTTATCAGCCTTCAGTCCCATCAGTCTATCCAATACTATTTCTTGCCGAATGCAAATTTCTTTCAGTTCCTCTACCCCCTCTGTCCTCCAGTACATCTGGGAAATTATTTGTGTCTTCCTTAGTGAAGACAGATCCGAAGTACCTGTTCAACTCTTCTGCCAATTCCTTGTTACACGTAATAATTTCACCCTTTTCTGCCTTCAAGGGACCCACATTTGTCTTTACTAATCTTTTTCGCTTAACATACCTAAATAAGCTTTTACTGTCCTTCTTTATATTCTTGGCCAGCTTCCCCTCGTTCTTCATCTTTTCAGCCTGTATTGCCCTTTTTGTTACCATCTGTTGTCCTTTGAAAGTTTTCCTAACCTCTGGCTTCCCGCTACTCTTTGCTATGTTATACATCTTTTCTTTTAGTTTTATTCCAGCCCTAACTTCCCTTGTCAGCCACGGTTGCCTCTTACTTGCCTTAAAATCTTTCTTTCTCTTTGGAATGAAATGATTCTGCATCTTCTGGATAATGCCCAGAAATTCCTGCCATTGCTGTTCCACCGTCATTGGATCCTTTTCCAGTCGACCTTGGCCAGCTCCTCTCTCATGCCTTCATAGGCCGCTTTGTTCAACTGCAACACTGACACTTGAGCAGAATGTTTTTGCCTCAATGTAGCATTCAGATTATGTAACAAACTCCAACTCTGCTTATATTGTTACTGTTGCAATGTGCATTTCAAACTAATAGAATATAATGCAACTCTTTCTATCTTGTATTCACAGGAAGTGAGTCAATAGTGAGTTAAGTCTGTATCTGAAAGATAAAACAGTATACAACAATCTGTGGCACAGATGAATGGTCCAAGATTTGGTGACTCTGCTTACAGATATTGGCTAAGGGATCATTAGCCTATAATAAACAAGCAATCATGGTGCTGCATTGTGCATCCTGGATAGTTTGTTCCATTGCCATCAATGTTTGATTTTTGTGCATCTATCTCTTGCAACATTGTGCATTTTGGAGGAGACCAATTATATGCTTTTCCCCAGTAATTCTCATTAAAGGCATATAATTTCAGGAATCCTGTACATCTGCTAACTAGATCTAACTACAAGTGTAATCATGCCATTAAAGTGGAGTAACCACATAATCCAACTCACACAGCCAGGGTGAGTAGAGATTTGGGAGCAGGCAACCCCATTTACACATACTGTGTAAATCTTTGTGGCATATGCGGACATCTGTAGAGAGAGTCTGCATGATAAGGAGCACAGAAAGCCATCAAAGACCAAGGTGAAATATCAGTGGATGGAGGAGACCCTACAGATAGTATAATGACCTCACACTTATAGTCAATGTTATTGAAAACAGTACCAAAGCCTATCTGTCAATGTGTTCATTTCTTCTTTTTGTGTATGCCTGGAACAACATTTTTGACCTGAGTTTGAAGTTTGTAAGCCCTATTCCATTACAACTTATGACAAAAATTTAATCATTTTTGCTTTGAGGGTAGAGTGTGATATATGCTCTATTGTTTGAGCCAGGTACCTACACTCACTGACAAAGGAACAATTCAATTCAATGAGCTGGTCGCATCATCTGCAATCCACCTAGATCTTGTTCAGAATCATCAATGCTCTTTGAAGGAGGTAAAATACTGAAAGTCAAATTTCTTGCTTCTGATAATGTTTTCAGATTAGTATTTATGCCATACATTTTCACTACCAAAATGAACAAGCTGAGGAAAATGAACAATTGGGGAATGATACATACAGCCTTTCTACAGCCTACAATATTACCATCTAAATGGAACAAAGGGGGTGCCTGCAAAGGCCGCCTCGCCAACAGTCTGTCTCGTCGCTTCCTTCTTTGTTGTTTTTTTAGCATGTGTTAAATGTATGTTTTAGTGTTCTTTAGCTTTGGGGGGGGGGGGGGGGGGGGGGGAGAATCTTTTTTAAAAATCTTTTACCTCGACGGAGATGCAATTTTTTTCCCGAATCGTATCTCTGTCCGCACTGCGACCTAACATCGAGGAGCTGGCGGCCTCTTGCTGGAGACCGACTTCAGGAGCTCCAAGTGCAGGAGCCTGTGGACTTAACATCATGGAACTGGTGATCCCTGTCGGGGATCGACCTCGGAACTTCAACCGCGGGAGCGTGCGGACTTCAACATCGTGGAGCTCGCGGTCCCTGGTTAGAGACCGACTCCGGGAGCTCCAAGCCGCAGGAGCCTCGACCGTCCCGACATGGGAGCTTCGATTGCCCCGACACGGGGGCTTCGATCGCCCAGATGCGGGGGCTTCGATCGGCGGCTGCGGGAGCTTCAATCGCCCCGACTGCGGATGGTTTGACTGCCCCCACCACGGGAGAATAAAGAGGAAGTTTAGACTTTATTGCCTACCATCACAGTGAGGAATGTGGTGGATGTTTATGTTAACTTTTATGTAGTTGTGTGTCTTGTTGCTTTTTTTTAGTATGGTTGTATGGTAATTCCAGTTTCACTGTACCTTAATTGGTACACGTGACAATAAACTGACCTTTGAACCTTTGAATGTCCTTAAGACCTTTCAATCAATAAAGTAACATTCAAACACACCCATTTCAGGCTTACAACGTTCCATGCATGCCAGCCAAATCTTATTTTAAATCGCTACATGTTGCATAACGGTTTTTCCTATTTCTCATAATGGAATATAACTTATAACTACAACGTGCAGCAGCAAACTAGAGGGGAAGGGAGGGTTGCGAATTGTGTGCCTGTGTTCAATTGTTTGGAGGAAAGTATGCCTGTAATCTTAGGTTTGGCTACCTTAAACTCAATGGATCAGAGATCATTATGGAAGTCAATGTGGTAATGTCCAATTCTCATTTAGACTTTAGATTTCAAAGATATGGTGCGGAAGCAGACCCTTTGGCCCACTGAGACTACGCCGGCCAGCAATCCACTAATGCTAGGGAGGGACAATTTACAATTTTTATCGAAGGCATTTAATCAACAAATCTGTAAGTTTTTGGAGAGTGGGAGGAAACCAAAGCACCTGGGGAAAACCCTTGCAGTCACAGGGAGAACATATAAACTCCATAGACACAACACCTATAGTCAGGATCAAGCCTGGGTCTCGGGTGCTACCGCTGCACCATTGTGCCGCCCCAAACCATATTGGTCATTATCCTGAACCAATTTGTGCCTCCTTCTCGCACTATATTTACCATTCATCCCACAATTCCCTCTGCCTTGAAGAGTTCAAATGTGCCCATCTTATCAGCCTCCTCCTCTCACATGACCAAACACTGTGCCTTTTACAGTAAAGATACACAAAAAAATCCACCTGGCTAACATTGGCAATGAAGTCACAACAGTCAGGGGAGAAAGAAACTGTGCCATTCTACCTTATATTCTCATCTGCCAGTTAAATTATTAGTACCTTTGATGTAAAAGTAGGGGTGGAATCTACTCTTTTCTAAATATTCACCATGTGTAGTCTACAGCTAGACCAAGGAAGAAAAATACATCTGGTGCGATTTTCCTGGGGGCTAAGTAAAGGCCCATTTCACCCTGGAGGACTCAAGGATTATGTTAGTATACTATATATAGACTCTATATAAAGACAAATAATGATCGAGTTAAGATGTCTGCGGAGGCAAAGATAGTCTGCAACAAAAATGTCTGCAACAACTACCACATGGCATTAGGATTGTTAACACAACTTATATTAGCAACATCCTAGCATAGTCTTCACTGACCAAAAATAATACTTGGCCAGCCCCATAAAAATCTCAGATACAAGAGCAGATCAGTGCTTAAGTTTTTGTTTTTGCCTTAAGTGGCTCACCTGACTCCTTAATACCTTGCCAGCAAAAATTAGGTGCATCAGGAATGTCATGGAAATCTCTCTGCCTATTTTGGTTTAAGTGCTCAAAACAACACTCACTGTTGTGGATGAAGCTGCTGCTTAATTGACACCCAATCCTCCAACTAAACATTCAGTCCTTTCATCACCAATGGACAATCGCTAGAAGACTCATTCAATAGAGTGACTTCAAAAGCACTTCTCAAATGGGAACACAACCATTTGTAAACTCTCCTCCATGTTACCATCCATTATGATTCAGTGAGATACAGCCATTTTTTCATTATTGCTCAGTCAAAGTCCTAGAAGTCTTCACCTAACAGCTCAATGGGTTCACCGTCTCAATATGTGCAACAGTCAAGAATCTGGCCAATCAGGATGGATGGAGACATAATACAGTTAGCTGGACAGATGCTGGGTCTCTTCTTCATGACTGCAGAGGGCAAAGGCTCTGTTGCCTACTTGGTGCCATCATGAGGGACATCTTCTCCTGACTGGAGAAGAATTGGAGGGAGCAGGATTCAGTTATCCTTGTCCATATGGATAACGATGACAGGGGCAGATCCAAGAAAGAGAGTTTGAATTGAAAAGCAGAACCACAAGAGCAATTATTTTTTTAATTATTACCCCATTAATGAGCAAATTGGTAGAGGGTCAATACAAAGAGGCAGACGAGTGATAAGCTCACAGACTGCAATAGAACTGAGTTGCAAAGTGTGGAGTGCAGGCATTCATACTGGAGAAAAGCGCTGATCCGCTGGAATAGACCACTTAAACTAAGTTGGGATCAGGCCTAGTGAATTAAATAACCATCAAGATAAATAGGGCTTTAAACTATAAAGCTTTAAACTTTCCATGCCGTTTGATTCTACGGCACAATAACTCTCTGAGAAGCACTGGAGTGAGTGTGTTTTCTTTTGGTTTCTATTAAACCTATGATATGTGTTACTTGTGTGAAATTATTTTGTATGGCAACATTTTCCTTGGATTTTCAGAAGCTGCAATAAAACTTTGCATGTGGCCAAAAAATCTGTCCAACTCTGGAACTGCCAGGTTATGCCAATCAATCAATCATAATGAGGTCCCAGGCAGAGTTCAGGAATTTAGTTCCCTTTTGACCTTTACACAATAGGCTTCACAAATTTGGCATAACATTTAAAAACAAAAGGCTGCATGTGGCAGAGAGTAATTACAAAAACATCCAAAAGAATAATTTAACAGTCATTTGGGAATCAATCCTTCTTTCTAATTTTAAGTACTCCCCTGTACCGTGCTGAACAATGATTGATGCTGAGGCAAATAGATATTCCTCATGGCAAACAATGCGACAAATGTGGAAAATATATCTGATGATGTGTTTCATTTAGTAGGTACGGACATGGTTTATCAAGAATTTACAACCTCAGTCATGCTGGGCAACCAGTTAACTTCAGGAGGAAAAGCAAGATTGTTTTAAAATACATTTTAAATTATAGGTTCTAAACACTGATTGTACAAGGAGCCAACCTGAACTAGGCTAGCCACCATGCAGGAACACCAAGTCCTTTCACTTAAATGAAGGGGAATGGTTCCAGGAGGAAACAGAACTTGTGAGTTGCCACAATGAAAGGTTGGTGAAGTAAGCACTGTTCTGCTTGGAATAGAAAAAGTTAAAAGGTGGTCTAAAAAGAGGATGATTTCAAATGGCCAATGACTTTGTGAGAGAATATAAAAGGAAAATTATTTTCTGCCAAGTGGGTCAATGATCAGAAGCCATAACTCTAACCCCGGCAGACTATCCTGTGCCTGCCACTTAGGAATACACACTTTCAATTCAAAAACTATTGTGATCAATGGAGCAATAAAAAAAAAAGTAAAAACCAGAAAACATATAAAAATTGTAATCATTCAAAAAACACATTAAAGCAAAGAAAAACAATTAACTGATGACATAATTGAGAAAATGTAAATATATTGATGCATACCCTTGCCTTTTGGAACTATTCCTCTTGATTTAAGTGAAAGGACTTGCTGTTCCTGCATGATTTCTAGCCTGGTTCAGGTTCAGCAGGCACTTTTCCCAGCATTAAGTATTGGGAAATTGTAGCAAGGTCAATCAGAATCAGAATCAGAATAGCCTTTATTGTCATCCAAAAAATGTCTTTTGGACGAAATTCCGTTACCCACAGTCCAACAATAAGAGCAATAAAAATAAGCAGGGCCTCCAACGTTGGAGTGCAGTTGAGGAATTGCTAGCAAAGAGCAGTCTGCAAGTTTCAAACTTCTGCATGTGTTGCACTCATGTGAAAAAGAACCTGCATTTTGATATGGAACTAGCAGCATTTACTTGAAGTTATGCCATTATTATTCCTTTCCTCTCCATTTGTTTAAAATAGCAAAATATTACCGCTTAATAGATGAAGAAGGAAAATAATGAATTTGCAAAAGGATATTGTCTCTTATCTCAAAGATAGACATTAAAACCTGGAATAACTCAGCGGGTCAGACAGGAGAAAAGGAATAAGTGACGTTTCAGGTCGAGACCCTTCTTGAGACTGAGAGTCAGGGGAAAGGGAAACAAGAGATATAGACGGTGATGTAGAGAGATGTAGAACAAATGAATGAAAGATATGCAACAATGATAAACATAGAAACATAGAAAATAGGTGCAGGAGTAGGCCATTCGGCCCTTCGAGCCTGCACCATCATTCAATATGATCATGGCTGATCATCCAACTCAGTATCCCGTACCTGCCTTCTCTCCATACCCCCTGATCCCTTTAGCCACAAGGGCCACATCTAACTCCCTCTTAAATATAGCCAATGAACTGGCCTCAACTACCTTCTGTGGCAGAGAATTCCACAGAATAAAGGAAACAAACCATTGATAGCTGTTTGTTAGGTGAGAATGAGTACAGACAATGAGATTCAACAAGACGACTTTGAAGCTGGTACAACTTGGGTGAGGGAGGGATGGAGAGAGAGGGAATGGAGGGTTTGAGGTTAGAGAAATCAATCATCAGACCACTGGGTTGTAAACTGCCCAAGCGAAATATGAGATGCTGTTCCTCCAATTTGCATTTGGCCTCACTCTGACAATGGAGGAGGCCTAGAAACAGAAAGGTCAGTGTGTGAATGGGAAGAGGAATTAAAGTGTTTGGCAACCGGGAGATCAGGCAGATCCAGGCATTCAGCAAATCGATTGCCCAGTCTATGTTTGGTCTCGCCAATGTATAAGAATCCATACCTTGAACAACGGATGCAGTAAATGAGGTTGGAGTAGGTGCAAGTGAACCTCTGCCGAACCTGAAAGGACTTTCGGAGTTCCAGGACAGAGTCAAGGGAGGAGGTATAAGGATAGGTGTTGCATCTCCTGCAGTTACAGGGGAAAGTACTTGGGGAGGGGGGTGGGTTTGGGTGGGCAGGGATGAGTTAACCAGGGAGTTTCAGGAAAATGGTTTCTGCAGAAGGTGGAAAGGGGTGGAGATTGGAATATGTGGCTAGTGGTGGGATCCCGTTGGAGGTGGCAAAAATGGCAGAGTTGTTTGCAATGGCTGATAGGGTAAAAGGTAAGGACGAGGGGGATTCTGTCCCTATTGCGACTGGGGGGAGGGGGAGCAAGGGCGGAATTTCCCTCAAAAGCCTGCTCACCAACCTTTTCTCTGATACCTCAACAACTCACTTTTTACAGAAATCAAAAAAAATATTGCCAATTTCCATTCTGCTTTTGCCTTTCCCTGATCCACAGTGGGTAGATTGGCCTCTTTCTGTGCTGCATGATTCTGTCAATCTAAGATCATTTTTTCATTTGTTATTGTAAAACATTGGCGTTATTCCCAACGGATGTGAATTTTCATTACGGTGCTAAATTGCATTACTCTAAACTGGACACTGAGAGGAGATTCTTTATGTTCCCATAATGGTGTCCTATTTTGCACTCTAGGGAAGCTTACAATCTTAATAAAGCCTTGTGGGTCTTTTGTGCTGCTCTCAGGTATGAAATGTTGCTAGTTCACAGTCTGCCGTCTCAGATTGCATGAGATGATAGCAAAACATTTATCCTTCTAACAGATTTAAGAAAATTTCTTCCTTTGTCTTCAGAAGGGATTTTTTTACTAATAACATTAATTTGCCTGAATTATAACATTGTCTCGCTGCGCTAAATTGAGTGCAACAGTGCTACATCAAGATTGCCTGGTGATTGACCTCCTCAGCATAGTTCCTGCAGAAGTTTGTTACACTCTTGCTAATATTCTCAAGAGTGGGTATGTGCCTCTGACAGCATTTGGGAAAACTAAAAACCCTCATGGGCCTCCAAAAATGCTGCTAATCCAAATTTGTCGCTGACAAGGACCTCTGATAAGAATAATCTTAGCACAAATTTCAACGAGATAATCTTGTAATTACAGCAAAAGATTTTTATTGGTCAAAAGAATTACTTGAAAGGCAAAGGAAGAAAATTGTTTCTTATTTTATTTTATCATGGGATTGTTTTACTCATCTACAATAATACAAACTGTTAAAGGTAGCAATTTATTTTAAATTGATGGTGGAGAGTGGTTTATGTTTTACTATCACCTCATGTGACATTTTATGCCTAGCACAGCAGAGAAATTGATATTTGGGAGCAAGATAAATTGTGTTATGATTGAAGTTCTGGTATTAATCTTCTGCTATCTCAGAAGGGTTATTAACAGCCTTAATAGAAACAAAACATGTTCCCTTTACTTGTAAACTGTAGTATAAACTGTAGTGCAATGCATTCACAATTACATACGTTATCAGCAATTTATTTTCCAGGTGCAACCTTTAAATGGAGTAACACAAGTTAGCACCAGAATGAAAACCTATATCCACCTTGAAAATATCATCAATATGTTGCAGTAACAAATGAAAAGAATCTTAGAATGACAGAATCATGTAACACGGAAATATGTCCAATTTACCCACTATACCAATAGTGGGGCATTCATTGAAAGAGTTTACAAATTAGTCCAACTCCTGTGCTCTATTCCTGTAGTCTTACACTTGCGTATTTCCTTCTTAATCACGCATTCAATTCCCACTTGCAAGTTACCATTGAATCTACTTACACCAAGCTCTCAAGGAGTGCTTTCCAATGTATTTTGATACCCTTTATTTTAAAAAGAATTGAAACGTTGCAGGGAACATTTTGGAGAACAATATGCTGTAGATAAAACATGCACCTAGGACTCAATGAAATTTAGAATGCAAGATTGATTTAGGATTTGTGAAACCATCATTTGCTGCAATTAGGTTTCTTTTGTCATAGAAGAATTTGACACAAAGTCAGATGAATGTTTTAGACCAGTCTCTCGTATAACAATTTTTGTATCGTGCTGAGTAAGTATGTCGTACCAATTCCAGTGGTAGAAATGATAGTCATTCTAGATTAATTTACTTGTCACAAACAGCAAGTTACTTTTCTTGGTTTACTTATTAAAAAATTTCACTGCTTACCTCTGTGTAATGTCCTGATGCCTTTATTCCTCCTGAGGTCACATGTGACTCAATGCACTGTAGGATATTTTTGCAATGATATGGTGTTTACAAGAATTACATAAGGCGCTGTATGCATGCTACTGATAACAATATATCTTAGGAGTGGTACTTGGAAACGTTATCAAAAAATAAATTCCAAGAAGCAATAAGGAACTCTCTGTTCTGCGGTGCTTCAACATACTGTCACCCAACAGGATGGAGTTTAAACTTTATATTTCCATCTATTTCCTGTGGTGCAGTACAGCTAACTCTGGAACTGTTAAAGTAGTTCCTAAATTAACAGTATGCTGAGTCTGTATAGTGTTTCCAGTATGCCATCGGCTGCATGTCATAAATCAAACATCTGGTTTCATTTTTTAACCGGAACTTATGGTTTTCTCTTTTACCCGGGATGCTTAAGAGAATCATAATAATTACTGAAAACATTATGCTTTATTAAACTTTAATTGACATTACTGCAATATATATGTAAGAAAAACATATCTATTGCTCTGAAGGTAACTGTTTAAATAATTGGAGTTAAGTATGTAGACACAATTTGCAACATACTGTGTCTGCAATAGGAAACTTGGAGATAACCATTTGAGGCTCCCTTAGCAGGACTCTGCAGTGGAAGAGTACATACACAATGGAATGTCAGAACTACAGCACTGTATTCTTATATATGTTGCTTTATTCTCTGCCTGTGCTTCCTTTGACAAATTATACTTTCCCAAGAAATTCACGTCGTGGCTAAAGTTAGTTATTTTAAAATGCATATCTAGCTCCCCTAATGGAATACTGGGTAAAGGCAATAGCTAGTTTGATACTAAGTCCTCGGATCAGATTAAGTTGCCATTCTGTAGCCAGCTGTCTGATCAGAGCATTTGGAACTATAAATGTTTCTTGCAAGTGTTGGATCAGAATAGAAAAAGAAATCTGGCAGGATTATCACCTCTAATGGTCACCTAATGATCCTCATTCCAAACTATAGATTCTGAAGGAATGGATGTCGTTTTAATGTACACTTACTACATTAACATTAACATGCATTATTTATCTCCAACATCGCAAAGGACTTCTTACACCATAACTCATAGCAGCAGAATTAGACCATTCGGTCCATCAAGTCTAATCTGCCATTTGGTTGATCTATTTCTCCTCTCAACCCCATTCTCCAGCCTTGCCCATGCAACCTTTGCCCTTACTAATCAAGAACTTAACAATCTCTGTTATAAAAATACACAATGTCGGCCTCCATGGCCATCTGTGGCAAAAAATTAAACAGATTCATCACCTTCTGGCTAAAGAAATTCTTCCTCATCTCTATCTAAAGGTACGTCCTTTTATTCTGAGGCAGTGCCCTCTGGTTCAAGACACTCCCATTACTGGAAGCATGCTTTCCACATCCACTCTATCTAGGCCTTTGATTATCAAATGTTCCTCATAATTATGCCCAAGGTCATTCTCGCAAACCCTCTCCATTTTGCCACTTACCACTTTAGATGCACATCACTATGATTGTGTTGTCCAAAGACTTCATCCTTCTGGCTTGCCAGCTTCCAGGCTAATTTGGAGAGCAACAGCCTCTTTGGTATACAACTGAATTTTTCTTGAACATCTAATTTTGATATTTTCCCCGTCCCTATGCTTTTACTATTAATAAATTAATGTTCAAAAGAAGAGAAAATAACGTTTTAAAAAAATATCTTCTTTCGTAAGTAATCACAACAATGTCCTGGAAATTAATTTCTAATTTCCGGAAACTCCACAACAAAATCAAGGTAAGGAATAAAAAACATTTCTGGAAACCTGTCAAATAGCATCAAGTTCAATGTCAAATCAGGAGGAAGAGTCCAGCATTAGTTTAGAGCAGGAAAGAGAAAGGAGCTAAGACTCCATTCTTTCTAGAATGGAATTGATGGCTCCAGGGCGGCCAATTCCATTCACCACTAACCCATTCTTCTGGGTTTCTTTCCTCCATCTCTGCAATCAGTCTACACAAGAGACCTGTCCCTAAATGTCACCTGTCTATGGTCTCCAGGGATGCTGCCTGGCCTGCTGATTTCATATCATATCATATCATATCATATATATATACAGCCGGAAACAGGCCTTTTCGGCCCACCAAGTCCATGCCGCCCATATCTCTTGTTCAAATATGTGTCCAGATTACTTCTAAAAGATACAATGTTCCTCTCACAGCTATTCCCAATAATTTTATTATCAAAAAACAATCTGTTTTAACAGGAAACTTCCACTAATCTCTCTCAAACATTCTGCTTAGATGCTATCTAAATGTGAAGCAATTGCCTCCTTACCATATTTAGTTTCATACGTTCAATATCTCCAAATGGTAAATTGTTTGCACTAACCTGCATGTTTAAAATAATTCACCATCATCATTTAATAAAGATACCATGTGATGAGAGATGCATAGAAATCAATGACTGACTTTTTGAAAGCCTCAATGAGCATTTACAAGTCATCATTCATTCTGTTTTTCTGTTTAATTGCCTATGATCTCATCTAGAGAGATTTTGATTATCAGTTTTAGTTAAGAAATTAAAGATACAAACAAATGTGCCTTTATTCTCAAATATTTGATCTCCTACTTCATTCCAATAATATGTACATTGTAATATCTCAGTAATGTAATTGTACAACTTAAAGCTTGATATAAACTCCAAAAATGATCATTAGTTCTCTGTAGTGTCAGACAAAAATGCAAACTTCTGATAAAACTAATGACATAAATTGATGAAATCAATTGAAACAAACTGATTTTTAGTATATAGTATTTGGTTTTCACGAATTAGTCCCAACATATATATCATACAATACCCCGCAGATTTCCTAAACACAACGTAGGTGTGTGGTTCCATCCAAACTTGGAATATTGGAAGCCCTTGCCTCAAAAATGTTGAAGGTAAGCCTGGAACCCAGACTAAACAGGAAGCTACTTGCAGGATTCAGATGTTTAAAAGTTTTACCCTTTGATTTGGTTATTTCCATCAAAGCCAAGTAAATGATCAACATAAAATGTTCAATGTTGTTCATAATCTTGAACAAAGCAAAGCTTTGTAACATTGGCAACTTGGACTAAATAAAGAAAACCGCGGAAAGATATAAAACATTTCTGCATCAATGGATCCCAGTCTAACCAAGAATTCAGACTAACAAATTCACAGGGATATAAAATTATGTTCAACTGAGCACAATTTTTATTTAATTTTGGAATATAAAATGTCCTACTTTTTTTCTATTTTGAATATTTCTGGTCTATATGTATAACGGCGGCACGGTAGCGCAGCGGTAGAGTTGCTGCTTTACAGCGCCGGAGACTCAGGTTCGATCCTGACTACGGGTGCTGCACTGTAAGGAGTTTGTACGTTCTCCCCGTGACCTGCGTGGGTTTTCTCCGAGGTCTTCGGTTTCCTCCCACACTCCAAAGACGTACAGGTATGTAGGTTAATTGGCTGGGTAAATGTAAAAATTGTCCCTAGTGGGTGTAGGATAGTGTTAATTTACGGGGATCGCTGGGCGGCACGGACTTGGAGGGCCGAAAAGGCCTGTTTCCGGCTGTATATATATCATATCATATCATATATCTACAGCCGGAAACAGGCCTTTTCGGCCCTCCAAGTCCGTGCCGCCCAGTGATCCCCGTACATTAACACTATCCTACACCCACTAGGGACAATTTTTACATTTACCCAGCCAATTAACCTACATACCTGTACATCTTTGGAGTGTGGGAGGAAACCGAAGATCTCGGAGAAAACCCACGCAGGTCACGGGGAGAACGTACAAACTCCTTACAGTGCAGCACCCGTAGTCAGGATCGAACCTGAGTCTCCGGCGCTGCATTCGCTGTAAAGCAGCAACTCTACCGCTGCGCTACCGTGCATGATATGATGATGATGATAACAATCCTTTAGCAATAAATTAAAGTCTGTTAATTGTTTTTATTTCACAAAGAACTGTGGTTTATTAGAGATAATGGCAATACAAAAGCAATCTTGATTATAATTTTAACAGAATGAAGTTTGTATAATTTTCAAGGAAATCAACACTCAATATTTCAATGCAGGAAATCTTACAGCAACGTCTGAAGCAAGCGTGTATAGCATGGGAATTTGACTTTTATGACTGTTTCTCAAGGTGTACTATAACACAATGTTCAAGGACTCAGCAGCGGACCTGAACACGTACACTATGGTTATTAAGACCTTCATATGGAAAAATGTCAAGTAAAGCATTCCCACCAAGACTATCCAAGTATTACCTAACCAGAATGGATGAACCAGGAGGTCTGAAATCTACTGAGTACCAGATCTCGCGCATTCTAATCTGGAGATGCAAGTTGTCAGACAAATAACGGTTAGTCTGGGTTCCAGGTTTACAATCAACATTTTGAAGCTAGGGCTTTCAATTTTTCAAGTATGGATGGAACCACATTCGTATGCTGTGTTTAAGAAACTCTGTGGAGTATTGTATGGTATATTTGTTGGGACTGATTCAAGAAAACCAAACTCAGAGTCAGAGTATAGGAGGGAGATTAAAAATATGATTTAATGGTGCCAGGTCAATAATCTTGCTCTCAATGTCGGTAAGAATAAGGCACTGATTTTTGACTTCAGGAGGGGAAAGCAATGGTCCATGAACCTGTTTTCATAGAAGGGACAATGGTGTAGAGAGTCAGCAGTTTCTAGTTCCAGGGCGTCGTTTCTCTGAAGATGTATCCTGGCCCAGCACATTCATACAACCACAAAGAAAATTAATCAATGACTTTGCTTCAGAAGATTAAGAAGATTCACTGTGTCAACAAATACTCTGTTGAATTTCCACAGGTGTATGGTAGAGACTATATTGACTGGTTGCTTCATGGCCTAGTTCGTCAATTCAAATGCCCAGGAACGATTATAGAGATTATAGAGATAATAGAGAGGGCAGACACTGCCCGATCCATCACACATACTAATCTCCCCACCATCGAAGAGATTGATAGAAGATGCTGCCTCAAAAAGGGAGCCAATATTATAATATACACGCCACCTTGGCCATGCTCTCATTTTGTTCCTACCATTAGGAAGAAGGTACAGAAGCTTGAAAACTATGACCACCAGGTTCGAGAATAGCTTCTTTCCAGCACTATCGGGCCCTTGAACACTACACTATGAGCTTCTATGGGCTATTTTTGCACGCACCAAAGACTTTGGGGTCCTTCTTGCACCAGTATTACAGTTATTAATTTATTGATGCTTCAATAAATTGATGCTGAAATAAATTCAGCATTTTATTGTTCCGCTGTTGGTACATATAACAATTAAACACTCTTGACTCTTGAACATGACTGCAGACATAGCCAAAGCAATCTATGCAGTACTAGAAAATTGACAAGAACAAATTATTTAAGCCTAATTCAAAAATGTTACATCCAATTTAATTCAATTTAGGAACAGTTCTTCTGGCCAATGGTTCCAAACAGATTGTGGACATGTATCCACTTAAAGGTATCCAAGTTCACAACTTTCATGCATGTACTGTCAAATGCAGAGTTCCAAACCATAATAAGAGATTTGGAACACAACATACGTCAATCTGTTTTAGGGAACTTGCAGATATTCCCCAGCATATACACTCGTTATTCAGTTTACTGATTTAATGGGGTTATATGGCTGTAAAGCAAAAGGGAAGATAAGTGAATTTATTTTTAATTATTTAAATTTAAATGATTAAAAATATAAAATGTGTTTAATGCATGTTTAACTTTTTACACTCAAGAATAATGTAACTAATTTAAATTAGATTTTTAAAATTATTTACGACAATTTCAGTCATTTAAAAAATATCTCTGAATGTCAGGAATATTTAATAATTATACAAATTACCCACAGCTTTTATAGAGAATTAAACTGGGTTCAAAGCTTTGTCAGTTGTCAAAGCATTTAGGGGCTGAGGCTCCATCAGAACACCACTGAAGGCAATATGGCTGGAGTCTGAGGCTTTTGAACGAATAAACTAGGTCCCATTCATATGGGCCTGTTTAGTCCAAGCAATGGGAGGCTGAAAGCATTAATTCCTGCAGGCAATAGGCCTGGGTCAATACCATTTAGTCCTGAGCTTTAATGGCGTACCAAGCTATAAATACTCTTCAGCAATTTCCCAAGCACTCGAAATCTAATTTTTATATCTGGATTTTTATTCCCATCAAATAATTAACAGCAATGGATTTTAAATTAGTAAAAATTAAATGTTTAGTTAATGTATTTTTGGTTGGGAACATAATAGTTACTTTAAGGTTGGCACCCTTTAGGGATTGTTTACCATTTGGCTGCTCTATGGGCTTCATATCTTCTGATGTGCCAAAATAGCCATCGATCTGCCCTTGTTTGTTCATGTGTGCCCCCAGTTTGTCATGGAGGTCAGTGAAGCTCCTCCCCGGACTCAACAGATGTCAAAGCTGTTAGCATGACTGGGACTAGTAAACATCTGTGCATGACTTTGATAGTCACAAATGTTCCATTGTACTCAAGACACGTACTAATTTAAAAAAAAAATCAAAACACAAAAGAAAGCATTTTGCTTTTTAAAAAAATTGAAGAGTAGATCCAACCATTAAAACACTTCATATCGTTGAAACTGACTTAAATAAATAAACATAACTTTCTTACTCTTCTGGCAGCTCATGTCTTCCTTTCATCAGGTGACTGGGCACGGACTCAGCGGTCAGATTTCCCAGCTTGAGAGGTGGAGGGTTAGCAGAAGGTCACAATATCCCAACGGATTCCATGAGAAGTCCATTGGAGCAGCACAGAGGCAGCCAGAGTCTGCCGAGGCTATTGGAAAATGCCAGCACTGGCCAAAATCAATAGTCAAGACAAGTGAAGTGTGTTTACGATACGATACGATAGAAATTTATTTGCCAACAGTCATAAAAAACACAAAATTAATGAAACATGAAAATAACATGACGAGTGGTAAGGCTTTGGGGATGTGCAAAGATTGAGAGGGGGGGGTCAGTCTCAGTCTAGTCTACCCCATGACAGAAGGGGGAGGGGTTGTCAAGTTTAATAGCCGCAGGCAAGAAGGATCTCCTGTGGCATTCTGTCCTGCATCTTGGTGGAACCAGTCTGGTGCTGAAGGTACTCCTCAGGTTGACCAGCGTGTCATGGAGGGGGTGAGCTGCATTGTCCAGGATGCTCCGCAGTTTAAAGAGCATCCTCCCCCTCCAAGACCACCTGCCAAGAATCCAACTCCGCCCCCAGGACGGAGGTAGCCTTCCTGATGAGTTTGTTAATCCTATTGAAGTCTGCAGCCTTCGCCCTGCACACGGCAGCGAAGAAGATGACACTGGCTACCACCGATTGGTAGAACATCTGCAGCAGCTCACTGCAAATGTTGAAGGAGCGGAGCCTTCTCAAAAAGTACAGGCGGCTCTGTCTCTTCTTGTACAGGGCCTCAGCGTTCCTGGACCAGTCCAGTTTACTGCCCCGGTACACTCCCAGGTATTTTTACTCCCTGGTAAACTGCACATCCACACCATTGATGGAGACAGGGGACAGGGGTGTTCCTCTCCTCCTAAAGTTCACCACCAACTCCTTAGTCTTGTTAGTGTTGAGCTGCAGGTGATTCAGCCCACACCACTCATCAAAGTCGTTGGCTACACCTCTGTATTCAGCTTCCCTCCCCTCACTGATGCAGCCCACAATTGCAGAGTCACCTGAAAACTTTTGCAGGTGGCAGGAGGTGGAGCTATATCTGAAGTCCGAAGTGTAGATGGTAACAGAAAAGGAGAGAGGACCGTCCCTGTGGGGCCCCTGTGTTGCTCACCACCATGTCCGAGACACAGTTCTGCAGCCTGACATATTGCCTGTCACATGCACCGGGAACAGAACAAATAAATTCTTATTTGCTGCAGCTGTACATTAACACGACTGCACAACAAATAAATATAAATAATCTATAAGACAAGAATTTATCAGTAATACTAGGTAACAAGACCATATTAGTGCTAACCAAAGTCCATAGTTCCACCTAAACAAAATCCATAGTAGAGCATTGCTGAATTGGTGTCATGGTTAGGATGGTGCAGTGTGGCTTAAGAGCTTGATGGTTGATAGGAATAAGTTGGTCTTGAACCTGGAGATCATGGTTTGCAGGCTCCTGATGGTAGCAGTAAGATGAATGTGCAGCCAGAGTGGGAAGGATCTTTGATATTAGCTGTCTTTTTGAGGCAGAATTTCCTGTAGATCCCCCCGATGGTGGGGAGGTCAATACCTGTGATAGACCAAACAATGTCCACTAATTTCTGCAACTTCCTTTTGTCCTTGGGCATTCAAGTTACCTAACTAGACTGTGATACAACTAGTTAGCTTGCTCTCCACTGTACATCTGTAGAGGTTCAATAGAGTATTCGCCGACATGCTAAATGCATGTAAACCAGGGCTTCTGCAAAGATACCTGAGATGTTCCTCCATTAGTCTGCAATTGGGTCATATGCTCTGCCTTATATTTATTCAAAAGTTCCAAAGGCAATCTATGGAAAGTCCTTAAATAACTATGCACATTTCCTTTGAGCTCCTTGTGTGTCAGGTGTGTAGTATCTGTAAAGAATTTCACCAAATGCTAAGAACCCACTGAATACTACCACCTGGCAATCTCAGCCTGGTGTTTTGGGTTCATTTTGAGTCGGCCGTGAAAGAAAGATCTTTGCATTCAGGTTGAATCCAGACAGCTCATCAAAATTGGGTGCTCTTCTGAATCTCCAAATATTTTGTTGATTTAAACTAAAGTTTTTACAATAAATAATCTATCATTTATCCATAAACATTGCTCTGTATTACATTGCCCAAGTCAGTAAGGAGAGAAATGTTTGGCACGATTGCCACCTAGTCACCGTCCATGTACTGTGAGGCAGCCCCTTGCATGTACCTAACCAGGTGCTGGCAAAACTTACTTCTGAAAAGATCAATCCAGACCGAGGAGTACCTGGGTTATCGAGTTGGTGAGCTTGATTGTAAGTTGAGAGGGAAAAGAATCAAGCACTCCACAAAAGAGTTTCTCATGTTCAAAAGTTGGATATATGTGGACACCCTGCAAGGATGGCTTGAATGACCGCAGGTTTGGGATGTGTGCATTTACCAATGCAGGAATCTTGGCAATAGCTGATTCTGATTGTGTATCAACAATACTTCCAAATCCTTTGGCTCAAATTTACCCGATGGGTTGTGGTAGATCCAATTTCAGGCCAGAAATGTATTTTGTAGTGTGTAGATCTCTCCTGAACATGAGTAAATGGAACTCGTTCAGATGGACATCTTGGTTGGGATGGACAAGTTGGGTCAAAGCGCCTGTTTCCATGTTGTATAACTCAATGTTTTTATAACTACACATCCTCCCCAGGTTACAGCATGTTTCCATTCCTGTAAACTGTTTGTAACCCGAACAGTCTGCAAGTCTGAAATGTGGTTGTAAACCATGTTTCTAGACGTTAGAAATTGCCTGCAGCCCTGCAGTAGTTAGCAAGTCTATTCCACTGGTCTCCCAAATGCACACTCATAAGTACAGGCTGTACATTAGTCTGGCATTTGTAAACTGGAGACGACCTGCACACACAATGTGAAAGGTGATTTAATAACTTTTCCAATTACAGGATATTGTCGACCGCTGTTTTATTTGTCTGCTCTCAACTCCCTCTGCTGGATAACTGCTGATAAGTCAGCACTATGGTAACCCCAGGCAACAAACACAATGAATTGCATACTATATATTATACTGCTTCTTTAACAGGGATACACATGTTATAAATACTCATCACTGCTCTCTGACTACTCCTTTCTGAGGCCTCCACCTGCTTCAAGAAGACCATTTTAATTCCAGTGCCAAAATAAAATAAACCAAGGTCCATTAATGTGGCTCTGACCATCATGAAATGCTTCGAGAGACTGGTGATGGTGATCATTAACTCCAGCTTGATCCACTGCAGTTTGCTTACCTTTACAACAGTTTCACAGCAGATGTCATCTCCCTGGCCCTAAACTAGTCTCTGGAAAACCTAGACAACTATGACTTCTACTTTAGATAACTCCACCTTCAACTCCACATCATCCCATACAAACTCACCAATCACCTCAACTCAGGAATTATCTGCCCCCTCTGCCACTAGATCCTCGACTTTCTGACTCAGACCACAATCTGTGAGGATAGGTGACAACACCTTCTCCACAATAATTCTCAACACTGGTGCCCTGCAAGGATGCGTTCTCAGTCTCCTACCATAATCCCTTTGCATTCATGATTTATGGCCAAATTAGGTTCTAACACCATCTACAAGTTTACAAATGACAATACGGTGGTGGGCTGGATCATGCACAATGACAAAACAGAATACAGGAAGAAGATAGAGTCACATAGGTGTTAGGACAATATCTCTCCCGCAATGTCAGAAGGACAAAAGAGCTAGTTATCCACTTCAGGAAACATGGTGGAGTAGATGCCCCATCAGCATCAATGCTGCTGATGTAGAAATGGTTGAGAGCTTCAGGTTCCTTGGGATTAATATTACTAACGATCTGTGGTGGACCAACCACATTGATGTATCAAGAATGCACACAAATACCTTTACTTCCTCAGGAGACTGAGGAAATTTGGCAGGTTTTCAAAGATTCTTACAAGCTTCTACAGATGAACCTTACTGTTGGGTTGCATCACAGCTTGCTTTGGGAACAGCTCTGCCCAAGACCACAAGAAATTGCAGAGTTGTATTTGTAGCTCAGTCTATCCATAGATCAGACTTCACACCACTGACTCCAAGTACTCCATTAGGTCAAGTTTTCACCACACAGGCTCGGAAAAGCACCCAATATATTCAAAGGCTTCTCTTACCCTTCTTCTCCCTGCTCCTGTCCAGCAGAAGGTACTTGAAAGCATACACCACTAAACTGAGAAACAGCTTCTTCCCTCTATTATCAGGTTTCGGAACAATCCGTCCATAAGCTATTGTCCAATTCAGCTTTCCCTCATTGCGAATATTGGACTTTGTCTATGGAACTGATGCAATGCTGAGAACTATAGTCTTTTTCTTAGTGACAGGAGCAGAATTAGGTCATTTGGCCCATCAAATCTATTCTGCCATTCAATCACGGCTGATGTATCTTTCCCTCTCAACACCATTCTCCTGCCTTCTCCCCATAACCTGTACTAATCAAGAATCTATCAATCTCTGCTTTAAAAATATCCATTGCCTTGGCCTCCACAGCCTTCTGCGGGAATTAATTCACAGATTTGTCACCATCTGACTACAGAAAGTTCTCCTCATCTGCTTCCTAAAGGTACATCCTTTTATTCTGATGCCATGGCCTCAGGTCCTAGACCCTCCCACTAGTGGAAACATCCTCTCCACATCCACTCTATCCAGGCTTTTCATTATTTGGTAAGTTTCTGCACTCTGTATCTTTCAGTTTGTTCTATCCATCGTACTTGAGTTTGAGTAGATTGCATTTATATATTGTAGTATCTAATCTGTTTGGACAGCATGCAAAACAAAGCTTTCCACTTTACCTCAGTACATGTGGCAATAATACCTAAAGCTAAAAGCTAAATCTCAACACCAAATATAATAGTGACTAACCCTTGGGCATAGTCAGATATGTTCAGTTTAAAGGTTAGGTCTCTTCAGTGGCTTCCGTTCAGGAGTAGTCGATGTTGGGCAGGCCTAGTCAATTTATCATTAACTCTCAGTGGCTACAATTGAAGTTTTAAAATGGGGAAGACAAATCAGTGTCATTTAAGTGTAATAATGGCTTTTGAAAAACAATTCTATATATGCAGGCCTAAGTGGACCATATGCAGGTCTTCAAAGAAATGGCCTGCTAGATCTCATGGTTACTAATCATTTTAACTCCTCTTCCCATTCTGACCTTTCTATCCTGGGCTTCCTCCATTGCCAGAGTGAGGCCGCATGTAAACTGGAGGAACAGTGCATCATAGTTTGCTTAAATAACATAACCCAACACTGAATTTTCCAATTTTAGGTAATATTCCTCCACTTTATTTCCCCCTCTCTTTTCTGTGCCCCCACCCAAGTCTGCACCCATTTCTTCCAGTATCCCACACCCTCTTTCGCCTTCCCTGTCCCCTTTCACCCATATCCCTCCCTCTGGCTTTACTCTGACAGTCTTTTGTCTCCTTTTCATCTTTGGTCTTTGACCAACCATCTACCAATCAACCCCACTCATCTGTATCCACATATTACTTCTCTGGGTTAATTCCCTCCCCCCTCTTGTCCAGCTTTCTCCTCCCTAGTACCATCAGTTTGAAGAAGGCTCCATACCTGATATGAAACCATTCCACGTCCTCCAGAGATGCTGCCTGACCTGTTGAGCTACTCAGGCACTTTGTGCTTTATGCACCATCAGGTGCAGCGTAGAATACAAGAGGCACAAAAAATGATTAGAAAAAGCTCAAATACCATGCAAAAAAACTGAATATCATTGTCTCACACAAGCTCTGTTTGTAATCCATGAGATGCAAAGAGATGTTTCAGAAGCTGCACAGAACCGTCGCTAGAGATCAATGTTGTGGGAAGAATTTTGAGCTATTTGAGCAGACATCAGTCACAACCAAAACATGTTTTTTTGTCCCCTTCGACATAGTCCACATCAATGAAGACTTGTGCAGTGATTCAAGACTGTGGATGCAGAAGTGCTGTGATAGGTTGATTTCAAGCAGCCTCACAGTGTGTACAAAAAAATCACAAAATTCCATGTTTTGAAATGAAAGTAGAAATTTTGGGCACCATATCTGAGGAAGGATGTGTTGGCTCTGGAGAGGGTCCAGAGGAGGTTTATAAGAATGATCCCAGGAATGAGTAGGTTAACGTATGTTGAGCATTTGTCGCCATTGGGCCTGTACTCGCTGGAGTTTAGGAGGATGAGGGGAGACCTAATTGAAACATGCAGAATAGTGAAAGGCTTGAATAGAGTGGATGTGGAGAGGATGTTTCCACTAGTGGGAGAGTCTAGGACCAGAGGTCATAGCCTCAGAATTAAAGGACGTTCTTTTAGGAAGATGGGGAGAAATTTATTTCGTCAGAGGGTGGTGAATCTGTGGAATTCTTTGCCAAAGAAGGCTGTGGAGGCCAAGTCAGTGGATATTTTTAAGGCAGAGATTGATAGATGCTTGATTAGTACAGGTGTCAGAGGTTATGTTCAAAAGCAGGAGAATGGGCTTAGGTGGGACAGATAGACCAGCCATGATTGAATGGCAGAGTAGACTTGATGGGCCGAATGACCTAATTCTACACCTATTCTTTATGATCTTAAAAATGCTTAGCAGGTTAGGCAGCATCTGTGAAAGGAGAAAGTGAGTTAATATTTTAGGTTGAAGACCCTTCATCAAAATCATTGTATATCCTGAACTAATCTAGCCAGAAGATATAACCATGGACTTCAAGCAAGAAACATCAGGTGGCATGAAAAGATGAAAGCAGTTTATCGCGCTCTGGAACTCCTCCAGAATAAAGTCTTTATCTGTGGATAAATTATTCTTTTTTTATCGACACCACATACAATGTGGCATTTCTCAGAAAGTTGCATTCAAGACTTTTGAAAAGAGAGGATTCTGTCTTGTTTCTTCGGCAATATCACTTGATGAGAGATTGGTACCCAGTATGTAATATCTGAAATTTTGTTCCATCATTGACGCTTCCTTCGCAGGCAAATTTCAAAGCCAGTGCAATAATACAGGTGGAATTAAAAGTCATATCCTCTTGCTTGTGAGAAACTTCCCCTTGTTCCCCAGACAAACTGATGTCAGAGAGCCATCAAGGAATGTCCAAAAAACACAGGAGCTTGCCAGAAACCTCATACAATGATGTTGGCAGCAAGAGCTTCTCCTTCCTCATGATATTGAGATAAAATCTGAATTGTTCAGCAATGGGTTTTGTCAAAGCAATTCAAGCCCGCCATTATTTCAGTAAGTTCTGTATATGTTAAATCCACCAACTTGAGGTCCAATACAGCATGGAATATATTTGTTTTTTGTAATTTGCAATGTCATTTGCTATGAATCACCAATCAAAATGTTTCAAATAGGAATCAAAGTCTTAATTGGGGCTCTCAAATTGTGTTACATGCCCAATTGTTTATTGGTCTGGAGTTTTTTTTCCCCCAACTATGGTTTAATTCTCATAACAACTTGCTGATTACTCAAGCATTCAAAAATATTAAATGGGATATTTGCAGTAGATACAGCAAGTCAATTTTATCTCGTGGGCTTTAAAATAACCCATGTTAGAATAATACAGGAAGACATGTTGCATGCTACATGCAGCCAGGAGAGATAGATCAGCCATGATTGAATGATGGAGTAGACTTGATGGGCTGAATGGGCTAATTCTACTCCTGTCACTTATGAATTTATGAACATGAAATTATTAAAAATCTGCAAAATTATATCAACCCTGCACCATCATAAATCACAGGGAGATAACTTTAGAAACCATAACTAAAGGTCAGAAGAGATATTTAATGATTATATACTGGTCTAAAAACATCTTTCACAGCATTGCAGCTTATGTGTGCTGTTGGTTTGTAGACTATGAGATAAACTGGCATGCCAACTAATTGATAAACATGTTCTATCCAAGCTACCGAACAAGCTATGATTAAAATTATATACAAAATAGATACATCAATGAAAGGGACTTCTAATAAGTAAAGAAATTTTGATAACAACAGGATGTTAGCATAAAAATGGTGGGAGCTCTGACATAAAGTACTGATTATATGAGTATGAATGCCATGAAAGCAGATTTTGTGGTGTCTGTCACCATTCCAATGCAAAACATTTTGAAAATAATTCAACATTTGACAAGGTTCCACATGGTAGGCTGCTCTGGAAGGTTAGATCGCATGGGACCCAAGGAGAGATAACTGAATGGATAGAAAATTAGCTTCATGGAAGGAAGCAGAGGGTGATGGTGGAAGGTTGCTTCTTGGACTGGAGGCCTGTGACTAGTGGTGTGCCTCAAGGTTTGGTGCTGGGCCCATTACTGTTTGTCATCTATATCAATGATTTGGATGAGAGCATACACGGCAAGAATAGCAAGTTTGCAGATGGTACAAAAGTGGGTGGTTTTGCAGATAGTGAAGATGGTTGTGAAAAATTGCAGCAGGATCTTGATCGATTGGCCAGGTGGGCTGAGGAATGGTTGATGGAATTTAATAAGGGAAATGTGAGGTGTTGAATTTTGGGAAGTCCAACGTGGGCAGGACCTACTTAGTGAATTGTAGGGCTCTGGGGAGTGCTGTAGAGCAGAGAAATCTAGGTGTGCAGGTGCATGGTTCTTTGAAGATGGTCGCAGGTAGATAGGGTGGTCAAAAAGGCATTTGGCACATTGGCCTTCATCAGTCAAAGTATTGAGTATAGAAGTTGGGAGGTCATGTTGCAGTTCTAAAAGACGTAGGCGAGGTCGCATTTAGAGTATTGTGTCAGTTCTGGGCACCCTGTTATAGGAAAGATGTTGTCAAGTTGGAAAGGGTACAGAAAAGATTTACAAGGATGTTGCCAGGGCTAGAAGATCTGAGCTATATAGAGAGGTTGAGTAGGCTGGGACTATATTCCTTGGAGCACAGGAGGATATGGGGTGATCTTATTGAGGTGTATTAAATCATGAGAGGAATGGATTTGGTAGATGCAAATGATCTCTTGTTCAGAGTAGGTGAATCGAGGACCAGAGGACATAGATTTAAGGTGAAGGGGAAAAGATTTAATAGGAATCTGAGGGGTAACTTTTTCACACAAAAGGTGGTGGGTGTATGGAACAAGCTGCCAGAGGATATAGTTGAGGCAGGGACGAACCCAACATTTACGAAACGGTTAGACAGGTACATGGATAGGACAGGTTTGGAGGGATATGGACCAAATGGGCAGGTGGTACATGTTGGCCAGGTCGGCAGGTTTCCACGCTGTATCACTCTATGACTCTAAAAGTGCACTTATTCAGAAAAGAACGATGTTTCAGGTGTAGAAAGAAAAGCTCTACAACTGCTGTATTTCAGGTATAGCAAGCTAAAGTAGTTGTGGTCGGTATCCAGACCAAAGGGAAACAACTGCTGTAGAAAATTACTGTAGAAAGGCCAATCACGTGACATCAAGCAATACTGAAATCACATTTTTAATAGCCTAAATGTCACCTGCATTGATAAAAAAATATGATACTGCCTGAACGGCTGTTTTTTTCCAAAATTTTCTGGTTTTGTGTAAGAATTCCAGCATCTACAGAGATGGGGGGTGTGGGGTTGATGTATAGGACAAATAGAATATCTCTGACAAGGTGAGGCCAAGATTACTGTGGCGATAAGCCACTGATGAAGCCATCTAGATTTTATTGATAGGTTGCAGAACATTACCACATCTAATTATTCACAAAATGCTGGAGTAACTCAGCAGGTCAGGCAGCATCTCGGGAGAGAAGGAATGGGTGACGTTTTGGGTCGAGACCCTTCTTCAGACTGATGTCAGGGGGGCGGGACAAAGGAAGGATATAGGTGGAGACAGGAAGATAGAGGGAGATCTGGGAAGGAGGAGGGGAAGAGAGGGACAGTGGAACTATCTAAAGTTGGAAAAGTCGATGTTAGTAGGAGGGCAGGAGAAATCACAGAGGGGGAGTAGCGAGAGAGCATGTTGCTAAACTCTCGTCGAAGAGAGGAGGAGAACTTCTTCAAAGTGGACATACCTCGAAGAGAAATCGCTTACATTACCACATCTAAGTTTGTTTTCTCCATTGTAGAGAAGTCTATTAGACTTCAAGAACTGTAAGTGAATCATTATTTTTATAACAAGATCCGATGTAAGCGTAAGCGCAACATGTTATCTTCTGTCTGTCTGCAGCCAGGACTGGGTAGTTTTCCTTACCACGTGTCTTCTAATAGATGTGCTAATGGAATCGTCAATATTGGAGAGGATGCATTGCAGAAATAGAACATCAATTCAACATCATTGTGAAACTTTGTGATTTCATAGACTACAAAACAATAATGCATACGTGGAGACAGTGCAAAGTTGTGATGCACAGGCATCTCAGAACATGGATGAATGTTGTTCAGCCCAATTTTGATATGAAAATAGTGGAAAGGCAGATCCAGCAGCATCAAGACACGAGTAATAAGTATAAAATCAATTTGAATGATAGAGTTTGTATTCTGTGACCTCCAGGTAAATTGAGGATGTGGAGCTGGGACTTTTTCAAATAGTAAAAATATATAGTACTTGGAGGTGGGTGAGAATATGTAGCGAACTTGGTCCTAGTGCATGATACCACTATTTAGCAAAATGTTAGTACAATATAATAAATTAATCTATTTCTTCTATACTTTCAAATTGTTGTATAACAAAAATTCCCTTGTATTCACAGTTCTTTCACCAATCAACTTAAATTTGTGTCCCCTGATTACTTACTCTTTTGCCATTGGAAACTGTTTCTTCAAAGTCTCAATTATTATGTGGACACGACAGTTGATAACAATCCATCCAGTGAAGATCAAATTTTATGCTAATGCATAAAAGTAAAAATTGTGTTTTAAATTAGATAATGCGAGAAGATCAAAATTGTAACCCAACCAGCAAAACAACCAGCAGTAATATGAGAAATGTTTTCATTTGCACAGGAAGCTACTATAATTTCAATTACCAGATATATAAATGAAACTAATGTTTAATAGATACATAAAATAATCACTAAACCTTTCCCTTTTTATTGTTCAGATTACATCTACAACCATATTCTACTGATTCCCAATGTGGAATATGTAGAAACAGAAAATCTGCATTAAAATAGTCTTTTTTTTCACTGCAGCTTTTCCACTTTGTTAAGCTTGATGCAAAGTAATTCCCTGCAGGCCTCAAGAAGCAGTCACACGTAGCAAGTATTGATTAAAATATATTTAAGTAGAAAATAAATAACCATACCTTTAGATGCATCCTACATCATTTATGATAAGCAAATGAAAGTGTGGAACAATAATCCAGTTATATTAAATCCGAGACCCTCACAAACAGTTCTTTCTAAGTTTTCTTTGGAGAAACCTTAAAGCCATACTTCGATGTCTTGAAGTTTACACGGTGTGTTGTTCAGCATTACATCAGCAGAACAGTTTGTTTACATACCCATAGCTTTTTTTAAAGTTAAAACAATTTTTCCCCTTGACCTAAATTTTCAGTAAAATGTCTTACCATTCTTTAGTGCAAAAGTTGGTAAATCTGTACACTGCAATTTAATAATGCATTTGTCGCTTTGCTGGCTTGCAGATATGAACAAAACAATAACAGCTTTCTTTGAAAATTGTACCAAATGTTTGTCACATGTTTCGCACAGAAAGTCTTGAGGCTGGAGAAATAAGGATACTGTTGTCATAACCAACAGCGATTAAAAATTAAGTTTTACTCTTTGAATATGAGCATTGTTTTCCTTGCATGTAAAAATACAAAAGGCCTGCTCTAGTATTCATTATTACGACATAACTGATATGTTTCCAGGCCATTTGAACACGCAAACATAATCTCCAAGTTAGAATTTAACTGTCCAGATTTTGTTCTATTTCCCTGATCTTATCTCTTCAGTTAAAATCTGTTAATTCAATCAGAATGTTTAAATCATGAATAACCCAAATTGTTTCAAGTAATAATGTGATGCTCGTCTACTATCTGAAGACTTCTGGATTTAATTATTGACATGGTAAGACATGGCCAGCACAAGGACTTCATTGATCTTTATCTAGTCTAGTCTAAAGTAGAAGTTTAGCAATATGAAAAACAGCAATTCCTTTCTAATTCTCATGTAGCTTCCTCTAGCTGTATTTTATTGTAAAAACTTAGTAGCATTATCTTTACATTCAAATATGTGACAAAGAAGAAATTCTTGTTAATCATTGCTTTTCAACTGATGGTAGGAGTTGAATGGTTCATTATAACTTGATTTGTTTAATCAGTCCCTCAGCCCTGTCTTTGATGCCCTTCTTCCGCTCGTCAGCCCCTCCTTACATCAGGTAATTAATGCTTTTGCAGATTTGAACATGTGGTTGACAGCTGATTTAGATATATCATTCCCAGATGAGGAAGGACAAGAAGAAACACTTTCTCATCTTGCCTCAATCCAAAAATGGGTCAAAAATATAAATTTACCTTAGAGAATAAAATAACCCTAACTTCTTTTCTCCATTCCCAATTACTCTCAGATATTTCCTCAATGCTCTATCTGTATCATCTCCAACAAATGTAATTCCCCGGTGAACCATTTTTCTTATGGTTTGTCATTCATGTGCACCTCATCTAACCTTGTCTACTATATCCAATGCTCTCACTGTGGCCTCTTGGACATCGGCAAGAACAATCTTACACTTGGAGACCATTTCACTGTACACTTGCACTCAGTCCACCAAGGCTAACTGGTTGTTAACCATTTTAACTCCCCTTCCCATTTCCATACAGACCTTTCTATCCTGAGCCTCCTCCACTGCCAAAGTGAGGCCACATGCAAACTGGAAGAACAGCACTTCATATTCCGCTTACACCTCAACTGTATTAATGTTAAATTCTCCAATTTAAAAAAAACTCAAATAACACATTCCCCCTCCCTTTCTTTCCCCCCTCCTTTCTTGAGCCCCACCTAAACTCACAACTCTCTCCCCCTACCCGTCCACCTATATTCCATCCTCTGGCTTCGCAATTTTTTTTCCGTCTCTGGCCTTCATCCAACCATCTGCCTATCAAGCCCCCACCCCTTGCCTCTGTTCACCTGGTATCTGCCAGGCTTTGTCCTGCCCCTCATCTTTTGTAGCTTTCTTCTCCCTCCTCCCAACCCCTATAATCAGTCTAAAGAAGGGCCCTGACACAAACCATCACCAACCCATGTTCTCCATGGATGCTGCCAACCTGAGTTACTCCAACATTTTGTGTCAATTAAACACATTTGTGCTTACATGTGCAACTTTAGTGTGTTTTTAAATGGTTACTGGAGCCAGCGGTTGGGTGCTGTATTTCTGCAGATGCTCCTCAGATAACAAAATGATTTTAGTCACTGCTGTGAGGTTGGAAACACAGCAGTAGATTCCTCCACATAAGTGAGGTCCAAACGTTCCACAGCAGAGTTAGAGGAAAACGTATGGAATATTATCCATGCTTGCCAGGCTCTAATCTTGTGCTAAAAACATAAAGTTTGGAGTAACTCAGCAGGTTAGGCATCATCTCTAGAGAACATGGAAAGGCAACATTTCAGATTAGGATACTTCCCCAGAGATGTTGCCTGACCAATTGGGTTACTCTAGCACCTTGTGTTTTTTGCTCAAGATTCCAGCAACTGCAGTTCTTTGTGCCTAATATTGTAATATTGTACTGTTTAGTTAGGCTGCAATAATGGTGATATTGTGCTCTACATTAAAATAAATGCATTGTAAATGCTGTCAGTGCTATTTAGCAGCATTCCCCAGTGCAGGTTGTCAAATTTAAATCACATATTGATTGATCTGCTTGGTAAATTTCTCACTATTATAATTGTGAACTGCATATTTAGTCAATTGTACCATGCATTTTAGTAGTCCTGATATTTGGAAGGAACCCAAGCTTTCTTCCTGCCTTTTCTTGCCCTTGAAGAAACTACGATAATGTAAACATAGCATCTCCTCTGATTAATGTGTCTTTAAAACGTTGTTGATGTTGCTGATATCCTCACCCCAGCCTAGAATATTAAGGTAAAAAGTGTTCAAAGCTCTAAAGAAAATGGCAATGGTAAGTGTGCTGGAAATCACAATGAAAAACACGACATGTGTCGGTCTCTGTGAATGTACTACTGCCTATGTGTTAATTATTTGCATTGTGACCAATAGACGGCGATAGAAGGCCACCTCTCATAATGTAGCCTTGTTTCAATTGCAATTATCAGATTTGCATCACCATCTTCCCTTTAACCTTCAAAACTTATGCAGGGTGACTCTTGGAGAGAAACTGAATGTGATAAAGGGAAAAAATTAGAGAAGTTATATTAACTTCAAGCAACCCTGTGAAGATACTGCGTCCAGGAGATGTAGCAAGCCAGAATTGCAAATTAAATAATTACAGTTATTTCTTTAAATAATTGTGCAGGTATAAAGTGATTAGTAATAATGATCTATGGAAATTTGGTTTGAAAAATATAGTGGATAATAAGTATTTCCACCTCATTATAATTTTATTTGTTGCAGGAGATTTTTTTATGCTCAGCACCAACATAGATCAGCCATGATCTATGATAGCACCAACATAGATCAGCCACGATTGAATGGCGGGGTAGACTTGATGGGCCGAATCAGCTAATTCTGCTCCTAGAGCTTATGAACATCCAGCAGTGCTATCATGTCATATACCTAGTGTACAGACTTGGTTGGTTACAAGGAGCATAACAGACGCTGGAATTTTGAGCAAAACACAAAACACAACAAACTGCTAAGGTGCTGCCCGCCACACCAAGGTTATTCAGAAGTTTGTTTTTCGGTTTTTTGCAGATTACTTACCCTTTGCAATGTTCCAACAAAGCATTCTTCACAGCAAAAGTTGTCCTCTACCAGTGTTATTCTTATATGTAAATGTATTGCTGAAGGAAGAGGCTGTAATAGAAGGGTCTCGACCCAAAAAGTCACCCATTCCTTCTCTCCTGAGATGCTGCCTGACCCGCTGAGTTACTTCAGCATTTTGTGATACCTGTAATATCTATTAATTTCAGTATGAGGTGTAGATAGAAAGATGGAAATGCTGTGTTACATTTCCAAAATGTATACAAATCTCTTGAATGAAGGTACCAAAGGTATGTTTGCTAAATGTTCTTATGACATACAAAGAGATTAGGAAACTAAACTGTGAAAATAAAATAAGGAGGCTACAAAGTGAGATAGATATAATAGCAAGCGCGTTGCAAAAGATCTGGCAAACGGAAAGCAATCTGGGAAAATGTGAAATGGTTTGTTTTGACAGGATATATAAAAATTCATATTATCTAAATGGTAAGTAATTGCGAAAAGAAAACATCTAAACAGTGAAAGATTGCAGAGCTCAGAGATGCACAGGGATTTGCATGTGTTGATGCATGGTTTACAAAGTTTAGAAGACAGGTAAAGTATTACGACAATTAAAAGAATGGTACTGCTCATTGCTGGGGAAATATAATATGAAAGTAAAGAAGTTATGATTTATTTATTTATAGACAATAGACAATAGACAATAGGTGCAGGAGTAGGCCATTCAGCCCTTCGAGCCAGCACCGCCATTCAATGCGATCATGGCTGATCACTATCAATCAGTACCCCGTTCCTGCCTTCTCCCCATACCCCCTCACTCCGCTATCCTTAAGAGCTCTATCCAGCTCTCTCTTGAAAGCATCCAACGAACAGGGCATTGATTAGACATATTTGGATTATTGTGTATAATTACTGTCTCCTTATTTAACCAAGGTGTTTAAGACATAGGAAGCAGTTCAGAGAATGTTTACTCCACAATAACTGGAGTTGGTGAGTTGGCTTATGCAAAAAGACTGATCACCTAAAGTTTATAAGAGTAAGAGGTGAAGATTAAAACATATGAGTTCCTGAAGGGCCTTAACAGAGAGAATATGGAGAGTATGAATGAAAGAATAAGGGTTATGTTTAACAAATAAAAGGTCACCTATTTAAAATAGAGATGATGTAAGTATTTCGTTTCTAGAGGTTTGTATGTCTTTGAAGGGTGGTGGAAGCAAGTTATTTGAATATTTCTAAAGCTAAGTAGATGGGTTCATGATGTGAAAGGGAATACAGGATTGAAATTAGAATCAGATTAGCAATGATGTTATTAAATGGCAGAGCAGACTCTGGGGTCAAATGGTCATCTGCTGCTCCTAATTTGTATGTTTGTGTGTATGTTTGTATGCATTTTCTCCGAAGCAGCCAGTAATATTACCTCATGCAGTTACAATAGCTGCTAATGATACAATTTTTAAAAGATGCAAAAACAAAAGACCTGGTTGTGATTATACACAGATCTTTATGTGGAAGGACAGTTAATCCAATTAATATAAAAAGCAGAGACTATTCTAATCCAAGAGAAAGCCATTGTTCAGTCGGAACTGCATTACTGCATCCAATATGGGTACAGAAAAGAGTTACTGGAAGGGTGCAAGGAAGGACAGATGATAGTTAACTGAATCTCACAGAAGGAGACTATTTAGTCTGTGGAATCTCTATCAGCTCCATTAATTAGCAGTCACTTGAACATGTGGATCATTTAGAGAAAACCCACATGGATTTGTTAAATCAAGTTGAATTAACATGTTAGAGTTTTTGAGGAAATAACAGAGAATGAGAAATATGATATTGATGTGCTCCATATACATTTCCAAAAGACATTTCATGAGAAGCCACAAAATCAAGTTATTATTAAGACTGAAAGCCATGAAATAAAAAGGACTATTTTTAAATGAAAAATTGACTATCAAAAAACTGAAATGTTACTGAAACTTAATCTTACAGAAAAATTAGAAGTTACAGCAGGGTTCCTTGGGAGCAAGTACTGGCAGCATAGTCTTGGGGATGTTGCCATTGTCTCTTTTATTCCCGCTGGATGTTAATGTTCATAAGCTCTAGGAGCAGAATTAGGCGATTCGGCCCATCAAGTCTACTCTGCCATTCAATCGTGGCTGATCTATGTATCTATTTCTTCCATGTGCTTCAACTCTGCATATCGGCCATTTATGTGGGACTTCTTTAAAAATGTATTAACCTCATTAACCCTTTCTTATCAAAACATTCTTTGCCTTTAACAAACCTGTGGTGGCTCTGCTTTATTATCTCAGGTTTCTCCAGCTATTTTTCCCTTGATTATCATTGCTAAAAACCACCATTATGATCAAACAAACATTTACTGAATTACTGAATTGTCATTACTGAATTGTTCTTTTATCCCTTTTTGACCAATGATGTATTTGCAATTCTCCACTCTTCTCGCGCTACTTCCATATCTAAGATAGAAGACTATGGTCAGCTCTTCTGCAACTTCCATGCTCACTTCTTTTTGCAATTAAGATGCATCTAATCTTGATCAGGTGACATTGTAGTGGGTCTGGAATCAGGCAAGATGCCAGGTAAGTATTAACAGTAATTTAATCCAGCAACAGAACATCCACTCTCTCTTCAGTCTCAAGCAATCTCTAAAGCCCCTTCAGGCAAACCCCGTAGCACTAGTCCCTCCCCCAGACCTGTCCAACCCGTGCCGAAGGGAATGATCCAGGGAGTGGCCTAATCCCCGGGTACCGCCACAGGACCACACCCCCCCCCCCCAAGAACTGGAGTCGACCAGCCCGTGTGCGCACCACGGTGGTCGCAGGAACCGGAACCACACTGCCAGGCGAAGAAGGCTGCGGAGACGCTGGGGGTAAGGGCCGGGATGCAGGACGACCCCGATGGCGAGGCCGTGCCAGTAGAACCGACTGGCTAATGTCCACGTGCGCCGGCTTCAGCCGCGCAATGGAAACCGTCTCAGGATGACCCCCCATGTCCAAAACGAAAGTGGCAGAGCCACGCTTGAGCACCCTGAATGGTCCTTCATACTGACACTGAAGGGGCGTCCGGTGTACATCCCGGCGCAGGAAAACCAACGGACAGTCCTGCAGAGCGGAAGGGACGTGCGGCCGAACCGAACCGTGTCGAGACGTCGGCACCGGTGCAAGCTTGCCCACCGTCTCCCGAAGGCGTTTCAGAGCGGCTGATGGTTGTTCTCTTTAAGCACAACATGCCTTTCTAGCATAATGTCCTTACAAATTTTCTGGTTGGAGATTGCTTCCATGCGTTCAAAGGCATCTGAACAAGTTGATCAAGAACATCATCTTTGGAGTCTTTTTTTTCTGTAAGAGCCCCAATAGACCCTATGTGGTGACAACTAAGCAACCATGGCAGAAGGTTGCTAACAAGGTCTCTGTCATAAGTAATATTGCATAAGTAGAGTGTATGAAAGTCTCCACTTGCAGGAAGCCAGCAATGTACATAATCCCATTGCTTGCTCTACCTGGTTTTGTGGACTGAAAGAAAAGTAGAAATGCATGTATTTTGTTTTTATGCATATAATCTTTGCATATTACACAATGCATCAGGTCCCCATACAACAGCTGAAGTCCTGAATCAAGAAAGTATGTTTTCCTCCCATCATGAAAACTTAAAACAGTGACATATTTTTACCCAATAATTTCCCAAAAGAATTGTTGGGAAAGAAATGTGGTTAAATCAATCATAAAAACCAAGCCAAAAACAAATAATCTAGACCTGAAGGTTGATCATTGAATGAGTGCTGAATACTGCCCTCTATTGAACAAAGTACAAAAAACAAGTCAATTTAGATATGTTTTACCAATGATTAGCATTTAGGCATTCAACTTTTCTTAAATTACAGAAACATACTTATAATATGAGATAGCCAATTAATTTGTCTGTTTTGATATAATTTCAATACGAGTATTTTCATATGAAAGTACTCAAACCATGCGGTCATTAATACGATCCACAGGACCATATTATCCACAGGCTACATTCTGCCAGTAAGATCTTTCTTTCAGGCCTTTTCTAATACGGCAGTGAGCCCTAGGTGATTTCATGCTATTAGCTTGGTTTCCTTCCATTTAAATGTTAAACCTTTAGCAAATAAAACTAAAGATCTAAATTGCAAACTTTTTTTTTAATTGACAACCATCCATAACACAGAAGCATGCCATATTGTATCATCTAAACCTGACTGCTAGCAACTTGCGTCCACCATGTTGTTAGTGCAACTTGGACGTATCTGCATCATTCAATGGTTCAGTGATTAAATGGTGAATGTGGCTTGTTCCTAGTCTCCAAATAAGCAGCTGAAATTGGCAGGAAAGATTAATAGCGATAAATTCCATTTTCTCTAATGTTGCAGTCGATTTTAGGAGTAGGACTTACATTGGGAATTCAGAGAGAAGGCAAAGTGAAATTTCTGGTCTGATGTTGGTAGTAAAAGTTGACACAGTCATACGCCTATCATCAAATTTCACTACAGATGGTTCTCCAAAGAATTTTTTTTTATTGGAGAGTGTTAGTAGTTGTAGAGTCCTCGTCAGTATTAGCTGATCAGTAATTGTATTGACACAATGTGAGCATCTTACAACCCCATTAACAATTAAGAATGACTTTAAGATTTATCCACTGTCATCTTTAAAGCTACTCCGCAAGAGATAAATCTTCCTTGAATGGAGATTGCAAAATAAACAAACAATATGGAGAGCTGCTTGATTTATCCACAGATGCTTAAAATTATCCTCTAAAGGGGATATGGGAGGGCGAGATATTGAATCTGAACATGAATCAAACTCAATAATTTATGAAGTGATGAATACCTTTTAAGCACCATGTGGAAAATATTTAATTCGACATATTATTAAACTCAGTGTTCTACGATGAAAACAAAGATGACTTAATGGTGAAAGTTAAAAGGAAATGTTATTTTTTTCCAGTATCTGTACATCTACAAAGCATTCGAACATTAGCAACAACTCAAAATGTAGTCAGTTAACATAAGAAGGCAAGTTCAATTGAACAGATTTGATCTATTTTCAAATGCATGGCATCAACACAACATTGTCATTATTTCAGTAGGAAGATAATAAAAGGGACTTCACTCTCCATCTATTTGTGTTATATCCAATTCAAAAGTATTTCATATTCATACACAACAAACAAAAGTGTTCATAATTTAACGTACATTTACCCTGATAACTGATAATCGATTGCACTGTATTTGGAAAGTCTTCTTACATTACACAGGGTCAGACACAATTTCTGCTGGTTGGAGAGTCTAGGACAAGAAAGCATTGTTCAGAAATTAGATGCAGGCTTTTGATGATAGGAAACATTTCTACGTGCAGAGGGATAAAAAATTGGAGCACTTCCATTAAAGCTAGTTGACACTACATTAATAGTTAATTTTAAACCTGAGGCTGATTTTCTTATTAACCAAAGATATTAAAAGACATGGAACAAGGGCATATATATCACAAATTATCTATATGTAAGAAGGAACTGCAAATGCAGGTTTAAGCTGAAGATAGACACAAAAAGCTGGAGTAACTCAGCGGGACAGGCAGCATCTCTGGAGAGAAGGAATGGGTAATGTTTTAGGTCGAGACCCTTCTTCAGACTATTATCTATTCAAATTATATATATTCTTGTTGATTAGCCAAACAGGCTTTGGGGACTGAATCATCAACGCATGGTCTCACATTGTCCAGATAGGTTTTAATATAAAATTGGATGTGTAAGCACACAAACAGAATCTGTCTAAAGCAGGGTTAGACCTGAACCATCCATTGCAGATTTTTCTAACAGGAAGACATTGAAGATATCAAGTCTGCATCTGGAGTAAATAGGGGGAGTGGACTGGTATTGGAGAGAAGGAAATCAGAACTGTATCGTTAGCTGGATGGGGAAAAGAATCGAGCTGTGCCTTAAATTGGTGGAGAATAGAGATTGTGAAGTTGGCGTATCAGAGAGTCACGACCTGTACTTTGGGGAGTTGGCAACAACACTACATTGGAGCGTTAGTGGAAAGGGGAGAGGTCAATGCAGTGAGGAGTCATAAAATTTGGAAAATTCCACGTAAACATCACTTATAGTTTTATGATGTTTCTAAACAATGACCAAATAAAACTAAAATAGCATTGTATAATATATCAATTAACAAAAGTTAAAGAATGTGCAAATTCAAATTTCAGATGTGTTCATTTTGGTCAAAGACTTACTTATTAAGTAGTCAGTCCTCGAAGGGAGTGACCAAATAAAAACAAACTGCTGTAGGAACTGAGCGGGTCAGGCGCATCTATGGAGGGAAATAAACAACGACGAATAAGGTTGGGACCATTCTTCAGAGCTGAAACATCGTCTGTCCAATTCCCTTCATAAATGCTGCCTGATCTGCTGAGTTCCTACAGCAGTTTGTTTTTTTGCTTATGGATGATTCCATGACGACTTGAATAAACTCTGGTGTCTCCCAAAGGGATTGAGTTGTTTTCCTTGTTGAAACACCTAATCAACCAGAGACCTCAGCTGTATCCTGTACCTGATGGAAACTAACATAAGCCAAATACCTGAATTCCACAAGAGTGCTGAGTGTCACTGTCCTTGATGTCAAGGCAACATTTCAATAACATTTCATCAGAAGACTGTTAAAACTAAAGACAATTGGCATCAGGGGAAAAACACTCTCATGATTGGAATCATACCTTACCAAAAAGATAGTGGTGGTTGTTGGAAATCAATCCTTTGTGTCCTAAAAATATTGATGCAGGAATTCTTTAGATGCTTAATCAATTATGTATCTTCCATCACGAGGTTAGAAAAGGAAATGTTTGCTAATGATTGCACAAATCCATTTGCAAATTGTGTTCCATTCTGGGCACCATGCTATATGAAAGATGTTGTCAAGTTGGAAAGGGTACAGAGAAGATTGACAAGGATGTTGCCAGGGCTTGGTCTGAGCTATAGGGAGAGGTTCAGTAGGCTGCGACTCTATTCCTTGGAGCGCAGGAGGATGAGGGGTGATGTTATTGAGGTGTATAAAATCATGAGAGGAATAGGTTGGGTAGATGCACAGTCTCTTGCCCAGAGTAGGTGAATCGAGGACCGGAGGACATAGGTTTAAGGTGAAGGGGAAAAGATTTAACAAGAATCTGAGGGGTAACTTTTTCACACAAAGGGTGGTGGAACAAGCTGCCAGAGAAGGTAGTTGAGGCTGGGACTGTTCCAACATTTAGGAAACAGTTAGACAGGTACATGGATAGGACACGTTTGGAGGGATATGGACCAAACGCGGGCAGGTGGGACTAGTGTAGCTGGGACATGTTGGCCGGTGTAGGCAAGTTGGGCCGAAGGGTCTGTTTCTATACTGTATCACTCCATGACTCTAAATTCTCAGCAAATTAAATGGTGCATATCTGATTGTAGCAAAACTCAAGACAATATGCAGGTATGGACTGGTAAGTAGCAAGAAACATTCATGCCACAAAAGTGCAGGTAATGACCATCTACAGCAAGAGTAAGTTCTACCTGTCGTCCAAGCCATTCAATAATAGTCCTTCACCGAGTCCCTCACCATCAATTACCTGGGAGTCTTTTTTTGGCCAAAAAGTCAAATGGACCAGGTCACAGGCTGAGAACCTTAAAGTAAGTGACTCACTTACTGCACCCAAAAGTAAAAGAGAAGTATAACTCAGAGAAAGGCCCCTTGGCCCAACACATCCAAGCAGACCACCAAACACTCATTTCCACTAATCCTACATTAATCACATTTTTTTAAAATCTCCCCATATTGCCATCAACTTCCTCCATATCTATCAGTCACCTTAACCTTCCAACCTGTGCCCTCCTTCCTCGCAACATGGACCCACTACAGTTCGCATACCGTCCGAACAGGTCCACGGATGATGCGGTCTCCCAGGTTCTACACACCGCTCTCTCTCATCTGGACAGCCAGGGGGGCTATGTGAGGATGCTGTTCATTGACTTTAGTTCAGCATTCAACACAATAGTCCCCAGCAGACTGGTTGAGAAGCTGCTGGAACTGGGGCTTAGCACCCCTCTGTGTGCCTGGGTCCTGGACTTTCTCACTGCCAGGCCCCAAGTAGTCAGGATGGGGGAACACACATCTAGCTCCCTCACCCTGAACATAGGATCCCCCCAGGGCTGCGTCCTTAGCCCCCTACTGTACTCCCTGTACACACATGACTGTAGGGCCAGGTTCAGCTCAAACTCCATCATCAAGTTTGCTGATGACACTGTGGTGGTGGGCCGGATCTCCAACAACGATGAGAAGGCCTACCGGGAGGAGGTGGCTGATCTGGCACTCTGGTGTCAGGACAATAGCCTCCTCTTGAATGTCACTAAAACAAAGGAGCTGATTGTGGACTTCAGAAGGGCTAAACATCCAAGGACGTACACGCCACTGGAGATAAATGGGTCTATTGTGGATAGGGTGAGCAGTTTCAAATACTTGGGAGTCCGCATCGCAGAGGATCTGACGTGGGCAACGCACATTGCCGCACTGGTGGGTAAGGCTAAGCAGCGCCTTTACCACCTTAGACAACTGAGGAAATTCAGAGTGTCGCTGAGGATCCTTCATTGCTTCTACTCTGGGGCTGTAGAGAGCATCCTGTCCGGCAACATTACAGTCTGGTTTGGGAACAGCTCTGCCCAGGACAGGATGGCCCTGCAGAGAGTAGTGCGTTCGGCAGAACGCACCATGGGAACTACACTCGTCCCCCTGCAGGACCTATACATCAGGAGGTGCAGATCCAGAGCAAGCAAGATCATGAGGGACCCCTGCCACCCCAGTAACGGACTGTTCCAGATGCTACGATCAGGCAAACGCCTCCGCTGTCACGCTGTGAAAACGGAGAGGATGAGACGGAGCTTCTTCCCACAGGCCATCAGGACTGTCAACTTTGATAACCCCAGAGACTAAATTTTTGTCGACACTTTTTGTGCTATGTTTAGTAACTTATTAACTTTATTTATATGCTGTAACTGTAATTCTTTTTGTGCACAACCCGCAGGCATTGCCACTTTCATTTCACTGCACATCGAGTATGTGTATGTGACAAATAAATTTGACTTGACTTGAAATGGATGTATGTGGGAGAACCTGACACAGTTCCAGGAAAAATATGCCAATACCACAAGACGGCACTCCAGAGACCTGGGTCTCTGGTGCAGCTCCACTTGCTGCACCATTATGCCACCCTATTCTTTCTATCATCTAAAATAGTAAATCAGAAGCAGGATGTGGTACATTCCACTGCCTGCAGGAATGCAACTCCAACAATAATCTGGAGGGTCAATACTGACCAGGACAAAGTAGACTACTTAATTATTATACATTCACTTCCTAAACAGTAATACTCTCCATGACTAGCACTCTATGGCTGCAGTATACTATCTACAATCAGGTTACTCGCCTTATCTAGTCTGACAGCATTCCCAATCCAGGATCTGTTACTAACAGGGACAAATGTTTCAGGTACAGGGAAAAACCACAGTATGCAAGTTCCCACTGTTTATTCGATCCAAGCCCCTCATCATTTTATGTAACCTAGTTAAATCTCCCCTCAATCTCTTCTATTCCATAGAAAATAACCCCAACCTATCCAGTTATTCCTCATAACAAAAATGTTCCTATCGTTGCAATGTCTTCTGCACCCACTCCAGTGAAATCACTAATATGCGGAGGCCAGTGGTGACCATGGGAAGGATCAAGGATGATAGTTAATTATGAACATAATAAAAGTCATGGAGTCATGACACCCAAAGTCATGGAGAGTCTCCTTTGACTCCTCTCACTTCCTCCAAACCAGAGGCGTAGCTATGGGCACTCGCATGGGCCCTAGCTATGCCTGCCTCTTTGTCGGGTACGTCGAATAATCCCTGTTCCGGGCGTACACCGGCCCCATCCTCGAACTCTACCTTTGCTACATCGACGACTGCATTGGTGCTACCTCTTGTACCCTTGCAGAACTCACTGACTTTATACACTTCACTTCCAATTTCCATCCTGCCCTTAAATATACCTGGACTATCTCCGACATCTCCCTCCCGTTTCTGAACCTCGCCATCTCCATCACAGGAGACAGACTAGTGACTGACATCTACTATAAACCCACTGACTCGCACAGCTATCTGGACTACACTTCTTCTCACCCGGTCTCCTGCAAAAAGTCTATCCCCTACTCCCAATTCCTCCGTCTACGCCGCATCTGCGCCCGGGATGAGGTGTTTCACACTAGGGCATCAGAGATGTCCTCATTCTTCAGGAAACGGGGCTTCCCCTCATTATAGATGAGGCTCTCACTAGGGTCTCTTCTACATCCCGCAGCTCCGCTCTTGCTCCCCCTCCCCCCACTCGTAACAAGGACAGAATCCCCCTCGTTCTCACCTTCCACCCCACCAGCCAGCGTATCCAACAAATCATCTGCCAACATTTCCGTCACCTACAACGGGACCCCACCACTGGCCATATCTTCCCATCCCCTCCCCTTTCTGCGTTCCGCAGAGACCGTTCCCTCCGTAACTCCCTGGTCCACTCGTCCCTTCCTACCCAAACCACCCCATCCCCGGGCACTTTCCCCTGCAACCGCACGAGATGCAACACCTGTCCCTTTACCTCCCCCCTCAACTCCATCCAAGGACCCAAACAGTCTTTCCAGGTGAGACAGAGGTTCACCTGCACCTCCTCCAACCTCATCTATTGCATCCGCTGCTCCAGATGTCAACTTATTTACATCTGCGAAACCAAACGCAGGCTCGGCGATCGCTTCGCTCAACACCTGCGCTCGGTCCCCGTTAACCAATCTGATCTCCCGGTGGCTGAGCACTTCAACTCCCCCTCCCATTCCCAGTCTGACCTTTCTGTCATGGGCCTCCTCCAGTGCCATAGTGAGGCCCACCGGAAATTGGAGGAACGCACCTCATATTTCGCCTGGGCAGCTTGCAGCCCAGTGGTATGAACATTGACTTCTCCAACTTTAGATAGTTCCTCTGTCCCTCTCTTCCCCTCCCCCTTCCCAGATCTCCCTCTATCTTCCTGTCTCCACCTATATCCTTCCTTTTTCCCGCCCCCCTGACATCAGTCTGAAGAAGGGTCTCGACCCGAAACGTCGCCTATTCCTTCTCTCCTGAGATGCTGCCTGACCTGCTGAGTTACTCCAGCATTTTGTGAATAAATACCTTCGATTTGTACCAGCATCTGCAGTTATTTTCTTATAATAAAAGAGATAATCATGAATAACTTTGATGAGCAGTCTTAATTCTTTAAGCAGGATGGAAGATCAGATTAAGAAGAAGCAGATTACTGTAAAATAAGATAGACACAAATTGCTGGAGTAAGTCAGCTGTTCAGGCAGCATCTCTGGATAGAATGAATGGGTGACGTTTCGGGTCGAGACCCTTTAGTGAGTCAGGGGTGAGGGAGATACAGAGATAAGGTGTGAAAACGAGACAAAGGGGATGGAGATCAATGAAAATGTAGATAAGTTGGCATGTTATTGTAAGGAACTGGCATATTCACGACCTTGGAAAAGGATTAGGGTGGCATAACACCTTAAAATGGCATGGGTCAACGGAGCAGACTGAGGTAAGCTATTTTTACAGATGGATAATGGACTTGTTGGATGGAAACTGGAACAAAGTGTGTTATTAACACTGTATAAGAAACAGAAAAGGTAGCTGATTCCTCATGAATTATGCAGTGAGAAGATCAAAGGAACAATAGACCAGCCATTAATGGGAGAATTTGTAAAGAGAGATTTAGATAATTATCGCATTGTCTAGTTTTCTTATTTAACATGATAAACTAGAATATACCACTGGTTTAGGTTATAAAATAAGCACACCATTTAAAGCAACACTTCTTAGTTATTGACATAAGGCTGCAGTGTACAGACTTGCTATTTTTGAGTATCCGGAAAAAAAATGTTGTTACCCTAAATTACCCTTATTTCTACCACATTTTGAATAAGAATATGGAACTGTCAAAAGAGTTAAAACTTCAAGGTAGACTGCAAGAAGAATGTATATTAAAAAATAAGGTAACATATGAAACCCATAGTTGAAACCCACAGAACACAAGTTCTGTGATGTGGTTATGCAAAGTTTTATTTTGTGGCTTATGGTCTACCAAAATATGTCTGGAAGCATCAACAATAATTACAGTACATGCAAATCTCATGTGCCTTCAAAACAGAAAGTACTGTAGTAATACAAGGATAATGTTTGGTGATGTTACTACAAGGATGCAACTTTATAATCTTACAGTTTTGAACAATTCCAAATTATTCTTTTCCAAAGATAACAGTCTGTTGTATGATTAAAAACAGTAAAATCTTTAGATGCTCCTTGATGTGTGCTCTTTCTCATCATCTTTCCTGATAGCTCCGTCTCTTCCCAAATTTAATTTTAAATACTTTTGTGAAGTGCTCTAACATCTATTCTTATGTTAAAGGTGCTACATCAATGCAACTAGAATGAGAATTTGTTGCAGATAAGTCCATATTCCAACTGCATTTATATGAAAATATTTTTTCTAAGCTTCACTTTAACCCTCCATGAAATTTCGATTCTTACTTCCATTACTCTGAAATAAGGAAAACAACTCTTAATGATAATGCATTTTATTCATTTTGAAAATTCGCGTTCAGGTTCTGTAATTGCAGTTGTAGGAAAGTAATAACTTATTACAACTTACAACTATTACCTCTAAATTTCACATTGTTCCAAAATACTTAAAGGGTTTCTTCCTTGCGATCCTACGAATGCTTCAGTAATATTATAAAGGTTACTTCTCAAAATTGTTAGTAATCATATCTCTGTCTAGACTTATTTTCAGATTATTTTCATGTAATGAATTTCACCAGACATTTTTACAATAAATTAAATGGAAGACAGGCAGGTTTTTGGTTCTTGGTCCTCCAAAATATTCCAAATGGAATTTAAACTGGAGGTGGCGGAGTTGGTCTTTTTCTGCCCTCTTGACCCTTCCTATCCATGGTAAGGTCCTCCGATATTTGCTATGCTCGTCTATCAATGTGTTTATGTGTAGGTTTCCGTGGTGCATTAAAGTTCTTCTACATACTTAAAATACAGACACATTGACTTCTGTTGTTTGCTTGTAAATAAATCACATACATAAGAAAATTGACTTTAAGAATTTACATACAACTCCCATGTAAATGTAAATACTGCAAACAAGAAGTTAAAATCACTACAACAGCAACGTGTATAATATTTATTCTAATATATATTCTATGATCCTTACCAGCATCTCCAAAGGGTTCTGCTTGAACGTTTGAAAATGCATTAACTTAAATTCTGTGTTTTTATGTGGAGCAATTTTTCTTCATTAATAATTGAGCCATGAGCCACATGACAATGATTTTCCTGGCTTAAAAACAAGTGAATATTGATTGAGTACCTTATGACAGCTTGGTGCAAACAGTAGAGCAATAGAACCTGCTGCTTTTTGTTGCAAGTGATAGATTTAGTACAATATAGTGAGCAATGATCTTTTATAGAACACGGTACAATTGGAACAAGAACAAACCCTTCGGCCCACAATGTCCATGCTGAAGTGACGCCAAGTTAAACTAATCTCCTCTGCCTGCATGTGACCCATGTCCCTCAATTTACTGCAATTGAGAACTCAGAAAAGAAGGAACATGACAATGATAAAGAAAGGCAAGTCAGAATGTGAGAGTAGACTGGCGCAAAAGAGACACGTAAAAGCATGAATGAAGATGAGAGTGATTTGTTTACAATGAAAAAAAAGGTAAATGAGTGGAGAGCAATTAAACAATTATTTTGCATCTATTTTCATGGCACATATGCCTGAGAATTAAGGGTTGAGAAAGAAAGAGGAACCAAACAAACTAGTGAGGTTGGTTAACTTGAAAGTGAATAATTCCCAATTTATATCCCAGAGTTTTAAAAGAAAAGGTTACAAAATATAGTGGATGCTCTGTTTTCTATCTTATAAAGTTCTATAGATTCTGGAATTGTTCCTGAGAATTATATGGCTCATATAACCATGTAATAGCAGAAAGAAGAGAGAAAACTGGAAACTATTGACCTGTTAAGTCCTCCGTTGGTGACATTAAACTAACAGGTATAATTGCAAGAATCTATCATGGAGTGTAATATCACAGCACCCTGAAAAGAATAATAGTATTAAGCAGAGCCATTGTGAATTTTGAAGGGATGATCATACTTGACTAATTTATGAGAGCTCTTTGACAATGTGGCTTGGAAAGTGTGGATAAGGGGAAAAGAGGATGTTGGGAGGACGTTTGATCAAATCCTATACAGGAGGTTAATCACCAAAGTTAGATCATAATGAATTGAGAGTAATGTAGTAGCAGGGACTAAGAATTATTTATTTGACAGAAAGCAAAGAGCAGGAATAAATGGATCTTTCTCAGCTTGACAGGCTATAATTAGAAAATTACTGCAAAACGTCAGTGTTTAAATCCCATTTTTTCACTGTCTATTGCAAAACAAAAGTAATCCAGCATCCAATTATTTTTAAAAATCCTGACAGTTTGGCATTTAGCTGTCAGAAGTCCAGAACACACGTCAGAGGCCCAGAGTGCGAGCTGGATGTGCAGCCAGAACCAGGCATCTGGAGTCAGGGTGCGTACTGTGAGTCAGGTGTGTGGTTGGAGCTGGGGTTGTGACCTGGAATACAGGGGTCACGCTGGGGATAGGTTTGCGGCAGGGCAGAGTCCAGATTGCTTGCATATTTTCTGCAGCCTTTAAACTTACCAGGTGCAGTGGAAAATTATTATTGCAGGGAAATCAACTCGTTGACCACCAGCATAGTTCCAAATTTACCAGATTTTTGGACTTTTACTGTACAAGCACAATTTTAATGTACATGCATAATTTGGCTGAAGGGACCTATTTCCATGTTTGTTGATAATACTAAATCAAGTGGAATTATGTATATGAAAGAGGTGAAGGGGCTTGAAAGAGATATGGACATGCTGAGTCGGTGGGCAAGAACATGGCAGATGGAACATAATGCAAATAATTGCAAGGTCATCCGCATTGGAGCACATAACAATGAAAAAATCATTTGTTAAATTGTGAGAAAGAACCCAGGTATGTTTGTACATGAATTATTGAATGATGAACTGGCTTAAGGGGACATACAGTATTCACCTACTTCTACATTCAATTAAAATTATTTAATCTTGATATTAATCTATTGCTCCTCTGCGATCTTTGAAATCCTTAACATTACCGAGTTTTAGCAGACATTTAGGAGTCATTTATTTGCATTTGAAACAAGTAGGGGTGTGAGGGGTGTTGGGGGGTGGGGGGGAGAGGTTGGTCAGGTTCTTCACTTTTGAGCTCATCAAGTTGCTATCTCAATTAATAGGATATATTTAGGTATGAATCAAAACCAATAGTTAACCTGGTTAAGACTCAAGGTTTCTTTAACAGTTATTACAACGGGAACAAAGGAATGATTTTTTTATTCCTGCAGATAATTGTAATGCCAAAATTCCACCAGGAGGAGCAGTTTAACAACATTGCTGCAAAAGAGTAATGGCAGTGAAAATTTAACATGCTGGGTTTTTTTTGTCAGTACAGTAAACCCTCGCAATAACAGACCTCCATATAGTGGATTTTGTTTTATAGCGGACCAAGACACCTGTTGCTCCCCCCCCCCACCCCACTTCCGCCAGCTACCCAATGAGCTGGCATCAAGTGACATGCTTCTGATCGCGGGAGGAGAGCAAACAGCATGAGCAGCATTTGGCCCCATCTGTGGCGCACAGCATGTGGGATCAGGGCCTCCCTGGCCTGTGAATTCTCTCTTGTTCACCCCTTCCAACTTTCTTCCCTCATGGCCTTAGGTTAAATTTACCGCCCTCACTCAGTTGTAGTAGACAATTGGCAATAACGGACACCAAGCCCCCCCTCCATTGTCCATTATTGCAACTGTTTACTGTACTGCATTTATAAATACTGCAGTTATTTCTGGAGCAAATGCCCAATTTATGCGTGGAAACAACCTAAATTAATTGGGCACATTCGGTTCAGAATTGCATTTCTGCCACAAGCACAATTTCAACAGATATGCACAGAATTATGGCATTTCCTATAAAATACTACTTTAGACTGGTGTTGAGAAATTAGGCCACATTTTTCTAAGATGCACTTGGCATTGTCTACTCTGTCAATGGCCACAGCATATTAGCTATGAGCAGCTTACAGTTCTATTGAAGCAAAGAGATACTACAAATAAATATCTAGCTATTTTCCAAGAGAAGAAGAATGCTGCACATCAGATAACCAGAGAGATGGCACATTGGAGTAGATCGCCCCCAAAAACATACACAAATTAGTCTCTCATCTGCAGAAGCAAGAATGTGCACCCTCCCTCTATTCACATACCTCATCATCTGCTTAGATTACATACAGTGTTGACTCTAGAAGAAGAATTAAGGCAGCACCCAGTATGTCAACTGGGTCAGCTTTGGGTCCACATCTTTAAACAACAGTGATGCAGTAAGAATGCTTGCAGGTCATTGAACTAATGTTTTTCCATTCCAGAGAGGTTGCTTGATATGCAAGTACAAAAAACTAGTATCCCCCACCTGCGCTCTCATGACAGTACTAATTTGTCTATAATATTGACTTTGCAGAGAGCATGCTCATCCATGCCATATCACCATGAATCCCAATGTTTCTTCAATTGATCTTTGACAACAGACAACAGCCAGCTTATTTAAAATAAAATATTTCTGCAATTAGCAAAGATGTGTATGTGGAGTCAAAGGAAGAGGAATCTTCTCATCAACCACACAAGTGGCAATACAACCTGTTCGAACATTGAAAGCTACCTGCGAGGTTGAGAAATGGGAAAGGCTCAAGGGATGTAATTGTGCTGAAATGTTTTATGCTTTTCCATTAAAGTAACATTTAATTTAGAATTGTTATAAAGCATTCTCAAGGCATCAACATGGATGAATTGTATTTTCATTGAGCAATTAACAGTTAACTGTGCAGAGATAAATAACAATGTGTCAGTTGATGCCGTTGGTGCATAACCGTCGATGCCTTACCTGAAAGATGCGTTAATGATGTACATTGTCAACTGAACGTGTTTGACCTAAAACTTAAATTAAGAAATTAAGTGATACTTTGACCTTGAAAATTATAGCCTTGTTGTAGTGGAGCACATGATTGCAAACTATTAAGACTCAACCAATTGCTCCATTGATTTCCTGCAATTATTGCAAAAGTCTCATGAAAAGTTGAATACTATCTTGCAATTATTATTCCCTACTTGTTCTGCTCTTACAGTACTTATCATAGCCACTACTGGGGGAAGAGACTACTGCAAAAAAGTAAAAGGGAGGATACATCAAGAGATCTTCATGTTGCCCTTTCACCATGAACTCCCCCTTATGCAGGTGATTAAAATCAATATGACCTAGTGACGCAGTATGCTTTTACTGCTGAGTCATTGTCAATTGTGCTGCATTATGTAGCTGCCTGACCTGCAGAGTTACTCCAGCACTTGGTGTCTTTTTTGTTAACAAGCATCTGCAGTTCATTTTACTCCATTATTTACCTTTGAATGGTTGAAAATTAACTGAAATGATTGAAAATCCATAGGGATTTTACCTACCTCTTGAACTTCTACAGGTGTACATTAGAGAGCATATTGACTGGTTGCATCACGGCCTAGTTCGGCAATTTGAATGCCCAGGAGCGAAAAAGACTGCAAAAAGCTGTGAACACTGCCCAGTCCATCATCAGCTCTGACCTCCCCACCAACGAAGGGATTTACCGGAGTCGCTGCCTCAAAAAGACAGCCAACATCATCAGAGACCCACACCACCCTGGCCGTACACTCATTTCACTCCTGCAATCGGGAAGAAGGTACAGGTGCCTGAAAACTGTAACGTCCAGGTTCAGGAACAGCTTCTACCCTACAGCCATCAGGCTATTAAACACTACAACCTCAAATAAGCTCTGAACTACAATAGACTATTATTGTTATTATTGCACTATTATTGTTTGTTTTTTATGTATGAATGTGTATATATACAAAAAAAAGTCTTGCTGCAGCACAACAGAATATGTAAACATAATACACTAAACAATATAATAAACGAGAGAAAAAGAGTTCAGTGTGTATATATACAAATACTCACACACACATATATATTTATATATGTGTGTGTGTGTGTATTTCTGAGTATTTGTATATATACACACTGAACTTTTTTTCTCTCTCGTTTATTATATTGTTTAGTGTATTATGTTTACATATTCTGTTGTGCTGCAGCAAGATTTTTTTTGTCCTATCTGGAACATATGACAATAAAATACTCTTGACTCTTGATCTCTGAGCTCCACCGCATGACCCTCAGTCTCCAAGTACCCTTGCTCTTCTTCTGGCAGCAGCCAATGTCTTCATTTGGCAAGGTTATGAAGAAGATGTCATTGCAAATATAAACTGCAAAGCATGCTTGAATTGATGCAAGCATTTTTATGAAACTTAAGGTGTTCTCCACTTAGATTCTTGTACGTGTATGGCTTTTGTTGCATCTGTCCTATGGTGCTGAAAAAGAATAGTGCATTATTAGTATGACCAACCAAGAGTGTGGAAAGTAACCCTTAGTCCTCCCACTGAATCTTTTCCTTTAGGCAGTGCCAGCCTCTGAAAATGTGCAGTAGTACAGTCTCCCTCAGAATGAAGAAATCATTGGTGCTTCACAGAATTGTGGCAAATCATGAGGGAATTCTTCAATCGGTCGATAAAAACACGAACATAAATGGAATGGAAACCTTGTTAAATGATCAGGGTTATTAACAACATTCAATAGCCTCCTTCACTTGAGGGAAGCGAGCAATGCTAGCAGATCCTAGTGCACCAAATGTCTTTTATTCCTCAAGAAAAAAATTCTCTGTGAATACAACAACTGGGTGCCCTCTCTGATGCAGTAGTGAGCAGCAAGTTGGGAATGATCATTTGTCTAAGAAATTGAGAGTCAACGTGATCTCCGTGGTCCAGGCATTAGAATGTGATCCAAAGTTGTCCTGCAGACTCTGTGTAGATGTGCCTCTTGTTTCAAGGTCCACAACCCAAATGAGTGGGCAGACACGAGCATAACCACACTGCCAGGAATACGCTATTTTCAGCAATCTCACTATTTGATACCCCTACTCACTATTTAATTCTTAGCAGCAAAATGCTGAGGAAAAAGTTCAATGTTACATGCATCACCCTGTGGATCTTGGAAGATATTTGGATAACCAGCATTCAATTGAGAAGCTACCCAGTCAGATCTTCCAGTGTGACTTAGAATAGCAGGAAATGTACAAATGTAATAGCAAGAAATGTGCGAATATGACATGTTCTTCCCATCCTACGAATGGTCAACAATAAGCACTTTAGTCTGAAGAAGGGTCTCGATTCGAAACGTCACCCATTTCTTCTCTCCAGAGATGCTGCCTGTCCCGCTGAGTTACTCTAGCTTTTTGTGTCTATCTTCGGTTTAAACCAGCATCTGCGGATCCTTCTTATGCATAAGCATAGCATGTAGCTTTCAGCTCGTTTACCTGATACAGAGACAAATGGGTGTTTTATCTCCAGGAATATTCTTTTGTGACAACTTGGTGTTCAAATGTGGAGTATCAACATATCATATCATATCATATATATACAGCCGGAAACAGGCCTTTTTCGGCCCTCCAAGTCCGTGCCGCCCAGTGATCCCCGTACATTAACACCATCCTACACCCACTAGGGACAATTTTTACATTTTACCCAGCCAATTAACCTACACACCTGTACGTCTTTGGAGTGTGTAAAGTTTATCATTATTTGAACTTTCAGCAGCTCCCCCACCCCAGCAAATTGGCATGGCTCCACTGCCTATTAGTTCAGTATGAGGTGAAGAAAATGAGTTAGGAGTAGAAACAAGGAACTGCACATGTTAATTTACAACAAAAAAAGACACAAAGTGCTGGAGTAACTCAGTGGGTCACACCACAGGTCGATGGAGAACATTGACGGGTGTCATTCCGGGACAGGACCCTTCTTTAGATTTCTTCAGAAGACGAGTTCCTAATTTTTGAGAATTGTCCCTGTATTGCTGGCAAAGCAACAATGATGCTTATGGAGATAGGAACTTTGCTATGGAAGACCTTTGGGGATAGACTTCTGACCAGAGTGCTTATCCCTTTCTTCCTTCAGCTTCCTCTATATTTGGTATTGGTTTATTATTGTCGTGTACTGAGGTACAGTGAAAAGCTTTTGTTGCTGTATTATCCAATTAAATCTAATCATTCTGTACACGAGTACAATCAAGTCTTGCACAAGTGCAATGAGCAGTGCAAAGAGAAAAATACTCGAAAGCAGAATATATATTTATAGCATTGTAGCATAACAGACTCAAAAAAGTCCAGCGTCTCCAATGAAGGTAGGTTGGAAGATCGGGACTATCCCCGAACTGACGGAAATGTTTTCAGTTGTTTGATAACAGAAGTTTTGAAGAGGGAATGACTAGGATGAAAAAGGTCCCGAATTAAAACACAAAGTGATGGAGGAACTCAGGCAGCATCTGTGAAGGGAGTGACATTTTGGGTTGAGACCCTTCTTCAGATGCCGTCTGCTCATTTCCATTCACAAGTGTTGCCTGACCGACTGAGTTCCTCCAGCACTTTGTGTTTTGCTCAAGATTCCAACATCTGCAGTCCCATATCTTAACTTTATATTTATCCATATTATACCACATATTCCATTTATCTACATTGTCATGAAGCTTTTTTTGTGTCTCCCTCACATCTCATAATCCTCTTCACTATCATGGTGTCAGCAGACTTAGGAATATTATTCAGTTCTCTCATCCTAATCGCTGATATTATTGTGAATAACTAGACCCCAAGCAGTGATCCTTGTCCCAATTCACTGGTCAGCGTTCACCATCTTGAAAAAAAGCTCATTTATGCCAACTGTTTCACATCACTACATTTCAAATTACATGTAAATATAGTATTTCAGGTGTCATATCAATCAAAACACACAATATTATATGCAGTCCCATAACTTTTTTTTACACTTTTCACTTCATTAAAGATCTTCAGAAAATCCATTACTTTCTTACTTTCCCTCTTTTCTTACTTTCCCTCTTTTGCTCTGCCTAAAGTGGATAAATACCTGTAAAATAAGCTTTATTAACAAAACTGAGTTTAATCACGCTTAGAAACATCAATACTGATGCATTGAAATGCATGGCAATAATTAAAGATCATTTAAATGGCACCTGCAAAATACTATATTTTGATGAAGGTTGGTGTGTTCATTTGTAGATTGCTTAAAAGCTTCGGGTGGATTTGGCATGCTTTGATAAAGGAAGGAAAGTTGGACAACTATTGGGGTTTTTAAATCTAGGTTGCTTGAAGTGATCTTGCAGTGTGTGGCTGTTAGCTTCGGGGGGGGATGGGCACTGATTTGAGATACCTGTTGATGGCGCGCATCAAGTCAAGTGCACAGGTGGGTCAGGCCTCCGGGCCGTCCACACTCACTGCCGCCCCTCAACTGCCAGTGCGCGCGGCGAAGGACCTGCGGGACGACGGGCACGGGCTGCGGGCGCGGGCGCGCGCTGGTTGGGGGGCGGGCGCGCGATGGTTGGGGGGCGGGCGCGCGCATGCACAGGTTGGGTTTCCGGGGAGGCTGACGTAATCTGACAACAAAGTCCGGAGTTTAGTGCAGGTCGTCAGGAGGAGGCGGCGGTGGAGTTTGAGCCGTTGCTCGACACACGCAACCGCCATTATCGGCGACGGGGTTCATCCTGGACTATCTTCCCTCCCTCCCCTCACTCAGGCTGAGCCGCTGTCCTTGGGGGGAAACGAACGAGCGAGCACCGGGCGGGCGAACGTCGCTACGAAAATGATCAAGACTCACCATCGCACGTCGTCCAAGTCCTTGGAGACGGTGGAGGTGAAGAGCAAGGTGCGTGGGTGACGGGCACGGTGTGTCTGGTGAAATGGGAACTGGGTGTGGGAAGGTCTGTGAAGCCGTCGACGCAGAAGATGAGTTAGATCCAGTGTCCTGGCTAGTACCCCTGTTGGCGCAGGATCTGTGACCAGTGTGTTGCCGCGGCCAGGGTTCAATCGTCTGGTCAGACGCAGGCCTGCTACAGCTTCAAACATTTAAACCATTGCTTTGCGATTCCACTTGTTTCACCATTCAGGTTCTGCTGGGAGTTGAAGCATGTGATCGCACAGTCCAATGAATATAAATCTTTCCTGCACCTACTTTTTGTTTATAAATGCTTGCGCCCCTTAAAATATTTTTTTGGACAGCAATGTGATTTGTAAATGCCATCCCTAAGCAATTAGTAAAGCATTTCGGATATATGAAACTAAGAGTTCCCAAAAGGATTGTGCTGTAAGCTCATTTTAAATGGAAAGGAGGTTCTAATTATCTGGATACTCGACTTAATTTAAGATTGAACCATCAAAAAACTGTATTTGAAGAATGAAATTACATAATCTTTATTTTTGTCTGTAGAACTTCACGAGTGAATGAATATGACTTAAAAACTACCATTTTAAATTCTAACTTTTAATGGGGATCATTGCCATAATTTGGCAGTGTTAACATGCAACATTGGTTGTACATAGAATGTAAACTATGGACCTGTAATTTGGATCGTGTCCAACAGTTTCTTCATGTGAACATGTTGATGATGAAAACATTAATTAGACCATGTTGTACATGTACTGAAATCAACATCTTGGGAGTCTAATGAATTTAGTCCTGGTTTTAGTTGATTGATAATTTGACTTGCTGTATCTCTTGGAAGTTGTGAGCTTTTCTTTATAACTTGAATCACTTAGCAAAAGGAAAGTACATAACTAAGATGATAAATCAAATCTAGAATCCACCCAAGAGGTATTAATCCAACCTGTTTATGGGTGTTGCTGTTAGGTTTTCAAAGTTTCTCTGTCCCTAGTTTCTTTGGATGAGCCAATTTGCTCTGGTAAATCTCATCTCTCACCTTTGCCATGTAGGATTTATTTAATTTGGCTTCGTGTTCAGCACGGACATTGTTGGCCAAAGGGCTTGTTCCTGTGCTATACTGTTCAATGTTCAAGTGTGTGAAATGCTGTCTATGAGTTACAAATATATTTGAGTGTGTTTCACCTATTACTAAACTGGGATATTTATTCTTCTTGAATTAAATCAATTTTTTAGCCTGGCAGACAATTTTTCATTTTGTGTTAGAAAATGAGTTGCATTCAGTGTTCATCAGTATTCAGGATTGTGATATATATATGATAACAAATGGACATGGTATGCAGAATTGCAAAAAAATATTTTTATCACTCTGCCTCCATGATCGCCTGCTTTTTACTAATCTTTGATCAGTAATTACAACTCGTTTTGACAAACAGGTTTTTGTACCTATTAAAAAGGAAATAATGATTTTCTAGACTTTTTTGCTTCCATGCTTTAATTAGAATTCTTTATTTTGGGTAAAATCATAGGAGAATGAAAGTACATGAATCCATTCAATCTTGTTCAATTGTGCCTGTGTAAAGAAATGCTGATTTGCAATATGTTCCAAATATATGAATTTCGTACAAATAAAAAATTCTGAGTGACATAGAAACGATACATCTAATTTTCTTTTATATTATATAAAAATATTTGTAATAATATTTCTTTTAGAATTCTGCCATTTAAATTCACCAGATGCATTTTTGAAAATAGTCCCAAATTATATAGCTGAAATGTTTACCCTTCTTTCCCCCTTTACTTATTTAGTTTGGGGCAGAATTTCGTCGTTTTTCTCTGGATCGATCCAAACCTGGGAAGTTTGAAGAATTTTACGGATTATTGCAGCATGTCCACAGAATTCCAAATGTTGATGTTTTAGTTGGATATGCTGACATTCATGGAGACTTGTTACCAATAAACAATGATGATAACTATTTAAAGGCAATTAAGACTGCAATGCCTTTGCTCAGAGTGTTTCTGCAAAGGAAAGGTAAGAAAGTTTAAAAATTGGTATACCGATTCTTAGAATTAACTCTGTGTAATCAAAACATATAAATGTTGCTCTTTCAGAACATTAAAACTACTGAATAGCCTTGACATTAAATGATCCTGACCTAGGATCAGGGGATGTTCAGGAGAATAATTGCTTTTCAGTCAGAGAACTGACTTCTGTGCAATATTGTGTGCTACGTGTTAAATGGTTAAATATTTTCAATCCATTTTCCACTCTTATTTTCACTACTTTGAAGGGAAAACATGGAGCTGAACTTTTTTGACTAACGTGTAATTCTGAAGGGAACTGTTAATGTTCAGCCATTGCCATGGGATAAGGTCTTAGTCTGGACATTGCAACACAAGTGAGTGTAGAATAATGGAGCACAGTTGGTGATTCTAAATGGTGAACGAGGTGCAAGAAAATCTGGTGTATCTTTTTTGTCCTGTTTTAAGTTTTTGGGCATGGGCTTGATTAATAGTTGAATGGATATGTTTGCTAGTATGAAATCGGTTACTACTACTGACATCATTGTTCGTGGCAGACCAAATTACCTGTACATCTGACATAATATGTGAGGGCCCCTTAGCGAGACAGAACAAGTATTGCCAGTGACCCCAAATTTTTCTGATACACAGTCACCAACCTAAAACATTATATATTTCTTCTCCAGGCATGCTGCCTGGCCTACTGAGACCTTCTAGCACTGTTTTTCTTTGATTATTTTATGAAATGTTTGTTTAAAACAAGTAGAATAGAAATTTGAAGTCTTTTAGATTTCAGTCACAAGTCACCTTTCCAAATATGTTGTGGGCGGTGTATATTTTCGGCTATCTCTAGGTGTTTTCCAAGATGTGCTCGAAATTCCTGTTTAACGTATCTGCAACTTTGTGTCATCTGTGTTACAATGGTAAAACATAACATTTAATACCTAGCTTCCTGTTTGACAGCTTCTGTCATTGGATGATTTGTGCCTTGTATTCTCTAAACATGTTAAATTGTATTTGTGGAGTTTATTTCTACCTTTTTTAGTATAAGTAGTTTGTTGAAGACCCTCAAACTGAAATACTATTTTATTTAGTTTAAATATGAAAATAGCACTGACTTAAATATTAGGAAAATTCAATGATGTGGTATATGGAGTTCATTGTTTTTTTTAACGATCTTGTCTGCGGAACCCCTAAATCCTGTCTGAATTTTTATTTTTTAAGTTCATGCTCTGATTTGTAGTGGAAAATATACAGGTGTAAACCTTTGCTGGAATTGGATTTGGGCATCCCTGTGGGGTGGATAAAACACAACTAATTTTGAGCATGGAAATTAAGAAGTTTTGGTTGATTTGAAACAACGTATGTGGTTTGGTTTCCATTTAAGAATGCGTATACCTGTCATTGATATACATGACAACTTCATGTATGAGCTTTTTCAGATCACTGCAGATTATCTATCCATTGTCAGTCTCTGTCATCTTGGTGATGAAAAGGGATTCAGTGTTTCCCGTTTTGTAAGACATCTGACATGCAAATATAACTGAAGTTTACTTTGGTACTTTTCTGAAATATTGATGCAAGTAGCAGAATGTTGTTTAAACAAATTGGACAGTGATCTAATGCTCCAGATAATTCCTAATAACTCATTTATAATCTTTTTCTATTATTTTGATTTTACATTCTGCCTTTACTGGTAAATTGGGCATGTTTCAACTAATCAATCTGCCTTGCCAACTCTTTAAGGATTTTTGTATGGATACCATGATAGTTTTGTTTCTATCATTGGTTGTATTTTTCTCTCGATAGTGACGCATTCAAAGTAAAGCACTTTCCATTGTTTCCACCTTTTTGGCTTCATTTGTGCTCGCCTTTTTGCCTGAAGTCTGAATCTTCTATGACAAGTTTTACCTTTGCTTCAAACTTTTTTAGGCTGTTCGCTATACCTGAATTGTGGAGTTTTATTTAACAAAACGATTGTTGTTCTACTTGATGAAACTTGTCTTTCAACTTTAGCTGCATGATGCCTATTGGTTTGTCACTATTTTAGTAATAGAGTACACTACACATTCGCTGAACATCTGTATTTCCTCATTTTTGTGAAACTTGATCTGAACTGATAATTGAACATTGAATAATGTTCTTGCAATTCAAAAATTTTTGGATAGCTATCTAGATGTGGCACGCTTTTTTATTCGTAAACATGATTGCATTAAATGCATAATAATTAAGTCACACTTTCTGGTTTATCCTTTGTTTAAAAGTTGAAGTGATGAGTGAATTGCTTTATCAGTTCAGAATTACCTCCACTGCTTGGAGAAAACAAGAGCTTTGCAGCCGAAACTTTAATCTGATACCTGTAGTTGACTCTTTTTGGATTGGCCTGACAGTCAACAAAATCTAAATTGAGTATTTGTTTTTGAGAGTGTTAGTTATTTTCAGAAAGATAATCTCATGGACAAGAACTATTCAATAGACTCGGACACGAAAAGCAGTCTGCACTCCTGGAAAGGAATCGTGGTTTGTTACTAAACTTTGTATGATGTAGATTCCAAATATGATCGAACATTTGGGTAAATGTAATAATTAGAAAGGTGATGTGAATACCACTTAAGATGGACATTGAAATTGTGGTAGTGGATAGAGTCAATATAAGTAAATATATTGACTGCAGGCAGGAGGGGAGTAACTACACTTGTTATCAGAGGCCATTGCCATAATATGCAGCAACAATAAAAAATAAATGATAGCAGAAATAAAGTAAAAGTCCTAGTTGGTAACATGCTGGTGCAAAAAAAAGCATTGATTGATTTAAACTTGGGTGTGTTTTCTTTTCAAATACTGGCTCCTATATCACATTAAACATCTGGAGGCATTGGAAATAGATTACCAAATAGAAAACAAATCAAAACAGGCGGAGGATGTAAATAGTGGATAAATATGAACCAAGTGAAATAGTTTGGCATTCTGTTAGAGTTATGTTGATAATAAATAAAGTTCATTCCACGTTCCTTTTAGCATTTTTACAGGAGAAAGTGTCACAACCTATACCAGTATAGGACTCTCCAGAGCCTTACTTTGTCCCTTTTTAATCTTTGTAGTTGTCCATTTAGATTGCAAGCACATTTTTAAAAGATAGTTACATACTCATCGTTGTCATCTTAATAGCAAAAAGCAGTGCTGCTGTGATATTTCTTCAGCTCATCGGCATGGCTTTTATGCATCTGCAGGATGCAAAAGATGCCAGCAAGGCCAGCATCTTGTCCATCCTAAACTCTACTTGGTGGTGAACTGTGTCTTTGAACCACTGTAAATCATAGTGATAGTAAAGGGTGCTGGTATTTCCAACCAGCAATAAAGTAGGAATAGTGATTATAGCTCCAACTGAGGTACTATTCAAGCAGGCTATTTTAACTTGGATGGTGGCAAGCCTCTTCGGTGTTTGAGTTGCATTTGTCTGCAAATGTGCATTGTAAATGACTTTGGGAAGTGAGGTAGTGAGTCCTTATTCTACAGCAAAGGACTTGATTTTTGATCTGCTCTTGAAGTGGGCCCAGATAAGTATACGGTCATTGCTAATGCCCAGAATGTTCATGGTATGGACTCGGTAACAGTAGTGCCAATTAATGTCTGAATAGATAGTTCAACTTTTTTTTCTTGGAGGTGACCATTACATGGGACTGGTATGACTTTAGTGTCACTTGACACTTATTACCAAATACCCAAATGTTTACAGGCTATGTGTCATTTGATGTTTCCTTTATTAAGGAGTTATCAATTGAAGTAAACATTGTTTGATCAAATATCCCATTTACAATGCTTAAGGAAAGATCATTGATAAAACAACTGAAGTGATTTATTGAGTACAGGAAATAGTGACGTAGAACGACAGTGATGTCCTGGAGTTGGGACTAACTAACCTCCAATAACCATAACCTTGTTTTGTGAGAAGACTCAAGTCAGTAACTTCTCCCCCAAATGCAGCATTGATTTCAAGTTGGTTGCATTTGCCCAACATTTTTGAAATTAAACTCTTTCATTCACGTTAAGACTGAGGCTGCAGTGAGCTGAGGAACAGAGTGGTCCTGGTGAAAGACAAATTGAGCATCAGCAATGGACATGTCTGTCATTTTTAAGTAAAATTGTGAAATAGAAAATGGGATCAAGAATCATCAGCTAACATTTCAACCTCCACCCCCTTTGTTTGATAGTCTTTAAAGCTGTTATGACATCTGTATCCCCCCCCCCACCCACCCCCAAGGTCAGTTAATATCATAGACCAGGAATTTAAAAACGCTAGTTTATGCTACATTTCCACAAGGCTGTGCAGCTGGTATATATACTTCCCATTGTGGTTTTAACTTTTTTTTAAGTGATTTCTTTATTGTATTAATGGAACAATGTAATGTACAATATTTCAGCAAGCACTGATCTAATTCATTTCCTGATGCGGTCTATCTCCAAGTTAGATCAAGCTAATGCTCCTGAAGTTGCATGCAAAGAGAATTGTGTATTGGGGCTAATGGGATGGAAATATTTCTCTAGTTTGAATTTGGCTCCTGTATCTGCCAAGAGAGGATGCTCCACAGGGTATACTTACTGTTCTGGCAGAAACTTCTGCCTTTTGAAAGAGTTGCTTTCTACTAGGGTAGCCAATTTTCACTGGTCCTTGAATGTGCTGTTACATTTCTTTTGCCCTGTTTTATTTTATTGATTAAACTGTAGGGTGGTAAATTTGTAATCAAGGCTTTCATCACTTGAGAGTGTAAGTAGGTGTTAAAATATGATAGCATTCTCATGGCAATAGAAATATCGAGAAGATTTAATGTTGTGATCTGTGTGTGGGGGGGGGGGGGGGGGGGGGAAGGGGGTCTGGAATGTTAGCACTTGGATTTGTTTCAGGTAATTAGTTATTTAAAAATCTGTTCTTTTCTCAGTGTGATCTATGCATGTTCATTTCTTGCATGTTTTCATTTCTTTTTGATTATTGAATGAATGGTTGTTGTTTATTTCATATAAAAATTTGGCAAGTGTCTTAATGAATCATTTACAATGAAGTGCATCATATCTGCATACAATCGTATTTGTAGCAGTATTTATGCGGGATAGAAAGTTTGGAGAGAATTCCATTGCAGAATCATTGACTGAACATTTTTGCATTTTAACTTTGCTCCTACAACTCCTGTTGTTGGAGCAGGAGGACAAGCAAATTACTGTGTGGAATCACAGCCAAAACCTGTCCTTTGTTTACCTGTGCTGACCCCAATATAGACAATAGACAATAGGTGCAGGAGGAGGCCATTCTGCCCTTCGAGCCAACACCGCCGTTCAATGTGATCATGGCTGATCATTCTCAATCAGTACCCCGTTCCTGCCTTCTCCCCATACCCTGAGTAATATGTCCTGAGACAAAGGCCCTTCATTCTAAAATGAAACTATTTATCCTCTAAAAGTTTAATTTAGTTTATTGCCAATTGTACAAAGGTACAGTGAAAAGCTTTTTAGTTTACTGTACACAACTGATAGTTTATGCTACTGGATAATAGATCTGCAAAATCCTCTGATCCACAAGTAGGATGAGTCAATCAATGTCTGCAGCTTTTAAGCCAACGTTCCCAACTCTTTCAGTTATCTCTGAGCATGTTATGTGTGTTGCAAGCCTGACACCAGTTTCAAGGCAACAGTCACACTGTTCGGTACTCTGTCCTGGCAGGACACCATCTGGTAGACAATTGGAATTTAAAAAAAGACTAAAAAGCATTTCTAATGAAGTTGTAAATTATGTTGCTAAGCAATGTAGAAAAAGATTCAAGGTTTTTCTTGAGCTCTCTTTGCAAAAATGTAATGTCACCACAATCTTGTGGAAATTGCTGATATATGACTGCTCAGAATTTATGGAGGAGCAACCAGGATGGCATTGAAAACCTGTCCAATCTAAGTGGCAGAAGGTGTGCAGCACCTCCCAAACTGCCTGCCTACTCACCCATTCAACCACCATCAACGTCTCCACTTTTTCACACAGCATGGTGGGTATATGGAACGAGCTACCAGAGGATGTAGTTGAGGCAAGTACTACAACAACATTTAAAAGGCATTTGGACAGGTACATGGATAGGAAAGGTTTATAAGGATATGGGGTAGGCACGAGCAGGTGGGACCATTGTAGATAGGGCATCTTGATTGGCATGAGCAAGTTGGCCCAAAGGGTTTTTTTTCTGTGCTGCATGACTTCACGGTTCTATAATATAGTGAAGTTTGCTGTTCTAAAAGGGCTACAGGAGGAACCTGGACGAACATGACTGTTAGTCAATTGGATGGTAGAGCAGGTTTGAAAGCAGTTAATAAGGGATACATTCTAGAATGGATCAATAGAGACATGAGAGTAAAAAGCAATGATGTTTTACGGAATTGGGGTATTGTAGTCAGCTGTTCATCTTATTGTGGGATATATGTGAAGCATGTAAGATGGTCTGGAATAGATTTGCAAGAATGCTTCCTGCATCGACGGACCACAAATACAACAGTAGATTACAGGCTGGGATTTCTTCTTTGGAGAAAGCCATAGATTTGTTTGTCCTATTTGAAACTCTCGTCCTGAGAAAACAGACTTGGCTGTGGTAGCGAGTCTGGGTCAAAACGTGGTCGTAGAGTAGGAGGGCAGGAGGAACCACAGAGGGGGAGTAGCGGAGGGACAGCACCTCGTATTTCGCTGGGGCAGCTTACGGCCCAGCGGTATGAACATTGACTTCTCTAACTTTAGATAGTTCCTCTGTCCCTCTCTTCCCCTTCCCAGTTCTCCCACTGTCTTCCTTCCTCCACCTATATCCTTTCTTTGTCCCGCCCCCCCTGACATCAGTCTGAAGAAGGGTCTCGACCCGAAATGTCACCCATTCCTTCTCTCCAAGATGCTGCCTGACCTGCTGAGTTACTCCAGCATTTTGTGATACTGGAGATTTGTTAATGTATGTAAAACGATAAGTCTGGACTGAATGGATGGTGCAGGCTGTTCCTATTGATGGAAGTGTTGAGGACTGGGAGTTATGGATATAAAGTTAAGAGAATGAAGAGGAAAAAATTGAATGCACTGCTTGCAGATATGGCGGAGGCAAGTTTCATCATGGCCTTGAAGAAAATTGGATAAACATGGTGATGGAAAATTTTACGGCTACAGAGGAGTAGTCAGGGGTTGGAGCTACGAAGTGACTTTGGTAGCCCAGCAAATGCTGCCTTTACCACTCTACTTGTGTTGCGACGTTCGGGGAGCAATGGATTTGGACCCCAAGATCCCTCTGTACATCAATGCAGTTAAGGGTCTTGCCATTAACTCTACAATTTCCCGTTGTATTGGACATCCCAAAGTGTAACACCTCACACTTGCTTACATTAAAATCCGTTTGGCATTTCTCTACCCATACCTGTAACCGATCAATATCCCGTTGTATTCTTTGGCAGCCTTCCTCCACTTCCCTCTGCTTCTATGGCTAAGTCAGTTCTGAATCCACCAAACGGTCCGTTGATGCAGCTCGTGTAGCCCCTGGGAACAGCACTTTCTACGGTCCGCCACCACCCACAGGTCGTACTTGGTCACCATGGGGCTCCCCACAACCTGTTGCTGTTTCTTCATGTTTCTTCATTATGCTTTGTTAACCATCACTGACTGCCTGTCACCCTGTCCGCTTGGCCCCTCTCCCTCTTTCCCCGGAGTCGCCCGCATACCCCACATTGGAAGCAGCAGCATGTAAGAGGGGATGGAGCTCCACAGTGACTGAGCATGTCTTGTTGTTGACAGTGGCCTGGAGAAAGAGCTGTTGGCCAGGGGCTACAGCATGAACCGCACCGGACCATGCGGTGGGTGAAGAAGGGCTCACTAGTGCAGGCCAGTGGTATCGGCACCTATGTTTAAGGTGAAACGAAACAGTGCTGGAGTAACTGCAGCCTGACTCAGTCTGAAGAATGATCCCAATGTAACTTAACAATGTTCTCCAGCGATGCTGCTTGACCTGCTGAGTTCCTCCAGCACTTTGTGTCCTTTTTTTTTATGAACCATCATCTGCACCTCTTTGTGTCAACTACTTACAATGATAATACCTTATTCGGTTATAGCGGACAATTGACAATAATGGGCACTATTCCCCCCCCTCTCCCACCGCCCCAATAGTCCGTTTAACGAGGGTTTACTGTGCTTGTGTAATACCTCGCCTACATCCTCTGACTCCAAGCATAAATTTACATCTTCATCATTGAGTGGTTCGACCTTCTCCCTAGTTATTCTTGTGTTTTTAATGTATGATTAAAAAAAACCTTGGGATTTTGTTTAATCCGACTGGAATCTGTAAACTCCAGGTTTGGATTTGTTTTGTTTCACATCACAATCCTTTCTATATAATGCAATTGGGAATAGCAAAAGATGACAGTCAATGGAGAATTTAATGCAGAATGGACCCAATTATGAAGCGTGTCTGCACTACTCAAAACATGAAAGATGGTTAATTTTCCTTTACAATGGACAGGATTTGATTCTTGATGGTGAATAAACACCCTAAATCTAAATTGAGGGGTAGTTTTGAACTGTGAGGTATGACAAAAACTTGTGAAGAAAGCAAATCTCAATAAAATTCAGTTAACTGTCATTTGGGTTAGAGATCTGCATGGTACATAATGTTCAAGAAAAGACTTAGAAGGGGAAAAAATTAAAGGAACATTGTTGCATATTTTTAAGTACACAAACGCTTCTAGAATATAATTGCATATTACCCATTCTGATAACATTATGTACCAACAGGACTTTAATATTAGCAGCATATTATTCAGAACATGGTCATTGTTCAGATGAAAATTTCCACATTATAAAATTTATGGTGTATGTCACATGCTGCTGGAATTCTTTCAGCACTTGTGTACTCCAGTAATTAGTTTTATCAAACTAAAGGAGTCTTCAACAAATTGAATGGGAATTTAGAAGAAACTTTACCCAAAAGGCAACAAGGATCTGATGTACACTGGGCTGATCAAACATGAAATTACTTGACTTTTGGAAAGTGATGTCCAAGGCTGAAAAGCTGAAGAGAAGTTCAATCGGAAGCCAAAAAAAATCTTGAGTCGTTTGATTGAACTGGCATACTTTTAACTGATTGAGGATAGATTGCATAGGTCTCGCCAATGTAGAGAAGTTGACATCTAGAGCAGCGGATACAATAGATGAGGTTGGAGGAGGTACAGGTGAACCTCTGCCTCACCTGGAAAGATTGCTTGGGTCCTTGGATGGAGTCGAGGGGGGAGGTAAAGGGACAGGTGTTGCATCTCCTACAGTTGCTGGGGAAAGTGCCTGGGGAGGGGGTGGCTTGGGTAGGAAGGGACGAGTGGACCAGCTAGTTACGGAGGGAAGGGTCTCTGCGGAAAGCCGAAAAAGGGGAGGAGATGGAAAGATGTGGCCAGTAGTGGGGTCCCGTTGGAGGTGACGGAAATGTTGGAGGATAATTTGTTGTATACGCTGGCTGATGGGGTCGAAGGTGAGGACAAGGAGGATTCGATCCTTGTTACGAATGGGGGGAGGGGGAGCAAGAGCAGAGCTGCGGGATATAGAGGAGGCCCTAGTGAGAGCCTCATCTATAATGGAAGAGGGGAAGCCTCGTTTCCTAAAGAATGGGGACATTTCTGAAACACCTCATCCTAGGCGCAGATGCGGTGTAGACGGAGAAATTGGGACTAGGGGATAGACTTTTTGCACGAGACAGGGTGGGAAGAAGTGTAGTCAAGATAGCTGTGGGAGGAAGACTAACTTTAGATAGCTCCTCGACCCTCTCTTCCCCTCCCCCTTCCCAGTTCTCCCACTGTCTTCCTGTCTCCAACTACATCCTTTCTTTGTCCTGTCCGCCCTGACAACAGTCTGAAGAAGGGTCTCGACCCGAAACGTCACCCATTCCTTCTCCAGAGATGCTGCCTGACCCGCTGAGCATTTTGTGATACCTTCGATTTGTACCAGCATCTGCAGTTATTTTCCTACACAACTGTGTTAATTACTTCTTCGTCAAGTGTGGTGCAAACACAATGCAAGTGCAGATTGATTTTATGTATGCAATTTGTGTAACCTAATATGCTTTTCTGGATAAACGTAGCCTACCTCTACAGAGAATTCATTGTAGTTTATTTCATCCGCTGTTTGAATTGTCATAGTTAATTAATCTTATTTGTTGTACAAAAGATCAGTGTTTTTCAGTCTTTTTGATGCCATGTGTTGACTGGATGTGGATTATTGAGGTTCTGACCATATTTTTGCTGCTGGATTTGTGCATTAAAACTTGAATTAAATGAAATCAAACTCTGTGTGGTTATGTTTGAATTTGAAAACCAGGTTGTTTGGTGCAGATTGTTTTTTCAAAAAAGCTGTGGAAGAAATGTTGACACTAAGCAAGCATGGTGATTTATTAAAATAGTAGGGTGGCTGTCGATCAAACACCCCTTGGGACATCCGAGAGCAAATTGTTAACTGGTGCTCAGGCTGCCCATGCAGGAAATGCAGGTTTTACTGGAAAATTAACTTTCATTTAGTATGTTTTATTTTTCTAGCAATCTGGTGCTTGAGAGAAATGGGAGTGCTAAAATTAGTGGGTCAAAGATGTATTATTGTATAGTTAGGTTATATTTTGGAAAGAAATTGGATAGGCTATGCTTGTAACCACTGGAGTTTGGAGAGTGAAAGATCGGATTTTAAATAAGAAATGTGGGTGAAATGTTGATCAGTAGATGGGAATAATTTCAGTATTTTGAGGTGAGAAATTGGTTGGATCCATTGATGACCATTTCTGATCTCACTTTTTATAACTGATTTTCATTTAGAATAAACTGATTGCATTTCTCATTTTCCTACTTTGTAGGCATGGAAGGAACAAAAAACGCTGAGCCTTTCTGGAGGTTAGGGAAAAGGATGTGCCACAGATTCACTGGTAGCAGTAGAAGTGTAACACAGAAATGAGTCAGCAAGCATGGAACATGTTTAAGTTTATTCAGTACTATATAGCTCAGTAAAGCAACTAACCACACTGATGTGAAATGTTCAGAGGGAGACAAAATCATGAAATCTTGGTGTTGGAAGACCCTTGAAGAACATCCATGTCAGTAATTCATAATGCAACAACAAATGAATGCTACTGTACAGACATTTTATATTATGAGAATTGTTGAGAGAACATCCATAATGAAAACAATTCATTGTTCTGATTACTGATCATGGGTTACATAATGCTTATTGGTCCTTTTTAGGGCAAATTACTGATACCAAATTGAGGTTGCCCCTTGAGGAAACTATGCATGTATGCATCATTTGAGCAGATGGTCATGTTAACTTCAGTGTATTGTGGGGCACATGGAGTGTCTAATCTTTTCTATGAAATTGGCTCTTAACATTAGAAGGGAAAAGAAAATTAGATGGATTGATATTTTGACCAAGAGTAAACTCAAAGACCCAGAATGTGGGTCACAGTTGAAAATTTTCATTATTTTCAATGAGATTATATTTTTCCCAGTTGAGCAATTAACTTGCCATAGTGATGGGGAAGGAAAAAAATCTTTGTCTTAAGAAGCGATCAGGCATTGAGGGCAATGAATAATTCTTTTGAGGCACAGAACAATTTTTGTATCTGGTTTGAGGACTTGCATGGTAACTAGGTTTATTAATGTTTATCTTCCTTTCAGTTTTGGCATTTAAATTAATGTTCCTAAATTGGAACACTTGGAAAAAAATTGGTGATAAATGCATTAATCACTGTTTAAACTGTACACCTTTGAATGGTGAAAGATGCTTTTGGGAATGTAGAAAATCTTCCTGTTAATTTGTATATGCTTCATTACTTGATAGCTTATGCTGTACATGAACATCTCTCAAGGGAATGGAACAAAATGTTAATATGGTAGCTGCAATATTGTCATTTAAATTTGTACTTAAATTTTTAAAGATTAAAAATATTTTTGGAATAACTCCCATCCATTGGCACAAAGTACTTGTGGATATCCATTCTTTTAGATTAAGTTGACCCCTTTGCAGATTTTGGTTTAAAAAAACATTTAAATTTCTGAACTTTTTTTTGGCTCCCCCAGCAACACCTAATTCTACTTTGATCTAAATAATATTGAAAAGTTTAATAATCTTTGAAGATGTATCCTTTACAAAAGCACAATAATTTTGTGAGGAAGTATAGCCAATTAGATCAGTTATAGTTATCTTGAGATTGATTTATGTCATGAAATTTGTTTCCAGCTAGAGTAGATTCTTAGAATTCCTATTGCAAATGATTAAACAACTGTTGGCAATATGACTGATTAAGAACCACAGATTTAAAGCACTAGTTTCTACTAATTACATCCAGCATTTAGTCTACAAAGATAATGTCAAATGTATTTTTTTCTCAAAGCTGTACTATTTGTTGCAGTGTGTATGGAATTCAAATACAAAAATGTCTAAACTATCTAAAAATAGTTATTAGTTATAAAATAGTTATAAAAATAACTAAAAAAATAATAGACTAAAAATGCTTTTATCCATCCAAGGTAGCTGATTTGTATTTCCAAAGCCGGAGGATTTTCAACTTGTGTAGGGCTACTAAATTACGTAGAATTACAGTGACAAGTAAATCGTTTAGTTTGAAATAGATTGTATATTTTATTATTCAATTTTCTTTCAAAATTGGATGCTTGTCTGTAAATTAAGTAGTAACTTTTATTTTGCGCAATTTAATTGAAATTGTGCGTGGGGGAACAAAAATGCAAAGCAGTGTTCCGGATATGAGAGGCTTGTGCAACTAGATTATCAGTAGGTGGGCAGGTAGTTGGAGCAATATACTCTATTCCAGCATTCAAATCCTGCTGCAGCAAAGGCAAGCATACTATTTCCTTCCCAATTGCTTATCGCACTTAACTTCTAGTGATTTCTGTGCAAGGTTGCCCACATTCTTCATCACCTTTTCAAACTCGCCATTTAAAAAAAATATATAGTTTTGAACTCCAGCAAGGTGGATGACCTGTCACCTTTTCATATCATACTCCTATAATGTTTTTGCCCATTTATTTAGCCTGTCCAAATCCTCCCCTTATCCACAATGTAAAACACCCTATTTAATTTCCCTTCTCTAAAGGTGAGCTCCCATTGCTGTTTGCTCATTAATCTGCATCTTTAATTTTTTGGTGTGCATATTCTTTGTTGTCTTTGTTTGTCCAGCTAATTTTAATAGTTTATTTACAAAAACCATTTAGCTGCCTTTGGAATAAAATATACCACCTGTACTTGTCTATCAATAGACAATAGGCGCAGGAGTAGGCCATTCGGCCTTTGATCCAGCACCACCATTCATTGTGACCATGGCTGGTCATCCACAATCAGTACCCTGTTCCAGCCTTCTCCCCATATCCCTTGATTCAACTAGCCCTAAGAGCTCTATCTAACTCTCTTGAAAGCATCCAGAGAATTGGCCTCCACTGCCTTCTGAGGCAGAGAATTCCACAGATTCACAACTCTCTGGGTTAAATAGTTTTTCCTCTTCTCCGTTCTAAATGGTCTATCCCTTATTCTTAAACTGTGGCCCCTGGTTCTGCACTCCCCCAACATCCGGAACGTTTCCTGCCTCTAGCGTGTTTAATCCCTTAATAATCTTATGTTTCAATAAGATCCTCTCTCATACTTCTAAATTCCAGTGTATACAAGCCCAGTCGCTCCATTCTTTCAACATATGACAGTTCAGCCATCCCGGGAATTAACATCGTGAACCTACGCTGCACTCCCTCAAAAGCAAGAATGGCCTTCCTCAAATTTGGAGACCAAAACTGCACACAATACACCAGGTGTGGTCTCACCAGGGCCCTGTACAACTGCAGAAGGACCTCTTTGTTCCTTTCCTCAACTCCTCTTGTTAAGAAGGCCAACATGCCATTAGCTTTCTTCACTGCCTGCTGTACCTGCACACTTGCTTTCAGTGACTGATGTACAAGGACACACAGATCTCGTTGTACTTCTCCTTTTCCTAACTTGACACCATTCAGATAATAATCTGCCTTCCTGTTCTTGCCACCAAAGTGGATAACCTCACATTTATCCACATTAAACTGCATCTGCCCACTCCCCCAACCTGTCCAAGTTGCCCTCATTGCATCCTCCTCACAGTTCACACTTCCACCCAGCTTTGTGTCATCTGCAAATTTGCTAATGTTACTTTTAATCCCTTCATCGAAATCATTAATGTGTATTGTAAATAGCTGCGGTCCCAGCACAGAGCCGTTCGGTACTCCATGAGTCACTGCCTGCCATTCTGAAAAGGACCTGTTAATCCCTACTCTTTGTTTCTTGTCTGCCAACCAATTTTCTATCCATGTCAGTACCTTATCCCCAATACCATGTGCTCTAATTTTGTCCACTGATCTCCTATGTAGGACCTTATCAAAGACCTTATCGAAGTTCAGTTGTCAATGCTATCCTTATTCTGCACGTTTATGAATATTTTGCCCTTTTAAAAAAAGGTCATCTGGATATTGGTATCATTCTGAAATTCACTATGATACAATTGAAATTTGTTCAATGTTTAATTTTCCATGTTAAATACATATTGTTTCAATATGAATAAGAATTTGGCAGTTAGAATATCTGATTTCCTTCCTCTACCAATGCAATCATATAGTCAGAACCAGTAGATTGCCAGAACTTAATGGAGACTGCTGCTGAAGCAATAAAACCTTTCATACAAAATTGTCTTTCTCCACGGTGCCCCTGCCACACTCTGCTACCTGCCATTTATGAAAAACTGATTTGTACCACTCTCATTGCTGCCTCTAGACTTGCCAACACATCATAAAATCCTCGGAATATTACCTATCTTCTGATTGTCAACTCTCCTCCAAGTTGGCAGCAAGCAAATGTTTGGGAGTGGCGATGGCTCTAATGGGACACCGGTTCTAAACTGGTTTCTGCTCTCATTGAACCAGAGACCAGTTAGTCAGTCATTTGCAATACCTTGTAGTTGTTAGGAGATGCTCATCACAGATATTCTGAAAGGAGATTATCTTGGCACTTATGAGCTTTGAGCGATTGAATAATTTGTAACATTTTCAAAATTTTAGAAATCCCAAATTTACTTAACCATCCAACTAAGAACTTAAAAAAATGATCTGATCCTTGAGTCTCCATTACCTATTTTCTATATTAATACTGATAGTGTTAATGTTCTTTTGAAGGGTGGCCCCATTTTTTGAGAATCTCTAAACACAGATAGTAGTTTACTGTGGCCAAATTAAATATAATTTAACAAAATTTGAATGCTTCAAATTCCCTAGGGTCATAAATTATTACTATCTTTGTCCACACCACTTATGGGTCACCACTTCAAAACATGAACAACGATAAAACTGGTACATTTGTAAAAGGGTAAATCATTTTTTTAGCAGGAAATGGTTGAGGGTAGTGAGGAACGTTATCAACAATGGTTGTGCACAGCCTCTCACATTTTCTCTTCCTCATTTTTTTCACCCTAACTTAGTTGAGATTGTCATCTGTTTCGATTAATTATTTTAATACTTAAAGTGCAATATGGTACTCTATTATCTCTTTCCTCTTCCTTGTGTTGTGCAATCTAGCATTCTTAGCATGTCACTGCAGTTAAAGTAACATTTATTTACTTTTTCCACTCCTGCATCCCAAATATTAACAAGTCTTGCATTACCTTTCATGTTAACCTGATTTGTAAGTGATTGGATTCCTGAGCATTGACACCTGACACTGTTCAAGTGGACATATTTAGAGTCACTGATGCACAATTGGGTGAGAATTTTGGTAAATTCTCTTAATCCTCAGTGTATGGATGTTAAGGCCATTTGAATATCCATCTGGTTAACATCATCCAAATACACAACAGTTTAAGGGGTCAAAAGTGAAATGTTTGTTATCTTTTTGAATACCAAATGTACATTTCTCCACGGGTCATTCACAGAGCTTGGTTTACTTGTGTGATTTTAAATTAATACTTTTACTCAAATATCTATCTCTAAATGTGCGAGAGACATTAGGCATGAACCCAGTGTAATATTAATGAGTGATATTGTTGACATATTCAAAGTCCCTTTATTGGAAAATTAATTTGATCTTTTATAAGCATTCCAGGATGGTGACTCATTCAATGGAATCTGGATAAGCGTGTCCAGTACCTGATCAAAACATTCAACCAGTCTTTTCCCCACCCACCTATGCCAAGCTATAACAAACTAAGCAGGTTGTACAGTTAACATTGAGAGAAATTGTAATAATTTAAACTTGGAAATGACTTTATTACATAAGAATTTCTATGATCTGGTGTTACACCCTTTTACCTCAATGTGTTTGTGCAAATGAGATTCCTCAATATTTTCAAATATGTTTGCAATCAGTCATCAAATATTTTCTTTAGTCATTCCATTCCTTTGCTTTTTTTTTTCCTCCTGCATGATTGAATATATGTACTACTTTACCCAAATAATCATCCTTCATGTTAGCAATAAATGTTGCCGCAATCCAACCATAGTGGCGAGAGAGGCCAATCTTGCTTGCGTTCTCTGAAGAAGAGAGTACTGGAGTAGCTCAGCGGCCCAGGCAGCATCTCGGGAATACATGGATAACCACCTTTTCAGGTCAAGACCCTTCCTCAGACAGAACAAGGACATTCTCTGAAGTTTTCTATGCTGAAATCTTAGCAGTTTTCCCCTCATCTAATCAAAAGACCCCAGTGCATTGTCACCTTAACCAAAATAGGTTAACTCTCTCCATTTTATCAATTGAACTAGAATATATCTAGTCTTCATGGCTCGGAACTTCTTTGGATCATGTACAGGAGGAGCAGGGAATACTACTGTAAAGGTTGGCACACAGTACAACATTCAATAGCATGAAAACAATAGGTTAACTATTGCTTTGCCAATCATTTTTAATGTAGTTCTCATCTAATTTGTAAAATTTCTCATTATTCTCGATATAAATTTTGTTTTTGAAAAAGGCATTTGCACTTAAAATTTAGCCCTTCATTTTGGCTGCACCATATGCACACAAAAGGGTGGGTTACAGCACCTTGCCAACCTTTCATCTTCAGTAGTCTTCCTCACTGCCTACAACCAAACAGAAAAAAGAACCATACAGTGGGGGCACCGTGACCCCTAATTACAAGCATTGTGAGCTGGGAATTTATTGCTGTTCCTTAACTGACAAAGATCTGGAGTTTTCTTCGCTGTATCATTTATATAAGCACTACCAAAATAAGGAGATCTACCATCTTGCTTCAGGGAATCTAATGAGTGATAACTAGTTTTCAGAATATCAAGTATATTTTGCAACCAAATTTGGAAAAAAGTAAAACCAAATGGTATTAAACTTTTCCACATTTCTCCTAAAATGTTATTATAAACCAACCATGGAGGGTAATTTAGCTGGTTGAAGCATTGGATTATGCAGTACAAAAAACAGTAAAATTGAATCTCTCATCAGATGGAGAAATGGAAATATCACATTAGGCTGTCTCAATTTGAGGCTGAAATTTATGTACACAAGATTTTGGCTTGCCCATCGGAATTGGTATTGCGTTATCTATGTTGTCACTAGCACTTTTGTTTGCCTTTATTTCATAACGTTGGTCTAATTCTCTTTTTAATTGTACTGGCTGCATTTCAGAAGGTATGGATTTTGCAATTTTTGCATGCAAATTAGTTTTTTTGGAGATCCCATGCTGACTTTCCACCCCATCTTCCACTTTTTTTACATGAAGAATAATTTCTGCCCTCCTATTGTTGACACTCACAAATTGAATCGAAGCAGCAAACTGTTTCTCTGGAATTAAATGCATTTTCTCCATAAGATTAATTCCGTTTACTGCTTTATAATAATTTTGCACTTTCTGACTTTCTTACCATCCCCTTCCCACCTCAAAAACAACCTCCTCTCCCACCATTAATGTTTCTCTACTTTCTGTATGCAGTCTGTTGTGAAACCCTACCTCGTACCACAGCCAGGAAGTTGAAGCAAGAAATTGTATTGTGATCTTGCAAAACTGATTTTTGTGATTATTTTTTCTTATGCAACGGTCGACCCCACTTTTTTAACGTTATGTCCAGGAGTCACTATTCTTTTTCTTAAATTGGGATGCATTCCACTTAATGGAATACAACAACGCCAGCTGTATGAATTAGTTTAAAAGTTAAATTGCCATTTTCCAGTGGATTAGTGAAAGGCATTCTTGTTCTGCTTGATATATGCAGAGCGAATTAAGCTGCTTAGTACCCTGTGGGATGGTAGAAGCTTGGTGAATTGGAAAGAGATTTTGGGCAGGCAAAGTAACCATTCATTTCTATTCTCAGAGGGTTGTTTTTTATTCATGTTTGGCATCTGGGTGTCACTAGCAATATTTATTACTGATCCCTACTTCCCCTTGTTTAATTGGGTGCCATCATTCATGTGGTAGGACTATGCAGCTTTTGTCTGTTATGAGATTGCTTTTATCTGTTGCATGTTTTTTTTGCTGTTTAAAAAGCATGTAATGCTGTTCTGCAGCTTCACTAGGCTGGCATCTAAGTTTGGCTTTAAGTTGCTCGTGATCTTTTGCACTCGTTGATCTCCCGGCCTGATCAGTAATGAGAGTGATGGAAATGGTGGGCCATGAACTTACATCTTATGTATATTTCTGTTGTTACTGATGGCCTACAACACTTCGTAAATTCACCATGCCACATCCGTATTGAGACTATATCAGATAGCAGAATTGTAAGCAGTAAAGAAAACAAACAATACTGGTCTTCATCAGTTGGCATATTGAATATAAAAGTTGGCAAGGTCATCTCGCACCATATAAAACTTTGGTTAGGCCACATTTGGAATATTGTGTGCAGTGCTGGTCATGCATTACAGGAAGGATGTGAAGACCTTGGTTATTATTGGTTTATTGTCATGCCTTTCAATATTGTGCAGAACTTTGTTTGCATACTATCTAGTCCTACCATACAGTTAATACACAACTACAATGGGTAATCCAAAGAGAAAAATAACCAGAGTGCAGAATAGTGTTACTTCACTACTCGAGATGTCAGGGGTTATGGGGAGAAAGCAGGAGAATGGGATTGAGAGGGAAAGATAGATCAGCCAGGAGTGAATGGCGGAGTAGACGTGGTGGGCCGAATGGGCTAATTATGTTCCTAGAACTTATGAACAATGTTACCGCTGCAGAGAAAGTGTTGATTTAAAACAAAGTTCAAGTGCCACAATTTGGCACAATCAGTGGTCAGACAGACTTGGAATGGTTTCACTGAGTATTGGAGAATGAGGGACAATCTGATAGAAGTATATAAACAGTGCAAGGCATGAGTAGGGTAGATTGTCTCTTCTAGGTTGGAAATATTAAGTACTAGAGAGGATAGTTTGTCTGTTTGTTTTTATGTTATGACTGTTTTTGTAAAGCGCTTTGAGCACCTGGTAAAGCGCTATATAAAATAAATGCTTATTATATTATTATAGCTTTAATGTGAAAGGGAGAGGAGGAGGATTAAAGTTGATGTGTCATCTTTTTACAGAGATTGGTAGGTGCTGTGTTAGCAGCGGAGGAAGGGAGTGGTGGAAGCAGAAACAATAAAACATTTCAGAGGCATTTTGATAGGTACAGAAATAGGCAGGGATTTGGGGCGGATAAAGACCATGTGCTGCAGATGGGAGTAGTTTAACTTGATATTGTGATTGGCACAGACATTATGGGCTGGAGGGCCTGTTACTGTGCACTGCTGTTCTTTACACTGTACAGTGCCACACAATACCTTGGTGAGGTGTGGAAACGGAGCTTTGTCTGTACAAGGACTCTGTGCTGATTACTTCAACCAGCATTACCATAGACAGATACATGTCGATGTAACTTGGTGAAGATATAGTCATGAAGGCTTGTACTTACCATTTCCAATCATTTTCCTAATTGGAAAGACTTATCGAGTGTTGCATCCCAGCCTTACCCAAAAATGAACTGAACCTAGCCATTTAATCTGGGATTTTGCATGGATATCACTATTGAGTGTTGTACCGAAGGGTATGTGAGATTTTCACTCCTGTAGAAATTGCTACAATTTAATTAATAACTTTACTCCATAATAGTTATAAAATGTACCCATTTGGTTCACTCATGTCCTTCAAGCAAGAAAATCTACAATCCTTGCCCTAGGTGGGGGTGTATATGACTCTTGATGTGCTCCTGTGGCTGACTCTTAATAACCTCCTTAATTTGGAAACGATTAAAGGTAGATAATAAATGCTAGCATTACCAGTAACATTCACATTTCATGAACATATTAAAATGTTCAGCTACATAAATTTCATTGTCTTAATTGAACTGTTGAAACTTTCTTGAGCATTGTAGTCATACACTATCAATTTGCAGTACAAAAGGAGGGTTTATGCAAAGCCAAATTCTGTTGCCAACAAATGGCACTTGCTGTACCAAAAATCAACTAAGAAATGGTTATACTGCCGGTATTTCAATACAGTCACAGATGAAAAACTTTCCACAAAGCGAGGGAGAGAAACTGGACGATGACAATTATTTTATTTGATATTTTCATGGTTTTTGAAATTAAAGCTATAGAAATGTATAATTTCTCTATTAATGTGGTGTATATATAACAAGATATTTCTTGTTTTGCAGAGGATGCTGACTACAGTGCTTTTGGTACAGACACTTTAACGCGGAAAAAGAACGTCTTGTCGAACGTACTGCGTCCTGATATTAATCAAAAGAAACCATCAATTGCAATCAGCTTGCCGCGTGACTTCCGTCCTGTGTCTTCAATCATTGATGTGGATATTCTGCCAGAAACCCACCGAAGAGTGCGGCTGTACAAGCACGGGTCTGATAAACCACTTGGATTTTATATCCGCGATGGCTCAAGTGTTCGAGTAACCCCCCATGGACTTGAGAAAGTCCCTGGAATTTTCATTTCCAGATTGGTGCAAGGGGGGTTGGCAGAAAGCACTGGTCTGCTAGCTGTAAATGATGAAGTTCTTGAGGTGAATGGGATTGAAGTGTCAGGAAAAAGTCTTGATCAAGTGACTGATATGATGATAGCAAACAGCCATAATCTCATCATTACTGTGAAGCCAGCAAATCAAAGGAATAATATTGTGAGAATTAGTCGGACTTCTGGTAGTTCAGGTCAGTCCACTGACAGTGGAACTAGCCACGTTGCTTACATGTCATCTCCACACAATGTGCAAAATTACCATTCAGAAGACGTGGACAGTGATGAAGAAACTGACATAGTCATTGAGGGCAGTGGTGAGCCACAACACATTCCAGTGGCAACTTCTACCAGTGCCAGCGTACCATCGTTAATAAAAAATGACCATAATCATGGTTTAACTTCAAATGGCTCTGTTTCTGGAGTTAAAGGAAACGTGCACATACCATCAGGTCCCATGAAGGTGGATCCTGTTGAAAATGAAAACGTGAACAGGCGAAGCATTGAGGAGGATGGCACTGTTATTACACTCTAGGTTTCTTGATCTGCACTTACAGGTGCCAGTGTTTTGTTTAAGATTTGCCTGTTGTACAGTAGCACTATCATTGTAAATTGCTCACTTTTGTGAAATGAGCATCATAATCTATCGAGTTAATATCACCAGAAGTATAGACTTAGTGAACAGAGTAGTAAGAGTTTCACTGGCTGGGCTCATTCCTTGTGTATATTTTTTTTACATATAGAAATATTCAAAAAACCACCACTTTTAGAAAAGAGAAACAGAACCACTCCTTCCCAAACAGATATAACAAAGAAAAGAATGAACTGGTATTGTTCCTACCTATAGGCACAAAATATATTTTCATTATTAAGGTAGATTGGGATAGCTGTAAATGGTAGTTATTGGAAGTGGTGGTCTACAAAATTTTCTTTACAGATTGTAAAGTTTTTTGAAAAATGACTAATAATCACACTTGAGACTTCTAGTGTGCTTTTATTCCCCTAATTAGAAGACTTTGTTGCATGTCTGCATGCAATTGGTAAGGTATCATTAGGCACTTTTTATAAGAAGCATGTATTAACAACAAAATGGGATTAAGTATAATTGTAGCCCTTTCTATAATTATATATTTGCTATTTAATTCCTTTATAAAATGCATGTTGCAGAGACTGCGCAAAATCTGTTCTTTCGGGCTTTTGTTTTTTTAACTAGTCTGGATTAAGTATACTGCTCAAGTTAAATGAACAATACATTTAATAAATGCTCAAAGACAAACTGAAGAAATAACAGTACAGGCATATAACTAACTCATTAAAATTCATAGGAATCACGTTCCCTGATAGTAACATTTTAATATTAATTGCCAGAGTATTCCTAATTGATTATTCTTTTCTAAACAAGAAATTGTCTGCCGAGATGCTGTAATTATGAACCTGGGAATTTATTCGTGACCTGTGAAAATGTAAGTGCCAGTACATTGTGTAATTCTTCTGCCTTGTCCAAACATCATAACAGTGGATATCAAACAGACCTATTGGTGGCCTGAATTAACTTCATCAAAGAACAAGTGCAGGCATACAAGGTCCACTTGTCTTCTCTTTTGGAAACCTGTGTTGGGTGGTTGAAATGCTGGCAGAAATTACCCCTTGCTTAAAAGTCAAAGAGACCAAATCCTCAACAAATATTTTCTGAAAAGGGCTAGGATATTCCTTTTGGGGTAGGTGTATATTCTAAATGGTAAAGACGTGATGTACTCTGACTGCTTAAGGGATGAAAATCTGTCAATCCAGCTATGGGTCTGGAGCTCATTTTTTGTAATATGAGACACATATTCCCTGATATCCCATAGTACTCCAGGCCTCAAATGCTACATTCTGCCAGTTATTAAGTGTCACCCTTATTGTCCTCCTAAAATTATCTCGTACTACCTCAACAATATAACTAGTAGCTAATAAACACCCACGGTCACGATATCTCCAAATCACTGCATTTACATCAATTCTGTCTGTCCAAAGCTCAACCCCATTGTCCTATCTTCGGCACCTTTAAAATCAGATTTTAAAAAAATAATGGACAGTGGGATTTGCACTTTGAACTGGAGAATTGTGAAGTTCCCATTCCTGCCTCTAGCATATAAAACAACATAATTAACTTATAAGCGGGTGCAAAAACTGTCCGATAAAACTCTATTCATCTAGTTTAACTAAAATATTCTGAGAGGGCTTGTTTAAAACTAAATAATAATGAAAATAGGGGAATAAAATACTTTTTAAAAAAAAGTTAAACTTTCTGGTTTGACTGAAGCCTTGGTGTCAAAAGGTTGATTCCCCATCCATTACTTATCCAGTCCCCTGAGTGTTCAAGTTGCCAGGGTTTTCTTTCTAATATTCTGGGTATGTGTAGGGTCTCATCAAGTTCAAAGGCTAATGGATTATTTTTTTAGCCCCAATTTACGGAAGAGTTTTGCGGTACTTCTGAGGATTAAAACAAATTTCCTTAACTTATTGATTCATGCCTGCATATAAAAAAAGTTTTTGCAAGAATACATTCACATTTTGTGAGCCATTTTAGGTATGCAATTAAGATGGGGTTGGGGAGCTATGTTTTCACTTGACTTCTCGATTTCTCAGAGTCTGGTGCCTTAGCTTTCATGAATTCCAGTTGTCACCCAGCACAATCAGTACATCTCCTTTAAATTTAAGACTATCTATATATTTTGAATTGGGTAACAAGCTTAACTTTCAGATTAAAAGTCTTTAGTTTTTTTTAACTTAAACAAAGCTTTTTTTTTAACTAAAAAAACTTATTTTTTATAGTTTTAAAGAAGTTTGCCCTTGATTTCCACTTGTTCTCCACATTGAGTCAGGATTTGAACAAACTGAACAAGGTTGTGATGAGACAACTCCTCCAAATTCTATATGTTGCTACTGTAACACATTTAGCTAAATTACATTCAGAAGTTTAGTTTGTACATGTTAATTGGGTTTGGGAGTATTTGCACAGACCTTTCTACCTTCTAAGAGAGGGATACTTGGAAAGAGCTGCCGGAGGAAGTGGTTGAGGCAGGTACAATAGTATTTAAGTCATTTAGATGGATACATGGATCGGAAAGGTTGAAAGAGATGTGGCCCAAACGTAGAAAAATTAGACCAGCGCAGATAGAGTTTCTTGGTTGACATGGATGAGTAGGACTGAAGGAGCCGTTTCCATGCTGTAGGAGTCTAACTTTTAATACAAAATCAAACACTGTGGATGCTATAAATACTCAATGTTAGGTGACATTGGTAGAGAGAAATACTTACAATACAATACAATACAATATATCTTTATTGTCATTGTACCCAGGGGTACAACGAGATTGGGGATGCGCCTCCCATACGATGCAATAATTTAAGTAATTAACAGCAACCCAACGAAACGAAACAATTGTAACAGTTTTTAGACAGGGTAAAGTGCAAGTTGATCTATGCGTTGTGGCCATCCGGCTCAGCAGGACCGGTTCATAGCAGCTATGGCCCTGGGGATGAAGCTGTTCCTGAGTCTGGAGGTGCGGGCGTAGAAGGCCTTGTATCGTCTGCCCGATGGAAGGAGTTCGAACAGACTGTTGCAGGGGTGTGAAGAGTCTTTGTGGATGCTGGTGGCTTTTCTGAGGCATCGTGTGTTGTTGATGCCCTCCAAGTCTGGTAGCTGTGTTCCGATGGCCCTCTGAGCTCTATGGACTACCCGCTGTAGAGCTTTCCTTTCTGCCTCCGTGCAGCTGAGGTACCACACAGGGATGCCATGCGTTAGGATGCTCTCTATGGTGCAGCGGTAGAAGGTCGTCAGCAGCTGTTGGGGTAGACCAGACTTTTTCAGTGTTCTTAAGTAGAACAGTCTTTGTTGTGCCTTCTTGACCAGCGCAGCAGTGTTATTGGACCATGTTAGGTCCTCCGAAATGTGAGTGCCCAGAAACTTGAAGCTGGACACTCTCTCCACACTGTCCCCGTTGATAGAGATCGGGGCATATTCCCCGTTATGTGACCTACGGAAGTTGATGATCAGCTCCTTGGTCTTGGTGGTATTTAGGGACAGGTTGTTATCCGAGCACCAGTCTGCCAGGTTCTGCACCTCCGCTCTATAGTTTGTTTCATCCCCGTTGGTGATAAGCCCGATCACCGTTGTGTCGTCTGCAAACTTGACAATGGTGTTGGTGTCGAATGCAGGAACACAGTCGTGTGTGAAGAGGGAGTAGAGCATGGGGCTCAGAACACAGCCCTGTGGTGTGCCGGTACTCAGGGTGATAGTGGAGGACAGGTGCGGGCCCATTCTCACTGCCTGCGGTCGTTCCAGCAGGAAGTCCAGGATCCAGTCACATAATGACGAGCTGAGGCCTAGCTGGTGGAGTTTGGTGATGAGCTTGGTGGGGATGACCGTGTTGAAGGCGGAGCTATAGTCTATGAATAGCATCCTCACGTACGTGCCCTGTCTCTCTAGGTGAGTCAGGACAGTGTGAAGAGCCTGTCTTGACTTTTCATCAGGACAGATTTGTCATTTGAGCATCCCTGGTTTTTTTAAACTATATAAATATAATTGTTCTAACACTTTGTTATTAGAATGTTTGCTTTTTTTAAAAAAATCAATGTAAACCAGACATTTTATGGCATACAGCTTTTATTTGAATGCAAGGATTGATATTTTTGTAAGACAGACTTGAGTATTTTGAATTCATAGTTTGAGGAGTCACTTGAAGCCTTTAAATGATTGAAGAACAACCATTTTGAACAATCAGTGGTGTTCCATTCAGTGATTCACTCTGCTAATTTTTTTAAAATGTTTAATTACACTGCATTATGCACAAATTGAATGTGTTTACACATTGATGTTTTTCATGAACTCAGCCACTTCATTCACTCTTTCAAAAGGGAAAAGATATTGAGTAGTTGGCTCCTCGCACTTGCCCACTTGCTCAGATTAGAGCACCAGTGGCAGAGATTAGGAAGCAGGATGCCCGGCTGTCATTTTGCTAGGTAAAAGCTGTATGGCAATTTGATTTTGTTGTAGTCCAAATGCTGGTTCAAAATTGCTGCCTGTTTAATGGAAACAAAAGTAGGCAACTGAGTTGGATTAATTGATCTACTCCATTACTTATGCACCTAGTACAAAGTAGGCATTTGATGTCTATGTGTAGCTTAAACATACATCTGTGATCTAACCACCTGAGTTAAATATGCTTCATTTGCTTATTGCAGGCCAGAATTCACCTCATTTAAGAAATTGCAACTGTTGTTCAGAATTCGTTGAATTTCAGTTGTTACTAGACCAAGTGGACCCGTTGGGCCCAAACCTCTCCTACACTGGTGCAGCACCCTCTCTGCCCCCTCCCCTCTCTGCCCCCTCCCCTCTCCCCCTCCCCTCCCTCTCTCCCCACTCCATCCCCATCAACCCCCCTTTTCCACCCTCCCTCCCTAGGAGATAGATTTAAACTTTAAAATGTGAATAACTTAAAAAAAATATAAGACCGATTTCAATTAAACTTCTTCCATTAGCACCAAAGGGATGACGGTGAGTAAGGTCGGCCTAAAATTGTCGCGCTATCATGTACCGTTTTAGCTGTAGTTCAGGAACGAACAAACAAACAAATGAGAGTTTTAGTATATAGATTATCAAAACTGATTTTTCTGTTGGCAAGTTGCAATATGCTTCATGCATTTATGTTAAACTTGACATAAATGTAGTTAAATAATTGATCATTTATCAAATTATAATTGAATATGGCTTTATACTATAATTTTCTGATACTTTTATCTTGATCATTAATCCAAATTAAATTCTAATGGAACGATAAATCCATAATAATTTTTTTTGTTTAGCTATCTATTCGATACCATTTAATAAAATTGTATACGGATTCACATATTTTAATAGTCTTCCCCTAGTTTTTTTCTTTTTCATCTATTATAGAGAAGCGATTTCATTCTGAATAAATTCAATATCTCATTGATATCAAATAAAAGGTAACTTCATTTTACTTTTGCTAATGGTGCAAAGAATTTGTCAAATGTCTAGAGTGAAATTGTAAACTTTTAAATCATCAGTTTGGAATTCTAATGTCTGCAGAGTTTTGATAATCAACCAACGGCAATATAAATGCTTGAAATTTCAGATAAAAGTACAAAATATTGTCTGTGGAGAGAGAAAAAATAAGTTTGTTTCTTGTTAATGATCTTTTCAAGAGTTCTTCTTGTTTGGGTATGGTCACAGACCTGAAATGTAAACTTTCTTCTCTCTCCACAGTTGCTGCTTGATATATATTAATTATTTTTAGAATTTTATCTTTTAAAAAGAATTAGCTGACAGCTGAAATACTTGACCCTTGCAGAAACCAAAACAGCTAAAAAGCTGATGAGAATTTTTAAAAGGTTCCTATCAAATTAATGGAGTGTTTTGAGTGGTTGTCTTTCATTGATGATTAAATGCTTCTTAATACTTTATATCTGCCATCACAAAGAAACTAATCATTTACATAGTTGGAATCTCGTGGTAATGTAAGTGTTATTAAAATCCCATTAACTTGGTTCAGTCATTGTTTTTTGAATAGCCTAGTAGATGCAAGAATACTGAGTGTAACTGAACCTTGACTTTGAACCAACACTGATTTGACTTTCTGAATTGCATTGGTAAGGATTTCATTTTTAATTATACATCTTTTGATGAGCTAAGAGTTCCTAGAATGTTTGTTTAGTAGAGGGATAGAGATTAAAATGTGAACAACTTTTAAAGGGAAAGAAGTAGGTTTTTTTTAAACGTGAGAACTGCAAATTGAAATTTACATCATTACCAGAACATTGCAGATACAATCTCTCTGATACAGAATGAAATGGGCAATTTTAGAAGTTTTTTCCCCAGATTGCTACATTAGTGTATTCATTAAAAAAATCAAAGTTACTCAATCTATCCCGTGCTTTGTTAGATTAAATTTTGGCTCCTGAAATTGTTCTTTATTGTGGGGGTGGTGGGTGAGAGAGGAAACTGGCTCAAATAGGCTTAATGATGCCATGATTGCAGTACTAATTATGTTTAATTCCTGGTGCAGAAGACTTTGGAAAGGTAGTTAAGTATGTACAATCTAAAATATAAACATGATTTTCTGAAGTAATTTGTATAAATTGGCTGAATATATGAATGTAATGCAATTAATTCACTTGCCCCCTCCCCAGCTTATTAATTTGCACATGTGTGATCATGTGCTTTTGAATCACTTTCAAATGGAAGATTTACCTTTGCATTCCAAGATACTAAATGTGCATTTAGTGAACTGAAAGTTACTAAACAATTATTCAATTATACTTGACAAAGTATACAACATGCACTTATTTCAATTTAGAATGACACTGGACAACTTTCAGATATCATGAACCTTATTGTGAAAATAAATATTTTCGTTTGCTCTAATAATCAAAAAGCAGATTTTTTTTCCTTTACAAACTAATTGCATCTTTTTTATAAAGCACAGACTTGTATTGTTCATAATATTGTACTGCTCAATAATTCATTGAAGAACAGGGTAATGGACAAAATAGCTAATGGTACCATACCTCAGACGGTATCTTTTTAGTTGTGCATACACCCTCTGCTGGCTATGAGTAGGACACCATTTCTTATGACTGTGAAGCACGTTTCATTGTGGGCCATTGTTAATTACTTCTCCAACCACTGGAGAGAATGTGTAATTAAAATATTTTCCAAAATTGTTATTGTCGAGTAATAGTGTATGAGTAATTACTCAAATGGGAAAACTAATTGAAAATTATCAATACTCTTTAGTCTTGATCTTGGTCTTTATTGTTTCATTTACTACCTCTGAATTATGTTCTTTCAAACACTCTGACTTGTTCTTGACCAATTAATATCATTCCAACTAGATTGTATTCCATGGTGAATATACAGCCACAAATTGCTTCTCTTTAAAACAACTGTAGTTGAAAATTCCTGTGCTGTGTTTAACTATTGCTTGTGAATAATGTGCTATGGCTTGATTTTTTTTTACCACTTTTATATGGGAAAATTTGTAAAGAATAGGCACAAATATCAGTATTTTCATACCACTATACAATGTACATTTATATGATCACACTAGAGAGAAACTTTACGATTTAGAATTGGAGATTGTAGCCTCGTGCTTAATATATTTTGTATGGACTGGAGAAAGTAGAGGCTTCAATTTTGTAGTTATTGATATCCGGTTTTCCTGTGCTACAGAAAGTATTGTGGGTTTAAATTTTTTTTGCTTCCAATTGGGATTAAGACATTAATGGTCAAATGTGCTTCATGCAGTTCATAAATTTATTTTCCTACTTTGATCATGAGTTTTCGAATTCAATATGTTCAGAGAAATGTCTCAGCAATTTGGCAATTAAGATATTGCGAGAGTTAAACAAGAGCCTTGAGTTAATGACTTGCACCCACACAAACTTGGATTTGCAGAGTTTAATAACTTTAAGATGTTTTTGTGATCAGGATTTTAAATTTTGAAATTACTTAAACTATTCCAGCAAATTGTACATTAATCAAATGGAAATAACTGACATATTGCACTTTAATTGCCCGTACTATATTTTTTGCTTTGCGTTGACTCGGTACCAAATGCATTCTGTGGAAATGGGAATAGGAAACTTGACATGCATATTGTTGAATATAACAATAAAAGCTGATGAATAAACAGATTTTGTCTTTTGTATGTTTCTTTGCTCTTTAAAGAAAAACAAATACAAGCCAATCCTTTTATCATTTGGGAAAATTGTAGACTGACTATTCTAGTTATCAATGGTGTGGCAACATGAAATGCACTTGAGACTTTTGAAACTGTTTCATGTCAAATAGCTTGCACATTTTACACTAAATGATATTACACTTTATATATAATGTGTAACATTAAAAAATGCTATTCAAAGTGATTAATTCAAAATGTTTCTTTCGTATAGAAAATGGGGTGAATTCCCAATTTGTTCTGAATGAATATTTTCAATTTGATCACCCAAAATTAGTGTATTCAGAGCTGTGATAAATGATAACTACTGCAAAATAAAACACCACATTTTATATTTTTATTGAGAAATGTTGTGGCATGGGTTAACATTGGAAGGTAAAAGATTCTGTTTGCTATAAGTTACAAGTTTCCTTCCACCATCTTTCAAATGTTTACTAATATATCTCAATAATTCAGAATTCATACAAGCAATGATGCTCCAATATTAATCTTATTTCAGGGCTCATCCACTCTTATGACATCACCATTAACATTCAATTTGTTGAGGACACAACTCTACAGTTTTGGTAAGACCAGGGTCAAACTCGGCTCTGAGAGCACAGCATTTTTCAGGTACCTGAAATGACCGGCCTATGGTCATTTTTGATGCAGTTTTAGAAAAGTCAAACTGGTCATTCCCCATTTTAAGAATATGCTGCTCTCCAAATGAAAATGTAAAATTGGACCACACTCTGCAACATTGTTAGAATGTAAAATCTTAATTCTAATTTAAAATATTATGTCCCTTCTTTGAGGTTGTTAATACAATTGACTTAGTGTGTTATTTTGTAGGGAAAAACAATTGCAGAGTCAGAAACCTAATTGCCAGTATTTGCACAGCTGCATTGTTTTAGACGATGTTTAAAAAAACTAATGGAACTTATTACTGTGGTGAAGATGGGCATTATGACTGGATTCAATTATGAAAGAATGCAGTTTTGACATAATAACAGTTTGTTTCACAGCTGCTATCTGGGTTAATAAATGTTAAAATTTAAAATATTTTAACTGTCCTAAAATCTTTGAATGTATCATTGCTGATAAATATGATTTTACCTTGTAAGGTTGTTACAATTTTTAAAGAGGAGATTGATAGATTATTGATTAGTTTGGGTGTCAAATGTTGGGAGAAGGTAGGAGAATGTGGTTGAGAGGGAAAAATAGATCAACCATGATTGAATGATGGAACAGACTTGATGGGCCAAATGGCCTAATTCTACTCCTATGTCTTGCGTTCCCCAGTATCACCATCTATAATGCATCTATCTGTGTTATCCCATTGCTTCCCCCACAAACTATCTCCCTCAGATACATGTGCACCTGCTATTCAGCAAACTATGATTCTTTTCAAAGAACCAAATTAAAATCTCACATTGACTTCAAAGCAGATTCTTTTTCAGCCTATGAAAAAAAATCTTCCAATGGTAGATTTCATTATTCTGAGACTCCCAAATGTGGATGCATGCCCCAAAAATTAAGTGTTGCTGGGGATTATTGTATTTGAGTAAAATGTTTAATGAATTTTATTCCTTTATAATTGAGAACACAATTGGATCATTCCTTGGTGTGTAGGAAAAATAACTGCAGATGCTGATTTAAATCGAAGGTAGATACAAAATGCTGGAGTAGCTCAGCGGGTCAGGCAGCATCTGGAGAGAAGGAATGGGTGACGTTTCGGGTCGAGACCTTTCGCATACAACAAATTATCCTCCAACATTTCCGCCACCTCCAACGGGATCCCACTACTGGCCATGTCTTCCCATCTCCACCCTTTTCTGCTTTCCGCAGAGACCGTTCCAACTGAAACTCCCTGGTCCACTCGTCCCTTCCTACCCAAACCACCCCCTCCCCAGGTACTTTCCCATGCAACCGCAGGAGATGCAACACCTGTCCCTTTACCTCCCCCCTCGACTCTATCCAAGGACCCAAACAGTCTTTCCAGGTGAGGCAGGGGACACCTGCACCTTCTCCAACCTCATCTATTGTATCCGCTGTTCCAGAAGTCAACTTCTCTACATCAGTGAGACCAAGCGTAGGCTCGGCAATCGTTTCGCTGAACACCTCCGCTCAGTCCGTCTCAACCAACGTGATCCCCCGGTGGCTCAGCACTTCAACTCCCCCTCCCATTCCCAATCTGACCTTTCTGTCCTGGGCCTCCTCCATAGTCAGAGTGAAGCCCAGCGCAAATTGAGGAACAGCACCTCGTCTATCGCTTGGGCAGTTTACACCCCAGCGGTATGAACATTGACTTCTCCAACTTCAGGCAGTCCCTAATTCCCCTCTCCCTTCCCAGTTCTCCCTCTAGTCTTCCTGTCTCCGACTGCATCCTATCTTTGTCCCGCCCCCTCCCCTGACATCTCGACCCGAAACATCACCCATCCCTTCTCTCGCTGAGTTACTCCAGTGTTTTGTGTCTACCTTCGATCATTCCTTGGACCTGTTTTGTGTTTTTAGCTGCTGCTGCACTTTATTTCCAAAATAACCATGAAATATGCATTTCATGAAATGCGGAAACAGTGATATTGGACAGTGGTAATGACTTGAGTGGGAAATGGGTACTTGGTTTTTTTTCTGTTTGCCTCCCATACATATAATAAATTACAGGCCTCACATTTTAGGTGGGGGTTACTTGCTTAAAATGCAGCGTGTAATTCAAACATCTATTAAATTAAATATCTATGTGACTATGCTGTCAGTAGTAAATTTGAACACGTGTTTCCAAAATACCAGCGCATAAATCAAGCTTTGGTATTTGAGGAACAAGCGGGTTTTTTCAAAAACTCATAAATCAAACACGTGTAAAACACAAGATGGCTAAACTTCCAATAAGGGATCATTTGATTTATTCACAAAATGCTGGAGTAACTCAGCAGGTCAGGCAGCATCTCGGGAGAGAAGGAATGGGTGACGTTTCGGGTCGAGACCCTTCTTCAGACTGGATCATTTGAGTTTTGTTTAAGACTTGAAGCGTTGCTTGGCTTTCCATGCAATCTTTGAGATGTATTGAGAATAGACATACTGTGCAAAACAATATAATCTGGATACTGAATTAAAAAAAAAAAAAATCCAAATGCTCATCAAGCAGGCTGTATATATATGATATGATATGATATGACTGCATTGGCAATTGAAATGGATAACAGTTTACAAAAGCTTTGAGAATTGAAACAGTTTAAAATGCAGGGAAGTTGATGGAGATGGGGGGAGTGGTGAGGGAGCAAGAGGTTATCAGGCAAATTGGCAGGCAAGAGAGATAAAATGGCAATAAAGAATGATGAAGACAACAATTATTTGGAGGCTGAATAAATACAAGAAGCAAAATTGACTTCTAAAATTATTAAATGTCCTCTCAAGCTCTAAAGGCTAGTTAGACGATTGGAATGTGTTCACATCTTGTGAGCTTAATTAGAAGAGTGTAGAAGATTGTGGTGAGGGGACAGAGATGGAAAGTGAAATTATTTCATGCCATTAATATTTCAATGTTATGCATTTTGTATAGAACTTTGTGCAGCCTTTTTTAAAACTTAACTTTGTGTTTAGATGACCTGGATTTGGTGATTTCTTTTTGAGGTGGGGGCAGTGGATAAATGACTGGATACGAAGGGGTGTTGGAGAGAGTGGACAATTAAAGCATTGGACAAAGGCAATTTGCCAATAAAATTTCTTTATACACCATATTATCATTGGGTAAATCAATTTGGGATTTACCCAATGTGGAGAAAACACATTAAACTTTTTATCCATGTTGATCATTTAATATGTGCAATAATCAGCCTTGCAACCTGAGACTACTTTCTCTACACTATCAGTCAGTGTGCCTCAATACTATTTGAATATTAGTATTTTATATTTACCTACCTGACCATAAATTACTGGAATTGTGTACTAACATTAGCCAATAAGGTAAAAAAAAAAATTAATATCTGACCAACATAAGCTTTTCCCAGAACTACAAAATCATTGTGGTCTTGAAATTTAGCAACACTGCTTCTACTAAGGAGTGTAATTAGTTTTTGAAGGCAGTGACATTTTAACTAAATAAACCACATGCAAACAGGAAAAGACTTAACAAACCTCCTGCACAGGACCTTATCAAAAGCCTTCTGAAAATCCACTGTCATTGGTTTCCCCTCTATTGTAACAGTCACATTCCCAGATTAGTCAAATTTGAGTTGCCTCCTGAACCCATGCTTGATTCTGCTCAATGCAATTATTCTTTTCAAAGTTTCTGGCCTTAATCCTCCTTTATAGTTTCCAGTAATTTTCCTACTCCTGGCAATAGGGTAACAAGTTGCTAGTTCCCACTTTAATCTCCTTAATTAGTGGTGATAATTGTGCAATTCATAGGAATAATTCAGAATCTATAAAATGTTGGAAGATAATAATAAGAATAGCCTCTGAAACAGTGATATGGATCAGTGAGTCCTTGGATTCATTGCATTTATTCTTTGCAACTTCTCCAGCACTATTTATTTGTCAATACTGAACCCCTGAGTGATGAATGTTATACTCTAAATGGGTAAAGATTATTCTATGCCCATATTATTCTCTGTGATAAGACACAAAGTGCTGAAGTAACTGAGTAGGTCAGGCAGCATCCCTGGAGAATATGGATAGGCGACATTGAGTCAAAACCCGTGTTCTTCAGGGATTCTGCCTACCCCGCAGAGCATGTAGTGCCTTTTCAAAATCAGCAATCGCAGTTCCTTGTTTCTAGTTATTCTCAGTGAATCTTTGAATGTTAAAGGCCAAGTATCAATTTTATTAGCTTAAGAAGGGTGCTGCATGTCTATCAGTTGGTTTACTTTTCTATATTTTACCTAATTCAATTAGACTTTTCTGAGACAAGTATTTACCCTTAGCAGCTACGACAAAAGGCTTCAGATCTGAGTTGTTGACTTGGTTTCTTGTCCTGAGGCTGTTGCTTGACCTAGTCAGTGTGAAATGTGGTTCTGATTTTGTGTTTTTTTTAAAATGTTTCATTTACCTCAGAACATTTCGGCCTGAACTAAGTCCTGTTAATGGTTTGACAAACAATAATCACTGTCAGCCTTCCTTGTACTAAAATTATCTATTACCTGGGTTGAATTTCTTTCCTGTAGTTCTGTGTAATTGTGATTTTAAATATTACTTTTTGTTATCCTTATCCGTTAACCTGTATAACACACAATTATTGACTTAACTAAACTAGTTTTGAGGTGGGGTAGTGTTTTACCCAGGGAGGATGTGACCTGCTCGATATATATCTGCTGCATCTAGTAGTGCACACAGTTCATCATTCAGCATCTTAGATCACCGCTTTTATTTCAAAATGGCACCATGCTATGACGACATTTTGCAAGCAGCGTAACAACAAAGAATCAAATATAACAGTTCTTGTATTCAATATAATGGTTTAAAAAACAGCACAAATCAGTGTTGTAACTGAATAGCTGTTGGTTCATTTCAATGGATTAGCGCTATTGCTCTCTCCTAACTGAAGTACAAAATGGCAAGAGAATTCCCTGTGGCATTGCTGTTATAGTCAATACAGTGCCTGGAAACACAGCAGAGGCCTCCATTCTGTCCAGAAACATGGTCGCTGGATGATTTACAAATAGAACTGAAGCACAGAAGACCATGAAGCCCCCAACCTCAGTCTTTACCATTCTACAGGACAATGTACAGTCCCTAAAAATAAAGTTGAAGACAATGGCAAGACAGCTTTATCAAAACAATGAGGGAATGCTGTGTGCTCTGTTTCACACATACATGGTTCAACCTCTGCTCCCCAGACCCAGCCCTTCATTCATCCATGGACCGAACGGAGGCACTGGGAAAAGGGAGGGGTGGTGGCGTCTGCCTCATGATGCTCATGAGTGAGTCTGAAAACTAATTTCCAAGTTCAGGGACAGCTTCTTTCCAACAACCATCCAGCCAGTAATCTCAACAAAAGTGCAAACTGCAAACTCCTCTTTAACTTCAGGTTTTGTTTTTGCATTATATTGTTTATTTTTTAATTTATAGAACTTTTTGTTTATTATGGTATCTGCTGAGTACCATGTTGACAACCTCTCGTGCTCCCGCAAGTAAGAATTTCATTGTTCTGTTTCAGGACATAATGACAATAAAACATTCTTGACAATGCAAATTGGAGGAACGGCATCTCGTATTTCGCTTGGGCATCTTGCAACCCAGTGGTATGAATATTGATTTGCTTTCCCTCTCTCTTTGTCCCTCCCCCACCTGACCAGTTTCACTGTCGTCCTGATTAATTTTACTGATTGTATGCCTCATTGTAACCTTCCCCTCAACCAACAATGAACCATTCTACATTTCCTTGATTTACGTCTGCTTTGATCTGTCGTTTTCACACATTACCCTTCCATATCTCTAGACCCTTTCCCCAGACTCGGTCTGAGGAAGGGTCTCGACCCAAAACATCACCTATTCCTTTTTTCCAGAGATGCTGCCTATCCTGCTGAGTTACTCCAGCATTTTGTGTCGATCTTTGGTGTGAAACAGCATCTGCAGTTCCTTCCAACACTAGTTAATAAACCTGTCTTGCTCCTGCAAGTAAGAACTTAATTGTTCAATTTCAGGACATGTGACAATAAAAATATTCTTGACTCTTATGTGTAGGAAGGAACTGCAAATGCTGGTTTAAAGATAGACACAAAAAGCTGGAGTATCTCTGCGAGTCAGACAGCATCTCTGGAGAAAAGGAATAGTGATGTTTTGGGTCTAGACCCTTCTTCAGTGTGAGAGTCAGGGAAAAGGGAAATGAGAGATATAGATGGTGATGTAGTGAGAAAGGGAACAAATGAATGAAAGATATGCAATAAAAAGTAACGATGATAAAGGAAACGGTCCATTGTTAGCTGTGGGCTACGTGTTAACGATGTTACAATGAAACACACCAGGACGACAGTGAAACTAGTACAACGACTAGGGTGGGGGAGGGATGGAGAGAGAGGGGATGCAAGGGTTCCTTAAAGTTAGAGAAATCAATATTTATACTGAGAGGGGGCCTGTTCTGCTGAGTTACTCCAGCTTTTTGTGTCTACCTTCAATATTCATACCGCTACCCATGTGAAATATGAGGTTCCTGCACCTCCTGGGACTCTTCCCCGTCCTGCACCGCCCCCGCCCGATGTCGCCTGTGCTGCCGCTGCAGCGCCACCTGCAGCCCGGGAGGGGGAGACACGGGGCTGAGCCGCCGGGATCGTGGCGTCGCCGGGGCAACGGGCGGAGAGGGCTCCGCACAGCCGGGTGGCTTCGTGATGGAGGCGAGCGCGGCCGCAGCGGCGGCAACCGGGGACAAGGGGAGCCCGGACTCACCAGCCGGGAGGAGCAAGGCCCCGGTGTCGGAAGCGGACCTGGAGTGTGTGTCGCCGGCCGGAGAGCAGGGGAGCCCGGTGTCGGAGTGCGTCTCGCCGGCCCGGCGGTGGAGCGAGAGCCTAGAGATGGTGTCGTCGGCCGGGAGGAGCCCGGAGTCGGTGTCGCCGGACGCGACGAGCTGGGCCCCGGTGTCGCCGGACGGTATGAGCGGGAGCCCGGTGTCTCCGACCGGGTGGAGCGCGGACCCACAGCCGGTGTCCCCGGCCGCAGAGATGCAGAACTGGGTGGTGCGACAGGACGCGCAGCAGCTAGCGGCGAGTCTGAGGGCTGATCCCTGCAGCGAGGTAGGTCTGGTGAGAGCCAACTCGGCTCAGCTCGGCCTGATGCGGCTAACCATCGCAAAACCCTTAACATTAAACGCCAGTTATAATGTCATGAAGATTATCTGCAGTTGCATTATATTTCACATCAAATTCCTACAAAGCAAAATAGTTGGAAGCTACAAATCCTAAAATCAATGCTGGAAATCGGGCAGCAGCCTAAGTTCACAAGTGATAGGAACAGAATTAAAAGTCGACTCCACCATTCAATTATGGCTGATCTATCTTCCCCTCTCAACCCCGATTCTCATGCCTTCTGCCCATAACCCCTGACACCAATGTCAATGTCACCCAGCATTAATGGAGGGAGGCATAAAACTGCAGATGCTGGAATCTTATACGAAACAAAGTGCTGGAGGAACTCAGTGGGTCAGGCAGCATCTGTGGAGGGAATGGACAAGTAACAAATCCTATTGGGACCCTTCTCAACACTGGGTAGAGGAGGGGGAAAACTGGAAATGAGAGGTGGGAGAAAGGGACAGGGGAGGGATGAGATAAATCATCAATATGTGATATATGGAAACAGACATGGGAGTTTTTAAATTCAATGATCATATCATTATCTAACCTCATCTACTACATTTGGTGCTGCAAATGTACCACCTTTATATCGGCAAAACCTAGTATACATTAAATGACCAGTTCACCAAAGGCTTGAGCTCCGTCTGTCTAGGCCAGGCAGAACTCACAGACTTCATTAATTTTACTACTAATTTTCATCTTGGACTCAAATTCACTTGGACCATCTCCGACATCTCCCTACCGTTTCTTGATCTCACCGTCTCCATCACACAGGAGATAGACTATCGACTGCCATTTATTATAAACCTACTGACACCCACAGCTATCTAGACTACACTTTTCCCACCCTGCTTCCTGACTCTATCCCTTACTTCCAATTCCTCTGTCTACATCACATCTGCGCCCAAGATGAGGTGTTCCATACCAGGATATCTGAGATGTCCTCATTCTTTAGGGAACGGGAGTTCCCCTCTTCCATCATAGATGAGGCCCTCACACGTGTCTCCTCGATATCCCACAGCTCTGCTCTTGCTCCCCCTCCCCTCAGTTGCAACAGGGACAGAGTCCTCAACATTTACCCATCAGCCATCACATACAGCACATCCTCTGTGATCCTCTGACATTTTCACCACCTCCAAAGGAATCCCACCACCAGCAACATTTTCCCATCTCCACTCCTTTCTGCTTTTCGCAGAGACCTTTCCCTCCACAACTCCTTGGTTAACTCGTCCCTTGCCGCCAAACCACCCCCTCCCCAGGTACATTCCCCTGCAGCCGCAGGAGGTGCAATGCTTGTCCGTCCAAAGACCCCACAGTCTTTTCAGATGAGGCAGAGGTTCACTTGATCCTCCTCCAACCTCATCTACTGTATCTGCCGTTCCAGGTGTGGACTCGTATATATCGGCGAGACCAAGCACAGGCTCGGTGATCATTTCGCTGAACACCTCCGCTCAGTCTGCCGAAACCTACCTGATTTCCCGGTTGTTAAACATTTAAACTCCTCCCATTTCCATACTGACCATTCTGTCCTGGGCCTCCTCCACTGTCAGAGTGAGGTCCAGCGCAAATTGGAGGAACAGCACCTCATATTTCGCTTGTGCAGCCAACACCTCAGCGATTTCAATATGGATGTCTCTAACTTTTACATAACCCTTGCTTTCCTTCTCTCCATCCCTCCCCCTTCCTAGTACTCTGACCAGTCTGATTGTCACCTTGATTACATTTTATCTCTGAATGCTTTGTTGTCACCTCCTAGCTAACAAAGATTAATTCTACATTTTCCTTGATCTGCATCCCCTTAGATGTTTTGTTTTCACACCTTACACTTCCTTATGCTCTGTGTCTCCCTCTCCTCTGACTGTCAGTCTGAAGAAGGGTTCGACCCGAAACAACACCCATTCCTTCTATGTAGAGATGCTGCCTGTTCCGCTGAATTACTCCAGCATTTTGTGTCTATCTTAGGCCTGCTGGAGCTCCTTGGTTGTTAACCATTTTAACTCGCCTCCCATTCCCATACCGACCGTCCTCCATTGCCAGATTGAGGCCATATGCCAACTGGAAGAACTGCATCTCGTATTCCACTTGGGTAGCTTACAAGCCAATGGTATGAACATGGAATTCTCCAGTTTCAAGCAATATCTCCCTCCCCCTCCCCCCCCCCCCCCCATTCTCTTTCCCTTGTTTCCCTTGTACTTACCTTGCTCACCTGTATCCTCCTACAATTGCCCCTGCCCCCTATTTTTTTCCAGCTTTCTCCTCCAATCAATCAACTGTACCTGCACCTGTCCACTGTACATCGGTACATGTAACAATAAAGTATAATTGAACAAGGGTCCTGACCTGAAACATCATCTGTCCATCCCCTCTTCACCTGCTGCCTGACCCGCTGAGTTCCTCCAACACTTTCTGTTTGGCTCACATAAGCCGCATCCCTGACAGCAGATTCCTGAAACAGGCAATCTGCTTTGAGCTCTGTCATGGCAAGAGAGTACTCCGGAAGATGGATACATTGCAATAAGGATGTTATCACAACTTGGCTGTGAGGATATTCTCACAATCTTCTCAAAATGGAAAAAGGAATATCCAGTAAAGCACTGAGAACTTTATATTTCTTTATGAAAGCTCATGGCAGCCAAGCAAAAAGAAGTACATAGCTCCCAAACTAAATGTGTAATATCATGTGCAAACATGGCAGTGTTTATAGAGTCCACATTGGTCTCAGCAGCCACTTCAAAACCCACAGAACTGGAGTGGATAAAAATCACCTCAAACCTGCCATAATACCATGCCCATCAAAATATTTAAACTATCTATTGATAACCTGAAATTGGTAAATGTACTTTATCAATGCATCCTATCCTTCCTGATTGAATGCCAGCAGGCAGAAATATGAGAGCATTGAAGAAGGCGATTACATAGTACTGGTGAATAGAAAATGCTAGAAAAATACCAGGCTTGCAGTATCTAGAAAGACCGTATTAATGATAGAACTCAATGAACTCTACTCACTTTTGATACGAAGGGGCCAGATCCAAAATTGTATTGGGTCTTTCAGCTTTGCATCATTCTTAGCTGGCATTATCTATTGCAGTGCCATTCATTTCATTTGAGTCGGTGACTTAGTTTAAAAGGTTTGTTTTAAGGTTTTATTTTTCTTCATTCAACTGACAGTAGAACTCCAATAATCTGCTATCTGACTGTAAGGAAATCCCCAAAGGATCAGTATCTGACTTGCCAAGTACAGATTCCTGTGCTTCCATTAGCATATCAGGTCCCCAGTTCCCCACTTCTTTCTGCTCATTGCTATGCTCCCGTGCTCTCTTCCCATTGGGGCCCTGGTTCCCATGCTCCCAGTCACTCTCTGGTCCCCTGGTTTTTGATCCCTATTGAAATTAGCTGGTTTGTTGAAAATTTTGATTCTACTGTATCATATCTTTAAAAGGTGTTTTAAAATGTTTTAAGATTAATACAGTAACATAGAATAATCCAGAAGGTTTGCTCATCTGGTACCATCAAAGTCCTGAACATGCTAGATTAAAAGATTTTGTACCAGATTTTTAACTGTTGCTCAATTTGTTTATAAATATTTTTCTGATTTAAAATTTTACATTATTTTAAATATTTTTCACTGTTTCCAAATGCTCAGAAATCAGAGGCACTTGCGAACAATGAAAACCACGAACCTAGGTTATTTTTTATCATGGGCCACTCGAATTCATAGAACAGTTGTGGTGTTGAAGTCGCCAAGTTTTTTAGAGCCATGTGATCCTGGGACATTGAAGTCCTTATAGTTGTGATGAAGAGTCAGAGTCTGCTATTTGCAGTTTGATCTACTGCTATTTCAAAGGTCTTCACTGGTAATATTTTTACTTGCCAGCTGCCTTACTAAAATATATTGATCTCAAATTCATTGTTGTGCCATGCTCTCTGTATAGTGGAGAAGATAAGAAATTTAAAGGAGATAGAATGTATAGTAGTTTTTTAAAGGCTTTCAAAGAGGAAAGGAGTAACAAAATGTAGGTAATGGAATTCAAAATCAGAATGTAACAAAATAGGAGTGGAGCAGACTAATTTGCAGCATAGTGTGAAGATCTGGATATACAACTGAAGGATTCCTAGCCTCTGGATTAAGTTTGTGGAGGAAATTGAAGTTCTGTGACTTTGTGGCTTAAACAGTTCTGACTGGTTGCTGAAGCAATGGAGATTAATTAGTTCATGCTCAAAAGCAAACCAGCTGCAGTTTATGGAGGTCAAGGGTCTAGCAGAGTCTTTAGTTTAAAATCTGCTACATAAGCAATGAGGGGAGAGGGAGTGATGACCAATAAATAGTGTGTTCCTTTGGTAGAATAAAGCTGTTCGTAATAAATTAAGATCAAAGAGTAAGGTTGAGATTGCACAGCGTCTGGGCTCATCCATTTGTGACAGACAAGAGGGTTGGTGCCCTCGCACTTTAATTTTGCCAAAATCTTAACATCTACTGAGCTATGCTGAAAACCTCTTTTAAAAAGAACTTTGCTCCAATGTAAATGCAATATGGGCCCAAGTCTTACCTTAAAGTGAGAAATCCATTTTATACAGGGTTGCATAGTGCAGTTCAAACGGAGTGGAAAAACAAGGAGCCTTATTAGGAAGAGGAAGGAGGTATTAATTGATATTAAGAATAAATAGATTTTAATTAAGAAGAAAATAATTATTCAACAGACTGTCATTTTCTAAACCTCTAGTTCCAGGAGGGATATCCTTCAACTGGAAGATAAAGAATGTTACACTGCTATTTAACAATGCAGAAAGGAGTAGATATGTGCATGACATTGGCAATAGGCAAATTATTGGAAAATTTGAGGTTATAAATCAGCATTTGCAGTGGTGCCGATCAATCATAGTACCAGTGGGTACAGAGGAGATTTAGGAGGATGTTGTCAAAGCTGGAGTTGAGGAGAGGCTGAGTGCGCTGCTGTTTTCCTTGCAACAGCAAACACAGATGCACAAATATATTTGAGGCTTAGACTGTGAATAGGAAGGGCAAATTAACGTTGGCAATGCGGTAACTATCAAGGTCACTTAACTAAGTTAATTGTTGCAAGTCTTCGAGAACAGTTGAGGAAATTATTCTTTACCCAAAGGGTGGTAGAAATCTCCAACTCTGTGTGAAAGAGGCGATGGAATCAATTCAAAGATTACTGTGGATTCATTGTCTCTTCTAGCAATATGAAACTTGTAAAAACTAGGCTGATGGTTGAATAATGAATGTGGGGCAGTTTCAGAATAGCTGAAAATGCTCTTATGTCAAACAGCATCTGTAGAGAGAGAAACTGAATTTTCAAATACATTTGACCTGAAACATTTCCAGCATATACACTGATCAGCCAAAACATTATGACCTGATGAGCCAAAACATTATAACCACCTGCCTAATATGCTGTTGGTCCTCCGTGTGCAGCCCCATACGCAGCAGGGTGCGATGCACTATGCATTGTGACACATTCCTCCCGTGACCACCATTAAATTTTTTTGTGACTTGTGCCACAGTAGATCTTTTGTCAGTTCAGACCAGATGGATAGCCTCCGTTGCCCTCGCGCATCGATGAGCCTTGGGCGCCGAACACCCTGTCGCCAGTTTGTGGTTTGTCCCTCCTCGGACCACTGTCGATAGGTACTCACCACTGCTGACCGGGAGCACCCACAAGCCTTGCCGTTTCAGAGATGCTCTGACGCAGTCGTCTGGCCATAACAATTTGGCCCTTGTCAAAGTCGCTCAGGTCTTTACTCCTGCGCATTTCTCCTGCATCCAACACATCAACTTCAAGAACTGACTGTTCACGCTGCCTAATATATCCCACCCATTGACAGGTGCCAATGTAACAAGATAATCAATGTTATTCACATCGCCTGTCAGTGGTCATAATGTTTTGGCAGATCAGTGTATTTTTTATTTATAGTTAGCAAGTTTCTTCTTGTTGTCTGTTGGAATCATAGCATTCAATCTAGGACTGCTGACACTTAAGTGCTGTAATGTGCTGTAATGTGCTGACCTCACCCACCTTTGTTTGGTGCAGAAAAAAAATCAAATAACATAAACTACCTATGGGTTATTTGAGTAATTTCAATCTTATAATTTATTATCTATAGTAACATTAAAAAAATGAAGGATGCAATTCTCTAACATGCGTGTTTATGTATTGTTATTTAACAGGGGCAAAGGGTATTTATGTGTTGGCCTCTGTGTGATGTTTCTCCACCATGTGATGGACAAAATTTATAGACACGAAAAGCTGGAGTAACTCAGGCAGACCCTAAACGTCACCCATTCCTTCTCTCCAGAGATGCTGCCTGTCTTTTTGTGCCTCTTTGGTTTACACCAGCATCTGCAGTTCCTTCTTACAAAGACTAAATTAATAGATCTATTGAGTCTCTAATTTGACTACAACAGCTGGCATCTTTGAATCTAGCCTTTGTTTTTCTTTACATAATCCCTTGGGGCACACATTCCTAAACACCAGCCACCTATTCACATGCTTCTCATATGATGGCATTCCTTGTTGATCTGCCTGAGACCGTTTGAGTTTATTTTGCTTTCCACACTGCTGTGGACTGGTGTTAGATCTTTTTTGTAGCTTTATGTAGTACATAAAAGTTCAAGTACAAATCTTTGACGCTTATTTACTTCAATTTCACCATCTTTTATGTACCTATTATTGTCAAAAACATTTAAAAACTAAAAATCCGTGACTGCTTTGACAGAAGAAAAACCTGTTGTCAATTTGTGTTCTGTCAAAAGCACTCAAGTACTCAGTGAAATCAGTCCTGCACATTCATCCCAGGTGAGTGTGTGGAATGTTCCAGGCACAGCCAAAATGTGTAGGAAGGAACTGCAGATATGCACAAGCCTGGCCATAGAAAAATCAGGGCTCATCTTCTGGAGCTAGCACATTTACTAACTAACAAAAGTGATCACTGCCAATCAATTATTCAATCGCTGTTTCCTGCTTCATTTAAAAAAAATAAGAACATTTGAAATCAGTGGAAAGTCAGATCTCTCCAACAGTGTAGAATGCAAGATTAGCAATTTCTAGAGGTTCAGTGGATTCCCAATCAGTATTATTTGGAAGGAAGATAAAATGGTTCCAGAAAAAATAATTTTACCATGCTGAAGATACAAATGTAAACCTTTGGGCAGTAGCAATAAACTGCAGACGTGTAAAGCTGGTAAGGTCTCAGATTATGTTATTTCTTGTGCCTGTTCTGCACTGCCAGTATACTTGATACATGGTGCTAAAATACCAGAAAACAAGGTATGTAAATAACACATACTAAAATCTATGTAAGATCAGAGTTTACCTTGCCATTAAAAGGTTTAAAAGAAGATTGAATAATTAAGCCAAATCTCTGCCTGACTAAAATGTTTGCCATTTTGAAATTCCAAGTCCAAATTTCTGGACTGTCCAATTGAACAATCAGTGAACAAGTATTAAAAAAAACCATTTAGTTATTTATTAAATAGATCTTAGTGTTGAGAATGAACAAAATAATTCATCCAACAAAATTTTTGATTATCTGTATGAAATGCTGCATTTAGATGGAAATTAAGATCTCCAAGACAACTGATTTCACCCACAGCTAATTTCTCATTTGAAAATGGGGATCATTGCTCCAAGTTTTGTGATGGTTTCCCTAACATAAACCTTTATCATAATACTTGTTACAAATGAAGAAACTAGATATCCCACAGAATACAAATGACCAAACAGCGTAATTAATCCTTGATTTTGATCTTTTATCCAGCCCCTGTTTGCAAACTAGAGTATTGGCTGCAAAGTTTTTTATTGCAATTTTTCCAGATTTTTCTTCTAGAAAATACACTTTACCCAAAGATTTTCATATCTTGGGTGCTCTAAATGGCAGACTCATCAGACTGTATGATTACTTGGTGAATTCTTGACATTCAGGAAATCAGCTGCCTGGTCTGTTTGTTTTGATTCATTTTATAAGCTCAAATGTTTGGCATGGGGCAATTCTTTTTGCTGTTTCATCTCCAGATGATGATGAACTAAATCAGAGTATTCACGTTTGTTATTTGTTAAACATTGTAAAACTAAACCCGGCATAATCTAAACTTCGTATTGACTTGTGAAACTCCGTGGTATTTGAGTCCATAAAGACAAAAGATCTGTTTTGGATTATGTGGCTGTTAAACTATTTACCTGGAATATATTCCTTTTTATTGCATGTTGAACAGTCCAATTTGTTACATAATTAAACTGACCGAATTGAAATTTAAGTTAAAATTAATAAATGTGAATTGTTTGCATTTATTTCACACTGTTTCACATCCTTACTATTGCTGAATGTTTACATTAATTTCTTTTGAATAATTATTGTAGAAATGGTTCGGGCTGAGGAAGTGGTGATATTGTTCATTGTGCCCATAATGTCTGAGAAAACTCTCAAATGTTATCACCGTTCATGACTTTCAGACTACCACCATTTCAGAGAATAATAAGTAACCACTATTGGTAATGTAGCAAATTTTTGCTGCATTTATAATATTGATTAAAGATTGTTGGTTCAAAGAAATTCATCCTCTGAATTATGCCAAATAATCTTTTACATCCACGCAAATAGATATATCATACTTTTATGTTAATGTCTCATTTGGAAGACAGTACAGTACATTCCCAGCCAAGAATATACATTCAATATGCTGCATTGAGAGTTGAATCCACAAGGATTTCTCTTATTCACTGGTTTCATTTTGTTTTCAATCTGACATAATAGTTTCCTCTGACTAAGGTGATGTAGAATAAATATTCTGATCATCATTGTTGGAATGACTGCCGTCCTTCTCTTCTAACAACTCAAATGGAATTTGAGGCAATTAGTGTGTCAAATCTTTTACCAATATTGGTACATCCAGTTTGTCTTTTTCCACATGTAGGCCAAAGAGCTTGAAGAGAGCATTGAAGAAATGTTAATCCGATTGGATGAATTTTGTGGAATGCTTGACATGGTAAGTTTTACTTTATAAATCAAAGTAAGAATTGCATAACATAGCTAATCTATTCATCACAATTTTAAAAGGGTAAAAATTAGTTATATTATTCACAGCAGAGGACATTGCCAGGACATCGAAAGTGCAGAATAAACAATGTATTGAGATTTTATTGTATTAAGATATTTACGTCGATCTGGGCAAACAGCTGAAATTTCCGCAGACCATCACAGCAACATCATTCCGGCCAGACATGATTATCACCTCTGAAGTGACAAAACAGCTGATCATTCTGGAGCTGACAGTGCCCTGGGAAGAGCGTATGCAAGAAGCAAATGAGAGGAAACGCGCAAAGTACCAGGAGCTGGTGGAGATGTGCCGGCACAGAGGCTGGAAGACTTGCTATGAACCCATAGAGGTGGGCTGTAGAGGCTTTGCAGGACGCTCACTCTGCAAAGTCCTCAACCAATTGGGCATTACGGGGCTGGCAAAAAGAAGAGGGCCATTCAATCCGCAAGCGAAGCCGCAGAGAAAGCCACTAGATGGCTTTGGATTAAGAGGGCTGATCCGTGGGCAGTTGCTGCTGGGACGCAAGTCGGGGCCTGATCAACCCCGGCTGGGTCGCCTGGGCGAGGGTGTCTGATGTTGTGAGACCCGAAACACCCGATGACCCCAGGTCACATCACTGAGGATGCGTCCCAGTGCATCCAGAAGATGTATCTTGCATATTGCTGGTAGAAAAATGGACAGCATGAGGATATTACATATTTATAATATAAATTACATTTATAAGGGATCCTGATTTATTGTATATTCCAATCCTCATAGAAATTTAGAGTATAAACCAGACAGTTGACAAGAAGGAATACGAGACTACAGATGCTGAAAGGTGGCGCCAAAAAAAATCTGCAGAAAGTAGATGGCTAGTCAAGCTGCATCTGTGTTGCCTGATGCGCTGAGCTATAACAGCAGTTCATTTTTTGCTTTACTTTTTGGCGGCTTGCATGTGGCAAATTACAATATCTTCCAGTTTAGTTTTGCATCATCGAAATGTAATTACTTAATCTGAATTTTTTTTAGTATTGTTCTCGAGAAATTACCCAAAGTATACACATGCCTCGGTAGCTCCCCTATTAAAACATCTTGGTATAAAACAAATGACCTAATTGCATAGCCTTAGCCTTGATTTTGCATTTGCTGCAGTGAGTGATATTGATCAGTCAAACCAATGCAGAACCATTCACTGAGGATTTGGGTTATCTGTGATCAGAAAAAGCAGCTGTACTGCATTTTAACTCTTCAGATTGAAGACTCCTTAGTGCGACACATACGAGTTTAAATCAGGAAGTAAAACTCGGCATATGTAAAAGCAGGTTCCAAAAATATAACAATAGGGAAATATAATGAGGTTCAAGGAAAGCAATAGAGAAAAATATAAAAGCTTTATATTAAGTCACCGATATCAGTGCCAGCACATTTCTTTTGCCCTAAATCTAAAACATTAACATTTGACATATACTTACAGCACATCCCTCAACCTTCTCTGGAATACCTAGTAGGTAAGTACCCAACCCCACAGTTTTTAGATATGTGAATATTGCAACATTTGAGATACTGGAGAACAAAATCTTGTGGAAGGGCAGAACAAGTGGATGAGGCTTATGAAAGAAAAAGGCTTAGATACGTCGAGTTGGCAGCAGAGGTTGAGCAGCGAGGATGGAGAGCAAGTGTACGTCCAGTAAAGGTGGGTTGTAGAGGTTTCATAGCGAGATCGACCACATCGCTATTTGGAGAGCGAAGAATTTGTGGACAGTTAGCATCAGGCAGCAAAGCAAGGCAGTAGGTGGATTTGGTGGAGAAGAACTAGTGTCAGTTGGAGGCAGAAAGGAAATGTATGACATGCAGTATGTGTATTTCTTTGTAATTGTAGTCTGTGCAAGTGTATCCCGTTATGCAAGGGTGATATTTGTGATGTTACAAGCTTATTGATGGGCTAGGATTAGTGGAAGACAGGATGCAGGTGTTTAGCATTTGTTAGAGTGAGTTAATTTGCTGCAGCTTCCTTTGATGGATACTGGTAGCAAAGCTGGTGAGAGCAGGCATTGAGGATGGTTGTTCTGGGACTCCAGAGCCAACTGTTGAACTTTCCCGAGATGTCGTGGGCTTAACTCAATGAAACACCAATGAAGGGAGGTGCCCACTTGATAATCCCAATGATATACTTGCATCGACAGGATTAGTTTTTTTTTTAAAGAGCTAATTAATATGTAGTGTTTTTTTTTGCATATGTCAATTTACACTTATTGTAAATTGGTGTATTTAGTTAGATAATATTTTGGGCTTGGTTTTCTTAGTTGAGCGCTTATCCTGCAGTTAACACTAGACCAAGTGGACCCGTTGGGCCCAAACCACTCCTGCATTAGTCCAGCACCCTCTCCTCCCCCTCAATCCCCACTGAACCCCTATTACCCCCCTCACCCACTCCATCCCCCCGAAACCTCTCCTGCATTGGTCTAGCACCCTCCCCTCCCCCCCACTCCACCCCCCCTGAACCCCCCCAAACCTTTGACAAGGTTCCACATAGGAGATTAGTGGGCAAAATTAGAGCACATGGTATTGGAGGTAGGGTACTGACATGGATAGAAAATTGGTTGACAGACAGAAAGCAAAGAGTGGGGATAAATGGGTCCCTTTCAGAATGGCAGGCAGTAACTAGTGGGGTACCGCAAGGCTCGGTGATGGGACCGCAGCTATTTACAATATACATTAATGACTTGGATGAAGGGATTCAAAGTACCATTACCTATTCAAAGTACCAGCTGGGTGGTAGTGTGAACTGCGAGGAAGATGCTATGAGGTTGCAGGGTGACTTGGACAGGTTGTGTGAGTGGGCGGATGCATAGCAGATGCAGTTTAATGTGGATAAGTGTGAGGTTATCCACTTTGGTGGTAAGAATAGGAAGGCAGAGTATTATCTGAATGGTGTCAAGTTAGGAACAGGGGACGTAAAACGAGATCTGGGTGTCCTAGTGCATCAGTCACTGAAAGGAAGCATGCAGGTACAGCAGGCAGTGAAGAAAGCCAATGGAATGTTGGCCTTCATAACAAGAGGAGTTGAGTATAGGAGCAAAGAGGTCCTTCTGCAGTTGTACAGGGCCCTAGTGAGACCGCACCTGGAGTACTGTGTGCAGTTTTGGTCTCCAAATTTGAGGAAGGATATTCTTGCTATTGAGGGAGTGCAGCGTAGGTTCACTAGGTTAATTCCCGGTATGGCGGGACTGTCGTCTGTTGCAAGACTGGAGCGACTAGGCTTGTATACACTGGAATTTAGAAGGAGAGGAGATCTTATCGAAACGTATAAAATTATTAAGGGGTTGGACACGTTAGAGGCAGGAAACATGTTCCCAATGTTGGGGGAGTCCAGAACAAGGGGCCACAGTTTAAGAATAAGGGGTAGGCCATTTAGAACTGAGATGAGGAAAAACTTTTTCAGTCGGAGTTGTGAATCTGTGGAATTCTCTGCCTCAGAAGGCAGTGGAGGCCAATTCTCTGAATGAATTCAAGAGAGAGCTAGATAGAGCTCTTAAGGATAGCGGAGTCAGGGGGTATGGGGAGAAGGCAGGAACGGGGTGCTGATTGAGAATGATCAGCAATGATCACATTGAATGGTGGTGCTGGCTCGAATGGTCTCCTCCTGCACCTATTGTCTATACCCTTTCCTGCATTGGTCTAGCATCCTCCCCTCCCCCCACTCATCCACTAAGTCTGGGAGGATCTGTAATTGGATGGATGGGCCCCAACTGCACACGCTCGGACTGACGTCGAAAACGCAGCTCGTCCTCCCGGTGGGGGGAGTGCATTTATTAAAGTTAGCCCCCCCCCCCCATTGGCTGAGACTTGCCACTCAGGCAGATTCCATTGTGACGTCATTCGTTGAACATGGAATCCGTTTAATGAGGTAATTTTTAAACTTTAAAATCTCTCTAACTTAAAAAATAACCAATTTGAATTGAAACTTTGATGAAGGTGTCCCCAGGACAAAGGTGAGTAAGGTGGTCCTAAAATTGTGGCGCTATAGTGTACCATTTTTTGTGTGGATAAAAACCACACAGAAATAACTTTGGCACAAACAAGATGAGTTTTAGTAATAAACCTTGCTTTGCAGTCAGTTATCTTATTCAGACCTTGCCACATTCTCCATGTGTCCCAAGTGATTATACTGGGACTCGTATTGTCTCTTGGCATCCTAGATGGCTTTGTGTAGAGGGCCTTCTTTTACCTCAGGAACATTTCCACTTGTATGCAGCGGATCTGGCCTTAACCTGTGAATGTACCTCGCAGTTCATCCATGGTTTACAGTTGGGGACCACTTGGAAGTAACTTCTTGATTACCACATTTGGATTGTCTAGGCACTAGTTTGCTACTTGATCTATAGTTTTCCTCATTTTTAATCCAAATCCAGGTAATTTTATTTTTTAGGCAATTAAAGGTAAGCATTTTCTTAGCAGAGTAACATATCACTGTCTTTATTTTTGTTACTAACATCAGTAATCCTTATGTACTTTGCACAGAATAAAATGAGAAACCTTTCTAGTTATCATTTTAATCTGATGAACAGTAAAAAGATGGGCTACTTTGATATTTAAAATTGGTGACCAATGTGCAGGCTTGACTTAAATTAGAAAGGTGGCGTATCATTTTATTCTCTGCAAAACTCAAATTTTTGAAACTGAAGCAAACTACATAAGTCAATTAGAAACATCTGTTCTGATTGAATATGTTCAATTGTAAATCAAGTCAAGTCAAGTCAAGTCAAATTTATTTGTCACATACACATACTCGATGTGCAGTGAAATGAAAGTGGCAATGCCTGCGGGTTGTGCACAAAAATAATTACAGTTACAGCATATAAATAAAGTTAATAAGTTACTAAACATAGCACAAAAAGTGTCGACAAAAATTTAGTCTCTGGGGTTATAAAAGTTGACAGTCCTGATGGCCTGTGGGAAGAAGCTCCGTCTCATCCTCTCCGTTTTCACAGCGTGACAGCGGAGGCGTTTGCCTGACCGTAGCATCTGGAACAGTCCGTTACTGGGGTGGCAGGGGTCCCTCATGATCTTGCTTGCTCTGGATCTGCACCTCCTGATGTATAGGTCCTGCAGGGGGACGAGTGTAGTTCCCATGGTGCGTTCTGCCGAACGCACTACTCTCTGCAGGGCCATCCTGTCCTGGGCAGAGCTGTTCCCAAACCAGACTGTAATGTTGCCGGACAGGATGCTCTCTACAGCCCCAGAGTAGAAGCAATGAAGGATCCTCAGCGACACTCTGAATTTCCTCAGTTGTCTAAGGTGGTAAAGGCGCTGCTTAGCCTTACCCACCAGTGCGGCAATGTGCGTTGCCCACGTCAGATCCTCTGCGATGCGGACTCCCAAGTATTTGAAACTGCTCACCCTATCCACAATAGACCCATTTATCTCCAGTGGCGTGTACGTCCTTGGATGTTTAGCCCTTCTGAAGTCCACAATCAGCTCCTTTGTTTTAGTGACATTCAAGAGGAGGCTATTGTCCTGACACCAGAGTGCCAGATCAGCCACCTCCTCCCGGTAGGCCTTCTCATCGTTGTTGGAGATCCGGCCCACCACCACAGTGTCATCAGCAAACTTGATGATGGAGTTTGAGCTGAACCTGGCCCTACAGTCATGTGTGTACAGGGAGTACAGTAGGGGGCTAAGGACGCAGCCCTGGGGGGATCCTATGTTCAGGGTGAGGGAGCTAGATGTGTGTTCCCCCATCCTGACCACTTGGGGCCTGGCAGTGAGAAAGTCCAGGACCCAGGCACACAGAGGGGTGCTAAGCCCCAGTTCCAGCAGCTTCTCAACCAGTCTGCTGGGGACTATTGTGTTGAATGCTGAACTAAAGTCAATGAACAGCATCCTCACATAGCCCCCCTGGCTGTCCAGATGAGAGAGAGCGGTGTGTAGAACCTGGGAGACCGCATCATCCGTGGACCTGTTCGGACGGTATGCGAACTGTAGTGGGTCCATGTTGCGAGGAAGGAGGGCGCAGATGTGCTTCTTGACTAGCCTCTCCAAGCATTTCATGACAACCGAGGTGAGGGCCACCGGTCGGTAGTCATTTAAACACGCTGGAGAGGAATTCTTTGGCACCGGTACAATGATGGATCTTTTGAAGCATGCAGGGACCACGGACTTTGCCAAGGAGAGGTTGAATATTGTGGTGAGCACTGGAGCAAGCTGAGTAGCACAAGACTTTAGTACTCGCCCAGATATACCATCTGGGCCTCCAGCTTTCCTCGTGTTCACATGCGTCAGAGCCCACCTCACCTCATGCTCGGACACCGAGAATGTGTGCACATCCCCGGCGGTGGATCCCCCTCCAGCCTCGCTAGCCAGCGCCCCTTCGGTGCTGTTTTTAGACGGCGAGCTGGTGGTGTTACCCGTCTCAAACCAAGCTTAAAAAGAGTTCAGGTCATCAGCTAAGGAGTGCTCACTAGCAGGTCTTGGGGTAATTTTAATGAAGAAATAAATTTAAAGCAAAGACTAAAAAAGAGTATTTATATTGAGCAATTCTATTGAAATGTTCTGAAGCTAAATTGATTGTATACAATAACGTAACATTTCTATTTCTCAGATTCGAAATGATTCCTCGCAAATTTTGGATGAAAATATACCAAAAATAAAAGTCAAGGCACTAGAAATGAAGGAGGTGTATGCAAAGATTGATAAAATGGAGGTTTGTAATGATTAAATACTTTTCTAACACCATGTGAAATTACAAATGCATAGAAACTTCAGATGAAGGTGCTATGGCATGGATGTAGTGTGAATCATGCATGAGGATGTTAGAAGTAGGTTTTTCAAAATTTTTAATACCAATTTTAAATGATTATTACCCTTTGAGGTTCTCCCATGTATTCTGTGCTGTTGATTAGTGTTTGGATAGGAAACACAGCAACTCAATTAGAAAATAGTATTGTGGATAATTCTTCAGTCTACATGGCCCATGTTAGTTGATTCAATAAACAAGAATATAACCGTGAAAGATGGGTTGGAAAATAAATCAAATGGAACACTTCAGGATTTTGACAATCGTTTGCAGTTTAAAAAAAATGTTTTTCTTTTAATTCCCTTTAAAGAGCAATAGGCATTGAGCTTGCTCATTCACTCCACTTCATTGCTCAACTTTCTACCTTCCTCGATTCCTTAAGTATCCACAAATCTCAGTCTCAACCTTGAATGTACTGAACTAATCATCTTCTGGTCTTTTGGAGATAGTTGCGCAAAACAAAAAACATAAGACTATTTGAGTGAAGAACTTGTTTATTTGGTCCTAAAGCGCTGACCACTTTATTCTTGGACTGTGCCTGCTGGGTCTAGATACACCAGCTGGAGGAAATGGCTTCTCAGCTTCTGCCCAGTTAGTTCCGGTTTTAAATTTCAACAGATTAACTTGGTTTAGAAACCAGGAATGCAATTCCATCCTTTTCTTTTAATACCCTACCAATCAAAGGCATCCATTTATTCCTCCTTTCGCTAATCCTCTATCCATATTTTACCTGAAACCCCGTTGGTCTATATTGTGCAGCTGTTTGTGTATTGCCATGTCCAATGTCATTTACAAATCCAGATACTTCACCTCCATTGATTTGACTATGAATCGTAATTATACATAAAACTGCCACAAAAATTGTCAATACTATTTCCCTTTCATGAGACCTGTCGCCTGATTATGATTTTACAAAGTCCTGCAATAACATCCCTACATGTGGATTCCCAACAACTGTCAGTTTTATAGCAGTTTCCTAATTTCACTTTCCATTTTTAAGAATAACATTACATATGCTGTGTTGAAATGTTTCTTCTCCCCAATCCAAATTACATGCATATTGTTATATGCTAACATTCCAGTTTGAATTTTAAATTATTGCAATGTACTATTCACCCAGTTGCTATCTTCAAATTTTCCCTGCAACCATTTAAAAAAGTATTTTGCTGCATAATATGGTTTGCAGGATTTCTCCAGATTAAATTTTGTCGTCAACCTCTAGCGTTGTACATTTTTCTGCATTTCAATGCTCTCCTCCCCCCCCCCCCCTTCAGTTCACAATGTTGCATAAAATAAAATTGTTGACAAAGATGATTGATTCTTACCTGCTTTTCCAATTCAATAGTTGGCAGTGGACAATAAATGTCCAACAATGTCAGCCTCCCAAGAATGACATTTTAAAATTGGTTTATCTCTTTGATGCCATTAATCAATTCATGTTTTTTCTAGGACTATTAGCTTGGCTTTTATAAACAAATTGTAGCTTAAAAAGTGATCGTTTCGATTGAGTTTCATGCTTTAAATAAATTTGGATTTAATGTATATTTGCATGTGAATTGATAATATAATTGCACAAATTAACAAAGAATATTAGTATGGACCAAAGACAAGATTTATCAATCCTCATTGGAAAAAAATGATCATAATAGATTAATTAAATTTTGGATTAACATTTCACTCTGAACCAATTATCACTATTTTATGGAATGACATCTTGGAATTTGTGGATGCAATTTGGAAATGTTATCTAGTTGATTTTTCCTTAAGTTTTAGAACATGGGTGTCTTTTGTTGACTTGAAGCTAATACTTACAGCATGTGAATGTATGTATTGTTGATTGTGCTGCATATGGAGTTGATTTTGTTGAAATGAGTTATGAAAAGTCAAGTAATTAATTCTATTGAAATTATTTTTAAAATATTTGGAACTGACAGCATTAGCCATGAATGGAGGTAGGCATTGCCACGTTTTAATACAAAATGTCTTCCATCATCTCAAGATGAATACTAGGGCAATCCCGAGTTCGAGGATGACTTGCTTCTATTTGGATTTTGTTGGTTCTAAGGTGACTAAAGCAAGATAGCAGACCGTGCAAAAATTGGAGCAAAGGTGCCAACAGGGTGGGTAGGCAATCATAGCTGAACATTGTCAGTTACCATTTTACAAGAATTGCATCTCCCGCTTAAGCACAGCCACCGTTAAAACAACTTGAAAGTATTGGGAACTTATCCTGCAGTGTATGCCTTGCTTTACAATAGAATTGGCTAAAAGTTGAGTAGAGAACTGAAGTAACTCCCCTTAATTCATTTCATTTCCAAATACTTTTGTTAGCATTTCAAATTGCCATTTCAGTGCAATGTCTCTTTCATTCTAAGGTGTGTATATAATTTGTGTTCTTAGATCTTTCACCCTGCTCTTCATCTAATTTCAGTAGACCCAACATGCTGCTTTAAACAAATTCCTGCCCAGAAATTAACTCGGTAAAATGGATAGGAGAAACTGCAAATATAACCTATTTCCCCAGGAAAAGTAGTTTAAACTGAGAAATGACAGCTGTCAGATGAAAAATATTCTTTGCCATAAATGTATTACAGTACAAGTTTTTATCTTTTGCAGATTTTTGTGAAGATGGTTGAACAGAGTGCAGCTACGCTGGAGGAGCAAGTGGTTCAGGCAGAAAAAGATTGCAGCAACTTGTCCCGTGGTGTTTGCAAATTTCTGCATTCAATCAATGCACCTTTTGTGAATGTAAGTGAAAGCACAGAACCCATACATAAACCACAAAGTTTTATTTATAAATGTTAACAATTCAATTGCTTAATTATGTGTTCATTATTAACAGAGTAAGGGGAATTATCTTTTCAGGGGGTGGGGTAAATTGGTGTTGGGTGATAAATGCAATGGAAATTTGCACTATTTCTTTATTTAAAAACAGTAATAATCCAACCATTGCATTTCAATTACTTTCTCATTATTTTCCTCATGCAGAAGAAACAAAACTTTCTTAGCCAACAGAATTTAACATACGATCTACCCAACCTATATCGAACTGAAGCATATTTTCCTGCAAATCCCAATAGGACATTCTTCAAACCAAACAACTCATAACTATTGTTGCTTAAGAGGTCACTGTTCATGCTGACATTGACATTATTGCAAGTCATCTAGTTTCTCCACCTAGTTCTACTTGGACGAGACCTGGAAATTGCTTCATTGAAATTATGGAGATATGTGAAATAACTTTTGCAGTACAAAACGGACTTGCATGAAGACACTTGGATTAATGAGGTTGAATACTGTAAATTGGTAGTACAGCTCCACCACTGATTTTCCAGCAAATGTGGTCTAGCACCTCCTTTAACCCAGATAAAATTACGAGAGTGCATTTCAAGTCTCCCCGAAACTGTGGCACCTAAGCCATGTGAGGCGGCTAATCCCGACCTCGTATCATATCATATATAATACAGCCGGAAACAGGCCTTTTCGGCCCACCAAGTCCGTGCCGCCCAGCGATCCCCGCACATTAACACTATCCTACACCCACTAGGGACAATTTTTACATTTACCCAGCCAATTAACCTCATCGGGACTTCCATAATGATCGGCGGGTCAAATTTGCCCCCTGCGGCCAGGGCTGGAGGATCTGTTCCCATAGCCGATTCTGCAGGCCAGAATCTCAGCAGCCTAGGTAGATGGTTCCCGTACCGTTGGAATCCTCTCAAGAGGCCGTGACCTCTGTTGGTCTGGTGAAGCGGATTATCCAGAAAGGCTCTGGAAACAAGGTTGCCGGAAAATCGGTGATGGACTTGCAACATCAAAAATGTCTAAAGTTGGAGCTCCAACCCACCATGGCAGCATATTAAGTGTAACATAAAAAAGTTAAAAACTGTTGCATGGCCAAACTCAATATTGGGGTGTTTTTCTTTCAATGCAAGAAATACAAGTAACTATATTATGAACAAGTAAATTCAGTGTCGGATTGACAGCAGCCTGCTTCAAGGTAAAGGTGTCTTAAAAACAAAGTTTTCACATGCATGCTTAAAATACCAAGCATGAACATATAATCTAAATTCTAACTTAGTATTTACTGGAGTATTCCTGAATAATCTTAACATCCATCTTCATTGGTTCAAGCTTATGAATACAATACTTTTCCTGCTTTTGGAATTTAGACATTTTATTTTCTAGAAGAACAGAAGTCAACTACCACTTATCACACATGCATCCTGTTTATTGGATATATAGAGCTTAAAAAGCAGGGCTTTAAAATCAAAATAGGAATATAATGAAAGCAATAGAAAGTCTAAGAAAATATAGCTATTTTGTAAAACAAATAGGTTTATGGCAAAGTGATTTATTTTATGCAGATATTTATCCTAAAACAGCACAATTCTCCAATTTTAAAAAAATCTTTGTTATAAGGCTTTGTTATAAATTTAATAGGATCAGTTTTACACCACACCCTCCCTTCCTGTCAATTTAACATGTAATTTTTGCACAGCAGTAGATGTACAGAAAGCATCTCTTCCTGTTAAGTAATGCAGCCATAGCCAAATCTTTGGCAGCAGTTGAATTTCTATTGATAGATGATACAAACTAGCCAAGGAAAAGGAAATAGTTTGAAAGGATTGTTATGTATTTAATAAGGAAAAATTGGCATTGTGATAAATGCTTGCATAAAACCAGCCTTGAAATTAAACTCCAGTTGTTGATGGAATATGGATTGGACCACTGACTTGTCAAAATTTGATTGTGTTTTTCAAAGTGAAGTTATCACTAATGTGTGGAATTTATAACAGCAAATTGCTCAAACATTTACAAACGTCATCCTACCAATGGTGGTGAAAATGACCAACAGTAATTTGTCTTCTACATAATGTTTTGTAGAATAAACATTTTGTGCTGATATCTCTGCATTAAAATTGAGATTGTTGTTACTTTGGAAATTGACTCAAATTTGTTTGCAGACAGAATTATTGTGTATGCTGTATAGATGTAAAACTATTGAGCATCACTTGATCAATTCTGTAATTTGTTTTAAATTGTCTCTTAATTTATCCAATTAATCCAGCATAACTGTTGCCATTCACTAATTTATCAAAAGTGTACATTTTGATTTTCAATTAAACTAAATGATTAGTTATCGATTAGGTTAGTGAGAAAATTACTTTTAAAGATATACATTTATGGAATGACATCTTTCCATTTATTGAAATATGAAATTGGTACAATTTCAATATCCCTTTTGAAAGTGGCTCAGAACTGTCAATTTATGGGAAGGACATTTTATTTTGTGCAACTTTGCTAATGTTTTCTCGTATTTAATTTAATCTGAATTGAAGACATTTTTTGTAGAAAAGGTAAAATCATACTAATTGACCAGTGTACCTTACAGAGATGCCAGTTATTTAGTCAAATGTTTGAACTGTACCAGTGCATTTAAAATTTATTGTGCACGTGTGAGAGCTGATACATGGAATTCCAATTGTGATAAAAATGTGGTTGGCCTACGTTTTAGTAGCACCAATAAACTTCATCCTTTTCAGTTAATATGCTACAGCTAGTTTATAAATTGAGGTAGTCACCAATGAATTATCTATTTAAAACCATAGCTAACTTAATAAAAAAAAGCTTGACAGTGACTCTGATTTTATAATTTGACCAATGCAAGATTGTTTTGTTGAAAATGAGTGGCATTTTGTATTTACAAAATTGTACCGTTTTCTATTACAAAGTAGCTTTACCTTTTTAATTTCCAACAGAAAAGGATCCACACTAAATGAAGGACTCCTCATTCTTAATGCACTTAAGAATCCAGTCATACTAAAGGGAAGCCTTAAACTAGTCATAATCAGTGAGTGAACTTGAATTTCAGAAATTTGTAGCAACATAAGTGTAATTTGTATATAGCCTTTAGTATTTCCAATCAATGCAGCCACATGAACTTCCAAGTGCAATTTTGAATGGACCACTTAAAATATTTAAGAGGCGCAACATACCGTGTATTAAGAAAAACTACTACAAAATTAAATTTCTATCCCAAAAAGGATTTTCTTGGTGTACCAATTGAATAGGAATATTTTACAGTTATGGGTTAATAAGTTGATTCTTATTTTAATGCTGGCACAATACAAAGCTTAATGAATATGCAAATATGCAATATTTGGATCAGCACCATGTAGTCATCATTCAAATCATGAAATTTTCTTTAAAGTTTTTTGGCAAATTAATGGGTATTCATCTCTAAATGACAGTTTAAAGATCACCCACAAATCAATACTGTACAAGGAGATCTAAGCTGAAATTGGCTCCTGTTGTATCACTTCTGGTTAACTCAAAGAAAAATATGGCATGCCTTAGAAATGCTAATACATTAGTATATTAAATTAGGCAATGTTAATACCTTAGCTACTTCTCCGATTTCAGACCTTTCACATTACAACTCGACTGAAGAGACTACAATGAAATATTCATAGAATTAGCAAAATGAAACATTTTGTAGCATTTAGCCCTCCAACAGTGCATTTACCTTGTTTGCTCAGCACTCTTAAAATGTACTCAACAGCTCATTGTGATGTCCACAAATTACCCCTCATGACACATGTTTTAGGTCAACCTTTAAGTACCTTTCTAATCCCCAGATTGATTATTTCCACTGAAACAGGTTATCAGCCAAATTACAAAGCATGAGAGATTTTTACCTTGCTGCCCTGAGCAGAACTTTCAACTGAATTTATATTTGGAACTGTTGCTTTCACAGCATATTTAATGTGAGCTCAAGAAATGAATGAAATTCAATGTGAAAGGACTGAAGTTTCTTCTTTTTCCAAGACTTAAGGATAGATGCATGAAATTATTTCAAACTATTAAACAAGCATTAATTACCAAACAGCAGCATTTGCCAAGTTATAGTTTTCCTCTTCTAACCTTTAATAGGACAAATTGTTTGAGTGATTGGCACTGCTCCCCCCCCCGCCATTTTTAATAGGAGTAAGATGTTGCTAGCTTACAAGCTAATGGTATGAACATTGAATTCTCCAAGTTTAGGTGCATCCCCCCCCCCCCCCCCTATCCTTGGCCCCACCTGGATTTGCGCCCATTTACCCCCCTCCTGATTCCTTCCTCTGGCTTCACAATTCACACTTCCTCTTTGATTATTTTCTCACACCTTTTGTCTTTTCATCTCTAGCCTTTTGTCCAACTATCTGCCAATCCCCCCCAATCCACCTATTACTTGCAAGGTGTCCTGCCCCCACTTCTCTTCCAGCTTTATCCCTCCTTCACCACAATCAGCCCGAAGGAGGATCCTGATCCGAACCATCACCCATTCATGTTCTTCAAAAATGAGTCACTCCAGTACTTTGTTTTTTTAAAGCGGTAAATATTTGAGGGGAAGCAAAATATTTGAAATAAAACCTCAGATCTGCAGCAAAAGTGTTTGGAACATGTTGCTTCTCAGGCAAGTGATGTTTTCAGATTTAAGAATGTTACACTAATATATCAAGTTTTTTTATTTGAGGTGAGAGCTAATCATCAAGAATGCAAGTATCTAGATATACTTTGAAATATGAAATTAATAGGTGGGAGAGGCCTGACAATATAGCATTAATGAGATAAAACATAAACATCATTAAGTTACAATGAGAGGTTAAACAGCAGATTGACTGAAAGGAATGGCTAAAGGTCATTTTAAAGAAATTTTGTTTCAGATAAGCTAGTAACTTGCTTCAAATGGCAAACAATCTGGTTGGACTAAGTGCTGAAAATTGATACCATAGAAAATGAGTTTTTGTTGGGGATGATTACTGCAATGTGTCTGCCAAATAGTTAACTAAAATATTGCATGTCAATTAACATTGATATTAGAGAATTATTAGAGGGGGAAAGAGGTAGATCTGCACTTTAAAGTGTGCGAAACAATTACACTGAGAAATGAATCGAGGATGTATTTAAGTATTCTAAATAGTCTGGGGTTTGAAAAGGCATCCGTTGCCAGATTTATACAGGTACAATTGGATATCCAACAGTGAACACAGGTCAGAAGCGGAAATATGTGTTTAATGCAAATAGATTTCAGAGTAATGACATGTTCATGAATTAGAGAAAAGGGAGTGTGGAACCAGGTCGTTTGAAGGTACATTCTTGAAAGGTGATTGGTTTATAATAGAGAGAAACAATACTAAAGGGCAGCAAGTAAGTAATTGTGATTTTGCAAAATGAATCAGGTACACGTCAAGCATAAGACATAAAAATAGGGATTATAGGCAACTGGCTTGAAGTATGAATCTACCAATCTACTAAAGCGATTATGCACTTTTCTTCTACGCTACTTCACATTGGGGCTATGATCCGGAGTGTTGATTTCTCATAACAGGAAAAAATGTTGTGGCATCCACTTAACAGACCCCTTGGGAGCTTGGGGTCAGGACCACTCATAACCAGCATACAAGACATTAGGAGTTAAAATGTTAGCAGTTACTCAGTAGACAAGATGATAATAGAAAAGGGAACCAATACATTTAAACATCTGTCTCATTAATTACTTGCCTTGTTGAAGGCAAATGGCACTTAGGGACCTAACTCATATTTTTCCCCGACTCACATTTTATCTCTGCTTTCATAACAAGCTGGGATGGGATCAGGCCTGGTGGCTAACACAGTCCAGTCACATCCAACTATCTAGCTAAAATGTGTACTGAATTGGCCCATTTTTGCATTCAAAGAATTAGGGAAAGGAAACCACTGGGATGAAAGAGGACATCAAGAATATCCAAAACTTGGCCATTCTCACTATTGTCCTTATTCCAATCACATGACCCCAAAAGCATTGACATTTCTTCTTGCACCGCAGTTGTTGGAATCAAGTGCCAGAGAATCTTAAATGATAACAGCTCGTGTGCATCTACCCGATAGATAGATAATTAGAGTCAAACAATTCCATACAATAATTGGTGTTCTTCAGAGAATTCAATGGATTTATTATCAGCACTCAGAGGCCATCTCTGCCTCACCCACAATAGCTTTGACCTTTGAGCTGGCTGCTGATATTGCCTCCAAGGAATTGGTGTTTTGAAATTACTACCTCTGCTCATCCTACATTACAGTCAACCCATAACACTCATGCTATGTACTTCTATTTAACCTTCTCAGGAGCATGTATCTGCACAAGTAAACAAAATGTGACGCAAGAACAAACAGCTGGATCAGATGCAGAAAGTACTTTGGAACCACTGGTATTTAGAACTAGTATTTAAGGATGGAAAGGCCTACAAACTGACATGCACTGAGAGATGCCACTGTTTATTTTAAAATCTGGAACATTTTCAATTCTCGCAAAAATAGATAATTCTTCAACTCTGATGAGTTGACATTTTGACTGAACAGATGTAATGATGAAACTGGCATCTATCTGTGGAAATATTAAGTAGACCAGGCCTATGTTCTAGAATTAACAGCATGAGTGATGATCTTCTGATATACAAGCTCCTGAGGGGTCTGACAAGTAGACACCACAGGACTCTTTTCTGTTATGAGAAATCAGCACTCATGATCATAGCTCCAGCATGAGATAGAATGGAAGAGGAATACATTCTCTAAAAGCAGAGAATCTTTGAAATTCATAATTTCTTCAGAGGCGTAGATTTTCAAACTTTGAGAAGAGGCTGTGGAGCACCAGGCAGGAAAGTAGAATTGAAGCTGGGATCAGATCACCTGCGCGCCTCTAATTATTATGCACAGCAGGAGAATGACTAGTTTGTGAATCAGTTTTTGGCTGTTGGAGGCAAGTTTTGATTAAAGAATATTGAAGATGCCTTGATAGGATCAAGTTTGTCTCTTCCACTGCAACACACGCAGTTTCAGTTTAGTGCTTCGCTAAAGAACAGGATTTTTACAAATGTACAGGATTTGAACTATTTAAATCAGTTCAGCAAGTTCAAATACATTAAGTCACATATTTCCCTCCAAATATTTGAGAAATTGCAATCAATCCCCTTGGAAGATTATTCAATATGTTTATTCATAGCCATTTACGTAATTAAAGTTAGGTATTTTCACCTTAATTTCTCAGTGCTCTTGTATATTTGGTGACAGTATCTCAAATAAGCAGAAGTTTTTGCCTAGTGTACTTTAATTTATTCAGTACAATCTGTCTAAAATTGATTAAGCTCACACAAAAGACCCAAGGAGCTTCAAGCTTTCAAGGCAACTCTTAAACTTATTTTTAATTGATCCTGGTAGATAAATTGTAGTTTCCCCTGTTTGCAGCTAACAAACCCATTTCAGAATGATTCTATACAGACCAATAGATGTAACCTTGTTACCTTATGTAACTTTATATTCAAATTTTTATTTCAATTCTTTGTGACTCTTCGAGCAAAAGGATTTGGGATATGTCACCAAACCACAATGTAGTTATTTTCTTAGACTCGCTGCAACTCCAGCCAGTTCTATGACTTCTGGAATAATTTCAAAATTATCCATTAAGTTATGTTGGCATGCTGCATACCACTTAGCATACTAACTTATTTCAGATGCATTGGTTCCTCAAATACATATTGTGTGCAATCCCTTATGACTGCACTGGCTTTTTACAACTGAACCAATTCCTTGATGCTGTAAATTAAATGTGGATCTAGAACTTTGAATCAGAGGGCAAAGTGTTAGCAATGGAACTTGAGCTTGACACTATTTAAGAATCATACAAATTCTATCCCGAAAAGCAGTCAACATTAAAGATGGAACATTCCAAGTAGCATTGCTCACAATTAGAAAGTAAAATTTACAGATGTATTCAGCAAAATGTACAAGAGGAACACAAAATACACCATTAAGTCTTATACAACCATGACACGATATTATATAACAATATATACCTTAATGAATAAAGCACTTAAAATAAATGACACCATGTGTGAAAGAATCAGGACAATTTACAAGTGTAATCTTAAACCATATAAACTGTAAGCAGATTTAGAATTTAAAATGTACACCAATAGAGTAAATTATACTCCATTATTAAAAACACAAGATATTAAGAGTTCTTTATTAAAATTCCTTATTAAAAATGTTCAGATAGAGATAAACCCCTGTACTAGCAGTTACTACTATAATGAACTTTGAAAAGTAGGCCCCAACAGCCTATCCACACGATGCAAACTACACTTCCACCCACACCCGAATGTATTTCTCAAACTTTGACTAATGATCTGGTAACTGTAGCTTCTAATGTAGCAATTGGGGAATTCAAATTTGCTGCCTAAATATTTATTTGTATATTACATTCTGAATTTTGTCAGGATTCTTAAATGTTTCCCTTGCAAAAACTTGCAGATCATAAACAAGCATGTTTTATACAGAAGTAAGCATCTGTTAAATTGAATGGATTATCTGAAATTGAATTGCTTTTACAATTTCAATAACATGAAATAAAATGCTGATCAACATCTTATTAGATCATGAAAAAAGTGGAAGACTTCCACTCAGACTTGAATTAAAGTCTATCTTCAAAATTGAAGTACAAATTAATGTATTAACATTTATCCATGCTAGACTGCATGGTATCCAACTTTACACAAAGTTACACAGCCACTGGATTACTGAATCATTACAACTAGTTATGAAGAAACAACATAAGCAATTACAGCTCACAGCATGTGCACTGAATGTATACACATTAAATTAATAAAACTAGGAATGCAGTAATTCAAGATACATCCCGCACCAAAATCAAAAGTAAGCAGTCATTTATGCTGAATATTTGTTGCTTCAAAATGATTTATGAACTGTAACATATCCAATATATTATCAAGAGAACTTACATAACAGCCTGTATTTGAGGTTTACCAAGTTAAGAAATACTGCTAAACTTAATTAATGGGTCTTTATGAAACTGATATAGGGGACTGCATTTTATTAAAACTGTCCACTATTTCAAGTACATAATGTAAAATGCATGTAAATATCATACACAATAAAGTACGATAAAGCATTTTATTTTCCAGAAGTGTAAATGAAAAGTACAAAGGAAAATAAAGATCACAAAAATGAAATTTACTACACAGACACTATTACATAGATGATACAATGTATACAAACACCATAAAGGTGTTCATCCCTAACATATAACCTTGAAATAGGCAAAACCAGGCATTTCTAAATATTTGCCATGTTTTACCCAATTCACCATGTGCGCTGATCCAAAACACAAATTAGTGAAATCAGCATATTATGAATTTCATTCCTAGTTCTGTAAGTAATTTAGATTGAAGGGAGACTTTAAAAATGCATTAACATTTGAAATGCCAGTAACCATCAATATTGGAGCAAAGGATACATTAAACAGCAATTTGCCATATTACAGCAAGGCCAGTTATTATGTTCAGTAAGCTACTGGCCAAATGCCACCAAAGTTGTATAAGGATATGTGCAATAAAAACTAGTTTTATAATAATGTTGACAGACACTACAGCACAACCTCCTTCAAGCAGTTATCAAGTGAACTAAATGCTGCATTTATTTAACAGCAGGGGCATCACTAAAAAAAGGTGAATCATACAGTAAATCTAGAACAAGTACACAAGACCTATACGATAAGCTTCACTTAGAATGGGTCTAAAACTGTAGAAATATACATTCCAGCTACGCAGACTGAGTAAATTAAAATAACAAACTTAAAGGTCTTATTGAAATCTATAGTACAGTACACTGTTAACCAGTAAGTACATGTTGGCCTTTCACTACCATAGGTAAATGAGAAAACATTTAGAAAGTAAATTACAATGCCACTTTTGTACAACTGTAAAGCATCCCGAGGGCGAATTGCAACAAAGCTAGTTGCATTTTACTGCCCCCCCAACCCCATCTGTTATTCTGTACCTTTGAATTGTCCTTCAAATTTTATACACAGGCTTCTTTCATTTTAAGATACTGCACACATTTCACAGCAAGAGACTCCAAAACAAGTCAAACTTTATGCAGGTTGACTACTTAGCCCAACACCTGATGAAGAGCTGCAAACAGGTTCTGCCACATTATCAGAGAGGCCATCGTTTGACTGATCAAGGAGTTGATCCAGCTCCTCACCTTCACTATCTGCCGTGTTACCTTGCCAATCCAACAATGGATTGGACAAACTCTGCTCATTTTCTGGTGAAACATTCTTCCATTCAGGCTGTTCTTTGGACCACTTTTCTCCTTCATTTTGGAATGGTGCTCCACTCCACTCACCTGGCCCCGCTCCCCAATTTTGCTCATCGTTTTCCAATGCAGCTTTTGTTTTCGAGGTCCGAATGGGCTCCTCCTCCTCTTCACTTTGGGATACATCATCTGTCCAAGGTCGTTTGATCCAAAATTCTTGCTTCAGTTCAGATGAAACATCTTCCTGATCAGAAGCATGCGGCGATGCTAGTCCATCCTCAGTTGGTGAAGCAACATCTTTGCATTCAGAAAGTTGTTCTGAATCTTCACTTTCTGAGTCTTTATCTTTTGATTCTAAAGATGGCGCAGGATACTGCTCCTCGTCCATATTTGATACATCATCCTTCAACTCTAATGATGCAGTTGCTGTAAATGCAGATTTTTGCAATTCATTGTTTAATTCTTCAGGAACCATTTCAGGAGTTTCTTCCCTGCTCTGCAAACCACTCATTTCACTTGATGACAAATCTTCACCAACACAAGCATTTGATGCATTTTCCTCCATATTATCAGGACTTGTGTTTATAGGACTTGCTTCCACCATCTCAGCGCTCATGTTAGATGGGCTTTCCTCCACCATCTCAGCACTCATGCTTGAAGGGCTTTTTTCCACCATCTGGGAACTCAAATCTAAAGCACTTCCCTCCACCATATCAGAACTTACATTTGAGGGGCTCTCTGTTGCCATCTCAGAACTCATATTTGAAGGACTCTCCTCCACCATCTCAGTGCTCTTGATTGAAGGACTTTCCTCCACCACCTGAGCACTCAAATCCAATGGTGTTCCCTCCTCCATTGCAGAGCCAGCATTTGAAGGTCGTTCTTCCACCTGAGTGCTCAAGTCTAAAGCACTTCCCTCCATGTTTTCCGAACACAGGTTCACAGTTTTTCCTTTCATCTTTCCGAAGTTTGGATTTGAATTTTCCTCCATTTGGGAGCTCAAATCTAAAACAGCCCCCTCCAACTTTTCCGGTCCCCGAATCAAATCTCTTTTCTCTTTTTCCAGTTTCTGATTTACTTTTTCTATGCCTGGTTTTAAAGTAGCAGATTCCTTGCCAATTATTTCTTTGCTATTTAGCATATTCCAAGTCGGCCCAAAGTCCATATTGTGCTTTACTTTTCGCATCTCCATCATGTTAAATCCAAGCAATGCTTTAGGCCTGTACTTCTCGCAATCTCGAACACATTTCTTCCTCTTATTGCTAAAGTGGGAGGCAATATCAGATTTCCACAACCATAAGCCAGCTGCCAACTTTTCAATTTCCCTTCTGCTTGGGTATGGTTGTTTGTTAAAATAGTTTGTAAGGAACATTTTTCTGGCCTCATAGGACTCATCCTCATAACCCTTGGGATCAATAGCTAAAACTATTGGCTCCTCTGGTTTATCGTCTCCCACGGTAAAACTCTGAACAGCTTCTTCACCATCCAATTTCCTTTTTTTCATTGAAGCAAAGTCCCCATATTCATACTCATATTCTCGCTTCATGGGCATTACACTTGGTGAGTGTGTTACCTTGGCATGAGTAAGGCTCCGATCCTGACCATTTTGTGCTTTTCCAACACCTCTACAGTGCACGAGATGCAATGTTATGGTTGAAGCTGTCATGTTACTCGTGTAGACTCCCAAACAGTGAATGCACTTATAGGTAAGCTTTTTCTCCACCGGATGAATTGTTTGTATCACCTGATGCCGTTCCCTCAGATGGTGCGCCAAAGCATCAGATATTGGGCCCTTCAAAATAGAAAAGCACAACGGACAAAGGGTTTTGCCCACATCATTTTTGTAGGGTATCTGGGTTTGAGGTATAGAATTCAAATCTGGCTTTATTTTAGATTTGACCTGTGGTTTTGGTTGCTGCATCTGCCCTTCTGGCTTTCTAAATCCCAAGTTCTGATTCTGGGGCCGATAATTTGTATTCTCCACCGAAGTACTCTCAGATGTACTGTATGTAGTAACATGGAGCTGTATATTACTGCGACTACCTTTCTGTGTAGACAGATCAAAAGTTAACGTTGATTCAGTCTTGGGTCCCACTTCTTCATCAATGTGAAGGATCCTTACATGTTCAGCCATCTTTTCAACATCATTGAAAGTGGAACGACAGTAGGGACACGAGAGTCCATGTATAAGCATATGGTTAAGCAGTGTTTCACTGGGTAAATAGCGATTACAGTAGAGACATTTGCTTGTGAAACTGTTGATCTTCTGAATGTAATTAGCTACAGCCTGGATCTTTTCAGCTTTATGCTCCTTTTCAAAGTGTATGCTGTACACACTTTCTGGAAAAAGCTCATTACACATTGTGCAAATCTTCCACTTCTGAGCAGCAGACCCTGCTAACGCTGGGCTCTGGTTAGCAGAATTGGTTGGGCCTGTTGGGGAAGTTAATGACTTTACTGCTGAAGCAGATAATCCTTGCATCCTCTGAGCTTGAGAAATATTGAACTGTGACTGTTTCATTGATAATTGACTTGATCCACTGTTACCTGTCATGCTTCCTGATTGAACATTATATTGCATCTGCGATGTTCTCCTCTGTTCACCAGCACCAACTCCATATTGTCGTCCATTGCCACCAGAGATCAACTGTTTTACTGTTTGTGGTCGCTGCTGCAGAGAAGCTGGTAAACCACCTGGCAGTGGGAGTCTCATTTGTTGACCCAAAGAATAGTTATGTGCCATCGATGAAACAGCATACTTTGGTGGCAGACGACCACTACCCGACATAAGATTGACGGCCGAATTCTGTGAATTTTTTGACATGGATGCACGATTCATATTCTGCTGCATTGAACCTTTCACACCCTGATAATTTCCAGCCTTCTCATGTGGCTTTGGTGCTATCAGCATCAAGGGTTTTGATCTTGGAACAACCACATTAGTATGCCCTATCATAGCTGTTACTTGGTATCCTATTCGTTCATGGTCTTCAATAACATGCTGCACCAAGGCTTCATAGGTTTTGGGTATGAAGAGACAACGTTTACAATGCACAGTTCCATCCTCTCTTCCATTCGTGGCAGAAAATGTTCCATTCACTGACTTGTCTGCTGTTCTTGCCACATAAGGGGCTGCCACATGCTGAAAATGTTCCCTGTAAATATGCTTCCTGACAACATCATAAAGGGGATCGCGGTAAGTACACTTTTTGCAGTAATAGACTGCTTGTTCCACACTGTCACCATGCTTCAGTTTAAGACTGCTATCCTGCTTTGACTTTTCATGGTGTGCATTCTTGCCTCCACTAGGTACTTTCCAGAGAGGAACATGAAATATTTTGATATGGGTCTCCAGGGTCTTTCTGTCGGCATTGTATGGACAATAAGGGCAATTAATGAGGATTTTATTTTCAAAATCTTCACTATGAACATTTCGGAAGTGGCTCTTGTAGGCAGAAAAAAATTTGGACGCAAAAGGACAAGCGCTGCAGCAAAATGGTTTTGTACGATAATCCTGAAAAAACAAAAAATTATGTTTAGTTGATATCGCAATATAAACCAATCTAATATTACCTCATTTATGATTTGAACAAAACTATCAGAATACTGTAAATAATTTACGTAAATATACATACACAATATTTTTTCAATTTTAGAAGTTTCATTTTTAAATTCACTACCAAAAACTGCTCTAAATCAGTTATTTAGTTAAATCAGTTGTTTAGCCATGATATAGTTTTAGTATCTACTCAAGAATAGTACAGATACTACTGTACAAGTTGTGCTGATGCTCCAGTTAGTGGTGAGGCTTGAGACAACTGAATAAATATATACACAACATATTTCAACTGCATTTAACTACAATTCACATATAGAGATGCATCAAATGCTTTGAGCTGCCGGTACAGTGGATTTACCAACACAATTATCGAACCATTGGTTAAAAAATTGCAGACCAAAAGAATGAACAAATCCTGTAGTAATAAAGATCTTCCTGATAACTAGATCAAAGTTCAAGATGTAACCATAACTTAACCGTCAATATATTCAAAATCTGAAATGAAACCAACCTGCAGCTTTGTGGCAGAAGGATCCCAAAGCGAGACATCATCCCAAGTAGTGTTTTTTAGGTAGAAATCATTTGGTTCAAACTGTTTAAAATCCTGGAATAAGAGTAATTCTACTATTGAACTCATTAGTTCTTAAAAACTGAAGCTTTGTTAAAACAATTTTCTTACAATTTCTATATTTACACTCAATATAAATCAATCCCATAAAACTGTAAGCAGCAAAATGATACAAACTTCAGTTCTCAAAATGCAGTATTACTTCAATAGTAATTTGTCCAATAGATGCAAATTCAATGCCAAAGCATTCAACGGCTGTCACAGCAGGAGTGTCCAGACAAATGATAATGCATCTTATAGTAAAGCAGGATTATCAGATCCATTCCCTTGCAATTTTTTGTCCCGAGAGTGCAATTTCAATTCCCTTTTTAAAGCCTTATGTAATCTTTTCCAGGGCTCTTACAGTCACTGTTCCATGTTATAAATATCCACTTACTCAACCGAGGTTAGATTTTTACAAATTAATAATAGTCTATTTGCGACCAAACAATATTTTATGCAGGATTACTATTATTCCCCTATATATTCTATCCAAATTTGAAATCTGTGCCACCTGGCCTTTAAAGCATTGCTTCTAAGTACAGTTCCCTCTACTTATCATATTAAAACAGTCATGCTTTTATATATCTTCAATTTTCTTCTCAACCGCCTATGCTCTGAAAAGAGTAATCTAAACATTGTCTAGAATCTTTTTTTTGTAAAACAGTCTTGGATCTTCACAACCTCTCTTAACAGTAGTGGCCAGAATTGGATACAATCCTCTTGTTGTGGCCAAACAAATAACTTATTCCCTGTTCTCATACAACTTGTGGGGATCTTATGCAGTTTTCCTGCTTTTACATTCTTTGCCATAAACTCTACGCACCACTCCATCAATACATAACAATACATCAAGAACACTGCCATTTGATCTACATTGTCTCATTCTTTCGGCCAATTACTTTATTTCATTGTATTAAATTCCATCTGCCATCCATGTGCCTGCGGAATTCCACATTCTGCCAGCCTGTCTTCTTGCAGTCTCCTACTTTCTTCCTCACTGTATACCATCATTTCAAGTTCTGCACTATTAGAAAATATTTGAAATTTTACCCTACATATCCAGATCCAATCAGCACTTGTGGCATTATGGAATAAACTTAGTAAATTCGGTAATAATTTGTCACATCTCACTCAGAAGAGCATTATTTTATCATATCAGAATAACATCTCCCCACCGTAGCAATTTATCTACAGCTTAAGAACAGCAAATTCTGGACCATCATATAATAAATGTAATAGCTTGCTATTTTCATTTTGAAAAGCTAACAAAATCTTGGTACAATTAGGATGTGGTATAATTTCAACCCCTTCCAAAATACATTCTACTTACCTCAATATGGTCTTTACAATAATCTAACCCAATATCAGTAAGGATTTTTTTCACCGTTTTACGAGCTTTTCTTAGATTTGCAAGGTTGTTAACAGGAAGCTGGTACATAGTTTCTGTACAAACCAAAAAGAGCACAGGTAAGCCCTGATGGAATTATTTTCAAAATAAGGTTAAATGTGGTAGAATTACCAAGAACTACTTTAATTATTAAGCAAACCAAGTGAAACCACTGTTGGAATGAAAGAAATATACATGTACATTTTCTTTGTTGTGTATGGATTTCTTCAAATGCTTAATATCCCATTCCATTACCGATTATGTTCAAATGTCAGAGTTAATTTTCATACCAGATTCCACTTTACTTGTGAACTGATCAATCAAGCTTAAGAGGTAAAATTGGCAGGCCAGCAATAGATTTGTATATCACTGATGAATTCTGATATAATGGAAATGACTGATGCAGTCTCTCAAGGGAATCAGATCCAGAAGATTAAGACCATTGTGACTTGGTCATTTGGATTCAGAACTGACTTAACTCAGAAGACAGAGGGTTGTGGTGGAAAGGTTATTCTGGCTGGAAGTCTGAGACCAGCGGAATTACGGAGGTATCTGTGTTGGGGCTCTGTTGTTTCTGAAAAATATACAAACAACTAATGGGCGGCACGGTAGCGCAGCGGTAGAGTGGCTGCTTTACAGCGAATGCAGCGCCGGAGACTCAGGTTCGATCCTGACTACGGGTGCTGCACTGTAAGGAGTTTGTACGTTCTCCCCGTGACCTGCGTGGGTTTTCTCCGAGATCTTCGGTTTTCTCCCACACTCCAAAGACGTACAGGTATGTAGGTTAATTGGCTGGGTAAATGTAAAAATTGTCCCTAGTGGGTGTAGGATAGTGTTAATGTACGGGGATCGCTGGGCAGCACGGACTTGGTGGGCTGAAAAGGCCTGTTTCCGGCTGTATATATATGATATGATAACTAGGATATTAATGTAAATGAGTTGGTTAGTAAGTTTGCAGATGACACCAAAACCGGTGAAGTAAGGAAGGCTGCCAAAGTATTCGTTGCCTTATAGATCAGCTATAGTAATGGATGGAGAAAAAGCAGATGGAGTTTAACCCGACCGAGCATGAGGTGTAGCATTTTGGGGGGTCAAATGGAAGGGGAAAGTATACAGTTAAAGGCAAGAGCCTTAACTGCATTGTTATACAGCGGGATCTTGGGATTCAAGTCCATAGTTCCCTGAATGTAGCAACACAAGTGGATAAAGGCGGCGTATGGTTTGCTCGACTTCTTCGGTCAGGGCATGAGTATAAGAGTCAGGAAGTCATGTTGCAGCTTTGCAGGGGTCTGGTTGAGGCCGTATTTGCAATATCGTGCGCAGTTCTGATCGCTCCATTACTAGGACATGAAGGCTTTGTAGAGGATATAGAACAGATTTATGTTGTTCATGTCATGTTCATCTAATCATGCTGCCTTGATTAGAGGGCATTAGCTAGAAGAGGCTGGATAAGCTTGGATTATTTTCTCTGGACAATCATTACTTTCCAGGGGATACCCGACAAAGATATGTAAAATTGTGAGAGGCATAGATAGGGTAGACAACTATACCCTTTTACCCCTTGGTCGAAATGTCAAACTTTAAAGTGACAGGTAAAATTTAAAGGAGATGTGCACGGCAATTAATTTTTTTTATTTTTTTTACAGGGTGTGGTAGATGCCTGAAACACTCTGCCAAGAGTGATGAACGGGGTAGGTACTCTCAGGGCTTTTAAGAAACTTTGATCTGCTGGAGTTCCAGAGGTCCGACCGCAGGAGACAATTTCAACCCACCGATCGGCCGCACTAGTACCGATGAGGTAAACATCGGTCCCCTCACCCAGCCTGGGTACATTTGGGTTGGGGGGGGAGGGAATATTTCTGGAAGTGGGGTTAAAGTGTGCTCTCGTGGATTTTTTCCAGTTTAAAGGAAGTGCCAGGCCACCAGTTGCCAGAAAATCAATGGTGGACCTGTAGAAGGAAGACTGTGAAACATCCACAAACTAAGGGAATATCACATCAAATGAAGCCTCTTGGGCTTCATGATAACGATGTCCTGTGGAGCACACACAACAGGTATGTATTGGTATAAAATTTTTGAGGAGAATTCAAAGTGCTGGAATAACCCAGCAGATCAGACATCATGTCTGGGGGACATGGATAGGCGACATCTTGGAATGTCGCCTACCCATGTCCTCCAGAGATGCTGCCTGACCTACTAAGCAACTCCAGCACTTTGTGTTCTACGCAAGATTTCATCATCTGAAGCTCCTTGTAACTGATTAAGAAAGTTGTCTGACTGAAAATAATAATAATTAAAGAAAGGAAAACGAAGATCAAGATTTCATTTTTTTCCAGACCTCTCAACTGTTAAATTATAACAAATTAAAAAGCATTTCATTCTGGTTTGCGCTCATTTAACTAAGACATTAGTAAACTATTCAATATCTCAAGATGTTTAACTTCTCCAGGATTTGCTAGTGTGCAGTGAACTCAAATAAACCTGGTAGAATTCAGTGTCTGGATTCATGCATGAAGAATGGCCATTTTGTTGATGTGGCTCAGCCATACAAGTAATTTTGAAACCAAACCCACAGAGTTAAACAGTGGATTATTCACATGCACCTAATATTACAACGCACACCAGGAAATAACTTAAATCCATACTTTTACTAATGCCTGTAGATCAAACCTCCACCATATCTCAACATGACAATTCTCTGATAACATTTCCTAAAATTCAACAGAACCCCAAATTTAGGAGGGAAATATCAACCTAATATATTTCCATAAATATTGGTAGGAGGAATCAAAAGGCAGATTATTTAAATAGCGAGAGCCTGCAAATGAGTCAAGTTCAGAGAGATTTAATTATTGTAGTGCACAAATGAAGGAATTGTGTTACCAAAAAGCTGCACGGATTGAGTCGGCATTCCTTGGAGTGTAGAAGAATGTTGGTTGACCTTCCTCAAAATGATCCTAAGAGATTTGACAGGGAGGATTTAAATATTTTCATAAGTGGAAGTCACAAACTATGGGGACATACCTACAAAATAAAGGGCTGGTAAGTGAAATTAAAATGCAAGGAGATTTTAAGGGCAGTGAAGTTCTGGAATGCTCTGTGACAGAGGTTGAGGATAGCCAAACCATTAGATATATCTAAGGCAGAGATAGATAAATACTAGAAAGATCGAGGAATTGAGGGTTATAGGGAACTGGCGAGGTGTAAGGCAACCTTTTGGCTATGATCATATTTAATGGTAGGGCAAGCTTGAGCTCCTTCCTTCATTGTTTTCTTGAAATCTCTTTTGATTACTCATTAATGAGAAGTGAATTAAGTTCCAAATTGTAACAAGTTTAGACTCCAGGAAGTTACAGAAACCAGAATTATAGAACAGTTTGCACCCCCTGGAGGCCACACATATATTAAATATTATTGATGCGGAAAACTGTAAAAAAGTAATAAAATACGGGAACCACTCCAGTGGAACAGCATTGGCAGAGAACGTTAATGTTAATGTTTTACATTGAAAATATTTCTTTAAATACCTGGATCAGCAAAAGTCTGTATTTTAGATTCCAACACATTGAATAAACCATCTCACCTGAACTTTTGTCCCCAGATTTAACAGTTTGTCGATGAAGGGGATCTCTGCAGGAAACAAAGTGCAGCTTTTGACTAAGATTTTTTTAAATGGACAAAATGTCAAAACAACTAATTGGCAGCATGAAAATTAAAAGGTTAATCAGAAAGGAAAATATGTAATAAATCGTTCAAATATTGGCACATGGAACTAATTTGATATAGCCTACTTACTATCAGAGTTGGGCAGTTACAATGCTTCATTAGAAATATTTTTGGTGAGCACGCCTGGTACTTAAGGTTGAATATTTGATATATTAAATAATCTGAACATGACAGTGATTTGAAGTAATTCCAGGTAAGAAAAGATATTCTACAGAAGATATCAGATAATATAATAGATAAGGGGATTTGCAACCTTAGTGGATTAGATTAAATTTTACACATTTACATCTGGAAATTTAGATTAAAAAGATCACCTAATTAAACAATCAAATAAATTAGAGCTTTCAAACATGAAAATGTCCAAAGGAAATTATACCTTCAATAGACGTTAATTTGGTGCACAATTTCTCTTTTCCTTCGCCCTCAATTGTATCATGCCACTGATCAGTCTTTTCCAACCAAGCAGTCTGGTGGGTAAATGAGATTTAAACATACATTTAAAATATTTGTTATTTTAAAATATTCTCAACCCAAGTTGCCATGCAGTTGATTTATTAGCAAAGTTTTTACAATGGTCCATAAAACCTGCACAATTGTAAAACCCTTATTATGCCTCGACTCAAATTAAAAGTGGATTAATATTCTGAAACATCTTAATTTGCATTTTTTTTAAAACGGCATTTAGTTGCTATGTATGAAAAGGTAGATTTTTTGTGATGTATGAAAGGAGTTTACTCGTCCAAGTCACTGTAACCAAACACTGCAATGTAAAAAATAAATGGTTAAAAGCAAGAAAATGTTATGGAAGAAAAACTTAAGGACCAAAGTTGCTTCATCATACACAAGCTCCAACTGCTCTGCCACAAACAATATGAACAGCAGTTTACAAGATTCAGTCATCTTGAGTCAGATTTTGATTTGCAAACTATTTATGCATAAGGGAAGATATATCCATTAACTATGCATCAGTAGAGCTGCTCAGCAAAATTGAAATGTTGTGAAATCAGACCTGACATATTAAAATAAGTGTCAATATTTCTCCATCCATACTAAAATACATCACCTAAACATAAATATCAACAAGATGTGCAATGCCAAATAGCCACACAGAAAAAGATAGAAATGGCCAGGTTTGGGAAATTAAATACACTCATTACAACCCTAGAGGTGTAAAATGGTTGACCGAGTTAAAAAAATAGATATGCTTGAATGTCAGCAATAGGTATCTGCAATTACTTTCACTATGAAGCAAAATATAAACTTTTAATATGCAATTATACAGATGCATTCATTGGGTCAATAATATTAACAAACTGAGGCATATAAAGTTTTCAATTTTATTCAGTCGTTATTTCCGCAAAATCTAGGTTGGAGAACAACCATTTTTGCGAGTAAAGCACACTGTAAATCAGTGCTTCTTAAACCATTTCAGTGTCATTCACCCTTGAGTCTTTATCACAAAATTTCATTCACCCTCGACTAAATTTTCTTATGTTTTTTTGGTAATTTTCATATTATTCTCCCTTGTGAGAAAAATATATAAATATCTGAATAAATTAAGTCATTCACCCCTCTAGTTTCATTCACCCCAAAATAATTTCATTCACCCTTGCGTGAACTATTCACCAGTTTAAGAAGCACTGCTGCAAATAACAAATACTTATCGCACATTTTTCTGAGTAAAGAAAAGCTAAAAGCCTGCCGTTTTGAGATTACACAAGTTTAGCCCACAAGTTGTTTGAGACAGGCCTATTCTTAAAAGATATAACTTCCTTTCTTTTCCTGCATTTTATTTCAATTTACACTGCCATTTAGATAGAACTCAACATCTCATGTGTAGCAAAACACTTTTTTGGGGTGAAATACCAGAGGTTTGCCATCAAGACTAATTATATTACAAGTGGTATCAAGCCAGAGGAGTGAAAGTATAGTTTAAGCATACCAATGTTATTAGCTAGTGATAAAATTACTTTGTTTTACAGCTTGCTAAACATATAAAATAGTTCAGCCATGGCAATGACTATAAAGTAGAATACCATTCCTTCAGTTTGGCAGGAACATTTCCTCCCGCAATTAGTGTTGATGCCACAAGTTAGATGGATGCAGCGAGGGAAGCATAATAAAGAATTGGAGAGATAGCACATTGGAGATACGCCAAACTGAATAAAGTACAATTCAACCTCGTGCAGTGATTTATATATAGACCAGCTAATGAAATAGCACAGATTAAGAACACCTAAAATATGTTAAGGGCCCAAAGTGGACCTTTCTCCATTGCAAATTCGTACCGAAAAATATTTTTTGAAAAAATGCAATACTGCATTTTATCTTGCAATTTAGTTTAGTAGGGACATTATTGCATACATCCTCTTGCTTACTAGCAAGGATTAGACAATGGCACAGCAGGTGACATTGCTGCCTCGCAGCTCCAATGGTTCAACCCTGACTTTGAATGTTGCCTGCATACTTTTCCATTTCTCTGTGAGCTTCCACTGAATGTACTGACTTTAACTCATATCGCAAAGATGTGATGGTACATGACCTATTGCAAATTGCCCCCTCCCCCCGGGTGCAGCAATCCATGAGAGAATAGGCTACAAACTGGTACTGATGAATATGATCTTACACCTTGCATAGGTTTGGTAGTTGAATGTGTCATTAAAACCATAAACCACACACTATTTTCTTTAAAAGACAATGCATCAGACTGCACTAAAGCAAAGATCTAAAGATTCCCAATTCTTGTGTGTTTAATCCTACAATATTGCCATTTTAAAATATCACTATATAATTGGATCACAGCTTGATATGCTTGCTTTCATTGGTCAGGACATTGAGTGCAAGAGTCAGGAGGTCACGTTGCAGCTTTACAAAACTGGTACTGCCACATTCGAAGTATTACAATTCAATTTGCCCCATTACAGAAGGATGCAGGGAGGGCGCAGAAGCTGTTTATCATGTTGTTACATTGCTTAAAGTGTATTAGCTGTAACGCGAGGTTGGATAAACTTGGACCTTTTTCTGGAGCAGAGACTGAGGGACAACTTGGTAAAAATCTATAAATTATGAAATCTATAAATTATAAGATAGACAGTCAGAATGTTTTTCCCATGGTGGAAATGTCAATGACTAGAGGACATAAGTTTAAGGGGGGGAGGAGACACGTTTAAAGGAGAAATGTGGGGCAAGTTTTTTTTAACGCAGAGTGGTGGGTGCCCGAAGTGCACCGCCAGGGGTGGTGGAGGAAGCATATACGACAGTGGTATTTTAGATACACACATTAATATCCAGGGAATGGAAGGATGCGGATCACGCACAGGCAGAGTTTACATTGACATCATGCTCAGCGCATATTGTAGGCCATAGTGCTGTAATGTTCTATCTTCAATCAGATTTCCTCAGCAATCCATTTTTGATACTCTCTTCACTTCTTTCCTTCAATTCTTTTCCTTAATTCTTTTCATTAATGACCACACAACTGTTTCACCTTCCCAAACAACTAATAGAGATGTGCTTTTCAGTTTATGGGGTCCCACCATCTTCCTGTTGGAAGCAGCAATTTACTTGTACATCTGCCATTTTAGTATGTTTCTTTAAATGGCCATCATACAGTCCCCGCTTCAATGAAGAAACCAAAAAGCAGACTAGCTGACCATTTTGCAGAAGACCTCCTTTCAATTCTGCAAGTTGATCCCATGTTTCATCTCACTCCCATACAGACCTACTGCTTACGACTCCTCATTCTAATGAAGCTCAACATGAGCTCAGAGAACAGTTACCCTTCTTTTGATTAGATGTGTTACTTCCTTCCTGACGCAGGTAATTGGCAATTCTTGTATTGCAAATCATATTTCCAGCATTGTACTTTTTATATTATGGATCTTCTATTTTGTTCTCTGTGCTCTGTAACTTTTTGGAATTGCAGAAGACTATTGACTCCATTCCCCTTAAAGATGTTGCCTGGCCTGTCAAAACTTCAAAGAATTGGTTGTTTTTATTTCAGCTATACTTCTTCCATGTTTAATCGACCTTCCAAATCTTCAACTGCCAGCCTTGATAAAAAAATATTTTTTTCCAGCTATATAGGAGGATCAAAGTAATAGGTTTTGGCTATTTTCACAAATCTCTACCAACCAACTCTACCCATTTCCAGTCACCATCTTGGTATTAACCAGACAGCCCCTTAACCTTGAACCACAACTGTGAAATGTTATCCTTTATTTACTTCCATCCTGGTGGAAAACCACTTTCCTCCCACCTCTGCCTCAAATTACCAGTTAATATCAGCACCAGTTTGTAAATTTCAGCATTTTATAGTTCATTACCTAGAACCTAATTCCATATACGGTCATGTGACATTGAGCCTTGTGTCATATTAGCACACCGCCAACCTCAACTCTTCAAAGATATTGTTTTCCAAGTTTTAACTAATTTTGTTCCATTTTCTTCACCACCCCATCCTTTTCTTAATTAGCCAGCTTTAATCCAAATCCCATTCTTTCTCTCCAACCTATTCCTTTGCTCCAGAGATGCTGCCTGACCCACTGAGTTACTCCAGCATTTTGTCTACCCTTGATTTAAACCAGCATCTGCAGTTCTTTCCTGCACATCAACATCTTTTCGCCATGTTCTTAAAGCTTGTAACTTGAATAAACCCTTTAGTCCAGTTCCCCCATCTGTTTGATTTAGCACATTTGCAGTATCCCTGTAAAGTACCCAGACATATTCCCACATTTATAAAAATTGATGCTTTTGTTCCCAGCAAACAAACAAATTAAAACAAATTTGCTATTTGCTAAAATTCTTTAGATATGTAAAAAGGAAGATTTGTGAAGACAAATATAGGTCCCTTACTGTCAGAGGCAGGTGAATTTATAATGGGAAAAAAGGAAATGGCAGAACAGTTAAACGAGTATTTTGGTTCTGTCTTCACTAAGGAAGACACAAACAATCTCTCAGAAATACTAGTGCACCGAGTATCTAGTGGGAGAGAGGAACTGAAGGGAATCCACATTAGTCAGGAAATGGTGTTAGGTCAACTGTTGGTATTGAAGGCAGATAAATCCCCAGGGCCTGATGGTCTGCACCCCGGAGTACTCAAGGAGAGGGCCCTAGAAATCGTGGATACATTGGTGATCATTTTCCAATGTTCTCTCGACTATGGATCAGTTCCTGTGGACTGGAGGGTAGCCAATGCAACGGGGAATTATCGACCAGTTAGCCGTACATCGGTGGTGGGGAAGATGCTTGAGTCGATTATTAAAGATGTTATAGCAGCGCATTTGGAAATAAATGACAGGATCAGTAAGTCAGCATGGATTTATGAAGGGGAAATCATGCTTGACTAATCTACTGGAAGTTTTTGAGGATGTAACAAATAGAATGGATATGGGAGAGCCAGTGGATGTGTGTATCTGGACTTTCAAAAAGCCTTTGACAAGGTCCCACACAAGGGATTAGTGTGCAAAATTAGAGCACATGGTAGTCAGAGTAGGGTATTGACATGGATAGAAAACTGGTTAGCAGACAGGAAGCAAAGAGTAGGAATTAACAGGTCCTCTTCAGAATGGCAGGCAGTGACTAGTTGGGTGCCACAAGCTTCGGTACTGGGACCCCAGTAATTGACAATACATATTAACGGCACGGTAGCGCAGCGGTAGAGTTGCTGCTTTACAGCGAATGCAGCGCCGGAGACTCAGGTTCGATCCTGACTACGGGTGCTGCACTGTAAGGAGTTTGTACGTTCTCCCCGTGACCTGCGTGGGTTTTCTCCGAGATCTTCGGTTTCCTCCCACACTCCAAAGACGTACAGGTATGTAGGTTAATTGGCTGGGTAAATGTAAAAATTGTCCCTAGTGGGTGTAGGATAGTGTTAATGTACGGGGATCACTGGGCGGCACGGACTTGGAGGGCCGAAAAGGCCTGTTTCCGGCTGTAGATATATGATATGATATGATAGACGGGGAAATTAGATGTGACATCTCAACGTTTGCGGATGACACGACGCTGGGTGGCAGTGTGAGCTGCGACGAGGATGCTATGAGGCTACAGGGTGACTTGGATAGGTTGGGTAAGTGGACAGATGCATGGCAGATGCAGTACAATGCGGATAAATGTGAGGTTATCCAATTTGGTGGCAAGAACAGGAAGACAGATTATTATCTGAATGGTGTCAGATTAGGAAAAGAGAGGAGTAACAAGACCTGGATGTGCTTGTACACCAGTCACTGAAAGTAAGCATGCAGGTCAGCAGGCAGTGCAAGAGGATTTGAGTTTAGGAGCAAGGAGGTCCTACTGCAGTTGTACAGGACTCTGGTGAGACCGCACCTGGAGTATTGTGTGCAATTTTGGTCTCCTAATTTGAGGAAGCACATTATTGCTATTGAGGGAGCACAACATAGGTTCACCAGGTTAATTCCCGGGATGGCGGGACTGACATATGATAAAAAGGGGTCAACTGAGCTTGTAATCACTGGAATTTAGAAGGATGAGAGGGGATCTTATAGAAACATTTAAAATAATTAAAGGATTGGATAGGCTAGATGCAGGAAAAATGTTCCCGATGTTGGGGGGGGTCCAGAATCAGGGGTCACAGTTTAAGAATAAGGGGTAGGACATTTAGGACTGAGATGAGGAAAAACTTCACCTAGAGAGTTGTGAATCTGTGGAATTCTCTGCCACAGAAGGCAGTGGAGGCCAATTCACTGGATGTTTACAAGAGAGAATTAGATTTAGCTTTTAGGGCTAAAGGAATCAAGGGATATGGGGAAAAAGCAGGGACAGGGTACTGATTTTGGATGATCAGCCATGAACATATTGAATGGCGGTGCTGGCTCGAAGGGCCGAATGGCCTACTCCTGCACCCATTTTTCTATGTTTATAATTATTTGGTACCAAAATTTCAATTAATGTAGACTTCAAAGCAACCATTTAGAAGTATAACAATACTTTTCCTAAGCATCCAAAACATGTTGTCCAGCAGTTTAGACAGAGTGCAGCATGTTCCAAATATAAAGAATCTTAAACTTCAGTTGTTCACAAGATTTCCAAAATGGCAAATTGCTCTGAAAAGTTCAAAACTAATTGCGAAGATGGATGGACATCTATATCCTCCCCGTATAAAAGTTCTTCAAATTGTCCATACTTAAAAAGAATAAATCCTTTCATCAATCTCAATAATGCATATTACCAAAACAGATCACCAAAAATGCAGAGTAAAACAGTGTCTGCAAGAAACTTCACCTCACAATATATAGAAACTTAAGAGCCACAATCCTTGTCACAAATCTCAACAAATCAATGGACCTTCCTTCCGCAGATTCCAACCATGTGCACCCCAACCGATTACCCCATTCAAATCAAAATTCTTGGGCAACCTCATGAAATATAGTAATCAGAGTGACAAGTGACTTTCGTCCATTTTAATCACTTTACTGTTCAAATCTACTTTACTGAAAGAACAATGATGCATCAGGTACATTATATGTTTACCAAATCATATTTTGGTTAATTAAACAAGATAAATCACAATGTCTTATGTCGCGTAAATTTAAAGGGTTGGTTTTTGCGCGTGGCGTTCAATATCCTACCCGTAGGTTTCATCCATCCAGCAACATCCAACTACCCAGCTCTCTCTGGAGTCTTCAACAAGCCACAAGCACCAGATACAAGTTCCTTGTCATTAGCTCAGCTGTTTTCCACATGCATGCTGAACTTTAAATGTTCCTAAGTTGCAACTGTTCATTTAAGAGATCTGACCACCACTTACAATAGACAAAGCATATCTTATAACTAAACCAGCCAACCACCACCTCACAGCCACATTTATCAACGTGGCTGAAAGCACTAAGACCACTCCAGATCATTGAGCTCTGCAGTGTTTCATTGCCCCAGTGACCAAGAAACATATGTAGCTTGCTCCTCAACTCCAAATAATTCCCCCGAATTATCAATGATTGTGATAAAACTTATTTTCTCTCAAGTTATATGCTCTAGAAACAAAAATGAAATATTATTGGGGTAGCCAGCATGCACTTTGTCAGGAGAGGATTCTCCTAAGAATGGCATGGATGGAGACTTCTTGTCTATTTCCTATTTACAACACAGTGTATCGGTATTGCAAAATTGTATGAGAATTACATTTTAAATATTATGACAGTGTTGCATTGCAAAATTCAGAAAAAAACTGACAATCTATTTTTGATAGAAGCAATATTGGGAAGCATTTGGTTCCCAAAAGTGTAGGTATTGAAAGGGGGCACATGCCCATCACACTTCCCTGGCATTTTCCTGCCATCACTCAATGCTTTTTAATATGTATTTTTCCACATTTTAAAAATAGGAACGCGAGGGGCAATTTTTTCACACGGATAGCGGTGGGTATATGGAAAGCTGCCAGATAGTTGAGGCAGATACTACAACATTTAAATGAAAGAACATGGGCAAAATTGAGTAACATGTTGTGTAATTTTAATCTGGGCTACATCAGGTTTTTGTTTCAATTGTGCATTCAATGATTTCTAAGCCTTTTTTTGGCTATTAAGTCTTCTGGGTGATGAGTTTAAACATATGATTGTCCCAGATTGGCAGTATTTTTAAAAAGTAAGGAACTCATTAATGGCGTGTTTGCAATCTGACCAGTACGTGTAAATAAATTTGTTAATAAATTCTCGTACATGAGCATTCGGGTCATCAATCTAGTCTGCAAAAGTTGTACACCAGACTATTATGTTTAACTATTACCCAGGAAGTTTGCACTTTTTGATCGCTGGAATTCATTTTGTCGCTTCTGATTTGCCCAGTGGCTTTGAAGTTCCAGTTCCACGCAACCTCTTTCACTCAAGCTTCCCTTTCCAGATATCTGGTCAAAAGTCAACTTCTAATTTGTCTGCAAAGCAGCAGCTCACTAATCCACTTTGCAAAAAAATGATTGGATAAGAGTCAAGCTCAATATCAAAATTTAAAATAATCATACATATATATGATTATTGTATGAATTATAAACCAGCTATCTCTCAAACACATCTCTGCCAAAGGTTAACAAAAATCAAATACTGCAGTCATTCTTCACCAGTAGAAATGAAAAATCTAGGTATGCATACATAGTACATGGATTTTCATATTTACTAGACCAAGTGGACCCGATAGGCCTAAACCTCTCCTGCATTGGATGCAGCACACTCCCCTCCCCCCCCCTCTTATCCTTCCTCCCCCCTTCCATCCACATTATCCTCCCTCCACCCCCCTCCCTCCCTAGGAGATAGATTTAAACTTTAAAATGTGGTTAACTTTAAAAATATAACCAATTTCTATGAAACTTCTTCCATTCGCACCAAATTTGGTCTCCAAATTTGAGGAAGGATATTCTTGCTATGGAGGGCGTGCAGCGTAGGTAGGTTCACTAGGTTAATTCCCGGAATGGCGGGACTGTCGTATGTTGAAAGGCTGGAGCGATTGGGCTTGTATACACTGGAATTTAGACGGATGAGGGGGGATCTTATTGAAACATATAAGATAATTAGGGGATTGGACACATTAGAGGCAGGAAACATGTTCCCAATGTTGGGGGAGTCCAGAACAAGGGGCCACAGTTTAAGAATAAGGGGTAGGCCATTTAGAATGGAGATGAGGAAGAACTTTTTCAGTCAGAGAGTGGTGAAGGTGTGGAATTCTCTGCCTCAGAAGGCAGTGGAGGCCAGTTCGTTGGATGCTTTCAAGAGAGAGCTGGATAGAGCTCTTAAGGATAGCGGAGTGAGGGGGTATGGGGAGAAGGCAGGAACGGGGTACTGATTGAGAGTGATCAGCCATGATCGCATTGAATGGCGGTGCTGGCTCGAAGGGCTGAATGGCCTACTCCTGCACCTATTGTCTATTGTCTATTGTCAAATGATGGCAAGGTAGGCCTAAAATTGTCGTGCTATCGTGTACCGTTTTGGCTGTAGTTCAGGAACAAACAAACGAGAGTTTTAGCATATAGATAAGTATCACTTATTGGTTAAAACTGTAATAAAAACCAAGGTCTTATAATTAAATCTGTACCTTAAAGCCTCAAATTTGCCATGTCTAATAGAATAAGCTACTTTCATCTAAAAAGTATTTGCAAACCTGAGCCTTTAATGGTAATTATTGAATTTTTGTGACCAAAAAACTTCAGTTCGTTTGTGGTCCCTTTTTGAAATGTATACCAATTTACACTTAGATACAAGGATCACGAATGAAAGCTCGAACTTTGACATCAATGAGAAACTTTTTAGACTGCTGGAAGATATTGATGGGCTGGTCAATTGAGTAGTGAGGTGGCAAAGGAAATTTAATCCAAAGTGTAGTTTAAGGTATTTGGGGACACAGAAAGGCAAGGGAAAAAAACACAAATGGGAGAACAAAATGGTGTTAAGAAACACACAGAATCTTGGAACTTACATCCTCAGATCTGCAAAGGTAGCAGAACAGGTTATTAATGTAGTGAAAAATGCACAAGTGATGCTTTTCTTCACTAGTGGAGGCATAGGTTAAAGCAGCGAGGTTATGCTAGAACTATATACAACTCTCCTTGGGCCACAGCTTTAAATAGTCTACAGTTCGGATCACATACAGGAAAGATGAGAATGCACAAGGTGCAGATGAAACTCAAATACAGAGTGCGGTTTTGGAAAGTTTTAGCTACGAGGAATGATTAGATAATTTGGGAGTGTGTTTGTTAGAAGATGACCAGAGATTTAATTGAGATATATATAATTTTGAAGGGAACAGATCAGGCAAATCAAAAGGACCCATTTACCTTAGTACAGCAATTAAAAGCCAAAATATCGGGAGAAAAAAAAACCCCAGTCTGTTTGGGCTTAAATTAATACTCAACAAGGGTGGTGATCATCGTGATTAACAAATGCTTCGATACCCAAAGAGCTGCAGTTACACGAATAATGAGTCAATTCTGAAAGGTAGAATTAGGCAGGAAAGCGACAATGAGCCAACATTTTCATATTATTTCATATTTCATATACAGCACGGAAACAGGCCTTTTCGGCCCACCAAGTTCGATACACCAACACTAACACTATTAACACTATCCTACACACACTAGGGACAATTTTTACATTTACCCAGTCAATTAACCTACATACCTGTACGTCTTTGGAGTGTGGGAGGAAACCGAAGATCTCGGAGGAAACCGAAGATCTCGGAGAAAACCCACGCAGGTCACGGGGAGAACGTACAAACTCCTTACAGTACAGCACCCGTAGTCAGGATCGAACCTGAGTCTCCGGCACTACATTAGCTGTAAAGCAGCAACTCTACCGCTGTGCTACCGTTTCTTCCATGTTTAGTTTTCAGAATCTATTTTATAAATTTAATCATACCCCTATGCAAGCTCAAAATAGTAAATTCCTTCACTGCAGCAGCGACAAACTCAAAAGTAATCAATGGTTTGTTTTAATCCCTGCTTTACAGCACCTCACACCTAAAACTGACCAATGTGCACCTGATATGTGGCTAAAGTGATATTTTCAGTTCAGAGCTCAAACACAATGCCTTTTAATAAATTCATATAAAGTAATGAAACATGATAGGGCCACAGTTTTGAACTACTGGACTATTTCCAAATGTTTATGACACTGCAGCCTAACGACCTACCCTGCAATTAAATGTTCTTAAATATATGCAGTTTCAGAAGATTTACAATGCCTACCATGCACTATTTATTTTAACAAATATTAATTCTAACGGCACATATCTAAACCCTCGGAATCATTATGAGTTCCTAACATCCTTTCTTCTTCAGGGCTGCAGATTAAATGCAATTTCTTCTGACGGTTGTATCACTACCTCAAAAGCATTAAAGAAAAACTAATGAGTTCTTCAAAATTATCCTTCGGCACCATGACAAAAAATGTATTTCACTGTACCTGGTACATGTGACATCAAAGAAACCATTGAACCTTGACAGTTGATCGTCGGGAAATAAAGCACAGGAACATTAGAGCAAAGAGTAATTTTAACCTCAAAAGATCTTTTTTTTTGCCATTTTCATTTAGGATTTAGTGATTCAAACAGAAACATTAGCTAAAGATAATCTAATTTTTGCTGTACATGTACCCATAAAACTGGTAAATGCACATCAGGAACTTGACCAAATATCTTCATTCATCTAACTAAAGCAATTAGGACAACTTTTAAATTGGTCGATGTATAAAGCAGGGAACAAAATCAAGACTTAAATCATCGAACACATTGGCAGATTCAGGTTATTAAATTGTGTTAACTTTCTTTGCTTTTACTTCCTAGTGATTTGTTATATAGACCATCATGCCATTAGTGAAATCAACATCTCTGGGAATTAATATGCTTTAAGCACCTCTCACAATATGCAAATTACTTTCCAAATTCAGGCAAAGTTTCTCTCCAAATGCGTAATTTAAATCTTTAGACATTTATTTACAAAACAATAAAAATACCAAATTTCACTTCAAATTCAAAGATAAATGGCAGTAGCATTCACTATCTATACAGAATAAATGCCACATTAAGTATATAATGTACAAGCTTTTACTTTCTTTGAGGACTTAAATTCTAACAAGCTTAATGATAAAGACTACAACAAGCAGTTGCCAAATAGTTGCCAATTATGCAGTTCATCTATATTTTCCCTGCATTCACAAAAGCAGTGAACATATTAGCTGCCAGGACTTGTATGACATAAAATAATTTTAAGATTTACAAAGAAGCAAAGCCTCTACCTGTGAAGAGTACTGCCAGTATAATAAACCAAATAATCCTGGGATAAATATTCTACTAGGGATCAACCCCAAATGTTGAAACATTTCATGATTATATAGACATTAAATTCCCTTGCCAACATTGATCTAATCAGATTTGTACAAACTCAGATGCATCTACACTGGTTAAAATAGACAATAGGTGCAGGAGTAGGCCATTCGGTCCTTTGAGCCAGCACCGCCATTCAATGTGATCATGGCTGATCATTCTCAATCAGTACCCTGTTCCTGCCTTCTCCCCATACCCCCTGACTCTGCTATCCTTAAGAGCTCTATCCAGATCTCTCTCGAATGCATTCAGAGAATTGGCCTCCACTGCCTTCTGAGGCAGAGAATTGCACAGATTTACAACTCTCTGACTGAAAAAGGTTTTCCTCATCTCCGTTCTAAATGGCCTACCCCTTATTCTTAAACTGTGGCTCCTGGTTCTGGACTCCCCCAACATTGGGAACATGTTTCCTGCCTCTAACATGTCCAACCCCTTAATAATCTTATATGTTTCGATAAGATCCCCTCTCATCCTTCTAAATTCCAGTGTATACAAGCCTAGTCGCTCCAGTCTTTCAACATATGACAGTCGCCATTCCGGGAATCAACCTAGTAAACCTACGCTGCACGCCCCCAATAGCAAGAATATCCTTCCTCAAATTTGGGGAACAAAACTGCACACAGTACACCAGGTGCGGTCTCACTAGGGCCCTGTACAACTGCAGGACCTCTTTGCTCCTATACTCAACTCCTTTTGTTATGAAGGCCAACATCCTATTGGCTTTCTTCACTGCCTGCTGTACCTGCATGCTTCCTTTCAGTGACTGATGCACTAGGACACCCAGATCTCGTTGTACGTCCCCTTTCCTAACTTGACACCATTCAGATAATAATCTGCCTTATTTTATAAGGTACCATATTTTATATTGCCAAGTACCATCTATTATATTGCCAAGAATAAATGGAAATATTACAGTAATCCTGCCTGGCATAACTGAAAGAACCAAGATAACATCCCATTTCAAGATGTATAATTTTCAAATGATTGCCACAATTCAGTCAGGTAAACATCGAAAGCATAGCACACAGGATAAACCTAATCCTTGTCTATCTAAATCCAAGATAATGGCTAGAAAAAATTTAAAGGGAAATTTAGCAGTCACACAATAAATTAATTTTGGTATTTAAAAGAGATGAGGTCATATTTTTCCGTTATGAACATTTGTACACTCTTTGGAATACTAACAATGAACCCGTCAGGGTGAAATTTCACTGTCAAGGACATATCTGCATTCAACAGTTGAAATTCTCAAGTGTCAACCATATTACTTCTCTGGCAACATCCAATTAATGCTGAATGGTTGTGCATGCTTTTTTGTTTTGACTTGGCACTTCAGACAGTTGTCATTAAAAAGTTGTGCAAAAATCCTGCAGTGTTTTAAACCAAGGTTAAAAAAAGAATCCTATTGAATAGAAATTAAGGTAATTAGGGGAAGAATTAAGAAAATTGATTTAGCACAAAATATACCTAACAGAAGAGTTTTATTTTTATTATCAATAAAGATTTTTTTTCCTGCCACCATAAAGTAAAATTTAGAAACAAAGTAATAATGGTTCCTCACAAACCCTGGAGCTACCAGTGGACCATAGTTAAAATTAATGCATAGTGTAATTTAAGAATGAGCCCTTCAGCCAACACAATGGTTCATGTGGCATAATGCGATTGAGGTACCCATATGCAGACAACTGACATCTTTAGTTTGATTGCAAATACATGATCAGTTAGCTATTCTCCATTAGGCATTAAGGAAACTTCACCTATTCTGATGGTAGAGGGGATGGAGTTCCCACTCTACAACACTTTCAGTCATCTCAATGGGAAGGTACGAGAAAACTGCATCAGATGCCGCTAAGTAGAAACTTTGCAAGTTACTAGATTTTGAATTTCATAGCCAAGTTCATTACCCACTTGGCATAGGTACTGAAGCCCAGCCAATCTTGTAAACCTTAGCCTAAGCCACAAAGGCAAAAAAGTAAAAGATTTCTTGTAAAGAAATAGAAATGTACAATGACTTTAAGTAAGCCATGAAGATATCCCTCATGCCAGAAAAAAACCATTATTCTTAACATGTACTCTAAAGAGCTGGGAGAAAAATCATGCACATAACCACTGAAGACAATTGAACTGAAGAGAAATTGTGTTCAGCTACACCTTAACATGGACTAAACAAACACACAATTTCTAAACATTTACATGCCAAATAAAGGAACTAATGGCGGCCATAAAAAACAATTAGAATTGTCCACCAATTTTGTAAACAGTGTATCCCATTTGTGTAACCTAGCCATAGCAATGTGTAATATTAAAAATGATATAATAGATTCAAAATTTGGCAAGTTCACATCCTACTCTACAGTTTATTAAATCACATGCATTACATGACATATCCTGCAGATTAAAAAAAAATAATGGCACCATGCACCATTTTGAGCCATATAGTAACAAAAAATAGTTGGGGACAAAATCCTGAGAAATAGACTAAAATTTAGATAACCAAAGTTACCTGAAACTACAAGATTACCTGATAAATTATACACATCTCCTAACCTAATGATAAATGGCAGTAATATAAGGTGCTATCAATTTTTTTTACCCATATACATTTGAAAGATAATTTCTTGGTAAATTAAAACATAGGTGTAGAACACATTTGATTACACCGGTGTCTCACTACATCACTGAATTTGTAAGCCCAAAACATATTTTGAAACAACCAACTTAAACAATTATCCTTTAATTAGACAATGGGGGGGGGGGGGGGGGGGGGGAGATGAAGACGGACCAATCTAGAACCAATACTTGAATGAGTTGACCCAAAAAACAGAGTCAACCAAAAAACTCTTCAGTTATTCTTTAACATCAAAAAACTCATGCGTATTTTGCCTTGAACTCGTGGTCATCAAATGAATCTGGTTCTCCAAAGTCACGGCCAATAATTATGGACACAATCAATATGGAGCTGGATCTTAAGCAAATTACTATGTTTTCCTGACATCACGTCAGTGAAAACATATCTAGTGAAGTTTTACTGAATTAACTACATTCTTGCAAGGCACTTGCCAGAATGTGCTTTATATGTAACCCAATGTTACATATAAAGCTACAGGTGGCGCTGTATTGGGAGCGTCCGCCCTTTCCCCTCAGCATTTATTTCACCAAAAACTCCTCATCCTGCATCTGGAGGCTCCAAACCAGCTTCTGGAGAGCGCCTCCTGCTGCACCCAGTATTGATTTTCATTTTCTGCATGGCTGCATTACAATATGGGTGGGGGCGGTTGTGCACGCAAGAAAGGAAAATTGGTTTGCCATCGGATTATACAGAAAACACTACAACCGAAATCGATTTGAATGCAACAAGAATTTTTTAATGAACTATTTTATTTGTTGTACAACAGTTCTAAATGCCTTTTCCTGAAAACCCGTCAGAAAAGGTTGCAACATTTTGAACCTGATAACGGTTGGATCACGATACGTTTTCTCCAAAGAACACGTGCTAAACATTTCTACTTAAGCAATTACAAAACTGGGGATCCCTGAATCTATTCATGTCTGCAGTGGAGCAGTACTCGCGCCATTTTACAGCAACGTCACAGCCGGCAACCAGTCCAGAGGTGCACATTTTAACATTATCATCGTCAACTTATCCCATCCCTAAATATTATCAGCATCATAAAATATGCAGAACTGTCACCGAGTGAACTCACGTGAATACTTATATGTAAATTAACAAATAAATTAAATCACAGTTTCCATCCACCCCGTCTTGTCTAGGGCGTTCCTTGCTGTCTGGATTGGTTGAACATGCTGTCTAAAGACCATGGAGCACTAGAAAAGGTATTGAGCAAATGTGTAAACAAATGTTCGATCAGATTCACGACTGATGCCTCACACAGCTTAACCGGTAACAATTATTAATTTAAATTTTAGTTGTCCAGGACAGAGCTGATTTTGAGGGAGCTCGAAATTAACTGAACTAATGTACCCATAGATCAAACAACCTCTGAACAGGGGAGCTTCTTTTGAAAAAAAACCTTGGCCATCCAGTTTTGAGGAACACTTTTGGGTGATATTGTAATCCACGATTAGGAAAAGCAACACTAACATCGATTGGTTGCCTTGACCTATCATATATACATCAAATCAATACATAGTAAATTATACTAATATCTGAATCCCCACCTAACTTTGAAGTACAGCAAACACACACAAATGTTGACAATTATAAATGATTGTTTAGTATAACTGATGCCGGCTCACAAATTGTGCATTTTGCAAATTAATCGAGCGTTAATACATTTTTTAAATCTCATGCGAATAGGGAACATAGACAGGATAAAACAATCGTTACCGCTGGATCTGTTACCTTAGGTCGATTCATCTTTGTCCATAAAGTGCTAGTTGTTAGAGATAAACTACTCGCATACATCGCACACGGTTATTTTTTTTTAACGACAACCCAATGCAAAAGGAAAAAAAATAGGTCGTTTTTTTTTGTTTGGACTATATGTGCACAAAAAAAAAATCTCACTCATAATAACTTGTTAGAAGAAAAAGAAATGTTCTCACCTTGTTTTTTGGGGGGTTTTTTTGCGCTGATTATTTTGTTTTAATTGTTCAGTTAAAGCGCGAGCCGGGGCCGGCAGCAGTGAGAAGAACGCGAGCCGCAAACAAAGGGCCTCCTCCTCCTGCTGCCGCTTCAATCTCCTCACATCAACCCCCGAGCGGCCGAGCTTCCAGCGCTCACTGAAAGAGGGAGCTGTTTAGTGAGTGGCAAAAGAGGAGGAGGAGGAGGAGGAGAGGAGAGGAGGGGGGGAAAAAAGACAACTGAACGCCGCCGGACAAGCGGCTCCCCGCAATATTCCTTTTTTTCCACCAAAAAAAACAACAAAGCCTCAAACCCGATCGAGCGAACTTTTTTTTCCTCCCCGGACCGATAACTTTCTGAGGCGCTGGGCCGCGAAGGGGGGGTAAAAGAGGGGGGCGAAAATTCAATCTCTCTCGGACAATAATTCACTGAGCCTCCGCTGCTCAAAATGGCGGCCGAGAAAGAACGGAAGTGACGTGGGCGCCTTATTTGCATAGGGGACTATTGTCCAATAGGGAGCAGAGTTTGAGCAGCACTACTTTCAGGGCAATTCTTCCAAAGTAAGAGGTGGTTGCCCACTATTCATGGTCTTATTTCTGCCCAATAAATGGTTAACAAGGGTGGTGTTGGTGGAAGAATAGGTTTGGTTCAGGTTGTATAAGCTACCCTACCTCCCCACCCCCCCTGGCTGTATTCTCGCGAGGGTTGTGCAGACGAAACTCCCCGGGCGTCCAGGAGGGGGCGCTACCACTCGACCGCCCATTAGGTTGCTGGCAGGGGCGCGCCACTGCGCAGGTGCGGGACTAGGGCATCTGGCGCCTCCATCTGCTCAGCGTGCAGTCACAGACCTCAGCACACATATGTGCACACAACCTGATTCAGCATTTGGGTTATCACTGCGCCTCCCGCCTGGCCCAGCACTACTTTCTGAGATGCTGGTGGGAAATCATCCATTTTGTTACACCAAGAGAGGTTGCATTCAGATTCAGGGACAGTTTCTTCCCAGCTATCAGGGAACTGAACCATCCTGCCACAACCAGAGCGCAGTCCTGAACTACATTCTACCTCATTGGAGTCCCTCTCTTTGATCAGACTTTATTGGCTTTATCTTGCACTAAACATTATTCGCTTATCATGTGTCTATACACTCTGGATGGCTTGATTGTAATCACATATTGTCTTTCCACTGACTGATTATCACGCGACAAAAGATTTTCAATGTACCTCAGTACACGTGGCAATAAACTAAACAATGAATTACCTAGGTGAATAACTGGCTCACAAAGATGGCTGAAGGGTTGTGAGCTTCAGCCTCCATGAGATGCGAAAAGCTGAAGCATAAAACAAAGCATTCAATCATTTAATTCTTCATGAAGGCCCAACTTTTGTTCAGGTGGACAAATAGTGTGATGTTAGCCGTCTAACATCACACTATTTGAGATCATATCCTTGAAAAGCATTATACTGTTCAACAATTGGTTAACACTCCCAATTATAGTTTTGAGATGAGCTGACAAAGTTTCATGACTAGACCACAATTTTAACAAGGTCTATTTTAATGAAAAAGTCATGTTAAAAACAACTTTAAAACAATGAAATGTGGCATGTACGTGGTGAATGTGATCTGACAATTACCATTACTGTAATTATTCAAATATATGGACACATTCTTGTAATTGAAATCTGAATATAATCAATTTCAACAACAAAAATTCTGATACTATTCATATGAAAATGATGAAAAGTCATGTGCGTGAAAAGTTAAATCTGCTTTTCACTCTAGGATGCTGCCTTGCCTGGTACGTACTACAGCATTTCCTGTCATATCTCAGAATGGTAGCTAATCAGAAAATGCAGTGCAGATTATTAATGGTTCCAATGGCAGCCATATTATCTGTGTGCAACTGAAAGTATTTTGTATATACTTAAACATTCATGAAAAAAACTTCACTAATAGTATGCACCTTTTTAGTTTAGTTTAGTTTCAGAATTTAAAGGAAAATAGAATAAAAATTCCAAGTTTCATTCCAAAAATAATCTATGTGAAAGGGAAAGTGTCATTAAATGATTATAAATTATCCTGAGAAAATAAGCAACTTACATTAACAAATATCTAAACAATGTTGCCAGCCTATACATAAATAAAATTAAAAAAATTCTCAAATAAATCAGTTTCAAAATTTCATTCTGGGTTTTGTGAAGAAATATGAAATGTATTAGTGATAATTTCAGAGTATTCTAATTTTTATGCAAAGATCAAGAACAAAATGATAAATGAACTAAGAATTGTAGACCATCCTTACAATAGTACCCCTCCCTCTCCCCAAGTCTATCTAGGAAATCCAGGAACATGCATCATAAGAAGTCTTTACAATGATTGTTGCTGGTTAATATGGTATAATTAGCTGCAAATAACAGAATTAAACAAAATTCCTAAGGATAAGTTAAATCTACATTTATTCAAATTTAACAGAGAAACTATGATCACTCAAGAGCCACGTTTCCTTCCCTTCTCAAAATAATTGTTATCCCCCTTACGTATCCAGTTCTCAAGTTTTCTTATCCCAACTTATTACTGGACAGAATAACATTCATGACAATCACTAGTCCCCTTCATCGCAAGAAAGTTTAGAGACAAAAACCATTATACAGCTAAAATAATTTACAGGGGAACTTTCCCCGAAACTCTCATATCATAACATCGTGCATGCCTCCACCTCCATAACTTTGCTGGTTAACAGTCTGACTTAATTCTGCGATTATGTCAGAGGTGGGAACCATTTGTCACAAGATCAGAAAGTCCCACTTCCCACATCAGATTCCACTCTTCAAAAAAATAACCTGCATTTGGCCTCAGCTAACATGGACAGATAGGGACTGTAGTCACTTTGTGGCTAGATTTTTTGAACATCAGAGATGATGATTTTAAAAAAATGCACAAATCTATATACAGAGAGCATGTCATCTTATTCACCAACAGCAACATGCAAGTAAAGAGAAAATATGTTAAAATGCTTGATTTCCAACTTTAGTAATAGACTGGAAATGCATAGGCTGAAAGTTCTGCATTATGGCTTCAAAGGCTACGTGAGAAGGCAGGAGAATGGGGTTGAGAGGAAAAAATAGACCATCCATGACTAAATGGCGGTGTATATTCTATGGCCAGAATGACCTAATTCTGCTCCTACGTCTTATGGAAATACAATCAGCATTAATGCAATCTCATTCTGAGATTCACAACCTATCATTCAAGCTCAACAAGAGAATTTTTATTCATATTCATCACAAATTGCACTGCATCAAGGCAAAGTATTGATACCAATTGACTCTTTGGATATATCTGGGGAGAATTAGTGATGTATAAGTTATTTTAGCTTACAACAAATCATTTGCTCAAATGATTGTGCATTCATTGCAGTACATTATTTATTTATTTAAAATGTACATTTATTCAGATTTCAGTTCTGCAATGGAATTTTGTTTCAATGAAGACATATAGTTGGAAGTTTGTTGTGGTCATTTGAAACAGTTACTTTTTGGTGCTGAATCCAAAGACTACGTATGGCACTAGTACTTTTGTCAACATCACATTTGTCCTGCACTCATGCCAACAAAGGCAAGTCTGTAAACTTTCAGTAAATGCTTAAAGTGATAGCTTCAGTGATTTGACAAAGGACTGGAACTGACTGGTTTTATTGTGTTGCAAAACCTTTTTTTTTTCTCGAAAAAGTGGATGAGAGAAAACAAAAGCCCTGGACAAAATAGTACATCTATTACAGACAGCATGATACTAGATGACTATTACTTTGTAGTTTTTGATCTTACTTTATGAACTCCTCTCCTACTCCTCCAATAATTGTATGGTCGAATACTAGAAGCCCAGCTTGAAGGATTGTCCACAGCCCATCGTTCATGGTCATTGCATTCAGATTCCACCATTCTATACTACAACACATTTAGTTTTGTTCTTATTTTGGTGCCTCAGCATTTTTGATTAAAATATGATTTGATATCCCATTTTAAATTAATCAGTCATTTTTGGTTGATTTCATGACATTTTTGTTTCAGGAACACAGAACCTTGACTAAATGTTACAACGATTTGGTTATATATTCAAATTAAGGTTACTGGAAAGATTTCAATCAAAGTGTGGTGTGACAATCCATTGCACCTAACAGTGGAGGTTATCTTGGATTTGTGATAATTATCTGTTTATTCCACAGGAACAAAAATATAATCTCACATTTCAGAAAATCAGTGCAAAGACAGTACCTAGATTAGCCATCTATATATTACAAAAACTCTCATCTTGTAACTCTCATTCATGTTTATATATTGCATTTTTGTACGTGCTGAAATACAGCCAAAACGGTACACGATAGCGCAACAATTTTAGGACCACCTTACTCACCATTATCCTGCGGTTCAAATGGTTGTTATATTTTTAAAGTTTTTCACTTTTTAATCTTTAATAAATCACTTTTTAAACTTTAATAAATCCTTTTTCCACTTGCCCTGCCCGTCAGCCATGTTCGCCGTCACAATGGAAACCCAACAGGTCCGCGTGTTCGACGTCACAATGGGAACCAAATGGCCCCGGGCCTGCACAGTTGGGGCCCGTTGATCTAATACTTATGTAAGATGGCTGCCGGATCTGCACGTGCGCAGAGCAAATGGGTCCGCGCCTGTGCAGTTGGAGCCCGTTGATCTAATACCTACGTAAGATGGCCGCCGGAAAAGGCGTGTGCGCAGTTGGGGGAGGGTCACTGCTCGGAGGGGAGTGGCAGCCAATGGGGGGGGGGTGAGGAGAGATCTCCTGCTGCTGGCCACCACGATGGCCGGACTGGCGAGGTGAGTGGCTCCCTCTCCCCTTTCCTTTCGCCCCTCGCCCGCCCCGGCCCTGGGGGAGATTCCCCGGCTGGCAATGGGTCCACGGGTCATCAGTTGGGGTAGGGTTGCCGGGCCCGCAGGAGAGGTTTGGACCCAACGGGGGTTGCCGGGCCCGCAGGAGAGGTTTGGACCCAACGGGGGTTGCCGGGTTCGCAGGAGAGGTTTGCACGGAGGGTTGCCGGGCCCGCAGGAGAGGTTTGGACCCAATAGGGGTTGCCAGGCCCGCAGGATCCACGCCCGGCTAGTACTAAATAAACTCCTGTCAGGAACTTGTTTCACAAAAATCTTAGAGTTTGGTATTTGTGAACTGCTAATTTTTTTGACTCACCACAATCAAATGCATATAACAGGTCCTAAAATTGTTATTTTTAACAGTTAATCAGTATCATATCATATCATATCATATATATACAGCCGGAAACAGGCCTTTTCGGCCCTCCAAGTCCGTGCCGCCCAGCGATCCCCGCACATTAACACTATCCTACACCCACTAGGGACAATTTTTACATTTACCCAGCCAATTAACCTACGTATCTGGTCAAATGTGTAAGAAACTAATTAAATAAAATAATTTTGTTTAGACAGAACTAACAGGAGTACAGAACTCAATACGAAAAAATTACACCATCTTAACAAAAAATGAAACAGATTAGGGCTTTACGTTACAGTACACACAAACACTCCACACAACACAGATCAATTAAATGAAAATGCAATGTAATTTTTCAATGGGACTGCGATAAACATACCTCTGCAATTTTCACTGATAACCTGAAATGATGCAAAGTTGTAAGATTAAGATTTCCAGATTCTATTTATAAGAAAGAATTAACTAAAAAATATGAAATTATGACTCCATTCATGCATCAGTCAACAAGAGCAAAGCATGTCTGCTTGAAACTAAAACTAATACCAATTTTAGACAATAAGGCGCAAGAGGCTGCAGATGCTGGAATCTTAAGCAAAAAAACTATTGGAAGAACTCAACAGGCCATATGGCATTTATGTTGGGAAAATGATAGATGGCATTTCAGGTCAGGAATCTTCTTCAGTCTGAAGAAGGGTCCCAACCCAAAACATTTTCTGTCCATTTTCCTTCACAGGTGCTGGCTGTCGTTTGTTTTTGCCCAATTTTAGACAAGTTTGTTAAATGCGATACCATAGAACGAAGGAATGCTGGTTTACATGTATTATTCCCATCACTGCAAGAGTTTGGTAATGGCCTGGTTAGTGAATGTGCCAAGTCTTAGAACTTCATCATTTACTGGCTGAAGTAACAAATCAAAAACACACCATACTTCTACCAATTTTATTGCGCCATTGAGATAGCCTTCAGAGCAAATTCTCCGAATTACACTAGGATCTAGAGAGATACAAAATTCAAGCAGATAGAATTACTAAGGCAATGGACACGAAAGTGAAACAAATAGATCTATCCCAACAGGTTCCCACGGTATAAAATAAATTGTATTTGCGTGAATACTTACATAGATATTATTACATTTTAATTTATCTGTGACAATTGATGGATATATTCCTCTAGTAAAGATAGTACACATAATTAAAGTGAATAATTGTAAGCTTGTAAGCAAATGATGAACAGCCAAAATTGAAATTTCTGACCAAAATTAAAAATGTAATACTTGAAAATTAATTTAGATAGAAACTCTTAGAACTCTCAGAATGTCCTGTATTATTATATTGATTTTCAGAATGTAAGAATAATTTGCTAATCATGTTAGAATTTGTATGTGCAAATTTTCAGAACAAAACAACATAGTAATGACAAGTATCGATTAAAAGAAAGTCTGACTAAATCTTATTTGATATGAAGAGTGTGTTTATCAGGTATCACCATAAGCTAAATGCTTCTAATTTAATTGGGAACTAAAAGATAAACATTTGTAACAGCAAACCGTATTAGCGATGTCAAAATAAGACCATGACTCTATTCTTAATTAGTTATAAAACATACAAAACATTTCAGCAATATGATTTACGGCAGCAGGACTATAAGCATCAAAATGGAACAAACAAAATTAATATTTAACGACAGTCCTACTCAAAGATTGGAATGAATTATTTCACATTATAATACATTTGTTCACTCGCTGCGGTGTGCTACAGTTTTGTACACACATTGGAATTTACAATGAGGTTGTGCAGCAGAAAAACAATATAAATCTTCTCTTATGAAATTTTGGATATGTAAAATTTCAGTGGCAATTCTTAGCTTTGATCATGTGGTAACAAAGAGATACAGCAGTCCTTTCAAAAACGAAACAATTTCATTTCCTCCCAACTTCGATTCACCATACATGCGGTCCACAAATGTTATAGGCACCTGCAACAATTAGGAGGGGGAGGAATGTATTAGTTCAATGTAAACATGAGCATTAACGAGCAAAGGAAACTATCATGAATTAACCGACATATGTTCTATTTATATGAATGCCTTCACCAATAAGAAATGGACTAGCATTACGTTATCTATAAATTTTACACACCTCCATTTTACTAATGGAAATACATTTTTAATGTATCTGGGTCTTTGATAACATAATTTTGAGCAATTTATTTTACCCACACTGCTTTAGTTGTCAATTTATCATTTGTAATGTTATTCACTGAGTAATATAGAAATAGGAATGGCTGCATTTTCTGTCCCAGTCTGTTTCAATAAAACTAATTCTTACTCAAATGAGAGGAACAGTAAACCTGTTGTCATGATGCAAGATATTAATTTAAAGGTATTTCCAGATTCCTTCTTTAATGTTGTTAAATGCAGATGCATATTTGGAACATATCAAATAAAATATGCATGCTGTCAAAAACACAGCCTATGTGGTCCTTTCCAAGTAACTTTGTTTCAAAATTATCAAAAGCACACTTCCAATCACATATTCCAACTATATACTTTTTATTAAATCTATATGGGCGGCACGGTAGCGCAGCGGTAGAGTTGCTGCTTTACAGCGAATGCAGCGCCGGAGACTCAGGTTCGATCCTGACTACGGGTGCTGCACTGTAAGGAGTTTGTACGTTCTCCCCGTGACCTGCGTGGGTTTTCTCCAAGATCTTCGGTTTCCTCCCACACTCCAAAGACGTACAGGTATGTAGGTTAATTGGCTGGGTAAATGTAAAAATTGTCCCTAGTGGGTGTAGGATAGTGTTAATGTACGGGGATCACTGGGCGGCACGGACTTGGTGGGCCGAAAAGGCCTGTTTCCGGCTGTATATATATGATATGATATACTCCATTGAAGAACTGAAAATATCAGCATAAACAGATTTAAAATAAATGAATAAATTATTGTAGGTTAATTAGCCTCTGTAATTTGCCCCTAGGGTACAGGGAGAGAATGAGAAAGTGGGATAACGTAGGACTAGTGTGAACAGGTGGTTGATGTGGACTCAGTGCGCCGAAGGGGCTGTTCCCATGTTGTATCTCTACATTAAACTAAACACAACGTCTTTGGAATCAAGGTGAAGTAAGGTTTGAAGATAAAGGAAATGTCTTCCTAATACCACACTAGGTTTATAAAGTACGTATCTAGGCCATAAGAGGCCAGAAAGATCTTGGGCTCAAATATTAGTTGATGCAAGATCTGAACTTTACTTGGAGCACCAAAATAATTTTGATTTGGCTTTGTCTTTTTGAGAAAGGACAAAGTAGCCAACATTTTTATTGTTGATTTATATTAAATGATTCTCAATGAAATCACAATGACTGAAGATGTAATAAACCTACAAATTTTAATATACAATGAACAAACATGAGTTTGATGTGTGTGTGTGCAAAGTCATGGCAGGATCAATTGCAGAGATGACATCCCATATAGTCAAATAATTTTCAAACAAACATTGTAAGAAGGAACTGCAGATGCTGGTTTACACCATAAACACAAAATGTTGGAGTAACTCAGCGGGACAGGCTGCATCTCTGGATAGAGGAATGGGTGACGTTTCGGGTCAAGACCCTTCTTCAGATGGAATTATAAGTCATGGCCTCCAGGGTGAAATACTAGGAAAACTGTCTGGTGTTGAATGATATATATACAACCCAGTGGCGGCGCCTAACGGCAGCGGCTGACTAGCAGTCTGTCCGTCTTTTTTTTGTTGAGTGTCGGTGTTGGGATGATTTTTATATATATTTTTTTGGTTGTGTATGTGTGGGAGGGGGTGGTGGTGTGTGGGGGGTGGGTGTGGGTGGGTGGGTGTGGGGAACTTTTCTCTTCCTCACGGCACGGGGTGCGGCTCGGCTGTGGGGCCTAACATCCCCCGGTGCGGCTCGGCCGCTGGACTTGCATCGTCCGGTGCAGCTCGGCTGCGGGGCTTAACACCGCCTGGTGCAACTCGGCTGCGGGACTTTACTTTACATCGCCCGGTGCAGCTCGGCTGCGGGGCTTAACACCGCCCGGTGCAGCTCGGCTGCGGGGCTTAACACCGCCCGGTGCAACTCGGCTGCGGGACTTTACTTTACATCGCCCGGTGCAGCTCGGCTGCGGGGCTTAACATCGCCCGGTGCAGCTCGGCTGCGGGGCTTAACACCGCCCGGTGCAACTCGGCTGCGGGACTTAACACCGCCCGGTGCGGCTCGGCTGCGGGACTTAACACCGCCCGGTGCGGCTCGGCTGCGGGACTTTTCACCGCTGGTGCGGCTCGGCTGCGGGACTTAGCTGCGCAAGGCTTGGTCGCGGGCCTTTCATCGCCCGGTTCGGCCGCGAGACGTTTCAGCGCCCGGTGCGGGGACTGTGCGGGTCGGTCGGGGACGAGCTGTCTGTCTGTGGGCGTGGGGAAGAGAGGGGAAGTTTTGTTGCCTCCATCACAGTGAGGGGGTGTTTGGAGTCACTGTGATGGACGTTTGTGTTGGGGTTATGTGTCTTGTGTTCTTTTTTTTTTCTATGACTGCTATGTAGTTTCGTTCGGTACTTCGGTACCGAACGACAAATAAAGCTCTGTTATACTGTTATATACTGTTATATTCAACAAATTGTGGGGGGTAGGGGGTTGTGGTAAGAAAAAATGGGGAATTATAAAGAGGATAGATACTGAGAGGCTGCCTCCTTAAGTTGAAGACCTTAGGAACAGAGATCACAATCTTAGAGTATCTCAGGTTAGAACTAAGGAGAAATTTCTTCACCAGAATTCACCAGATAACAGGCACATGGATAAGACAGGTTTGCAGGGATATGGACCAAGCGCAGGCAGGTGAGACTAGTATAGCTGGGACATGTTGGCCGGTGTGGGAAGTTGGGCCATAGGGCTTGTTTCCAAACTGTATCATTCCATGACTCTAATTATCATATCCTTGTCGATATTGAACTATAAATGCTTGCTTGTTTCAGTTGAAGCTGAGACTCCTATTTCTGGACACAAAATGAATAAAGAGCCATGGGTATAGAACAGGAATGTGGATACATTTTAGAATTAACCGTAATCATTGTGAATAGAGGATAAAGTTTCAGAGGCCAGAGAGCCTATCTTGCCTGTGCTTCTTAGATTCTTATGTTTTTTATTCAGTTGTGAATTAATTATTTTCATGATTGTAAGACGTCAAGTGTCACACGAGTCATCATAGAAAGTTCTCTCTCTAAATTAGTCATGGATTTTTAATTAGGATACAAGAATATGGAAAAAAGGAACAGTAGGACATTTGACACTTCAAAACTGCTTTTCCATTTAATAAGATGTTGGCGGATCTTCACTCTTAATTCAATCATCATGTATCCCCAGATTCCCTTAACTTCAAGAACTCTACTTGTTCCTATCTTGAAAATAGTCATCAAAATCAAATACATAGCCATCTGGGATGGAGAATTTCAATCAATTACACTAAAGAAACATTTCTCTTTATCACTGTTCTAATGGGCAAGCCTTTGGCTTTTGGCTCCATCACCAAGGCCAACATACACCCTGGATCAAATCTGACAAGCGTTTTGGCAGATAATCTAATTTAATTGAGATCATCTCTCATTCTTTTTAGCTCAAAGAAAGAAAAAGGCCTGGTGCACTAAATCTCTCCTCTTTCTACATCTGACTGAATCCAGAAAATTAGTTGTGTGAATAAATGTTACACCTCATCGAAAATAAGGGCATTTCTCTTTGGGCAAAGAAATCAAAACTACACAAGTGATTAGTAATACAGCTGTGCCTTCATAAGACACCATTTAATCACAGTAAGACTGCCTTACATAAATATTCCAATTCTTTTACGATAAAAGTAGCACATAATTTCTTAAATTCTTTCTATACTTGTTAACTTTGTGCTTTGTGTAACATGACCACCCACATCATTCTGACAAACAACAATTTCCAGAATTGTCACCTTTTAAAATTATGATGTTTTTCTATTTTTCCTGAACATTTTAAGTTGATATATCTTCCCAATGTATTCCATTTGCCGCATTCTTATCCAGATGCCTAACCTGTCTTTATTAGTTTACTAACTCTTTTCATTCTCCCCACAGTTTGCTTTTGTATTGTCAACTGGGTTCCATTTATTATACACATCTAAAACTGAAAATAGTTGAAAATAGAGGTCTCAGCACTTTATTTCCTATGTGACATTAATTGCAGGCTGCCATTTCAAAATTTGTCTGCTTATTCTTACTTTTTCTCCCCCTGCCCATTAACGAATCCTCAATCCATGCTAATAAAATCACCTCAAATTCCACACCTCATACTGTATGAACACTGGAATTTAGTAGGATGAGAGGGGATATTATCGAAACGTATAAGATTCTTAAGGGGTTAGACACGTTAGAGGCAGGAAACATGTTCCCAATGTTGGGGGAGTCCAGAACAAGGGGCCACTGTTTAAGAATAAGGGGTAGGCCATTTAGAACGGAGATGAGGAAAAACTTTTTCAGTCAGAGAGTTGTGAATCTGTGGAATTCTCTGCCTCAGAAGGCAGTGGAGGCCAATTCTCTGAATGAATTCAAGAGAGAGCTAGATAGAGCTCTTAAGGATAGCGGAGTCAGGGGGTATGGGGAGAAGGCAGGAACGGGGTACTGATTGAGAATGATCAGCCATGATCACATTGAATGGCTCGAAGGGCCAAATGGCCACCTCCTGCACCTATTGTCTATTGTACCAGTGCTTTACACATAATGTCTCCTGAATCATTCCCATAGGAAATAAAAATATTTTTTGAATAAGGACATCGACATTTTTTTCACAATTATTCACAACTTGTTAAACTGGACTGAATAAACTGGAGGACAAGTAAGCCATTTAGCTCCTGGGGAAACTCCATACTTCAGTTGGTGCCTATTTACTCAATTATGCTCTGTATCTCTTAATATATGTACACGATAAAACTTTTTGAGATTGCAGCCTTAAAATTTTTTATTGACCATCCATATCTTTTTTCAGAATATATTCCAAAGTTTCATCAGTCCAATCTATACGATAAGTGCTTTCTACTTTGACTCCATCATACCAAAACTAATTTTAAGTTAAGGTTATACCAGAGGAAGTAATATTTCTAATTTAACCCAGTTAACTCCTTTTATCATTTAAAATACTTCAATTAAATAACACCTACCTGAACCTCATCTTATTATAGAAATGCAAGACAAATTTTATTTCACAGGACTGCATCTGAAATTACTTTTCTTAAAAAATCCCTCTAAAGTTGATTTATCTCACCTCCCACCAAGCTTAAACACGAGTGCTCTATAGTCATCTTACAATTTAATTATTCCTGGGGGAAAGGGAAACATTCTTGTCTACGATGGTGCTGCAAACCAACTATTTTGGTTTTTGAAGCATGTGCAACAGTCATAAATCAAAACATTAATTCTAAATCATGAAGCACTAACCAAAAGTAAATTCTGCAACAACTGCAGATTTTCAATTATTTTTTATAATTATTTTAAAGTAATCCTTTCATACCTCCCCAATACTGTAATTCAGCTGTCGAGCCCTAACGATCATCTCCATTTGAAAGACATAGCCTTTGGATACACACTTTTCAACCAGTTTCTGCAGCACATCTTTTCTGTATAGTCTGTGAAAAGAAAATGCTTTTAGAATGTACTCAAACGTAAAAAACAATACCTGAAGAAGAAAAAGACAATCACATGTTTCTTCTGATTTCTAATCTAAAACAGGAAATACCATCTCAGCAAGTATAAAAGAGCTATGCCGTAGTATATATCACCTCTGGAAATAAATGTATTACCTAAATGGGCAAATTTAATGATGTTGCATTGAGCCATGCCGGATAGAAAGCTCAATATTTTGATCTGCATTTTATTCTGAGGCAGGCGAGCGCTTGAAATAAAAACACAGGCGAAATAAGCCAGGTTTATTTTCTCCGATTCCTTTCCTATGGCCTGTTGATTTCCAGCAGTGGTCAGAGCTCATGTGATATTGGAAGAGGATTAGGATCAGCTACAATGCTTCAATGTTTTCAAATGAACCAACTATTCCAAAAAATGTTTTAGAAGGGGAAGTGGAGAAAAAAAAAGTCAAATTGTTTGCTCCACTTCAAAAACCGTAAAATATCATTGTCTGGCAATAGTGCAAAATCAAAAGCTTCAAGTGAATTGCCAGTTAATGGATCATAATTGTAGCACGGTAAAACAAATGTTGATCTCCTGGCAAGCCAGTCTACCTATATTAATAGCCGCTGGCCATGTACAAATAAGTTTTACATATATGTCAACTGACCATTCTTTGAAATCACCACGTTAAAAAAAATATCTTTGGGACTACATTTCCCATAATTTTATTGTTTTCTTTTTCACCACTATACCCATACAAGAGGGCACAATGCAAAAAAATGAGTTTATTACAATAAAATTGCACTTTGCCGGTGATTCGGTAATTATAAATAATCTTCAACATGCCCTGAAGTTAAACAACTACACCACACAAAATGTAGTAAAGCGGAAGATATTAAACCACATTCTTACCTGAAGCTACCTGTCAAGTCTGAAGCACCTGGTCTCAACAACACCTGAGTGATAAAATTTGCTCCACGGCTATATTGCAAAAAAAAACATTTAAAAGTGAAATTATTTCATTAATCCCTTTAGAGAATTTAGAACCATGTTTTTTTTTAAAATTTCACACTTATTAAGATAGATAAATTAATCTCATTTATATATAAGCATGTAAACATCATCATTAACACTTTCTTGACGGCAAAAAAAGAGAAAATAAATCCTCTTAAATTGAACAACAGGTAAGTTATATTTTAAACATTTTGAAAATATGTGATCTTGTGTGATTTAAAAAAAATGTGATAACTTCCCAAATGGGGGGGGGGCAAATTCAACCCGCCAAATGCTGTGGAAGTCCCGATGAGGTCGAGATCGGCCGCCTCACCCAGCCCAGGCACCACATTTCGGGGTGACTTCAGAGGGGGAATTCAAGTGTGCTCTCGTGATTTAGTCCAGATTAAAGGAGGCGCCAGACCATTGGTTGCCGAAGATTTGATGGTGGACTTGTACATATGTATATTATTGTCTGATCTGATTAGATAGCATGCAAAACAAAAGCTTCTCACAGTACCTCGATACACGTGACAATAATAAACCTAAACCCAAACCATAATCGTACTATTCTTCCAATGCCCAGACTTCTCCACAACCATCTGCAAGGGCAGATGATCTGGGGATGGGACAATCAAGAAAGAGGAATGTGCTTGCTTGACCTCCTCATTAAAACTACCTTTGCAGAAGCATCTGTCCATTACAGAGTTTCTGTGCCAACTTGGTAAAGCAGCAACACATACATGCTAAACAGTGGAAATTGCAAACTGTAAATTGCGCCAAAGAATCCCACTGCCAACAAACCATATCTAGTTGTGAATAGTGGTGGCCAATTTCACAAATAATAAGAAGGGAAGTTTTCATAAATATCTCTTTAAAAATGCGAGAGCCCAACATGGGGTGGCACAGCGGTAGAGTTGCTGCCTTACAGCGCCAGAAACCTGGGTTCGATCCTGTCTACGGGTGCTGCCTGTACAGAGTTTGTACGTTCTCCCCGTGACCTGCATAGGTTTTCTCCAGGAGCTCTGGTTTCCTCCCACACTCCAAAGACATACAGGTTTATAGGCTAATTGGCTTAGTAAAATTGTCCCTAGTGTGTATAGGATAGTGTTAGTGTGTGGGGATCGCTGGTCGGCGCGGACTTGGTGGGCCGAAGGGCCTGTTTCATTGCTGTATCTCTACCCTAAACTAAAAATAGAAAGAACAAGTAGGTCCTCGACACAAAACATAGAATGTTAGCCTGCAGGTAAAGAAAGCAGTTAGGAATGATAATGGGATATTGGTCATCAAGGCAAAGCAGGTCGAATATAAGGAAGAGAAGTCTTATAACTGTGCATGGAATTGATAAGACCATGTATGGGGGCTTTTGCATACGATTTTGGTCTCTACTGAAGAATAAATATTCTTACGTTGGGTCAATTCAGGGACAGTTAATTAAATTGATTCCGGGGATGAAAGAATTGACTTCTCAGGAATGTTTGAACAGATTGGGTCTATATTCACTGGTTAAAGAATGAAAAGTTACTTACTAAAACATATATGATTCTGAGGGAGCTTAACTAACAAAATGTTGTTATTCCTCGCAGGGGTATCTAAACTTAGGCAGGCAGTTTCAAAATAAGAGACAGATAATTTGAACAGAGATGAAGAGACATTTGTTCTCCATGGGTCATAACTCATTGTAAATCTGTAGTTCAGAGTTTTGCAGGTTGAAACAGTAAATATATCCGAAGCTGAAGCCATATTAAAATCCCATGCTGAGATTTTGATCCACGAGCAAGTCAAAGATTATTGCGAGCAGAGGGGAAAGGAGGAGCTCAGATCATGACCAGATTAGCGATGATCTTAATGAATGGCAGAGCTGAACGACGCGGCTAGTTGGCCTACTCATGGTCCCATTTCTTATGTTCATAACCTTGAACAACAACACTGACATCCACATTCTCTTTTTTAGTTATTCATATTAGTTTCTCTTGAATATTATTTTGGGGTAAATGGAATGACAGATAGGATTTGGTTTTCCATGCAATGCAGTAGTAGGACAAATCGACAGAAGGGTAGGAATAAGAGAATGAGATTTTTTTTTAAATACAGCTGTAAGCCCACCAGAAGACAATGGAGTTTAGGAATTACAGGAATGACATATGATAAGAACTAGATACAGGCACCATGTTTTAAAATAACACAAATTCATAAGGACCTGCAAATAAGTGCAATTAACAATCTGCTGGAGGGAAAGGGACAATTGGTGTTTCAGGTTTGGGACCTTTAATCTGATCTGAAAGAATAGAAGGGAGATAGCCAGCATAAAGATGCGAGTTGGAGGGGTACGGCTAGAGCTGGCAAATGATAGGTGGTTCCAAATGAGGAGGGATTGATTGGTACATGTGGAACGGAAGGGTGCAAACAGCACCAGCGGCTGCAAAGTGAGAGCTGGCGGCAACAAAGGGTTGCAGATGATGGAATACGATAGGAAAGGAAGGTGAAGCCTGGGACCAAATAAGGTTGTTCGGGTGGGCAGATGGGAGTAGCCTCCCTTGCTATTTCCATCCTTTCCTCCTCCACCTGACTCCATGCACCAAAAACACCTTCACATCTGGAGCCACCCATCATTTTCTTGCCCATCCCTTTCCTTCACTTCTTTACATGGGCTATATCTCCTCTCATCTTTCAATCCAGATGAAGGGTCCGACCCAAAACACTGTCCATTTCCCTCCAAAGATGATGCCTGACTCGCTAAGTTCTGGAGATGCTGCTCTAGATTCCAGCATCTGCAGTTTCTTTTCTCCATCTGAAAATGAGAGACTGGCCTACAAACAATGCAAGTAGATAATGCATTATTGTTTCAAAAGCAGATTAGTTGAAGCAGCAACAGATGGTTAATATTGCAGAGATGGCAGTAGATGTTTTTGAAATGGATAGAATATAGGATTGCTAGCTCAGCTACAGTTAACAAAGATACTGAGTTGCTGGGGACAGTTTGGTTCAAATTAAAACAGTGTCAAAATGGCAGTATGAAATAAATGAGAGGGTAACCAAAGACAGCATTTGTCCTTCACCATGACGGTCCTGGTCTTCATATCTGGATAAGTACCTGGAAGCGCTGGAAAAGGTGCAAAAATAACACCTCTAAAATTATACGATCAGAACTGAGAGGTCATAGTTAACAAGAATGGCAAAACAGTCTAGGGGTCATTCCACTTGAAGATATGGTTGAAAGGTGTCTTGTTGGAAGAGATAAGAAGTTGAGAGTATAGACACTTGAAGTTTCCACTCTCATAAGGTGGCCATTAATAAATCTAATAGAATTTCTGGAGCAGCTTCATGAACTAGACATTTGACAAAATGCCAAACGCCCCCTTAGAACACAGTGAGCAGAAGAATTGTGGATAAAAGGAAGCCAGAAAAACACAATTAATAGAGAATAGAAATTATGCTAATTGGGTTATAAGAAGTCAGTGGGAAGGAAGCTCACATGGAGTCTTTTGCACCAAATGGCACGTTTCTGTGTTATAATCATTTGTAAAACCTATCCAAGACAACTAACATTTTGGTATTCATGATCATGAATGCATTGGAGGGATTATCTTCCAGTGTGTGATAAGCCTAACAAGACTTTAGAAAATAAATTACTTTAAGCACTCAGAAAAATATACAACAGCATTCTTCCATACCTATTTAGAATTACACTATTCACATACATATACTATACAATTCAACCACAAGTTCTCCATTCACTACGTCACTTGCGGTTCTGGGTGGTTGAGGTTGATCAAAAACAGAACTAAAACTATGTTTTGTGTGATGAAACAGTTTGAATGAAAATATTAATAAAACCCAATTAGGCGAGTGATCTTCTAAATTAGAATGGTATTTTACTGATGTTGCAGTTAATCTATTAGGTGGGAATGCAAAGTTTTTATTACACATTACTTATTATACCTCATAAGTTTTCTTCTCAAATCCCAGCCGTATACGCCTCCATTTCCTCTGTAGCGTGTGCCAGACACTACATCATAATTTCCTTCCTTCTGTTCTCTGTAATATTTATATAACAAATCCATGATTAAACCTAAATTAATCGAGGTTCTGAAACAGAAAACTTGTTACAAAATCATTCTATGAAAATTACATTAGTGTCCTTAAGTTTCAAAGTTTTTAAAACCTATAACCTCACTTCCACCAAAGATATATTTTGAAATTATACTAAAGTAAATAAAAATTTGAATAACAAAATATTAATTTAAAATGTATTTTTAGAGTATGATGATAACATTGAAGATGAAGAATATCATTTAGTGAGGATTTTGCACTATAAGTAGAAGAAACCTTGCAACCTGGGTCAGTATGGATGAGTTGGGCCGAAGGCTTTGTCAAGTCCATTTTATTTGTATAGCACATTTAAAAACAACCCACGTTGACCAAAGTGCTGTACATCTGTTTAGGTACTAAGGAAAAAATGAAACATACAGTAGCACACAAACATAACAGCACATACAAAACAGTTCACAGCGCCTCCTCAATGGGCCTCAAACGCTAGGGAGTAGAAATAGGTTTTGAGCCTGGACTTAAAGGAGTCGATGGAGGGGGCAGTTCTGATGGGGAGAGGGATGCTGTTCCACAGTCTAGGAGCTGCAACCGCAAAAGCACGGTCACTCCTGAGCTTAAGCCTAGACCGCGGGATAGTGAGTAGCCCCAAGTCGGCCGACCTGAGGGACCTGGAGTTAGATGTGTCCAAGACTGCCTGTTATCGATTTGATGGAGTCGGGGGGACCGAATAGGATGACCTCAGACTTGCTCTCGTTTAATTGGAGGAAGTTAATGTAAGTTCTGTGCCATTCAACATTTTATGTCCTCAAGGCAGTGTAAGAGGCTGTTTAAATTTGACCGGTTGTTGGGTTTCAGGGGGAGGTAAAGCTGTGTGTCATCGGCATAGCAGTGGAAAGAAATGCCGTGCCTTTGAATGATTTGGCCAAGGGGGAGCATGTATAGAGAAAAGAGAATGGGGCCTAGGATGGAGCCTTGTGGAACTCCGCAGGAGAGGCCAGCTGGAGAAGAGGAATAACTGCCTATGTTGATGGCGAAACTCCTATCTTTGAGGTAGGAAACGAACCAGCTCAGGGCAGTGCCATCAATGCCAACCGCTTGTTTCTATGCTGTACAGCACTATGACGCTAAAATAAACCATATTTTCAAATTTGAAAAGAATATGACTACACCCTTTTCCAGTTAGTTAAGTTATGACATGATAAAAAAAGTATAAGCATATACCAAACCATCCATAAGAGATAATTTAATAATCAAGGAGAATCAATTAAGATAACATCCACAGAAAATATGTTGGAAAGCAAATCCAAATCCATCAAAAAACACGATTTGGGGATTTTTTCCTATATGTGAGCCCCCGCTCACAGCACCAACAACCTTAGTTCAATCCAGACCTCCAGTGCTGTCAATGTGGACAAACACCCTATGACTATGTAGGTTTTCTCCAAGTACTCTGGTTTCCTCCCACATCCCAAAACTGTGTTAATTGGACACTTGGAATTGCCCCGAATGTGTAGATAAGTTGGAGAATTGGGATGCTTGGGACAATTTATTCGTATAACATAAAAGCAGTTCTTTCCTGAATTTAGTACTAATACATTGAAGCATGTAAGAGTTGAAGAGTTTCAAATATTTAACTCGATAATGATAATGTACCATTTTACAGACATATCTACTGTTGGTTAAATCAGCTGCAGATGGTCCACCATGCCATTGATCCATGGCTTCAGAAGAATTTATCTTTACATTTGTCAGGGCAGTGTGGTTAAAAAAATGTCAGCCCTAAGTGATTAAAGATTTCATCTATTCTGGTGATTCATCTGAAATATTTGCTGTTATTTAGATTTGTGCAGTTCTCTCAATTACACAGATAGGTTTCCAATCATGACCAAGATTGAGTATGGATAGATTGAAGGCTTCATTGAGGTGCTGAGTGGTAACATTTGATGCACTAAGCTGGAAACCATACAGAAAAGACTCACAAGGATGTTGTTAGGATATGAGAGCTTAGGTTATAAGGAGAGGCTGGATAGAGGCTTTTTTCCCTGGGGCATTGGGGCTGAGGGGTGACCTTAAAGAGTTATACATAATTAGAGGCACAAATAGAGGAATTGGTCATAGTTTTTATCCCAGCATAGAGGAGTCCAGAACTAGAAGGCATAGGTTTAACATGAGGGACAATTTCTTCATGCAGGGTGCAGTGGAACGAGCTGCCAGAGGAAGGGTGCAATGGTGATGATTAAAAGTATTTAAACGGGTACATGAATCGAAAAGGTTCAGTGGGAAATGGGTCAAACAGGCAAATGAGACTATTTCATTAAACCTGGTCAGCAGAGCGAGTTGCGCTGATTTCATGCTGTATCACTCTACAGTGCCCTCCATAATGATTGGGACAAAGACCCATCATTTATTTATTTGCCTCTGTACTCCACAATTTGAGATTTGTAATAGAAAAAAATCACATGTGGTTAAAGTGCACATTGTCAGATTTTAATAAAGGCCATTTTTATACAATTTGGTTTCACCATGTAAGAATTACAGCAGTGTTTATACATAGTCCCCCCCATTTCAGGGCACCATAATGTTTGGGACACAGCAATGTCATGTAAATAAAAGTAGTCATGTTTAGTATTTTGTTGCATATCCTTTGCATACAATGACTGCTTGAGGTCTGCGATTCATGGACATCTCCAGTTGCTGGCTTTCTTATCTGGTGATGCACTGCCAGGCCTGCATTGCAGCCATCTTTAGCTTATGCTTGTTTTGGGGACTAGTCCTCTTCCGTTTTCTCTTCAGCATGTAAAAGGCATGCTCAATTGGGTTCAGATTGGGTGATTAAAGGCCACTCAAGAATTTACCATTTTTTTGCTTTGAAAAACTCCTTTGTTGCCTTAGCAGTATGTTTGGGATTATTGACTTGCTGTAGAATGAACCGCCGGCCAATGAGTTTTGAGGCATTTGTTTGAATTTGAGCAGATAGGATGTGTCTGTACACTTCAGAATTCATTATGCTATTACCATAGCAGTTGTGTCATCAATTAAGATAAGTGAGCCAGTACCTTCAAAGCCATACATGCCCAGACCATAACATCCCCACCACCGTGTTTCACAGATGAGGTGGTATGTTTTGGATCTTGGGCAGTTCCTTCTCTCCATATACTTTGCTCTGAACCATCACTCTGATATAAGTTAATCTTAGTCTCATCTGTCCACAAGACCTTTTTCCAGAACTGTGGTTGCTATTTTAAATAATTCTTGGCAAACTGTTAACTGGCCATCCTATTTTTGCGGCTAACCAGTGGTTTGCATCTTGCAGTGTAGCCTCTGGATTTCTGTTCATGAAATCTTCTGCAGACAGTGGTCATTGACAAATCCACACCTGACTCCTGAAGAGTATTTCTGATCTGTCAGACAGGTGTTTGGGGATTTTTCTTTATTATAGAGAGAATTCTTCTGTCATCAGCTGTGGAAGTCTTCCTTGGCCTGCCAGTCCCTTGGCGATTAGTAAGCTCACCAGTGCTCTCTTTCTTCTTAATGATGTTCCAAACAGTTGATTTTGGTAAGCCTAAGGTTTGGCTGATGTCTCTAACAGTTTTATTCTTGTTTCTCAGTCTTATAATGGCTTCTTTGACTTTCATTGGCACAACTTTGTTCCTCATGTTGATAAACAGCAATAAAGTTTCCAAAGGTGATGGAAAGACTGGAGGAAAGACTAGGTGCTGAGAGCTCTCTAAAACCTGCATTAAGGAGGCAATTAAACACACCGGATGAATTACAAACACCCATGAAGCCATGAAGCCATGTATCCAAAACATTATGGTGTCCTGAAATAGGGGGGACTATGTATACACACAGCTGTAATTTCTAAAAGGTGAAACCAAAATGTTTAAAAATACCCTTTAATAAAATCTGACAATGTGCACTTTAACCACATGTGATTTTTTCTATTACAAATCTCAAATTGTGGAGTACAGAGGGAAATAAATAAATGATGGGTCTTTGTCCCAAACATTATGAAAGGCACTGTATGACTCTATTGCTATTTGTACTGGTACATGAAGAGAACAACAAACAACACTTGCTATCAACTGCCATTAATTCTGCTTGCCTCATAGTGGCAGGTTGGTGTAACCCTGATGAATCCATGTGATATGGCTAGACATAAATAAGGCTCCCAATTATACTTTCAAGGGTAGGAGGCTCCCCATGTTGTTCAGAAAACTAAAATAGATGCATCTACAGCTATCTAGAAAAGCATTCCTAATTATGGGGGAAAAAAAGTAGTCAGCTGTTGTGAAGAGGCATAGGAAATGACATTATTTCTGTTCTTGAAGGAAGGCTTTGGAGAGTTACTTTACAATTAAAGAACAAAAATAAAACATGAATTGCATGGCTTTAAAATTAATAGGAACAATTTACCAAGAAAAATGAAGTATAAATTTTTATTCACACATTCATAATTTGAGTAGTTTTAGATTTTAGACAATACCAAATTTATTTTAGAGAGCATATAAATAAGAGTAGGCTCATAATTATGAACTCTTAATTGGAATATTATTATAATGATGCAGAATATTGTGTTACTATACAAAAATGATCTGACAGGACACAATTGCAATGCAACCACTTTTGCTTGGGTCGAGGAATGTTATACAATGAAAGTTTGTGCTGAATGCGCACATGGGACGCCATTTGAATTAATCAGGGCAAATATTTATGCCGTGCCTAGCTTTACTTTATGTCCTGTCTCTTTTTATAATTGTTTCAACAGTCATAAAAATAGTACAATTAAAATCATAGACACAAAAATCACACTGATATAATAAGGAAAAGACTGATGCCATAATGATTTTTTGTTGTTGTCTGTTTTGCTTTGCCCAATGACCAATTTCTGAGGATGTATCAGTTATGCAACAGGCAATAAGGATAAGTAATATTTGGAAACATAAGGAAAATAGTCAAGAGTCAAGGTTGGTTTACTGTCATATGTCCCAGGTAGAACAATGAAATTCTTATTTGCAGCAGCACAACAGAATATGTAAATGTAGTACGCTGTGAACAATATAATAAACGAGGGAAAATAAAGTTCAGCGTGCGTGTGTATATATACATATACACAAATGTGTTTGTGTGTATGTGTGTATATATATATACACACTCACACACACACATACATATATATACATATATATATACACACACATATATACATATACACACACACACACACACAGGTATATATATACACACACACATAAACAACAAAAAAATACTTACTTTATGAACTCAAGGATAAACTTTGGCTGAAATTAAAGATAAAAAGATTGGTTAGATAAGTGCATCATATATATAAAAATATAAATATAAAAAATTGAAAATAAACGTACATGATGTGAAAGATCTGCATCCATTATTACAACAAAGTTACCAGTGGCATGTTGCATTCCATGAATATATGCTGTTCCTAGAATAAAAACCAATCACACAGATATTATATTCAGCAAAAATTATTTGTTGACTTTCATTGGCATCTTTATAAGTAAAGTACTCAAAATAACAATTTATTGCAAAAAGTAGATTTTCAACGAGTTTTACAGGATCGATCACAAAAACAAAATATATTTTGAAATTTATTTTGATGTAATTAGAGAAATATAAGAGAACATTTTACAATTTAAGTATTTTGTTAGGGAAACATCAAACCAATATTTCTCGGATCATCATTTTGATGTCAGCTCTCAAAATACCTTTGTTCTCCCATTGAACTGTAGAGCCACACTGTAAACTATAGTTTTTCTTAAAATCACTTTATGAAGTTTTTGAAGATGAATCATGCAATGACTCACTGAATGCATATTATTATAATAATAGTAAGCAATTACTCAACAAGCAAGATGGGTTGTTTAGAGATGCAGCATGGAAACAGACCCTTTGGCCCACCTAGTCCTCGCCGACCATTGAACACCCGTTCACACCAGATCCACGTTATCCCACTTTCCCATCCATTCCCTACACTCTGGGGACTATTTACAGAGGACAATTAACCTACAGACCTACACGTTTTTGGGATGTGGCAGGAAACCAGAGCATCCAGAGGAAACCCACACGGTCATAGGGAGAACGCGCAAACTCCACACTGACAGCGCCCAAGTTTGGGATAGAACCCAGGTCTCTGTCGCTGTGAGGCAGCAGCTCTATCAACTGCGCCACTGTTGCAATAGTTTGTGTTTTGTCCTCTCTATCAGGTTTGGTCTGCTGAACTACAGATTCTAATGGAAAAAGCATGTTAAACAGATGATGAATTCATTCGCAGCATCTTGACCACCACAATGAAAGCTCCGATTTCTGTCTTCTAAGCTCATCTTGTTGACATGCGTTCAAATTACTTCCATCATGATCTTACTGTTGGCAATGCCATTGATGGCCTATTCCTTTTGGTTCGGCTGGTACATCCCAATCATTACCACCAGCATCTCCTTCTCCCCATGACATACCTCTTCCTACAAATCCCAATCTTCTCCCATTTGCCTCCCCCACATAAAACATAATGTCAGTCCTTCCACCCTCCCCTCTGCCCCAACCAAGTGGCCAGCTCCAATGTCTTCCCCCCCCCCTCCACAAACACACCACAATTAATGCTTGGGGTTGCCCAACCGCTAGCTCAGTTTCACAACCTCAGGAAAGAGCATTGGGCAACATATTTTCAGTACCAAAAATGTGCAATGATCAGTCAGTTCTGCCCAAGTCCTTTATTCTGCGCAGATAAGTTTTCCACACAAGATTTCTTAAATGATGTTTGACACTCAATACTGTATCCCTGTTGTAGATGCATTAGAATGTACTAGAGTTCCAGGCAAATGTATTCTACACAGTATTTAGGAAAGACAAATGATATAATATAATATTATTACTTTGGAGAGGTTATGTAGCTATTCAGAATCACATAAAAACTTACAAGGTGCGACTCTGAATAGCATCACTTTTTATTCGTTCTTGATTAAACGAGAGCAAGTCTGAGGTCATCCTATTCGGCCCCCCCGACTCCATCAAATCGATAACAGGCAGTCTTGGAAGCCTATCCTGCCTAGTCAAACCGCATGTCAAAAACCTCGGCGTGATATTTGACTCTGCATTAAAGTTTGACAAGCAAGTCAACGCTGTGGTAAAAGCCAGCTTCTTCCAACTTCGTACCATAGCTAAAATCAAACCTTTCCTCCAATTCGACGACACTGAAAAAATCATTCACGCTTTCATTTCCTCCCGCCTAGACTACTGCAACTCCCTATACACTGGGATCAGCCAATCATCCCTGTCCCGCCTGCAACTGGTCCAAAACGCCGCAGCAAGACTCCTGACGGATACCCGTAAAAGGGACCACATCACGCCGATTCTGGCCTCTCTCCACTGGCTCCCTGTACGGTACAGAATCAACTTCAAGCTCCTCCTATTCACATATAAAGCCCTAAATGGACATTCCCCCCCCCCTACATCAAAAATCTTCTAACCACCTCTCTAACTCCAGGTCCCTCAGGTCGGCCGACTTGGGGCTACTCACTATCCCGCGGTCTAGGCTTAAGCTCAGGGGTGACCGCGCTTTTGCGGTTGCAGCTCCTAGACTGTGGAACAGCATCCCTCTCCCCATCAGAACTGCCCCCTCCATCGACTCCTTTAAGTCCAGGCTCAAAACCTATTTCTACTCCCTAGCGTTTGAGGCCCATTGAGGAGGCGCTGTGAACTGTTTTGTATGTGCTGTTATGTTTGTGTGCTACTGTATGTTTCATTTTTTCCTTAGTACCTAAACAGATGTACAGCACTTTGGTCAACGTGGGTTGTTTTTAAATGTGCTATACAAATAAAATTGACTTGACTTGCCTTGACTTGATTATGTTGCTAGACTACTCCAGAGGACAGTTAAGATTCACATGCAAGACTCCAGAGGGCATCAATAAAAAAGCTTCACTTCCAAAAAATAAATAAAGCATCAGTTCTCCAGATTATTTGTCTCAAGTCTTTGGACAGTTAGTTCGAAAATCCAAAAGTTACACCACACAGCCTGACATGAAAATAACAAGAGGTTCTGCCTAAAGAGATTTCTTCTGTAGCAGAGTGCAGACGGATTCTGAGTATTAGAAATGGTCGGGATATTTAGAGTGCCAAAATAGTGAACAAAAAGTTTCATTTTCAATAAATGTTTTCAACATAGATCATTCACAAAACTTAAAATACAAAAATTGCTACTTAAAATAGCTTGCATGCATTCATAGCTCTTACCTAATCCCAGCTTCTTTGCTCTTGGTCGGAGTAACTGTGAAAACAATAAAGAATAATTTTAGCAACATCTTCCAAAATTCTAATTGTGAGGCATATTTTACAGTAAGACAGTTTCCAAAGAGCTCATTGTGCTGAATATACTGGGAAGCTGAAGGCAACGTTGTGCTTTTCCCAAAGATTACCATTGCCATTACTGACAGATCTTTGGTGGCATTACTTTGAATGTGTCAGTTGTCGCTCAGAGAAAAAGGTGGAATTTTTTGCAATAGAATTCACTGAAAAGATTTAGGATCAAAGTTAGCAATAAGTCAACACTTCAACAGTGGTCAAATCTTTACTTTAAGATTGTACCTAGAAAACCAAATGATATCCATACATATCACAAGTGGATTAATAAATATTCTTACATTATACATCACTGTTGTATGAAATTAATCTCTCTGCACACTATGAGAAGACGCTTTCATGTTAATCTTTTTACTGTGGTTATCTGCAAAGAGTTCATAACAAATCTTTGGAAAGAAAATTTCAGCTTCCATTCTTTACCTAATATCTCGGTATTTAGTATTACTACAAGATTTTGTTTCATAAAGTTAAAATACAACTTTAAGTCTCCGATTAAAAAACAGAACATTTACATAGTGATGGCATGAAAAGGTCAGAATTGGAAAGAACTGTGTAGGAAAGAACTGCAGATGCTGGTTTAAATCGAAGGTAGACCCAAAGTGATAAAAAATAAAAATGGCATTTTGTGTCTACCTCAGTGACTTATTGGATTGGAAGAAATTATAACAATAAAGATGAGAAAATGTAGGGTTTTGAATAAAAGGATGCAAATTTTAACAGTTAGTATAAGAAAATAACTGCAGATGCTGGTAATAAGAAAATAACTGCAGATGCTGGTTATAAGAAAATAACTGCAGATGCTGGTAATATGTGTTACTTAGTTGGATGCCAACTAAATAGCATTTAGCTGGCATTACTATAGCAAATACAGTAGGTAGAAACAGTAGAGGTTTGGTTTAGCAAAAGGAAGGTCAGCCAAAAGTTCACTGGAAAAGTCAAGTCCGATATTAATTAGATTTCAGTGACAGTTGAGCTGACACAGAGTTAGAATCAAGAGATGTTACAAATGTTGATATGGCGATGACAAGGTTCGTCTTGGGCATGACAGCATAACATCAACGTGCAAACTTTCACTTAAGGCAGGTAGATGGATGGAATCAGTGGAAAAACAATGAGGGCTGTGACGGATATCAAAGTCACACACGATGAAAGGTAGAGCCCGAGAGAGTATCGAAGAACAGAGGGACCTTGGTGTATTTGTCCAAGAATTCCTGAAGATTTTTAGATTTTTTTAGATTTAGATTCAGCATATTTACCGGGATACCTACCAGCGTTAGCCGGAACATAGAATATAAGAGCAGAGAAGTTATAATATGTTTATAAAACATTAGTTTGGCCACATTTAGCATTCCGTAAAATGTACTGACTCGTCATACAATAGGAAGGATGTGATCGCACTGGAAAGAATGCAAAGGAAATTCACCAGGATGTTGCTTGTGATGAAGCCTTTCAGTTTTGAGGAGAAACAGGATAGGAGGGTAGTATCTTAGAATAGCTGCCACAAAGTGAATTCAGACAGGCTGAAAGCATTGGGGGAAAGAAACCACTCAGTACAGAGGTTGAAAGAAAACATTCATAACTGTGCTGGGAAATTTTAATTGTACGTCGGTGTAGTACAATAGTAAATTAAACAAGCACCTTTATCTATATACAATATGCCCCTTTTATTGTGAGGAAGCAAGGGGATTAAATTCAGAAAAGCTGTTTAATGTCAATATGTTTCAAGAGATTTATTTTACTTGGACAACTGCAAATATAATCTAAAATATTGAATTGAAGTGCAGACAACAGTAAAAGGTTACATGTGCTACTCTTATTTACTTATGTTTGTTCAGATACAATTGGATACCAAATTTACTTAAGAGATGTTTAATTTATTTTTTTGGTATTACAGGAATCATTCCAAAAAGCACAGATGCATCTCGTTTGTATGTGAGTGTTTTCTAAGGAGAACATTAATTGGAAGCATGGATTACAGATGGACTTATTTCACGTCTCCGACATCTCCCTACCGTTTCTCGACCTCACCATCTCCATCACAGGAGACAGACTAGTGATTGACATCTACTATAAATCCACTGACTCGCACAGCTATCTGGAATACACTTCTTCCCACCCCGTCTCCTGCAAAAAGTCTATCCCCTACTCCCAATTCCTCCGTCTACACCGCATCTGCGCCCGGGATGAGGTGTTTCACACTAGGGCATCAGAGATGTCCTCATTCTTCAGGAAACGGGGGCTTTCCCTCTTCCATTATAGATGAGGCTCTCACTAGGGCCTCTCCTATATCCCGCAGCTCCGCTCTTGCTCCCCCTCCCTCATTCATAACAAGGACAGAATCCCCCTCATTCTCACCTTCCACCCCACCAGCCAGCGTATCCAACAAATCATCCTCCAACATTTCCGTCACCTCCAACGGGACCCCACTACTGGCCACATCTTCCCATCCCCTCCCCTTTCTGCGTTCCGCAGAGACCGTTCCCTCCGTAACTCCCTGGTCCACTCGTCCCTTCCTACCCAAACCACCCCATCCCCGGGCACTTTCCCCTGCAACCGCTGGAGATGCAACACCTGTCCCTTTACCTCCCCCCTCAACTCCATCCAAGGACCCAAACAGTCTTTCCAGGTGAGACAGAGGTTCACCTGCACCTCCTCCAACCTCATCTATTGTATCCGCTGCTCTAGATGTCAACTTCTTTACATCGGTGAAACCAAACGCAGGCTCGGCGATCGTTTCGCTCATCACCTTCGCTCAGTCCGCCTTAACCAACCTGATCTCCCGGTGGCTGAGCACTTCAACTCCCCCTCTCACTCCGACCTTTCTGTCATGGGCCTCCTCCAGTGCCATAGAGAGGCCCACCGGAAATTGGAGGAACAGCACTTCATATTTCGCTTGGGCAGCTTGCAGCCCAGCGGTATGAACATTGACTTCTCCAACTTTAGATAGTTCCTCTGTCCCTCTCTTCCCCTCCCCCTTCCCAGTTCTCCCTCTATCTTCCTGTCTCCACCTATATCCTTCCTTTGTCCCGCCCCCGACATCAGTCTGAAGAAGGGTGTCGACCCGAAACGTCATCCATTCCTTCTCTCCTGAGATGCTGCCTGACCCGCTGAGTTACTCCAGCATTTTGTGAATAAATACCTTCGATTTGTACCAGCATCTGCAGTTATTTTCCTACACGACTTATTTCACGTAGTCCTAATTCTACCATGTATACAGTATTTGGCTCCTTTTTGGCAGTAAAGGTCCTCTTGTTATGTCTTCTTATGAAATCAATTAACTATTATTATAATCAGTTATGCTGGGGTAAAAACCAATATCTATTATGAAAATACAAATGCTTTTTAGATTTTGTCTTTATGGGAAAAAGAAGATTAAAAAAATGAATCTTGAAAGTTCCAATAATTTAATTTAAACAGGAGATTTCGGCATTACATTCCAATTTCCAAACCCACCAAGATGGATAAAGTAGTGGCAAAGGAACATTTCTTCTCTCTCTAAAATTAGTGTCAAAATTACTTTTAAATTGGGGATTTCTTGAGAAGATGCTATTCAGAACATGTGTACAGTTCTTCAATACAAAATCAAATGCCAGTCATTACTTAGGTTTATATCATAAGATTTAAAATGCTCGGAAGGGATTAAAGTAATGGCAGAAAATATTATTTTTTCTACTCAGTCGAGATGCCAATAACGGAAAGACACAGGCTCCACCTGTAAAGCAAACCATCAGAATTAGGCTAATTGCTACCAAGGGCTGACAATGGTAGAAGCAGCTAAAGAAATAAAATCAATGTAGCCCTCCCATTAATGTAATAATGGAAGATGTGGGTGTTTTCTTTACAAAACAGCTGCCAAAAGTTCCCACAAGATGAAATCCTGTATTCAAATCACACCATTCAGAGGGTGGTGAATCAGTGGAATTCATTGCTACAGGTAACTATGGAGTCCAAGTCATTTGGTATTTTTAAAGCGGAGATTGATAGGTTCTTGATTAGCAAGGGTGTCAAAGGTCACAGGGAGAAGTTAGGAGAATGAGGTTATGAGGGAAAAATAAATCAGCCATGATCGAATGATGGAGTAGATTAGATGGGCCGAATGGCGTGATACTGCTCCTATGTCTTATGAACATATGGAAAAGACAGTTCCAGATGCAGCTTTCTCCACCTGATCCAAGTCAGACACACACATCCTCTTCATTGCGAGTGTTATTTTTAGTCCCCTGCTCCCTCGATCCATTGCTTTCTGTTACACTCGGTGTGCTATATTATCTGCACCCTCCTTCCCCAAGGCCTGCAAATTTTACTTTTCATCTTCTCAAGTCTTTGTGGGTGAAAGAAACAGCTTTTGCAACTCAGAAAAACTGAACTAATGTCACAGATGGAAACTTACAGCAGAAATGGCAAGTTCTGAATCAGAGAGACAATTACCTGAAGTTGCAGAATTCAATAATGAGTCTGGAAGGCCGCAAGATGCCCAGACGGAAGATGAAGTGCTGCTCCTAAAGCATACACTGTTATAGCAGTGCAGGAAGCCATTGGCAAATAAGTCAGTGGAGAATTAAGATGGCAGGCAACTGGAAACACTGAATAACCTCTGAAAAGTTAGCTCACAACCAAAATGCATGGTCTCAGAGACCTAATAAATTTGAAACAATAAAGCAATGGCCTTCTGATCGTCAATAGTCGTTTATTTGTCACATACACATAAATGTGTAGTGAAATGAAACATTACCCGCAGTTGAAACACTAAGACCAATAAGAATAATCAATAAAAATGCAATAACACATACAATCATACACTAACACCAAACAAAAGAAACATCCATCACAGTGAGTCTCCTCCAGTCCCTTCTCACTGTGATGGAAGGCCAAAATGTCTTTTCTCTTCCCTGCCGTCTTCTCCTGAGGTCAGGCTGTTGAACTTGCCACGTCGGACGGTGAAAGGTCCGCGGCCTATTCCAGGCCGCTCCGGACGGTGAAAGGTCCGCGGCGGGCCTACCCAAGTCCCGCGATTCGGGGCGGGCGAACACGCTGCCTCTGCCGCTGCCGGAGCTCCCGATGTCGGCCCCCATCCAGGGGCCTGCGGGCTTCCGACGTCCACGCGGCCCGCGCCGGAGCCTCCGGACACGAGTCGCAGCCGCTCCCGCAGCATCCGCAGGCAGCCAGCGCCGCAGGTGGTGAGTCCGGGCCGCGGGCTCTGCGAACCAGAGCCCCAGGTGGTCCCAGGTGCATGGCCGGTGGTAGGCCGCAACGGGAACGGAGACACGACACACAAACAAGTTCGTGTCTCCGTTCAGGAGAGATTTTCTACAGTTCCCGTTCCCTCCCACCCCCTCCCCCCCACATAACATACAAACACTACACCATATTAAAACTACAATTCATACAAAAACAACAAAAAACACAAAAGACAGACGGACTGCAGGCAAGCCGCAGCTGCGACGGCAGCGCTGGCTCCTCCTTTTGTAGTGATATAAAATAAGAATGGGTCACCTTCAAGAGCAATTTTACATTAGGGTGTCATCAGCACAATAAAGAAAAACAGATTATTTAAGATAATTCCAGATTCAATAAGAGAATTTAAGAAATTATTTAAGAACGCACAAATCAAATTACCAAAAGGAAGAGGCTATGATTTTGTCCAGTGAATAATGAAACAAAAAATTATTTTAAAAGAGCATTCTTCACATTTTGGTTATAAAATTATTGCCCAAATCCAGAGCAGACTTGTGAAAAGAGCTGTGCTTTGGGATTGAATCAGAGGCAATTGCAGAGAGGGACTAACTACAGCACCATAAATACACCAGATGGAACTACAGTGGATTGATGGCCTCGAGTGGCTAAGTGCATTCCTTAGATTCTTATGGCATTACGGTCACAATATAACATTTCTATTTCCAAAAAGAGATATCCTTATCATCTATCTATGTGATGCTGCCTGTCAATGCCAAATCATAGGGTGTTCTGTTCTTGCGACTTTGGCCACAATTTCTTACAAACTTTAGTGAACGATCAGGCAAATCTCTTTTTTTTAAATCCCAGTTTAAATTTACTTTGAATTCAAAAGGTCCCAGAAATGTAAGGATTGTTCACTCCTGTCCAAATACTCACAATTTTATCAGATCCATATATCTGTTCCAACTGCTTAGCAACCTCAAGTGTTCCATCAGGACTTCCATCATCAATTACTATAATTTCATAGTCAAATCCACTGCAAAAAAACACACAAAAAATCACTATTCTGTGCATTACCTTTATGGCAAATAAATACAATCTACCATTCAGCCAGAGAAAGAAAATCTTTTCAATCAATGCTTATCAAGTTACAATTCCAATTTAAAAAAAAGTATGAATAGGGAAACCATTGCAACCTTTTCAGCCAGACTGCAACAACTGCAGCAGGTTACCAGCAGAAAATTCCAATAAAAGATCACTTTTTATAAAGAAGTAAATAAAATGTAACTGAACCAAGTAAAGCAGAAATATTGTACCAAAGAAGACACAAGCAACTGCACTACAGATGCTGGAATCTTGCTTTTCGGGTCAGGACCCTTCTTCAGACAGCTACTCCGAAGAAGGGTCCCGACCCAAAATGTTGCCGATCCATGACCTCCAGAGATGCTGCCTGACCCGCTGAGTTACTGCAGCACATTGTGTTCTGGTATTATACCAAAGATAGATTAGATCACATTTAAGAAAGCCAGACCTCCTAATCCACCACATCACCTGATTAAAATAAAATTTGCTTTGAGTTTTTTTCAACGACTGGTGGATTCATGGCTTGCCTCACCACTCACTACTTCTAAACCTATGGCAAGTTAGCATTGCCACCATTAAAATGTTTCAAATTTAAAATTAAAGTTCTATAAAAATATAAATAAATTTCTTCTTTTTAAAAGTGAAATTGTAATAAAATGCATTTTTTTTAAATTTACACGCCACCCCCAGGTTACAAACTTTCAACTTATGGATACCGTAACATATGAATGAGTTGTGTAATATTATTAAAATCAGGACCGACATATGCTTGTTGCAATGAATAGTACAACTAGTTTCCACTCCACACTTTCAGCAACTCTTCTTTCTTGTATCTTTTGTCCTTTTGATGCCATTCTGTGGAGGTATAGTTACGATATCAAGTAATTTTTGCGTATTTTCCAATGTAGACATATTTGAATTGTGACGTCAGTAAAACAGAACCCGTATAATATAGTGTAAGAAAATAACTGCAGATGCAGATTTGTACCCGTATAATATATATCGTTATAAAATTATTTATTAAAAAATTAGACATCCTGATCTAAAAAGTCTGTAATATCTAAACATTTGATCTCCCTTTTTAAAGGATTGCAGGAAGAGCAAAATAATCTCATGTTCTGACCCTCCATGCAAGGTGGGCTCTGAAGGAAGATTCTCTAATGTCTAACTCTGCGTTTTGTCTCTAGGTCCCCATCTTTCTGAGCATCACAGATGAATACTGCCTAACATACTCTAATTCTGGAAGCAAAATAACATTAGTGCTAGAAATCTGAAACAAAAACAAAGAATGCTGGGTTCGATCCTGATCTTGGGTGTTGTCTGTATGGAAATTCCTCTGGATGCTCCAACTTCCTTCCCACATACCAAAGACATACAGGTTTATATCCTGCTGAGTTACTCCAGCATTTTGTGAATAAACAGGTTTATATGTTAATTGGCCACTGTAAATTGCCCTTAGTGTTTTGGGGGTGGATGAGAAAGTGGGATAACATAGAACTAGTGTGAATAGATAAGCGATAGTCAGCTTGGACTCGGTGGGCAGAAGGGCATGTTTCCGTGCTGTGTCTTTCAGTCAATTCATTCAATCAACCTAAAAATCTTTCTTGGCTCTGAACGCCTTCAAAGATTTAGTTCTATGATTGAGAATTTCACACTTTCATGACTTTCCAAACAAATTCCTCCTTGTCTCTGTATTGAAAGAGTAACCACTTATTCTTAAACTAGACTTCCTACTTCAACATGCCATTTGCAGTCCACAAATGCAAAAAATAAATTTTGTAAGAATAATTACAAGATGTGCACTGCTCACCTCTGAAGTAACCTTCATTTCCATGCTTGTCATAAATGATACAAAATTCCAAATATGTGTGAACAGCACATAAATAATCCAATTGCATCATGCAACCAATTTTAGATTAACTTCTGCATTACGCAATGAACTTCTAGCCCACCATCTTTACTAACGTAGCTTCACTTCCTTTCGACCTCCTTAACTTTTAAATTCTGCTGACTATTTTAGTTAGAACCATCGTTAAAATCCAAACACTATTCAGTGATACTTAAATCAAATTCCCATATTGAGCATCTGCTTTCAATATTCTAGCATGTTAAATCCTGTATTATTTACAAATGTTTTAATTATAACATAAAATACAGTAGTTCAAAGTAATGTACAAGATTCCCTTGCATTCTACCAATAGTGCAATTCTAGAAAATTGCTTCGGGTTTCCCATGTGCTCTGGCTCCCAAACTCCCAATCATATCTCTGGCAGCACTGTAGAATGATTTTTTTACCTCTAGAAACAAAGAACTGGAGTTTTACAATAAAAAGACACAAAGTGCTGGAGTAACTCAGCAGATCATATCAGGCTGGGACCCTTCTTCTGAAGAAGAATCCCAACCCGAAACATCACATATCCAGGTTCTCCAGGGATGCTGCCTGACTCGCTGAGTTACTCCAGCACTTTGTGTCTGATTTTTACCTCTGTTTGTTTTCTCTCTCTGCTCCAATTAATTAAATCCTAGACTTCTTCCAAGTACAAAGTATAAGCAGACATCAGATCATGCCTCCAGATGACAAAAAAATTAAAACAATAAGAGAATGAGTGAGTAGAATCCTTTAGAAACTGGGGAAAAAAGTGCCAAATGGCTATATTTAATTTAAAAAAGAATTGTAAATAGCTGCAAAAATATAAAACTATAAAATTGTAGCCAATTGCATAAATATGATATTCAAAGAATCCCATCTCAATAGCTGGAACTTGATTTTGAATTCAGATTTTATTTATCTACCACATTATTAATTAACACAACCAATCATCAAGAAACTAACAAATAACTTACACACAAGTGAAATTCAAACATCATTCAATTTTAAAATAAAAGTTTCTGCTATGGCATTTCTCCTTCCAATTTTAGGTCCTTTGTTTTCTGGCTCAGATTGCAAGCTGTCTTCTTGTGAAGACGTTGCCATTCCTGCCTTGGGTTAACTGCCTTCAATTTTTCCAATTTCTCCTTGGACAAAGTTGCCTAGAAATTAAATTACAGCTTTATTTGTTGTTCTAATTCACCATAGTCTTTAGTACTGAAATGCAATTGCCCCCACCTTCCCCCACCTCTTGCAAATGTAGTGAAATATCATCCATGATCACGCACTGAAACGGGACCCACGAACTTCCTGAATGGACCTCGCCTAATTGGCACAACTGCAGAAATTTGACACTCTAATCCTTCAGAAGCACATTCGCCAGAGAGCCACACATTAAGAACACACAATGATGGGCAAAATGGTATAGAGGAACAGAGCTCGCTGGTCCAACCAATTGTATACCCAGGTGGTGGTGCAAGAATGAAGGCCAAGAGCAAGGTCCTATATGCAAAGGGGGTGTGTGGCAGTAATACAGCAGGTGCTCAATTAGAAGGATGCAGCAAGAGAAACAATGAGGAGAGGTTGGACAAACTTGGATTGTTTTCTCAAAAGCCTCGGAGGCTGCAAGGTAAACTGATAGAAGTATATTAACTTATGAGAGGCAGAGATGTACATTGTCAGATCATGAAATTTATTTCTAATTTCTCCAGGTCTTGGGGATTTTGGAAATATGATATTTGATCCCCTCAGCCAAATCATCAATACAAGTTGTGAATAGCTGGAGCCCAAGCACTAAGCCCCACAGTACGCCACTCATCACAGCCTGCCAACCTGAGAAAGAGCTGTTCATTCACAATCTTTGCTTTCTTATAACCAACTCTCAATCTATTTTCCTCAACTTTCCAATCTCCTATTATTCCACTCACACTCACCTCCTCTCCCGATACCAAACTCCAACTTTCAACTCTATGTTGATATTCTAGCCCCTCCTTAACTACTACACAGCATAAACTTCCTCAGTGATGAAAATGAAATGAAATGTTTACTCGTCTCCTTCATTCATGTAAAGACAATGAGGAAGACACCATCGACAAGGAAGGGAGCCCAACAAAGATCAATGCCTGGGTGAGGTTGTGAAACCCACCAAGAACAATGAACTGAGGGGCCATCAAGCCCCAAACACCATCTACATCTGTTGCCGTTCATAATCTGCCAGGTACGTTCACTAACAAATAGTTATACTGATTATTGCAACCACTTTGATTTGATCAATAATAGACACTCATTACATCTTCGCTACGAGATTACTACAAAGGTGTTTCCGTCACATCTTACATGTGCAACAAGCCTCTTATTTGTAATTACAGGGTATCAGCAGAGGCTGCCTCTTTCCACTCAATGATAAGGGAAGGGGGAGAGCAGTAAGACACAGTGGGGGGGGGGGGGGGAGGCACGGCACAAGCAGGAGGATGGATACAGATGGAGATATTGGAGAGAGGCTGTGGGGAGTAGATTTTCAGAAATCAATCTGAAGGGTCTCGACCCAAAACATCACCTATCCACAAACTCCAGGGCTGCTGACTTTCTCCAGCATTTTGTGTCCTTTTCGGAAATAAACGTGCCTTTTACCTCCTGCCTCACATCCCTGAATCACTCTACCTGGCCAACTATTACCATAGCAATGCCTACAGTGATAGATTGGTGCCGGTAGTGTTACTACTGATGCTCCCCAAATTTTATTTTGCTGGAAAAGCACTTGTTCCACTTGTAGTACATTCTGAAGATTCTGGTGGCTGTTTGCAGTCTACAGCAAGTGCTGAAGCCATGGATCAGATGTCTCCGTTTCAGAGGAGTATCCTTTTTAAAACAACAAAGTAACATAATATCCTGGTTCAGCTGTGAATATTCATTGAAGGTCCCTCATGCCAGTAATAGTGGAAATAAACATTGCACATTGAAAATGTCACTGAGTGTGTGTGATGATGGGGAAATATTAAGCACACTTGAATAATAGCTGTAAATGCTCCGTCCAGTTTCAAGGGCGGGCAGGAATTTAACAGGAAATAATCATAGTTGTACCTCACTGAACACAAACTAAATGGCTTCTGCGTGTGATTTGCACAAACAGTTACACCGTGCTCCACATACTCAGTTTTGGTTAATGCGTCCAACAATGAAAGGTGGCAATCCAAGTTCCCTTGTGCAAAATGTACACTTCAAAGATGTTATACCGAATGGTACAGGTCTCCTTCAGCCAGTGAACATTCATAGCTACAAAGGGATTTATTTAGACTAGCTGCGGGTGGACCTGTTGGGCCCAAACGTCTCCTGCGGGCCCGGCAACCCGCGTTGGGTCCAAACCTCTCCAGCAACCCTCCGTGCAAACTTCTCCTGCGGGCCTGGCAACCCCCGTTGGGTCCAAACATCTCCTGCGGGCCCGGCAACCCCGTTGGGTCCAAACATCTCCTGTGGGCCCGGCAACCCTCCGTGCTAACCTCTCCTGCGGGCCAGGCAATCCCCATTGTATCCAAACCTCTCCTGCGGACCCGGTAACCCCTCCCCCAGCTGACGACCCGTAGACCCGTTGCCGACAGGGAAGTCTCCCCTGGGGCCGTGGGTGGGCAAGGGGGAGAGGAAAGGGGGAGAGGAAAGAGGGAGAGAGCCCCTCACACCGGCCCCGGGCGACCATCGCTGCGGCCAGCAGCAGGAGAGCTCTCCTCACCCCCCCCCCCCTTATTGGCCGCCACTCCCGTCACTCGGGCGGGTCCCGCCCCCCTCCGAGCGGCAACCCTCCCCCAACTGCGCACACGCGGATCCGGCAGCCATCTTATGTAAGTATTAGATCAACGGGCCCCAACTGCGCAGGCGCGGAGCCATTGGGTTCCCATTGTGCCGTCGAACACATGGACCCATTGGGTTCCCATTGTGACGTCGAACGAGGCTGATGGGCAGGGCAAATTGAAAAGGGATTTATTAAAGTTTAAAAAGTGACTTATTAAAGTTTAAAAAGTGAAAAACGTTTAAAATATAACAACCATTTGAACTGCAGGACTATGGTGAGTAAGGTGGTCCTAAAATTGTTGTGTACCGTTTTGGCTGTATTTCGGGCACGTACGTACAAATATATAGATGTGTACGGATAAGATGAGAGTTTTAGTAATATACAGATGCTATTGAGCAAAAATTTGATTTACTGTAATGAGGGGCGAGGTATATATTTCTCCAAGTTTGTCTTTAAATAAGTCCATCTTTCCAACATTACTGCATGAAAACCAGTCTCTTTAGTAGGAAGCAGTCTGTGCAATTAACATGATATTTAGAATGGAGGGACTCTATTGAGCATCTGCACACATCCATCTGGCAATAATAACCATTGAGCGGATGGACTTGTAAGCATTAGCTTTCAAGTTTTAGCTTGTCAAAACAAGCACAGTTGATGTTGATTTACTACAACCTTACTGGGAGATGATTGACTAGCTTCTGACTACATTTCTTACGATCCACAGCAAGTGGTATCCCTGGTGAAAGATTAGGGGTCACTGTATATCCTGCCTTTGGAATTTTTCATATTGATGGATTTTTTTGGAACATAATCAATTCTTTAACTGGGGGTAGCCTGTATATTAAATAAAGTATAATGCGTATCAGTAACTTTTATTAGACCAGAGAACAGTATTTTATTTTTAGAAAAAGGTAGCATTACAAAAATATTCCTGATGGAAACTAACTAATTGCAGTCAGATTTATAGTTTGATGCTCTTTGTGGCTCTGACACTGGTTTTTGCCTGCAGTCTTTTGTGTGCCCGCAATTGTACATTCCCATTCTTGTGTAGCTCACTTTTAATGAAAAGAGTGCAGAGTTTGGCAGAAGAACATACAGCCAATAAAGGAAATGCATCAGCCAATTTTCATGATGTATATTGTTTTAAGGCTTTGTGCCATACTTCAAATTCCAGCAAACACTGGCCGCAAAACTGCAATTTATAGATTTTGTCTGAAAACAATGTTTATGTTAATGCTAATATATTTGCTTTAACATAGACAAAGTTGCTTTTACAAATTCCTCAGGTAATTCCCTTTTATTGGGGTATACCCATTTCTAAGGTAGGGTTTTAGGACTTGTTAGCAACATAACAAATAGTGCTCCTACAATTGACTGATCTACCAGATTCTTGCTAAAACATGCTTGTTGGGAAGCAGCCAAATGACTTGTTAAAACAAAGTACATCTTGCAGACAGGGTAGTTGAAAATAAACCAATACTTTATCAAAGACAAATTCAGTGAATTTGAAAAGTAAAATGAAATATTTATTCAATACATTATTATAATATTAACAGTCTATTGCCCGAAATGCTAAACTAAGAAATTAAGTTTCTTTTTTTTTAAATGCTGGAAACACTTAGCAGAGCAGGCCACATCTGTGGGAAGCAAAATAGAGTCAACATTTCAGGTATGAGATCTTCGTCAGAACTCTGATTTATTCTGACAAAGGGTCTTTGACCTGAAACGTTGACTGTTTCTCTACTTTTTGATAAAGCCTAGCATTTTCTAATTTAGTTTTATACTTGGGTTCTTTTTCAACTTTTAATAAAGTGGATATCAAAAAGTAATTCAGAACTATTAACGGTGTAAACTTGGCCATATTTAGTTCAGCAGAATGGCATTCTACATTGCAGAGATCCCTGATATTGTATTTTGGTTCACACTATGAAATGAAAGTCTGACAGTCTCAAAGCAGGCTATTAACATTAAGAGCTTATCTGGACTTCTATGAAATGTATAAAGAGTCAGGAATTAGGTAATCAACAACTCTGATTGATTCCTTTTAAAACAAAACTACAACCAAAAACCTAGCCAATTACTTAAAATTTAGCTATGACTTCAAATTTACATTCCATTATTCAGTATTATTGATCATTCGACTAATGACTACACTAAATAAAATTAGTTCACAATGAGAATTGGGATCAAATTTGCATGCTTAAATTAATGTGTGTTCGACTTTTTACCATTATATGTTTTTACAGATATTTGAATTCTGCATATTACTGAAAAAGTGTCACCTCTTTATTCATGTTGAGACTGAACCTGGGTCACTGCAACATGAATAGTTTTGGAAACCACATTAAAACACCACAATGGATGTAGGAGATTGGTACACCATGCAAATAACATAATGAACAATTAGTGCATTTTCTAATTTAAATCACTGTACTATGTTGTGATGCGTTATACGAGAATTTTGCCCGAACAGTCTGTGACCCGTAGCTCTGTGGCCATAGCACTATGTTTAAAGCCCATAGCGCTATGTTTAAAGCCCATAGCGCTGTGGCCGGTAGCGCTATATTTAGAACCCATAGCGCTGCAGCCAACAGTACTTTGTTTAAATCCCCATGCACTAAGCCAACAGCGCTGTTTAAACTTATGCACCCCAAACCGGCAGTGCTGTGTGTATTGCCATTGCACGCCAAGTCTGTAGCGCGGTGTGTATTGGTTTGCGCACCAAGTCTGTAGTGCTGTGTATTGCTTTACGCACCAGTCTGTGGCTGATAGGGCTTTGTTCCCAAGGGAGGGGGCTTGCTGGGATGCAGTCCCCTGCCATTGGATATAGTTTGAATTTGGGAGCAGCGGTATTGGCCAGGACTTACTGACGGTTATTTCAACGGCTGATTTCTTACCTGTACAAAGGCAGGCGCCAATAAGCCAGAAGTTAGTTTATGTACAAGAGGGGTTCACCGACAGGCTGAGTCATGATCAGCGCCGCGGACGGAGGCAGAGAGAGAGAGGGAGGTGTGCTGCTGTAAAACGTTGCTGTAAAACGGACCCCACGTTCACCGAGACAAGTATTGTTTTTATTCTCTCTCTTGCCAATAAAACTGATTTGTAACTCAACAGACGAGTGAGCCTTTTACTGTTCTACGAGTCAGATCCTTGAACCTGTTCCCATGTAACAGTGATGACAACCAGAATTTTGAGCTATTGCCAATTTACGTTGCCTGTAGCTTTATTTCCTGAACTACTGGATGGATCTTCAAGCAAGTGCCATGCTGTCAGTATCTGCCACGCGCCACTGCTATTTTTATACAACTAACGGCCCCTCCTTTGTCCCTGGCAATCTCCCAATGGATATCATATTAGTAATGAAAATAATACCTTTTTATCGCATTTCTGGTGAGATTACTAGCATTTTAACTTTTACATTTAAGCAAGGAAATTAGGTTGGGACAGAGGGGTGCCGTGAAGAAATGAATGGAAGAAAATCTGGGTTGAAGGTTGGTGGATGTTCAAGCAGGAAACCAAAATAAACAGATTTTCTGCACCTGACCATAGACTTTTACCCTTCCTGTACCTGAGCTTTCTCGGTACAAGTAGCTGTAAATCCACACCATATCTGAAGAAGAGTCCAGATCTGAAACATCGCCTATCAATGTCTTCCAGAGATACTGCCTGACCTGCTGAGTTACTCGGCACTTTGTGTCTTTTTTTGTAAACCAGCATTCCTCGTGATTACTTTTTGAAATACACTTTTTTAAAAACTGAAAAGGAACCCGAGTATTAAACAAAGATAGAAAATGTTAGAAATACTATCAGGCTTGATCAGTAAAAAGTAGTCCCTTATGTCTCCATGTCCTTGCCGTTGGAAAACATTTGATATAAAATGATGTTAGTCCCCACAAACATTGAATCATACACAAATGGAATGCTGGAGGAGATTGTTATGTCCATAATAATGCCTATTTCCAGTCCTATAGATTATTCCTCTTAAGGTAACTGTCTATTCCCTTTTAGAAGGCTGTTGATTCTATTTCCAACATCCTTTCAAACAGTAGTTTTAAGATTGGAATTCCACTGTGTAACCCCAGTTTCCTTTGCTAATAATTACATTTGTCCTCTCTGGCTATTATTCTTCCTACCAGTGGAAAGGTTCTCCTCAACTGCTCGGCTACAAGCATTGATAAATTGAACATCTCCGTTAAATCTTCTCTTGGACATGTCTGGCCCATCCAATTCCAGATTTTTTAGTCTCTTCTCAAGTCCTCCATCCTGATTGTCTTCCTGGTTAGTCTCCACATCTTCTCCAAAGTAACCAAATCAAAACTCATAATTTCTGTAAGAGGCCTCTTAGCAACTTCCACGACATATGGAAAATATAATAAACATTCCGCCTATCTCTCAGTATCCAGCCCCCAAAAATCTTGAACTATACTGATCTTTTTTACAAAGCGATTTAACATTGTCAATCTAATCTCGAGTCATTCAGTAGTAATCTGGATGAGTTGGACCAAAGAGACTGTTTTCCAGTTGTGCAAATATGACTCTAGTTGAATAAAATTGACAAATAATTGTTGAAAATCAGCATTGCACTTTAAGCAAGAAAACATTAATTGAGGACTGTTGGGAAAGGAGATAATATTAAGACTTGATTGATCCAATACCATATTTCAAAATAATAAATAACTTTCAGCTCCTATTAGTAAAATAGTTCAATAAACTAGGATTGGAAATTGAACTGCCATCAGCTTAATTAAGACCCTAAAATTTAATAATCTGTTCTTCTTTCGCTTTAGACAATAGACAATAGGTGCAGGAGTAGGCCATTCGGCCCTTCGAGCCAGCACCACCATTCAATGTGATCACGGCTGATCATTCTCAATCAGTACCCCGTTCCTGCCTTCTCCCCATACCCCCTGACTCCGCTATCCTTAAGAGCTCTATCTAGCTCTCTCTTGAATGCATTCAGAATTGGCCTCCACTGCCTTCTGAGGCAGTGAATTCCAAAGATTTACAACTCTCTGACTGAAAAAGTTTTCCCTCACCTCTGTTCTAAATGGCCTACCCCTTATTCTTAAACTGTGGCCCCTGGTTCTGGACTCCCCCAACATTGGGAACATGTTTCCTGCCTCTAACCCCCTTAATAATCTTATATGTTTCGATAAGATCCCCTCTCATCCTTCTACATTCCAGTGTATATAAGCCTAGCTGCTCCAGTCTTTCAACATAAGACATGTTAGCCATTGTACTTGTTAATTGAAATTATTTGTTTAATTCAAATTCAAACCAATTCAAGAATGCACCTTCTATATTTGAACATTACTCCATGAATAATGTTCAGACCCTTAAATTGGCAGACTCCCTTCCTGAAGGCAATTTAGAAAATGTAGCTTAAAATAAATCTGACATACTATTGAGGGAAAATAGTCAAATTACAGTGAGAAGCAATTTGGATAAATGAAAAAGTCCATGACACAAAAATGTAATTCTCCATCCTTCCCACTCTCGATATACTTGGAAAATAAAAATGGAATTACTGCTAAGTTCCAACAGCATTTTTCAATCAGGAAAATGCGCATTTCAATTTGACCTTAAATTAGAAATGAATTGCTTTATAAATTTAGAAGCGAGCCTGCTTTAGTATTGTGGATTGGATACTTCAAAAACCATTGTGCAATCAAGTTTATATTTGAAAATGGCTATTCCCTTAAAAAAACTGTACTATAAAATGCCTGAGACTGTATTTCCTATACTACACTGAAGTCATCTTTACCACTTACCAACCTACTCTTCCGACAAGTTTCATTGATGAAAATTGCTCAGGAGAGGGGAAGAAAAAGTAGCTGTAATATTTTGAATAGGATTAAACAATGAATAAACAGAACCATGGTTGATTTTGAGTTCAACCAACCCCGTTCCCACGATAAACTTACAAATGCTACGAAAACAGGTGCTTCTTTAACAAGAGTCGCTGTGTAGCATCACAAGGCTGAAAGGTCACTGCATTAGCAACTGGAAAGCTAGGGATTCATGTGCAAATGTGTCAAACCTCATTTCCAAGCTAACGTGATATCCACATCCAATGGAAACTATTGCGAATCAGTGTGCAAACCAAAACTGGAAAAAATAGTTGGTTCAGAATTATTCACAATACACTATGCTGGCTTGCTGGTTCCTTTGGACCTTTTGCAGCCTTACTTGAGCCATTTAGTTAGAAAGAAAATGAAAGCAGAATCACTGCACACAGCTTTTTGAACTGCAGATTTATTCCTGCAGCAGTTGTAGCAGCTGCATGCAGCAGCTGAAGATCTCTCACAAGGGCAATCACAAGCTCTGTCACCATCACTGACTTATGGAAGGAAGGAAGGAAGGATACCAATGGAAGTAGGACTGAGAATTCAAGACGATGAAGGAAACAAAGTTCAGCTTTCACCTAAATCAGGTTGTTCCGGATCCTTTCAATTAACATGCAATTCCTCCCTCATGCCTCCATAGTTACCTTTATTCAACAGTAATACCTATACATCCGATTTCAGCTTCTTCTTGTTAATGAATTTATCATATTATGATCACTGCTTCCTGGGGGTTCCTTCACCTTAAGCTCCCTAATCGAATCTGATTCATTACCCAACACCAAATCCAGAATTGCCTTTTCCCTAATGGATTCGATCACGAGCTGCTCGAAAAAGCTATCTCGTAGACATTCTATAAAATTGTTCTCTTGGGATCCAGTACCAACCCGATTTTCCCAGTCTACTTGCATATTGAAATCCCCCATGACCACTGTAACATTTCTTTCTTACATTCCATTTCTATCTCCTGATGTAATTAGCACCCTACATCCTGGCTGCTATTCAGAGGCCTGTATATAACTCCCATCGAGGTCTTGTTATCCTCAACTCCACAAAAGATTGTAAATCTTCTGATCCTATCTTTTCATGCTAAGGATTGGATTTTGTTCCTTACCATAGAGCCACCCTACCTCCTCTGCCCACTTGCCTGTCTTTTCGATAAGATGTGTATCCTTGGATGTTTAGCTTTTAGCCAACATCTGAGACTTCTCGGTCATGGATATATCCGATTCAAATTGATGTCTAAACCCATCATGGCATGTACTACCAAGCACCGAGACAACCTGAATAGAATCTATGAATAAACTAAGCATAACCTGTTTGAGGTCCTTGTGTCTTATGTATGTTAATATGATGTAAATGGAATAATTCTAACAGAATGAATAGAATAAGTCTGGAAAGTTGCAAGTTGTACAACACAATTAGGAGGCCAATAGAGATAATCAGCAACTAAATAATTTGAAAAAAATTTGGGGGGGAAATTCCCAGCATTTCAATTTCAGTGCATTCTAGTGTGGGAAGCAGGTATAAAGGAATTGTATGTTGATAGTAAAGTTGAGTCGATTGAGACCAGGTAATTGTAAGTTGCCAAAGCTTGACCGCCACAGGTAATAGAGGAAGTGACAGTTCCTGGCAGATAGGATGATATTAAAATAGCAAGAAAAAAAATTTGGGCAGGAGATACGAGCAGCTGTGCGGAACTGGGAGATTGCAACACTGAAAGCTTTGGATGGAAGATCTCTTGAGGAAATGAAATTTGCAACCAGCTGGTAGACAATAGCCAGACATTCAGTGATAGGGTCATTAGTGCAGAGGGAGGTGTGAGAAAGTAAGTTTTGGTGGGTTGACATTTGGTGTCTGCAACATAGGTGTCAGCTCACCATACCACAACAAGCACCACCCTTCTCTGTGAGTTTGATGACGATATTGATTTAGTTCTACATAAATAGACTGTTGCGCTCAGAAGACAGAATGTTAGAGCAAGTAAAGGATATAGAAAAAATAACAATGTCATTATGTGGTCTCACCAGGGCCCTGGTGAGACATCTGGAGTATTGTGTGCAGTTTTGGTCTCCTAATTTGAGGAAGGACGTCCTTGCTATTGAGCCAGTGCAGCATAGGTTCACGAGGTTAATCCCTGGGATGGAGGGACTGTCATATGCCGAAAGATTGGAAAGACTAGGTTTGTATTCACTGGAGTTTAGAAGGACGAGAGGGGATCTTATAGAGACGTATAAAATTATACAAGGAAAAATGTTCCCAATGTTGGGGGAGTCCAGAACCAGGGGACACAGTCTAAGAAGAAAGGGGAGTCCATTTAAAACTGAGGTGGGAATCATTTTTTTCACCCAGAGTTGTGAATTTGTGGAATTCTCTGCCACGAAGGCAGTGGAGGCCAATTCACTGGATGAATTTAAAAGAAAGACAGATAGAGCTCTAGGGGCTAGTGGAATCAAGGGATATGGGGAGAAGGCAGGCACAGGTTACTGATTGTGGATGATCAGCCTTGATCACAATGAATGGCGGTGCTGGCTCGAAGGGCCAAATGGCCTCCTCCTGCACCTATTTTCTGTTTCTATGTTTCTAGGTATCAGTGGTCTGCAATGACTGGATCTAGAGAAGATAAAAGGCCAGAGACATCGGAAATCCTGGCAAGGGAAGGATTCACAATTTGAAGTGAAGACTCCTGACCAAAAGAATGTGCACAAAGGTGGGGACAGTGAAAGAAAAGTTCAATGTTGTGTCACACTCAGAATTCACTTAGATGGGTGTGGAGGAAGACAAACCCGAGGCCTCTGCTGAGGAACAGTCACTCGTGGTCAGGGAGGGGAAGATTCGTGGGGATAGTGAATGTAGAACAAGGGGGTAGAACTGGCCAAAGAGATGGGGGTCAGGGGAAAGTGTAAAAAAAAAAGATCAGATCTGCACTGAAATTGAAGAGCTGTTGGGAATCCAAATCATGGTGGCTGATCATGTGAACAGGCCAACCCTGCAAAGAAAAGATTGGCTGAGAGAGTTGCGGATGGATTGGCAAAACATATTTAGTGTGAATGCTTCATAACAATGCTTATAGTCGCTTCTAGAACATGTGAAGATCTGTTTGACACAGGTATTAAAGAACACCAAGCTCTATGAACGTTAAGCCAAATGCCAAATCCATCCATTGTAAATTGAGACCAGTACCTCATGATTGAAACCTCAGGGAAAAGAAAAGCCTTAGCAGTGAATCCTTTTTTGGGAGATTACATTAACTCTGCACTAAAACTTGCTTGCAATGTTTCTAGCTCATGAGAAACCGATTGTTTACAAATCACAATGCTGACCAAAAAAAGAAAAATCTACACTCAAGAGAGATGTCGGTAATTATATTCTGAGTTACAAGACTGTACAATTTCTTATTATGAAGAGCATACATACTACTTACAAACTATTAACATTTGTTGACCATTCTGGGACTGAATACTGCTATTCCCACAATAAACAAAATGAATACAGGTACATTCCATCCTCCTGTTTCAATAAGATTTTGACCTTGAACGCAGAACATCCGAATAAAACATAGTATACAGTTTGCCAAGACTATCTAATGCAGAAATTTACAATTTAGTTGATAGAATGTCATAGCAATGGAAATAGCTTACTTAGCAAAATCAACCTAATTTTAAGCCAAGTATATATGAGCACATATATTACATGGAGAACATATTCAGATATAAAGGTGGTCTAGTGTCACAACATAGAACTGTTCACTCATCACTCCAACAACTTGAGTTCAATCCTGACCTCCAGTGCTGTCTGTCTGGAATTTACATGTTCCCCTAATGATCGTGTGAGTTTCCTCCAGGCGCTCTGTTTCCACCCACATTTCAAAAAATTATGGATTGGTGGGTTAATTGGCCATTGTAAATTGCCCATAGTATGTTGGTGAATGTGATGACGAAGGTATAATCTGGTGGGCATTGAAGGGAATGTGAGAATTATACAACATCAGTGCAACTGGATGTTGAGAGGGAACACATACTCGAGGAGCATAGTGTGTAGGAAAGAACTGCAGATGCCGGTTTAAATCGAAGGTAGACACAAAATGCTGGAGTAACTCAGCGGGTCAGGCAGCATCTCTGGAGAGAAGGAATGGGTGACCCTTCAGTCTGAAGGATCTCGACCCAAAACATCACCCATTCCTTCTCTCCAGAGATGCTGCCTGACCTGCTGAGTTACTCAAGAAGCATAGGATCTATTTCCATGTTGTATGGCTCTATAACATGTTGGAATGAAGATGAAGACTCTGTGAACTGTCCACCCACCATGGAAACAAAATGGAGACAAAGGGTAATAATATTAAAGGAACCAAAAAGAAAGGTTATGGAAGAATTCCATGCAGAAGATTTGGCATATTAAATACATATAAATATGTAGTGGCAAAAGATTTAGGAACTGGTCAGTGTTATTGAACAACATAATTTCATAAAGCATCAGTCCAGCTGCATAAATGGGCTACAAGATCATTCTAACCTGCACAAAAAACTGAAAATAGTTGGGTGGCTTTTTATATTAATCACCAGCTATTCAACGTGAGGGAAATCAACATTGTGGAATAATGACTCATCACAGAATGAATGATAGAGGAGGTCAGAGCTATCTTTGTAAGAGATTGCATCATGTGAACAGCAAGGACTAAAACATTGCTTCAATTCTTCTTACCGCCCATGTTCAGTGAGGAAGCAAAATGGTCAGTTTACATGTTAAAAGGAGACATTGCAGAAACAGGTCATGGAAATAATTTTTCTAAGCTAGAGATCAACAACACAATCCACAACAGCATACACTGCACTGGAAAAACTGATGCATGAACTCGGAGCCTGGTCAAATCTCATTCAGTCCAACTGGAATAAGAAAGTTAAAACAGAATAAGCATCAATGGATAACTGCAAGGAGAAGCTGTTCAGTTTGCACAAATGTTCTGGAGCCGAAACTTTCCATTGGGTTAGAGATGAGAAGATGGCGTATTGGGGAAATAGTGGAGGTAAATGGTTCTAAGAATCTATGTACTAAAATTCTCGTTTGAATGAATGAATGAATAAGTTTATTGGCCAAGTATGCATATACAAGGAATGTGCCTTGGTGCTCCACTCACAAATGTCAACACAAACATACAGTTAACAATTAAGAATAAAGCATAACCACATCAAAACAATAAGGATATAACATTACGGTCTAAACATGTGGGTGAAAATAAACCAGAGCAAAAAAGGGACTACAGACTTTGGTTATTGAGTAGAACTATCACTCGTGGAAAAAAGCTGTTTTTATGTCTGGCTGTGGCTGCTTTGACAGTCTGGAGTCGCCTTCCAGAGGGAAGTGCTTCTCAGAGTTTGTGGCCAGGGTGAGAGGGGTCAGAGATAATCTTACCCGCTCGCTTCCTTTCCCTTGCAGTGTACAGTTCGTCAATGGAGGGAAGGTTGCAGCCAACAATCTTCTCAGCTGTGCGAACGATCCATTGCATCCTCCGGATGTTGTGCTTGGTGGCTGAGCCAAACCAGACCATGATGGAGAAGGTGAGGACGGACTCAATGATAGCAGTATAGAATTGGACCATCATTGCCTGTGGCAGATTTTGTTTCTTCAGTTGCCGCAGGAAGTACATGCTCTGTTGGGCTTTTTTGACTGAGGAGTCGTTGGTAGCCCCCCCATTTAAGGTCCCTGGAGATGATGGCTCCAAGGAACTTAAATGACTCCACAGATGTGACTATGGTGTTGTTGATGGTGAGTGGAGGGAGATCTCTTCTAAAGTCTACAATTAGTTCCACTGTCTTGAGAGCATTGAGCTCCAGGTTGTTGCGATGGCACCAGGATGCCAGCTGTGTCACTTCCCCTCTGTAGGCAGATTCCTCCCCATCCTGGATCAGTCCAATCAGGGTAGTGTCATCTGCAAACTTGAGGAGCTTGACAGAGGAGTCTGTGGAGGTGCAGTAGTTGGTGTAGAGAGAGTAAAGGAGAGGCGAGAGTACGCAGCCTTGTGGTGCTCCTATGCTGAGGGTCTGCGGGTCCGAGATGTGCTTTCCCAGCTTCACATGCTGCTTCCTGTCCGTCAGGAAGTTGATGATCCACTGACAGAGGGGTTCAGGCACAGTCAGCTGGGAGAGTTTGTAGTGTAGTAGCTCTGACACAATGGTGTTAAAAGCAGAGCTAAAGTCCACAAACAGAATCCTGGCATAGGTCCCCTTGTGGTCTAGGTGCTGGAGGATGAAGTGCAGGCCTAGATTGACTGCGTCATCCACCGATCTATTGGCCCTATATTGTTTGCTTGTTCCTGAACTACAGCCAAAACGGTACATGATAGCATGACAATTTTAGGCCGACCTTACTCACCGTCGTCCCGTGGTCCTATAGAAGAGGTTTCATTGAAATTGGTGTTATATTTTAAAAGTTATTCTCATTTTAAAGTTTTAAAAACCACGCATGCGCAGTTGGGGCGCCGTTGATCTGGTACTTATGTAAGATGACCACCGCATCCGCGCGTGCGCAGAACAAACGCGTCCGCGCCTGCACAGTTGGGGCCCGTTGATCTCGGGTAGGAGCAGGGCTCGGCCCCCTGTCTCTTGGGGGCGGTTTTGCCGGCTCCGAAGCGGCGGGAGAGCCAGGCCTGGTGCCAGGGGAAGCAGCTGGAGCCTGGGCCTGGGCCTGAGGTGGGCCAGGGGGAAAGGCAGCAGCAGCGGCGGTGAGGCCGGCCATTGGTGGAGGTGGCCGAGGCCTGGGCCCGTTGCTGGGCCTGCCCTCGGCTCCCCTGTACCCCCTCCACTCCCCAGCCGGCTCAGCTCCTTCCCTGCGCCGCCCAGAGTCCAGCGGCATCGGCAGCTGTCCAGGCCTCGAGGCGTGGGGGGGGATGGAGAGATAGGGGAGGGGGAAAGAGGGGGGATGAGAGGGGAGGGGGTGGAGAGGGGAGGGGGAAGGGGAGGGAAGGAGAGGGGGAATGGGTGCTGCACCAATGCAGGAGAGGTTTGGGCCCAACGGGTCCACTTGGTCTAGTAATCTCATAAACATCGGAGAGAGATTCAGAATAGTTCATATGGACTCCTTGATTCTAGAGCATGATGCCCAGCAGAATACCGAAGATGATAAATGTTAACTATGCATGAGATCAATGATGTTCCTAACTTGGATCCTATAATTGTACAAGAAGAGCCAACATGTAATATTTCTAATAAGGGTTTAGATGCGCCAACTTTACTAAATCTACAACGGGTCATAGTCTAGCAATATTTGTTAAATCTGTAAATTCAAAATAAATAGAATTGATACTGCTGTTAATATCACAAAAATATAAAAAATACAATTTGGTTAATTTCATATGTTGGATCAGTTTATGCTTTTCTTAAAACAGGTGACGTGTAGTATAATATCATACCATATGGTTCATATATCATATTATTTGACAAATGTCTGAGGTGTGGAGGGCCAGTATGAACAGAAACTATGAATTAACTAGATACTTTGACCTCCTTGTGTTTCACGTTTAACCATCTGTACAGTCTGCAATGGACCTCATTAGGAGGTTCCCACTGGCTTCACATACCTTACACGAATAGGCAATAAGCACCCCGCAAGCAATGCTCACAACCTGAATGAGTTTTTAAAAAGCTGAATGGTCTCCTGAAGGTGTGAGATGATGTGGGAGTTTTGCTCTATGTACAAGTTCTGCTCCATCAGAGGAGAGAACACTGGTTCCAGGCAATAGATGCCCATAAAGGAATTTCATTCCATTATGCAGAACTTTAGATCAGTCAATTTCATTAAGTTGGCTTCAATAATATTCTAACTACTATTTTTAGAAGCACTTACTTTAAAAAAAATACAACTTCGATGGATTATCAGATGTGATTTTAAAACGTTTAATAAATGTTTCCAGATTTGAATACAGTTCACAACCAAAGAGGGGATTTTTTCTTGAAGAAGAAGAAAACAAACTTATATCTGATGAAATTGATTCATGGTTTTACCCTGTATGCCGTTTGAGCTTTTTAAAAAACAGATTTAGAGCTTATTTATTCAGCTTTACCACATCTGGAGATGTGTATACTGTAAGTGGTTGCTATGTTGGGGCCCATAGCAACACAACAACCAATGCCTGGCACTTTTATTATACAACAATGTATTGGCTGTTGGCCACCAGCATAGTTGTGTTCCATCTATGCAGGAAATGCTTTGCTTTAGTTAAAGATAGCGAACCGATGTGAAAAAAAGGATTAGAAATTGTCACAACGGTATTTTAGATTTTCCCTCATACCCCCAGCAAAATATGATAAATCAAAATATTTTTGTCAACACCTTATCTATCTGCAACAATGTTCCCAGAGAAAAATGGTGTCTAAACTACTTCTTTGGCGACATTAGGCACGGGCATTAATCAACCTAATTACTAGGAAGTTGTCATCAAAACAAAGCCAGTTTGTAGCTATGGAAAATTTTCCAACATCCAAAAATGGAAAATCAAGGATTAAAATACTATTCCATATGCAGCACACACATATTTAATAATTGATAAAAACTGGATCTACACTCTCAAAGATCTACTTCGACGATTACTTTTTTTATTTTTTATTGCCCCCGACCATTAATAAAACTCCATGCCAGCAATAAACGTCAACCATGTGTAATTTACATTCTCATTCATTCTGTTTTAAGAATGCCACATGTGGCATTCAAAATAACTAATCTCATTTGTTTATCGGGTGTGCATTTCACTGATGTATTAGTGGTCAAAAAGGCCAGTAAAGTAAAGGTCGGGCAGAACTGAGCAGAAACTGTATGTGCCGGAAAATGAAGAAACAAAAAAACAATGTGGAGAATGGACTAGTTGATTTAAACTAGTTGGTGATTGACTGTACCAATTTTGATTTTATTGCAGATGCAGCCCAAGTGTTTTTTTTCCAAGTAACCATTTTATTCTCCTCATATTCCCTAATAATCCTACCAGATTCTACTGCTCACGTACATACTCGGGACATAATGGCCAACTAACCAAGCAAACTACGTGTGGGATTTATGTAAATTTGAGGTAACCAGAGCATCCAGATGAGATCCACATGTTCGCAGGGAGAACGTGCAAACTCCATGCAGACAGCACCGGTGGTCATGATTGAACTCAACTCGCTGAAGCTATGAGGCAAAAGTTCCACTAGCTTTGGGCAACACTTTGTCCTATTTTATATGCGTAGTATCACAGTGTTTACAGAAATGAAGCTGTTCCATACTTAAAACCTTTCTAGCAATCATACTCACTACACAAGTTGTTTTAAACCAGATGAGGGGTTGTGGGCTACAGATGATTCAAAAGAAAGGATTTAATTAGGATGATGAAGGCAGCATATGACAAATTGCCTTCAGAGGTCGAGTCATAGAATGTAAAATTTGTGATGTTATATTGCAATGTTACTAAATACTGGTTACGCTGCACTTGGGAGTATTGTGAGAAGTTCTGGTTGCCACACTATAGGAAGGATGTGATTGTACTGTAGAGATAGCAGAGGAGATTTACCAGGATGTTGCCTTCATTACAAGACTTTGGTTTTGAGGAGAGATAGATTAGATGTGGTTGATTTCCCTGAAGCAAAGTTAGTTGAGAGTTAGCTTCATGGAGGTATACAAGATAATGAAGGCATTAATGAGGTAATAGTCAATTTTCTCCCCCATGGAATGGTATCAAAAAGAAAAGGACATAAGCCGAAGGATACAGGTAGGAGTTTTAAATCGGATGGCTTGAGGAGAGATGGGAGTTTTAAAGGGGATTCGAGAGATACGTTTATTTTTACACAAAGAGGGGTTAATATCTGAAACAATCATAATGCAGGCGAGTGGGATTTATGTAAATTGGCAAGAGGTTTGGCATCGAGACTTTATGTTGTACAACTCTCTGACTCTAATACTCAGTAACTCTATTGCTATTCCACAGCACTAGCACTTCCAAGCATGTGATTTTCACAGTCCCTTTATTGTATAGAATGATGAAATTGTAATGTTTATGATCAGCAACATCTGTTAATTTCATTATACATATATGTGGGTTCCATTGCTGCAGTATTTAGCATTGCTATTGTTTTTTTGCAAGCTGTTGTTGCACAACAAAGTAGTCTATCTTCGACTGGAGGAACCAAAAGTAAAAATGCCAGGATCACGTTCACATAGTCATGGAAATGAATTTTGCATACTTCTTAAGTAATAGGTGCCTGGATCAATGTCAGCAGCATGGGATTGTGTGCTGGAGGAAGGATGAGGCGGCACAGTGGCGCAGTGGCAGAGTTGCTGCCTTACAGTGCCAGAGACCCAGGTTCGATCGTGACAACGGGTGCTGTCCGTACAGAGATTGCATGTTCTCCCTGTGACCGCATGGGTTTTCTCCAGCTGCTCAGGGTTCCTCCCACATCCCGAAGACGTGTGGGTTGTAGGCTAAATGGCTTCTGTAAATTGTCCCTAGTGTGTAGGATAGTACGTATGGGGTAGTAGTATGAATGTGTACAGAGTGGTTGTTGTCGGCATGGACTCGGCATGGAAGGGCCTGTTTCCACGCTGTATCTCCAAACTAAGCTGTGGAAAAACGTTGAATTTAAATCTGCATTGAATTAAATAATGTTGTAAAAAGAAATCTACTTATGATCTTTAGAAACACACTCATTGCAAATTCCACTGAACCAAAAGCCAAACCAACACCAATTAGCATGTAATTAATCTCAGATCGTGTCTATGTATTCCTGTTAGTTTATGTGGTTATAAAAGGATTAGATCATTTCAACACAGTTAAAATAATACAAAACACGTCATAAGTAGTGATGATATAAAATAGTGTATTCTCCAACTTACGACAAACAATTCCATGGGAAACGAAATAGTACAAGAAAATATTTAATAACTTATTTCATAGATTTTTTTTTCATTCTACATTCTGGGAAGAAGTGACTGATGTAACTACAGTGCAAATGCAATTTCAATCATAAAGATGAACCACTGGAATTTATAAAAAATAAAACCAAACCCAGTTGCTTCTCTGAAATGAGATTTGCATGTTCAAAACACATTATTGACATTCAACACTTGAGAAAGTGGCAATTTTTAATAAGGGGAGACAGGGGAAAAATAAAATCCAGATGTAAGCAACCTCACTGGAAAAATAATTTGAATATCTTATATTAAAGAAGCAGTTTTACACAAGCACACAAAGGTACAGCTCCAATGCAGTGTCTACTGAATTTTTACCAATCCTTTAAAATGATTTAAAATACATTTTCCTTAATGATGTTTTTGATGGTATCAAATACATGATATATTGAATTCCTTTGAGAAATATGTTTATTAGTGTGGGCAAATATGTAAACTGGGATCTGGGAACCTTAAGTTATCTCCAAAATTATCTGATTTCTCTATCACAGAGACTGGCCAGTTCTTGAATTAGGCACGTCTCATACTTAGTGCAGTTAAATGTCTTTTTTTTCCTATATTCATATCTATGTTGTATTTTATGAACAAATCGTACTGAAATCATTATAATTGTCTTCCATGTTAATATCCTTCACACAGTACAGCAAGGGTACCTCGAAATGTGTCAATAATTCCAGGAGGACCCTTCATTCTGACTTATGGGACCACTGTTGTACATCAAAATCCCATAAATAGCAATAAGAAATTGAATCAGTTAATCTGTCCTTGCGATATTCAAGAGGGAAATGTATTGCTCAGGGCAATGAATGAATTCCGTGATGCTTTTGAAATCGTGCCAAAAGATCTTTAACATTCATCATGAACCAATAGAATAAGTAGATAAGTAGTAGTCTGAAGAAGGGTGTCGACCTTTACGTCACCTATCCACATTCTCCAGAGATGCTGCCTGACCTGCTGCATTACTCCAGCACTTTGTGTCCTTTTGTATATTACCTGCATCAGCTGTTCTTTGTTTCTACAACAGTAGATTAAGCCTCGGTTTAATATTTCATCCAGAAAACTTCTCTTAAAACAATGTATGCCTTCATCAATACCATACCGTCTACATGACATGCTCAACTCATAAACTAGGACATAAGCCCATAATTTTCTATTTCAGAGGCACGGTTATAATTAACTAATTAACACTGAATCCTTGGAATACTTCTAATATGGAAGAAAATTTCCCAATGCTCGGTTGCTACATATTTATGGGGATAAGAAAAATATTTTATTCTCAGCTTAAAATACTGCATTTAGTCAAAACATATTTGGAAAGACGATACTATAAAGATATAAAGAAAAAGGGAAACACAAGGATCTGATGCTGGAAATTTGAACAAAACATAAATTGCTGGAGTAACTCAGCAAGTCAGCAGCTTCTATGGAGGGAATGTATGGGTGACATTTTGGTACTCAGACTGATTAGAATAGAGGGAGGAAACCTGAAATAGAGGTGGGGGCAGGATAAAGCCAAGCAAGAGGTAGGTGGACACTTGAGAGAGAGGTGTGAATGGAAGATAGGAAGACAATAGCTAGAAATAGAAATAAGACAAAAGGGTGTCAGTTAAGGAGAGAAGAGAAGTGAAATGTAAAGCCAGACGGAGGGATGGAGGTGGACGGGATGGGACATGGGTGGGAGGAAGAGGGGCGAGCTAGTGGGAGAAATGGGTGTGCACCGGTGGTGGGGATGGGGGGTATATAGGAAAGAGAGAGGGGAAGAGTGGGTTTACATAAAATTGGAGAATGCAATATTCATACAATCGATTTGTAAGCCGCCCAAGCGGAATATGAAGGGCTATTCCTCCAATTTGCGTGTGCTGTAATTCTGACAATGGAGGCCCAGAACAAAACAGTCGGTATGGGAAGGGGAAGTGGAGTTAAAATGGTTAGCAACTGGCCTTTGTAGACCAAGCACGAGGCAAAACAGTCGCCTAGTCTACACTTCATTTCACCGATTGAAGGAGGTTACATCAGGAGGACAAAGATGACAGGTGTTACATCTCCTGCAGTTGCATGGGAAGGTACCTGAGGAGGGGAGAGGCAGTTTGGGTGGAAAGGGATGAATAAAGCAGGGAGTTGCAGTGGGGGTGGTCTATGTGGAAATCGGAAAGGGGTGGAGATGGGAAGCTGTGTCTGGTGGTCAGATCACGTTGAAGATAGCAGAAATGTCAAAGAATGATGGGTTTGATGCAGAGGCTGGAGGGATGAAAGGCAAGGATCAAAGAACAGGGAGAATATATTTTTGAAGAAAATCACAATACATGCGGTGCTGGGTCGAAGGGCCAAATGGCCTCCTCCTGCACCTATTTTCTATGTTTCTATGCCATGTGCACATATAGTTTCAATGATGTTTAAAATTCTCAAATTTTCATTAACATTCCCGTTAAATAATTTTTGGGGTCTATCTAAAAAACTGATACTATGGAAGCTGGAAAATACAATATGCTACATTGTGCAGACTCCCAAAATAGACCCAGGTTATTCCCAACTCTGTCGTACTAGATTACTCATGGACAAAAAGAAATATTCGTGAGGAATATTCGTGAATATGTTCGTGAGGAATAACTCCTTGAGGAAGTTCACCATCCCCACGGACTCCTTGGAACCCCAGGTCCATGATCACTCAAAATTTTTAAAAGGAGCATTCGGGGTGGTATTGAGAATGTTGAGGCCATGCATTAGGAACACAAAGTTTTATATAAGCTTTGGTAAAAAACGCACTCCCTCATAAACTCACCTGTCCTGCCCTATTCATTATCCACCTCTTGCCCTATCCTTGAAAACGTCAGTAGTTAGCACTGGTCCCATTTACCATCTCAAAAAACTGGAGTAGAAGCAAGACATCCTCGATGCCTAGGACACTGGATGGAAAAATCAAATACTAGAGGACATAGTTTAAGATGAAATGGGCAACGTTTAAAGATGTGCGGGGGTAATGTTTTTTTTTAAACAGAGGGTTATGAGTGCCTGGAACTCACTGTCACAGCTGATGGTTGAGGCAGATATGATATTGGCATTTAAAAGGCTTTTGGATAGGCATATGGATATTCAGGAAATGGAGGGATATATAGATTATATGCAGGAAGACAGGAGATAGTCCTGGCATAATGTTCGACATTTACATTGTAGAACAAAGGGCCTGTTCTTGTGCTGTACTGTTCTATGTTCTGTGTTCATTGAGTTACTCCAGCACTTAAGTGTTTTTTTGATCAAGGTTCCAGCATCTGTGGTCTGGGAGTGACTAAGTGAACCTTCATTATGCTGATTATGAGAATAGCATGAATGGTCAACTCTGATCCCTAGCCTGAGGGGTAAATGGCATCCACCTATCCCATGGTAATATTACACAGGTTTTTGAGGTATGGAGCGGAATAGAAAGTTCATTAGTAACAACGTTTATGCACCTTTAACAGGAAGATCATTAAAGCTTAATGTAGATTTGAAAATTTGTGCACAAAATCGTGGTTAAAGTGACTGGTTTTAAGGAGCGTCCTTAAAGGAAGAAAGAGCTCTGTTACAATTAAATTACAATTGCAGGAGAAAGTAAATTGTATGATCCAGATTGGATTGATATTTGGGAACACGTTCTTATCAGATCTATCAACATTTGCAACTTCAGACTTTTCAACATGATTGACTCTTAATCGCCTCCTGAAACAGCCTATTTGGCATTGACAATAAATGTTCGCTGTCTACATAAAGTAGACATTTATCCTGCAAGATTCTAAAAATCAAACTGCTCGAGTCATAACTAAAAATCAGTGATACTGTCGTTGATCATCCCTGCAGATGATATTTTCACCCTTGGCTATTACTTCGCTGACTTGACAATTACAAGATCCCACAAGAAGTGCAATGATTTGGCAGCCAACAACTTAAAGGGGAAATTATTCATTTGTTTTGGATGGGACATGCTGGAAAAAATCTTGATCAAAGGATTGTAACTATCAGCCTCCTGCCCATTTTGGTACCAGTTATTGTGGTGTTTGAAGGGTAGGAGGGTGGCAGTTTTTTTGAGTGAGCATCTCTGGAGAATTTGCACGGGATAGCCCAGCTGTTGGGGGTTGTGCAGTAGAAAACAGAAACAGAATATGGATACGGGAAGTTTCGAGTTGGGACCCTTCTTGAGACTCAGATACTGGCCCACTGTGTTTCTCCAGAACTTTGTGCTTTATGCTCAAGATTTCAGGGTGTGCAGTTGCTTGTGTCTAGTCAGTGAGGGAGCAGTGATGTGAACTGCAGATGCTGGTTTACACCGAAGAAAGACACAAAATGCTGGAGTAACTCAGCGGGACAGGCAGCATCTCTGGAGAGAAAAAAGAATGGGTGAAGGTTCGAGTCGAGACCTTTCTTCAGAGGGAGCAGTGATGGTCTCCTCTCTCTCTACCAGCAGAAGTTGTGAGGCTCCATTTGCCTCCGGTATCCTCTCAGCCCTCCAGCTCCGATGTCGGCCCAGCTTGAGGGGCGGATCTGCGGCCCCAACCCAAGGCCCTTCCCCGTGCCCCTTTCCCAGCCCCCCATCCCCAGCCTCCCTTCCACAGGCCCTTCCCCAGCCCCCCATCCCCAGCCCCCCTTCCACAGGCCCTTCCTCAGCCCCCCATCCCCAGCCCCCCTTCCACAGGCCCTTCCCCAGCCCCAGCCCCCCATCCCCAGCCCCCCATCCCCAGCCCCCCATCCCCAGCCCCAGCCCAAGGCCCTTCCCCGGGCCCCTTCCCCCCATCCCCAGCCCCCATCCCCAGCCCCCCATCCCCAGCCCCCAATCCACAGGCCCTTCCCCAGCCCCCCTTCTACAGGCCCTTCCTCAGCCTCCCTTCCCCAGCCCCCAATCCACAGGCCCTTCCCCAGCCCCCCATCCCCAGCCCCCCTTCTACAGGCCCTTCCTCAGCCCCCCATCCCCAGCCCCCCTTCTACAGGCCCTTCCTCAGCCCCCCATCCCCAGCCCCCCTTCTACAGGCCCTTCCTCAGCCCCCCATCCCCAGCCCCCCTTCTACAGGGCCTTCCCCAGCCCCCCATCCCCAGCCCCCCATCCCCCCTTCCCCATCCCCCCTTCCCCAGCCCCCCTTCTACAGGCCCTTCCTCAGCCCCCCTTCCCCTTACCCCTTCCCCCTTCCCCTTACCCCTTCCCCCTAACCCAGCGCCCTTCCCCTTGCCCCTTCCCCTTCCCCAGGCCGCAGACGGGCTCCCCGCAGCCTGTCAGAGCAGCACCGGCCCGCAGCCCCGGCCTATTCCCCCCCCGGATCCCGCTGCTCACAGCTCAGCCCCGGTACCTTTCATCGAAGTATCGGATCAGCAGCCAGACGATGAGGGGCAGGTTGTCCCTCTCGTTGTAGGTGGGCAGCAGCACCGAGTACTTGTCGCCCGCTCCCTGCTTCACGGCGCCCTCTCCACTTGCCATGTTGGAGGATCCGACAGGAAGCTGGTGCTTCACCCAAAACAAACCCTCCAGCTGCAGCTGCTCCAGTGAAGTGTTCCGTCCGCCTGGCTGCTAATGTCTGAGCTTCTACAAATCCAACCTTGTCAACTCAAGAAGGCTCCCAAACACACAATGTCACCTGCCTGTCAGAGTGAGGCCAAATTCAGATTGGAGGGACAGGGCCTCATATTTCGCTTGGGCAGCTTACACCCCAGGCGGTATGAACATTGTTTTCTCTAACTTCAACCTCACTCTCCTGATTAGTTTCACTGTCCTGATCAATTTTACTGATTGAACGTATTTATTCAGTCTGAAGAAGAGTCTCGACCCGAAACGTCACCCATTCCTTCTCTCCTGAGATGCTGCCTGACCTGCTGAGTTACTCCAGCATTTTGTGAATAAATACCTTCGATTTGTACCAGCATCTGCAGTTATTTTCTTACACTCATTTTACTGATTGTATGCCTCGTTGTCACTTTCCCCTCGGCCAACAACGAATCATTCTATATTTCCTTGAGCAGCGCCGGCTTTGATCCGTCGTTTTCACACCTTCCCCTTCCATTTCTCTCGACTCCCTCTCCCCTGACTCTGAGTCTGAAGAAGGGCCTCGACCCAAAACATTACCCATTCCTTCTTTCCAGAGATACTGCCTGACCCGCTGAGTTACCCCAGCATTTTGTGGTTTAAAAAAAAATGTAAAACAGCATTTACAGTTCCTTGCTTCTACTATTGTAAACTCAGGCCTGCCTTGACATGACACGTTAAGGCAAGCCTCAACAGTTTCCAGCAGGAAAACCAGCTTTATGTACAGGATCAGCCTTGAATTGACAATAAAATATGCTTTTGATCAAGGTTCCAGCACGTGCAGTTAGTTCCTTGTGCATTTTCCTTTGAGAGTCCTGCACCAATGACAATGGTATTCTATGGTGAGGGATGCTTAAAGTAACAAGAGTTCCTGTCAACAGTATGTGGTAACCAGATATCCATTAGCTCCGAGTGTAAAATAGGATTGAAAGGAAAGGTAACATTCTTGAATGAGCATAAAATTTAAACACAGAAGCAGGCTATTGTCTCTAACCAGCCTGTACTGATATCTATGCTCCTCATTAGTCTCCATTTCCCCAGCAGCCCTTCTGTTTAATTTGCATGTGCACCTTAAATGCACCCATGTTATTACTTTCCATATGGCAGAAAGTCCACATTTTAGCCACTCTGCAGGCAAATTTATTTGCTACTGTAGCGACCATAGAGAATGGTCCAGGTCGTCGAACCCTCGGATTGGCCAGCGAGGTCACGTGGGAACGCGACCATAGGGATTGGTCCAGAGAGCGACATCGCTGATTGGCCAGCGATGTCATGTGCGCGTTTGGCGCCCGATTTAGTCAGTTCGGCGAAGTCTTCAAGGAAGACAGTAAGTTTGTATTGGTTGTCCCTTACCTTGTTGTTTAACTCTGTATTCGAATATTGCGGCTGCAATAAACTCCTCTTACAACCAACAAGTTTCGGACTCGCTATATTGGTGACCCCGACGTGATCTGGACGATCACCGACTGAGCAGGAACCCGACGCCTCGTTGACGATGACCGAGCAGGGCACACCGGAGTCAAGCGCGGCAGGCGTTCATCTACCGTTGTTTTGGACGCACGCACCGCAAGCTTGGTTTATCCACGCCGAGGCTCAATTTCATATAAAGAAGGTGTCGGACGAATCCACGAAGTACTTCTACCTCGTCAGCGCTCTATCGCCGGACACAACCAAGCGCGTGATGCGGTTCATCGTGAATCCACCTGCGGAAAACAAGTACGAGGCCATGAAGAAAGTATTACTGCGAACCTTCGGGTTTAATAAGCATGGCGGTGCGGCAAAACTTCTGCACCTACCGGATCTTGGAGACCAACTGCCTTCAGTCCTCATGGCCGAAATGATGATGCTAGCCGGTGAGCATACGGATTGCCCTATGTTCGAACAGGCATTCCGCGAGAAACTTCCCGAGGATGTCCGACTGCTGCTCACGGATTGTTCTTTTAAGGACCCCGAAGCATATGCAGCGAAAGCGGACGCGCTCATAGCGGCAAAAAACAAGGCAAGTGGTTCGATCAACAAAGTCTCGACATCAGTGACCACGCCACAGCGACGGCAAGATGGCGCCACGTCTCCCGCCAATTCTCCGAAAGCCCGCCAAAAAGATCCGCACAAGCGCGGCTGGTGCTATTATCACCTACGATGGGGTAACGGATCCCGCAACTGTCGTTTGCCTTGTACCTTCGCGGGAAATGCCTCGGCCGATCGTACATAGGGGCAGTTACGATTGGCCAGAACCGGCGCCTCTATGTCCATGATCGATTCACGGACACAGAATTTTTGGTAGACACGGGAGCCATCGTCAGCATAGTGCCGCCGACCGACCTCGAAACCAGATCGGGTAAGACAGGTCCCACCCTCATCGCGATTAATGGCAGCCCAATTCGCACTTTCGGTACACGGAAGATGTCCCTTGTGTTAGGCCTCCGCACGTACGAATGGCCATTCATCATAGCCGACGTCAAACAAGCGATCCTGGGCGCAGATTTTCTCTGGGTCCGCGGTAACGACCTCCGACCCTCTGCCGAAGATGAGCACGTCGCTCCGACAATCGCCTCCTCGCCCAGCCCTACTGTCCAGGCCGTCGTCGCGGCCCCCGACTCGTATGCTGCGATTCTGGCAGAGTTTCCAGAGCTGCTCGTCCAACGTTTTGACACACCTTCGGCTAAGCACGGTGTGGTCCATCACATCCGCACCGAAGGCCCTCCCGTTTTCGCTCGGGCCAGGAGACTACCACCAGACAAACTGGTGGTGGCAAGGGCGGAGTTCAGGAAGATGGAAGAAATGGGAATTGTCCGTCAGTCTGACAGCCCGTGGGCCTCGCCGTTACACATGGTCTCCAAGGCATCTGGGGGGTGGAGACCATGTGGCGATTATCGGCGTCTCAATGCTGTCACCACGGCTGATCGCTACCCCATACCGCACCTACAGGATTTTTCATCTGGGCTGGAAGGAGCGGTGGTGTTTTCCAAAATCGATTTGGTGCGAGGATACCATCAGATTCCGGTGCGACCGGAGGACATACAGAAAACTGCAACTATTACTCCGTTCGGGTTGTTTGAATGGTTGCGTATGCCTTTCGGTTTAAAGAACGTGGCACAGGCTTTCCAGCGACTGATGGACCGCGTGGGCCGGGGTTTACCCTTTTTGTTTATTTATTTAGACGACATCCTGGTCGCCAGCCCCTCAGTGCAGGAACACCAGGCCCATTTGCGGACCGTGTTCCAACGGCTCCAAGACCACGGGCTCATTATCCAACCCTCCAAATGTCAATTCGGCCTTCCTGCCCTTGATTTTCTAGGGCACAGAATTACCCCTGCCGGCACCTCCCCTTTGCCCGAGAAGGTGGAGGCTATCCGGGCATTTCCCAGGCCCACCACAGTAAAAGGGCTGCAGGAGTTCGTAGGCATGGTTAATTTCTACCATAGGTTCGTTCCGGCAGCGGCGCGAGTCATGCGCCCACTTTTCCAATGCCTTGCAGGGAATCCGGTAGAGTTGTTGTGGTCCCCGACCGCAGAGTCGGCTTTTACAGCAGCTAAGGCAGCCTTGGCAGACGCCACCATGTTGGTCCATCCGAGCCCCTCCGCCCCCACGGCCCTGACGGTTGACGCCTCTGACGTGGCGGTGGGCGGGGTTCTGGAGCAGCAGGTCGGTGGCCGTTGGCAGCCTTTAGCGTTTTTCAGCCGGCAACTAAATTCGGCTGAGCTGAAGTATAGCGCATTTGACCGAGAGCTTCTGGCTCTCTATTTAGCTGTTCGTCACTTCAGGTACTTCCTCGAGGGCCGCCCATTTGTGGCATTTACGGACCACAAGCCATTAACATTTGCTTTTTTGAAATTGTCTGACCCATGGTCGGCCCGCCAGCAGCGGCACCTGACTGCTATCTCCGAATTTACCACCGCCCTGTCTAGACCTGCTTTTCCCCCTATTTTGGCGGTGGACTGCGAAGTGGATCCCCAGGAGCTTGCGGAGGCACAGCTCCTAGCGGATACCGTTTCGGCTTACCGGTCCACCACTTCGGGATTGAAGTTGGCCCAGGTAGCTTGTGGGTCGGAGGGCACGAAAGTCTGGTGCGATGTTTCTCTTCCCCGTCCCAGGCCTGTAGTACCGCCCTCCCTTCAGCGCCGGGTTTTCGATGCCATTCATGGGCTGGCGCACCCGTCCATCCGCTCCACCTCTGCCTTGGTAGCAGCGAGGTTTGTCTGGCATGGCCTGCGGAAACAGGTAGCGGGGTGGGCACGTTCCTGCGTGCCCTGTCAGACCGCTAAAGTCCAGCGCCACGTCCAGCCGCCCGTACAGGATTTCGAGGTCCCGGCTGTTCGTTTTTTCCACATCCACGTGGATTTGGTCGGGCCTTTGCCTTCCTCCCGGGGCTACACCCACCTCCTCACGGTGGTGGATCGGTTCACCCGGTGGCCAGAGGCTTTCCCATTGTTTGATATTTCATCAGCGTCTTGTGCTAGGACTTTGGCCCTTCATTGGGTAGCTCGTTTCGGGGTCCCGGCAGTTATTACCACTGACAGAGGGCCACAGTTCACTTCGTCCCTCTGGGCCGCGCTGGCAGAACTGTACGGGTCCAAGTTACAACCCACGACTGCATATCACCCCCAGGCAAATGGACTCGTAGAAAGGTTCCACCGCCAACTTAAGGCGTCCCTCAGTGCAAGGCTTGAAGGCCCGGACTGGGTAGACCAACTCCCTTGGGTTCTTTTGGGCATCCGGACTGCTCCTAAGCCAGATCTCGGTGCGTCGTCCGCAGAGCTAGTATATGGCTCGACACTTCGAGTACCCGGAGATCTGTTTCCGGACCCTTCAGACCTGCTGCCTACAGTCCCATCAGTGTTAGCATCTCTCCGGGAACGGGTGGGCTCCCTGGCTCCAGTTCCGACTTCACGTCATGGGTGTCCCATGGTACACGAACCGTCTTCCCTGAAGGACTGTGAGTTTGTTTTTCTGCGTAAAGATGCCCATCGCGCCCCGTTGCAGAGGGTCTATCAAGGGCCGTTCCGGGTTTTACGTAAGGGAACGGCTACCTTCACCTTAGACATGTGCGGCAAGAGTGAGCTCGTCTCGGTGTCCCGGCTCAAACATGCCCATTTGGATCCGGATCAACCAGTCCTGGTCGGTCAAACCCCTAGGAGAGGCCGACCTCCGTTAGTTCCGCTCAGTACGGGACCCCCCGTTCCGACAGTTCCTCCAGGACCCCCCGTTCCGGCAGTCCCTCCAGGACCCCCCGTTCCGGTAGTTCCTCCAGAACCTCTCGTTCCGGCTGTTCCGCCAAGTCCGGAACCTCCGGCTCCTGTGGTTCAGGCTGTCCCTCTCCGTACTCGTTATGGTCGCGAAATCCGGCTCCCTGCTAGGTTCCGCACCTCGGGTTCTGGGGGGGGTCATGTAGCGACCATAGAGAATGGTCCAGGTCGTCGAACCCTCGGATTGGCCAGCGAGGTCACGTGGGAACGCGACCATAGGGATTGGTCCAGAGAGCGACATCGCTGATTGGCCAGCGATGTCATGTGCGCGTTTGGCGCCCGATTTAGTCAGTTCGGCGAAGTCTTCAAGGAAGACAGTAAGTTTGTATTGGTTGTCCCTTACCTTGTTGTTTAACTCTGTATTCGAATATTGCGGCTGCAATAAACTCCTCTTACAACCAACAAGTTTCGGACTCGCTATATTGGTGACCCCGACGTGATCTGGACGATCACCGACTGAGCAGGAACCCGACGCCTCGTTGACGATGACCGAGCAGGGCACACCGGAGTCAAGCGCGGCAGGCGTTCATCTACCGTTGTTTTGGACGCACGCACCGCAAGCTTGGTTTATCCACGCCGAGGCTCAATTTCATATAAAGAAGGTGTCGGACGAATCCACGAAGTACTTCTACCTCGTCAGCGCTCTATCGCCGGACACAACCAAGCGCGTGATGCGGTTCATCGTGAATCCACCTGCGGAAAACAAGTACGAGGCCATGAAGAAAGTATTACTGCGAACCTTTGGGTTTAATAAGCATGGCGGTGCGGCAAAACTTCTGCACCTACCGGATCTTGGAGACCAACTGCCTTCAGTCCTCATGGCCGAAATGATGATGCTAGCCGGTGAGCATACGGATTGCCCTATGTTCGAACAGGCATTCCGCGAGAAACTTCCCGAGGATGTCCGACTGCTGCTCACGGATTGTTCTTTTAAGGACCCCGAAGCATATGCAGCGAAAGCGGACGCGCTCATAGCGGCAAAAAACAAGGCAAGTGGTTCGATCAACAAAGTCTCGACATCAGTGACCACGCCACAGCGACGGCAAGATGGCGCCACGTCTCCCGCCAATTCTCCGAAAGCCCGCCAAAAAGATCCGCACAAGCGCGGCTGGTGCTATTATCACCTACGATGGGGTAACGGATCCCGCAACTGTCGTTTGCCTTGTACCTTCACGGGAAATGCCTCGGCCGATCGTACATAGGGGCAGTTACGATTGGCCAGAACCGGCGCCTCTATGTCCATGATCGATTCACGGACACAGAATTTTTGGTAGACACGGGAGCCATCGTCAGCATAGTGCCGCCGACCGACCTCGAAACCAGATCGGGTAAGACAGGTCCCACCCTCATCGCGATTAATGGCAGCCCAATTCGCACTTTCGGTACACGGAAGATGTCCCTTGTGTTAGGCCTCCGCACGTACGAATGGCCATTCATCATAGCTGACGTCAAACAAGCGATCCTGGGCGCAGATTTTCTCTGGGTCCGCGGTAACGACCTCCGACCCTCTGCCGAAGATGAGCACGTCGCTCCGACAATCGCCTCCTCGCCCAGCCCTACTGTCCAGGCCGTCGTCGCGGCCCCCGACTCGTATGCTGCGATTCTGGCAGAGTTTCCAGAGCTGCTCGTCCAACGTTTTGACACACCTTCGGCTAAGCACGGTGTGGTCCATCACATCCGCACCGAAGGCCCTCCCGTTTTCGCTCGGGCCAGGAGACTACCGCCAGACAAACTGGTGGTGGCAAGGGCGGAGTTCAGGAAGATGGAAGAAATGGGAATTGTCCGTCAGTCTGACAGCCCGTGGGCCTCGCCGTTACACATGGTCTCCAAGGCATCTGGGGGGTGGAGACCATGTGGCGATTATCGGCGTCTCAATGCTGTCACCACGGCTGATCGCTACCCCATACCGCACCTACAGGATTTTTCATCTGGGCTGGAAGGAGCGGTGGTGTTTTCCAAAATCGATTTGGTGCGAGGATACCATCAGATTCCGGTGCGACCGGAGGACATACAGAAAACTGCAACTATTACTCCGTTCGGGTTGTTTGAATGGTTGCGTATGCCTTTCGGTTTAAAGAACGTGGCACAGGCTTTCCAGCGACTGATGGACCGCGTGGGCCGGGGTTTACCCTTTTTGTTTATTTATTTAGACGACATCCTGGTCGCCAGCCCCTCAGTGCAGGAACACCAGGCCCATTTGCGGACCGTGTTCCAACGGCTCCAAGACCACGGGCTCATTATCCAACCCTCCAAATGTCAATTCGGCCTTCCTGCCCTTGATTTTCTAGGGCACAGAATTACCCCTGCCGGCACCTCCCCTTTGCCCGAGAAGGTGGAGGCTATCCGGGCATTTCCCAGGCCCACCACAGTAAAAGGGCTGCAGGAGTTCGTAGGCATGGTTAATTTCTACCATAGGTTCGTTCCGGCAGCGGCGCGAGTCATGCGCCCACTTTTCCAATGCCTTGCAGGGAATCCGGTAGAGTTGTTGTGGTCCCCGACCGCAGAGTCGGCTTTTACAGCAGCTAAGGCAGCCTTGGCAGACGCCACCATGTTGGTCCATCCGAGCCCCTCCGCCCCCACGGCCCTGACGGTTGACGCCTCTGACGTGGCGGTGGGCGGGGTTCTGGAGCAGCAGGTCGGTGGCCGTTGGCAGCCTTTAGCGTTTTTCAGCCGGCAACTAAATTCGGCTGAGCTGAAGTATAGCGCATTTGACCGAGAGCTTCTGGCTCTCTATTTAGCTGTTCGTCACTTCAGGTACTTCCTCGAGGGCCGCCCATTTGTGGCATTTACGGACCACAAGCCATTAACATTTGCTTTTTTGAAATTGTCTGACCCATGGTCGGCCCGCCAGCAGCGGCACCTGACTGCTATCTCCGAATTTACCACCGCCCTGTCTAGACCTGCTTTTCCCCCTATTTTGGCGGTGGACTGCGAAGTGGATCCCCAGGAGCTTGCGGAGGCACAGCTCCTAGCGGATACCGTTTCGGCTTACCGGTCCACCACTTCGGGATTGAAGTTGGCCCAGGTAGCTTGTGGGTCGGAGGGCACGAAAGTCTGGTGCGATGTTTCTCTTCCCCATCCCAGGCCTGTAGTACCGCCCTCCCTTCAGCGCCGGGTTTTCGATGCCATTCATGGGCTGGCGCACCCGTCCATCCGCTCCACCTCTGCCTTGGTAGCAGCGAGGTTTGTCTGGCATGGCCTGCGGAAACAGGTAGCGGGGTGGGCACGTTCCTGCGTGCCCTGTCAGACCGCTAAAGTCCAGCGCCACGTCCAGCCGCCCGTACAGGATTTCGAGGTCCCGGCTGTTCGTTTTTTCCACATCCACGTGGATTTGGTCGGGCCTTTGCCTTCCTCCCGGGGCTACACCCACCTCCTCACGGTGGTGGATCGGTTCACCCGGTGGCCAGAGGCTTTCCCATTGTTTGATATTTCATCAGCGTCTTGTGCTAGGACTTTGGCCCTTCATTGGGTAGCTCGTTTCGGGGTCCCGGCAGTTATTACCACTGACAGAGGGCCACAGTTCACTTCGTCCCTCTGGGCCGCGCTGGCAGAACTGTACGGGTCCAAGTTACAACCCACGACTGCATATCACCCCCAGGCAAATGGACTCGTAGAAAGGTTCCACCGCCAACTTAAGGCGTCCCTCAGTGCAAGGCTTGAAGGCCCGGACTGGGTAGACCAACTCCCTTGGGTTCTTTTGGGCATCCGGACTGCTCCTAAGCCAGATCTCGGTGCGTCGTCCGCAGAGCTAGTATATGGCTCGACACTTCGAGTACCCGGAGATCTGTTTCCGGACCCTTCAGACCTGCTGCCTACAGTCCCATCAGTGTTAGCATCTCTCCGGGAACGGGTGGGCTCCCTGGCTCCAGTTCCGACTTCACGTCATGGGTGTCCCATGGTACACGAACCGTCTTCCCTGAAGGACTGTGAGTTTGTTTTTCTGCGTAAAGATGCCCATCGCGCCCCGTTGCAGAGGGTCTATCAAGGGCCGTTCCGGGTTTTACGTAAGGGAACGGCTACCTTCACCTTAGACATGTGCGGCAAGAGTGAGCTCGTCTCGGTGTCCCGGCTCAAACATGCCCATTTGGACCCGGATCAACCAGTCCTGGTCGGTCAAACCCCTAGGAGAGGCCGACCTCCGTTAGTTCCGCTCAGTACGGGACCCCCCGTTCCGACAGTTCCTCCAGGACCCCCCGTTCCGGCAGTCCCTCCAGGACCCCCCGTTCCGGTAGTTCCTCCAGAACCTCTCGTTCCGGCTGTTCCGCCAAGTCCGGAACCTCCGGCTCCTGTGGTTCAGGCTGTCCCTCTCCGTACTCGTTATGGTCGCGAAATCCGGCTCCCTGCTAGGTTCCGCACCTCGGGTTCTGGGGGGGGTCATGTAGCGACCATAGAGAATGGTCCAGGTCGTCGAACCCTCGGATTGGCCAGCGAGGTCACGTGGGAACGCGACCATAGGGATTGGTCCAGAGAGCGACATCGCTGATTGGCCAGCGATGTCATGTGCGCGTTTGGCGCCCGATTTAGTCAGTTCGGCGAAGTCTTCAAGGAAGACAGTAAGTTTGTACTGGTTGTCCCTTACCTTGTTGTTTAACTCTGTATTCGAATATTGCGGCTGCAATAAACTCCTCTTACAACCAACAAGTTTCGGACTCGCTATACTACTATCCTTTTTATTCACTTTTCATGTTGCTATTAAGATGAGAATTTATTGTCTTTGCAAGGCAGCAGCGAACTAACTGCTCTCTATTAGGGAATCACACAAGGCTGTTGTGGCGAGGGTTCCAGGATTTAGATCCAGCAATGTTGCAAAACTGACAATAAATTTTCAAGTTGCATGATTTGTGTCCTTATGCAAGTGAATCCTTTATTAATTTCTTATAAGGCCACAAGTGTGGGAGGTGCTGACAAAGTAGCCCAGATTCATAACTCCAATTAATTTTTGAATTAATGCATACTGCAGTCACAATGTAGAGATGAGAGGAGTAAATGCTTAATGTAAAGATGGGGTAGCATTTAAGTTGACATTTTGTGACATTTCTACCACCTTCAACATGATCCCACCACCAGTCATTTCTTTCTTTTCCCATCCCTTTCCACAGACTACACTCCCACAGCTCCTTGGTTCACTCATCCCTTTTTACTCAGTTCAGTTCAGTTCAGTTCAGTTTAGAAACATAGAAAATAGGTGCTGGAGTAGGCCATTCGGCCCTTCGAGCCAGCACCGCCATCCAATATGAATATGGCTGATCATCCTAAATCAGTACCCCGTTCCTGCTTTCTCCCCATATCCCTTGATTTCGTTAGCCCTAAGAGCTATATCTAACTCTCTCTTGAAAACATCCAGTGAATTGGCCTCCACTGCCTTCTGTGGCACAGAATTCCACAGATTCCCAACTCTCTGGGTGAAAAGGTTTTTCCTCATCTCAGTCCTAAATGGCCTACCCCTTATTCTTAAACTGTGACCCCTGGTTCTGGATTCCCCCAACATCCTGCATCTAGCCTGTCCAATTCCTTAAGAATTGTATACTGGTTGAACGCTAGGGGCATGGCTGCGTTCTGCAGCTGCGGCTCACCGGCAGTCTCTCTGTCTTTTTTTTGTTTTTTGTCTATTGTTATCGTTTAAATGTATCTTTTGATTTATTTTTAACTCTGTATATGTGGGGGGTGTTGGGGGGGGTGGGGGAAACCTTTTTTTCCAATCTCCTCCTCAACGGAGATGCGACCTTTACCGTGTCGTATCTCCGTTCGCGCTACGGCCTAACACCGTGGAGTCGGCGGCCTCCAGCTGGGATCGACCTTGAAGACTCCGGTCGCAGGGCCTGGACTTACCATCTCGGAGGCTTCGGCCGTGGGCCCTGCAGACCGCAACATCGGGAGTTCGCAGGTCCCTGGCTGGCGACCGGCTTTCGGGAGCTCCAGCTGTAGCAGCTTAGACCGCCCCGAAGCGCGAGGTTTGATTGACCCGCTCGCAGGCCCCTCGACGCGCTGCATGGCCTGGCCGCGGCACTTCCCATCGCCTGGTGGGGGCTCAGGACCTTCATCGGCCTGCTCGGCTCGGCACTGGGACTTTCCATCGCCCGGTGGGGGCTTCAAAAGTTGGGAGCCTCGATCGCCTCGTGGCACCACGGGAGAAGAATGAGGAGGAGATAAGACTTTTCTTTGCCTTCCATCACAGTGAGGGTGTGCCTGGAGCAATCACTGTAATGGCTGTTTGTGTTAAAATTGTAATTGTGTGTCTTGTGTTCTTTATTGTCTACTGCCGGACCCTGACGTGAGAGGACGCTGGCGCTATTTGTTCGCCGCTTCTCCGTCAGGACAGTTCGTTTGTTTGTTTTTATGTCTTGACTGTATTGTAAAGCGTCTTTGAGCATTTGGAAAAGCGCTATAAAAAATAAATGTTTATTATTATTATTATTATTATATGTTTCTATAAGATCCCCTCTCATCCTTCTAAATTCTAGTGAATATAAGCCCAGTTTAGTTTATTGATACTTGAAAAGCTTTTATTGCGTGCTAACTAGTCAGCTGAAAGACAATTCATGATTATAATCGATCCTTTTACAATGTATAGATACATGATAAGGGAATAACGTTTAGTGCAAAGTAAAGCCAGCAAAGCCCCACCCCATCAAAACTTCTCCCTCCCCAGGTATTTTCCCCTGCAACAATAGGAGCTGTAATACCTGACCCTACTCCTCCTCCCTTACCTCCATCCAGGGATCCCAGCAGCCCCTCCAGGTGATATAGATGTTCACATGCACCTCTTCAAACTTCATCTACTTCGTTCGGTGCTCCTGATGTGACCTCCTTGACATTGGTGAGACCAAATGCTCACTCGGCAACCGTTTCACTGAATACTTGCGCCCCTTCCACCAAGACCTCCTGGATCTTCTGATTGCTAACCATTTTGATTCCCCCCTCCCATTCCCATAGCAATCTTTCTGTTCTTGGTCTTCATCAGGTTGAAGTTACACGTAATGAAGAATGAATTCTTTAATTTCTCTTTTCCCTGGTCACTCATCCACACAAGCGATATAGTATTATATCATATCTCTGACTTGTGCCTTTTACATGGCAAAATGGTCTTGGTAGACACAAAAAGCTGGAGTAACTCAGCGGGTCAGACAGCATCTCTGGAGAAAAGGAATAGGTGCCGTTTCAGGTCGAGACCCTTCTTCAGACTGAGTCAGGGGAAAGGGAAACGAGAGATATAGACGGTGATATAGAGAGAGATAGAACAAATGAGTGAAAGATATGCACAAAAATAACTACGATAAAGGAAACAGGCCACAAAATGGTCTTGGAAGATAAGTCCATAACTGCACCACATGCCATGACCGAACCTTATAGCTGCAGTAATTATGTGGTTGGTCCAGTTAAGTTTCTGATCAATGAAGACCTCTAGGATATTACTGGTTGGGGAGTTCAGCAAAAGATATACTGTTGAATGTGATGGAAAGGTAAATAAATGCTGTACTATTGCTTGTTACTTGTGTGGCATAAACATTACTCGTCACTTATCAGCCCATGCATGAATAGTGTCTGGGTCTTGTTGCATGCATGCATGCAGAATATATTTTTGAGTAATTGTAATTGAACATTGTGCAATTATGAGCAAACACCACCACTTATAACGATGATATAAGGAGAAGCAATGATAAAGTAGGTGAAGATGGTTGCACAAACTATTTCTGATACGGCAGCAACTCTTCCTTCAACCACAATGGCGCTGTTGAGCTCCATCCAGCTATCCTTTCTCTGTGAGTTTTTTTTAAAAGCTCTAAAACAGAACAAAGCAGAAATATGGTGATTCACAAAACACTTGATATACTGTAGTACTTATAAATTATATTTCCAGTTTGCGTTCTCCAAAGCACTAGCGAGGCAGCAGCTTTTACACTATTTATTTATCTCACGTTGGCACAAGATTACTTTTGAAATCATTGGACCCTGATTTAATGGTATAAAAAAATACATCAGGAGAGGAAAGAACTTCAGCAGCATGAATAATGAAAACATATATGTTTATTTGTTTCTGAGGGTGGTAACTAAAATTACTTTCTAATAAAGGTCTGGATTAACATTTCTTGTTATATTGATAAATTTAACCATTTTAGACTGTGGCTTGAATTTTTTTTAAACTTGCTTTTTGACTCACTGGAAAAATATCCATTAATAATTATGAGACATCAGTTCAAGGATTCTAAAAAAATGTTGCTTTTGCATATTTCTGTCTGCAGTAGTCTGAAAATATGTTTGCCGTTTCAGTAAAACAAGTTCAACCAGTTTAATGTGTTGTAAATGCTCAAGTAACCTGCAAGAAGAAGTAAAATGAATCTTTGTAGTGCAAATAGAAGGGGCTAAGGACTCTAGTGCTTCACAAAGTGCTCACTTTGTACAATCAGTGGCAATACAAATTTGATTTGTTTAGTTTGGACAATAATAACCAATCATTATTACTGGTGGCATGCACAAAACCTGCGCGTTGAAGACCCAAAAGTCATGTAATCCAAGTAAAGTTAACTTTTGATTTATAATCCAGAACTTTGTGATACAATTAGAGTGATGGAGTCAAAGAGTCATAGATCCATACAGTATGGAAACAGGCCCTTCAACCCAACTTGCCAATGCCAACCAAGATGCCCCATTTACACTAATCCCATCTTCCCATGTTTGGTCCATATCCCTCTAAACCTTTCCTTTCCATATACCTGTCCAAATGTCTTTTAAATGTTGTTATGGTACCATTTTGTTCATATAATCTTTCTTCATAAATTATTCAATCCACCCTATATTTGGCAATTCTCTGAAAATGTTGAATATTATTATTATGTACAAATGATTTGAATGAGAATGTAGGGGCGATAATTAATTATTTTGCTGAGAATTTGAAAATATATACAGCTGTACATCGTGAAGAAGGTTGTCTAAGGATCCAGTGAGTCTTAGATTAGTTGGAAAGTTGGACAGAGTGATGGCATTTGGAATTTAATCCAGACCAGAATAGACCACAGACAGTGAAATGCGGAGTCCCTGCCCCAAAGTGTTCCTGATAAGATCTAGAAAAAGTCAAAGTATGGAATGCAGTTTAGTTTTGTCTTCTATTCAAGACATAAATTGAAGTTAACTGTATGAAAATGACCCTGATAGAGACATTTGTAAACTATTAAACATGAAGTAGACAGTAAAACAAATTATATTTTTCAATAATAAAATACATTTTAAAGTTACCTTTTCTTTTGCTTCATGATCCGCAAGCTTTGCATCGTCATGGAAATAGGGTGGGAATTTTGCAGGATGCTAGTGGCAGTTAGTGGGAATTCCCACAACAGGGTATGTGGGAATCTCTGAAAAACTGAGCTCTACCGTTAGATTCCTTGGGTGGGTGAAATGTAGACTGTTATGGGGCGAGGTAGAGCCTGCCTGGAATCTAATAAATCCCAGACTCTCACACTATGGAATATGGAAAACTTATTATGGTTCAAATGGCTAAATGCCGGGGATTGTATTGGGATTACCTGCCACGGTCATTATAATCAGGTTGATTGTTTCCATTTCCATATCAGGATATATTGACCTGATAACTCTGTGTATTCAGTTTCCACATTTGTGCTATATTCACCTAGCTCCACCTCTGCACCACAGCTTAATCCATAGTCTATGCTGCCGTAATGATTCTATGCCAATTCATCTTGGATGAAACCCAATTTAAAGCCAACTTGTCAATTTCACTTTCTACTGCACAAGGATGGAGCCAGACTCTGCACAAACAGTTTCCAAAAGATCCCCAGCCGACTTCTGAACCACATTCCCTTTGTCAAGGTCCATTATCTTGAACAGTCAACAGTTCTGAAGGTCTGAAGAAGGGTCCCGACCTGAAACGACGCCCATTCTTTTTCTCCAGCGATGCTGCCTGACCCACTGAGTTACTCCAGCACTTTGTGTCAAAGGTCAACAGTCATTGTCACTCTCCAATTTTTCGCACTATGATCTCTAGCTCATACAAACTGCGGTTACCCACAACTTATTTTGCACAAGTCCCATTAACCTGTCTCTCTTCTTCTTGCTGAACTACTTTTAGCTTCCTCATTCTCCAATTTAAAATGGTTGTTATTTTGCTCAATCCTCTTTGTGGTTTTGCACTTCTCATAGTAGACCTTGTATTGGGAAACAATTTCACAAACTCACAAGTTATAGAAGTAGAATTAGGCCATTTGGCCCATCGAGTCTACTCCCCCATTCAATCATGGCTGATCTCTGCTTCTTAATCCCATTTTCCTGCCCTCTCCCCATAACCCTTGACACGTTCTAATCAATAATTTGTCTATCTCTGCCTTAAAAATATCCACTGACAGCCTCCGCAGCCCTCTGTGGCAATGTTCCACAGATTAACTACCCTCTGACTAAAGAAGTTCCTCCTCACCTCCTTTCTGAAAGAGCGCCCTTTAATTCTGAGGTTACGACCTCTGGTCCTAGACCCTCCCACCAGTGGAGACATCCTTTCCACATCCACTCTATCTAAGCCTTTCATTATTCTGTAAGTTTCAATGAGGTCCCCCCTGGCCAGGCCTGGCCAGGTGACTAACATTTCAGTATGAGAACATTTTGGGAATAGTGATCATTACTTCCTAAGTTTTAAGACCATTATGAATAAGGATAAGTCTGGACCTTGGGGAGAAAGTACTAAGTTGGGGGAGCGCAAATTACAACATCTTTAGGCCGCAGCTAGGGTGAATAAATTGAGAGCAGCTATTACTCAATAAAGATATATTGTATTGTATTGTATTGTATTGTACTGGATAAATCCGCATATGATATGTGTGAGTTGTTTAAAGACCAGTTGATCAGAGTTCAGAACTGGCATGTTCCAGTAAGAAGCAGGAACGAGGATGGCAAAGTAAGGAAAACTTGGATGACGAGAAGTTGTAAAATTTGGTCGAGGAGAGAAAGCAGGAAAAAACTCAAGCATGGAAGTAGGAGGGCCAAAGTGTTCATGACATGTACTTGGCTAGTCGGATTAAAGCGAATCCCAAGACTTTTTATGCATGTATTAAAAACAAGAGGATAACCAGGGAAAGGGTAGGATTGTTCAAGAATAAAGGAGAGAATTTATGTTTGGAGTCAGAGGATGAAGGTTTGGTACTAAATGAGTATTTTGCATTGTTATTCACCAAGGAGAAGGACATAGAGGATAGTGAGGTCAGTGGGGAGATACACCAATATGATGGGGCAGTTTCAGATCATGAAGGAGAGAGAGTCATAGAGTGATACAGTGTTGAAACAGACACTTCGGCACAACTTGCCCACACTGGCCAACATGGGAGAGGAAGGAGCGATGAATCATTTTTATCTAATGATGGTCATCATGCCATTCAACTAGTGAACCTTTTGCTTAGAAGCTCCCAACACTGATCAAGCAGACAGTTAAATTGCATAGAATCAAAAAATGGCCAAGAGGACAAAGTGAATCAGGAAACACTTTCCATTAGTCTGTATGTTGATAAGTTCCCAGGGAACTTTGGGAGATTGTTTTATACAGGTTATTTTAAAAATGAAGGAAGAAACATCCTATAGAAGAGACAAACAAAGAATTACAATGCTGGTTTACAAAAAAACAAAGAAAGTGCTGGAGTAACTCAGCGGGTCTGGCAGCATCCATGTTTCAGGACATGGATAGGTGATGTGTTGGGTCAGGACCCTTCTTCAGATTATTTGTAGTAGGGGAGAAGAACACTGGAAAAGTGGTGGGGTTGGGCCAAAGCCTGGCAAGTCATAGGTAGATCCAGGTGAGGGGTGTTTATATAAGCAGACAGGTGGACTAAGGCTGGAGGTGAGAAGGAGACAAAAGGTTGCAAGATAAGGGGAGAAGCGGATTAAAATGTGAAGCCAAAGGCAGGGACATTGGTGGAAGAGAACGGGGGGGGGAAGGGAAAGGGGGGGAATGGGATTGTGGGAGGAATGGGTGCACACCTGGATGAGGAATGGGGAAGAATGGGAGGCATTGGGAAAGTGCAAGGAAATGTAATGAATTATTTGACTCGTTATCATCCAGCACAGTCATGGTGATCGATGAACATATCATATCATATCATATATCTACAGCCGGAAACAGGCCTTTTCGGCCCTCCAAGTCTGTGCCGCCCAGTGATCCCCGTACATTAACACATGCTTGTATGCTATGAAATTCTGTTCCCTGACCTATGTCAAGAACACTGACCCAATAGAAATAGGATAGAAATCCGTTAGTTGAACTTCACGCTCTGGGTAGGTTTGCAGACGGGTTTCTATTCAGTGACCACTTCTTGTAGTGCACATGTGTGCACTTCAGGGTTGGAGCTGATGGTTATGTTGGCCCATTTTTAATAGCATTTGGACATTCGGTGATGTCTTTCGGACAAAAAACTGAACCAAAGCTACAATTCCCCTGCCAGGCCATCCAAAAATATCCCATGGTAAAATTAAATAAGGAGCCAGGGAGCTAACTCCTCAACCAAAGGACAAATAAATGTTACCTTCCCAAGATTTCAAATCAAATACTTTTGGTAGATGAACTAGATGACAGATTCAAATTTTGTTTACATTTCAACATATGTTCATGGATACCAAGCATTAACCAATGTTATTTTTTTATAAGCTAACTAGACCAAGTTGGGCCCAAACCTTTTCTTCATTGGTGCAACATCCTCTCCCCCACCCTCCCCTCCCTCCCCCCTTCCCCCCTCCCTACCCCCTCCCCCTCCCTACCCCCTCCCCCTCCCTCCCTCCCTCCCTCCCTCCCTCCCTCCCTCCCTCCCTCCCTCCCTCCCTCCCTCCCTCCCTCCCTCCCTCCCTCCCTCCCTCCCTCCCTCCCTCCCTCCCTCCCTCCCTCCCTCCCTCCCTCCCTCCCTCCCTCCCTCCCTCCCTCCCTCCCTCCCTCCCTCCCTCCCTCCCTCCCTTCCCCTTCCCTCCTACCCTCCCCCTCCCCCCCTCCCCCTCCCCCTCCCTCCCCCTTTCACTCCCCCTTCCCTTCACTCCACCCCCCTCAACCCCCCCTTATCCTCTTCCTCCCTCCTCCCTTCCTCCACCCCCCTCCCCCCTCTCCCCCTCCCTCCCTAGGAGATAGATTTAAACTTTAAAATGTGAATAACTTTAAAAATATAACACCGATTTCAATGAAACTTCTCCATTGGCACCAAAGGGACGACGGTGAGTAAGGTGGGCCTAAAATTGTTGCGCTATCGTGTACCGTTTTGGCTGTAGTTCAGGAACAAACAAACAAGCAAACCAGATTTTTAGTAGATTGAAAGAATGCCCTCATGTGGTATGATACTGTAGATAGCACCAAAATTGCACTATTTCTTTCAAAGGACCGATAAATAAAATTCAGTAGAGGGCAGCATTGGTTCACCGTTATCTTAAGGGAAGTACAACTAAAGAGGAGGACATCATTTAAAATCTGCAGTGTTTATTACCATGCATTTACACATTCGGAAAGTTAAACCTAGAAAATGTTGTTTCTGTTAAAGAACCAGAAATGTTAAGTAATGGGCTGAATATCCCTGATATTGGTGGTGGTTTTGTACAGACTGTTTGTGTGTTTCCGGACTTCTGTGCTGGTGCATTGCTGCTGAGAAGTATGGAATTCACTGGAGATCACCTTTTGCCTTTTCATCTCTGGCCTGTGTCCAACTATCTGGCAATCATAAACTCTCCCTCACCTGTATCCACCTATCACTTGCCCATTTTTTTCCCTCCCCCCCACCCACAACAATCAGTCTGAAGAAGGGTCCCAACCCGATCATCATCCATCCATGTTCTTCAGAGATGCTGACTAACTTGCTGAGATACTTCAGCACTTTGTGTTTTGCTCAGGATTCTGGCAATGGCAGTTCCTTATGTCACTCGGTTTAAGTTTAGTTGGAATAGTTCATTGGTAAAGGGCTCAGAAGTCAGAGTGGGAGTGAAATGGAGAATTAAAGTGACTAAAATTAGTTAAATAACAAAGGGCATAAGATGGAAGGAAGGGGAGAAAAGGGGATAAGATGGAAGGAAGGGACGGAGTCCCAAGACGGGTACGTAAGAACTGTGCTGAACAGCTTGCTGAGGTATTCACAAATATCTTCAATCTGACTTTATCTCTGGCAACGGTTTCGAAGTGCCTGAAATCAGCCACCATAGTGCCGGTGCCGAAAAAAGCAATCATCAGCAACCTGAATGACTACCGTCCGGTTGCCCTCACGCCGATAATTATGAAGTGCTTTGAAAGGTTGGTCCTCTCCCAATCAAAGCCACCATCCCTGCCTTACTAGACCCACATCAGTTCGCATACAGAGCAAATAGATCCACAGAGGACGCCATCTCTCTGGCTCTTCATTCATACCGTCCTGACTCACCTGGAGAGTCAGGGCACATACGTGAGGATGCTATTTATAGACTATAGCTCTGCCTTCAACACAGTCATCCCCACCGAGCTCACCTCCAAACTCCACCAGCTAGGCTTCAGCTCACATAGATGCAACTGGATCCTGAATTTCCTGACGGAGCGCCCTCAGGCAGTAAAAATGGGCCTCCACCTGTCCTCCACCACCACCCTGAGTATCGGCACACCGCAGAGCTGCTCTGAATCGGTCCTGCTGAGAGCCCACCATGATCTGTCTCTGCCCCAGGGTCATCTGGCACAACTGACCACTGCATGAACCTTTTTTTGCACTTTATCTTGTTCCCCCTTTTTGTCCCTTTCCCCCCCTTTGTTGTTTACATTTTTGCCGTGAGTTATTTATATATTTGATTTGATAGCATCGAAATGGAAGCGACATTTAAAAATCTTGTTGTACTTGTACAATGACAATAAAGGATATTGTATTGTATTGTAAGATGGAGGCAAGGGGACTGAAGAAGGGCAGCAGAGAAGGAGGCTACAAATAAACAGGAGGGAGAGGCAAAAGCAGGAAAGCTAAAGTTTGAGTGGGCCATCCATATTTGAAACTCCCGGCCAAAATCTCATTTTTTAGTTTAGTTTAGTTCAGTTTATTGTCAGGTGTGCCGAGGTACAGTGAAAAGCTTTTGTTGCGTGCTAACCAGTCAGCAGAAAAACAATACATGATTACAATCGAGCCATTTACAGTGTATATATACATGATAAGGGAATAAAGTTTAGTGCAAAGGTAAAGCCAGCAAAGTCCGATCAAGGATAGTCCAAGGGCCACCAAAGAGGTAGCTAGTAGTCCAGCACTGCTCTCTGGTTGTGGTAGGATGATTCAGTTGCCTGATACCAGCTGGGAAGAAACTGTTGCTGAATTTGGTGGTGTGTCCCAGGAGCATTTTCCTAACCCAGGAGGGCAATGCATGGAAACACAATGAGGACGGAAGGCTCAAAGGGAATGCACAAAGATAATTTGTTGATGTTTCTATGGAAGGCAGCATTCTTTGATTAATAAACTTGATTTAGAATTTTTACTTAGTGTTTAGAAGATGCAGGTGAAGGATATCTAAAACAGCAACAAAGATCTAATCCTAGGCTAATGCGTCACGTGACAAGCTCGAGCACTGGACGTTCCGAGTGAATTTGTTGTATTTCAGATTCCTGTATTTCCAGCATTATCTCCTATCTCTTTGTCGTCATTCATTTCCCAGCCAGTGCTGGAGTGACTCAGTGGGTCAGGCAGCATCTCTGGAGCAGTGTTGCAGTGCTAACTGTTTAGGTGCAGGAGCTGTCACCGGCGCCAGAGCGGCCGCTGTTAAATTCCCCGCTAATTAAAATTCCCCGCTGTTTATTTTGGCTTTTCTTTTACAGAGGTGCGGGAGCGGCGCTCCGGTGAGCTCCAGTAGCACTGCACCCCTGCTCTGGAGAACATGGATAGGTGATGTTTCCAGTTGGGACCTTTCTTCAGGCTTTGTTGGGATTGTTGCTAATTAAGCGGAAGCCGTGCATTCAATGGGGGTGAGATTGGAGGGTGTGAGAGGAGTAGAGAAGTGAAGAGGAGTCAAAAGAAGCGTCCCTACCCGAAACAACACTGATCCATGTTCTCCAGAAATACTACTTGACCGGCTGAGTTACTCCAGCACTTTGTGTCCTTTTGTGTAAACCAGCATCAGCAGTTCCTTGTTTCTATAGACTGCTGTACAGGGCCCTGGTGAGACCACACCTGGAGTATTGTGTGCAATTTTGGTCTCCCAATTTGAGGAAGGACATTCTTGCTATTGAGGGAGTGCAGCGTAGGTTCACCTGGTTAATTCCAGGGATGGCGGGACTGACATATATTGAAAGAATGGGTTGACTGGGGTTGTATTCACTGGAATTTAGAAGGATAAGAGGGGATCTTATAGAAACATATAAAATTCTTAAGGGACTGGACAGGCTAGATGCAGGAAAAATGTTCCTGATGTTGGGGGAGTCCAGAACCAAGAGTCACAGTTTAAGAATAAGGGGTATGTCATTTAGGAATGAGATGAGGAAAAACGTTTTCACCCAGTGAGTTGTGAACCTGTAGAATTCTCTGCCACAGAAGGCAGTCGAGGCCAATTCACTGGATGTTTTAAGAGAGTTAAATTTAGCTCTTAGGGCTAATGGAATCAAGGGATATGGGGAAAAAGTAGGAACGGGGTACTGATTTTGGATGATCAGCCATGATCATATTGACTGGTGGTGCTGGCTCGAAGGGTGGAATGGCCTACTCCTGCACCTATTTTCTATGTTTCTATGTTAGAACCGTTGGAGCCCATCCCAGTGATGCACAGCAAGACCCGGTCATTACAAGAAACCCTTCCCACTAAGGCAGATTTTGCTCACAACAATAAACCTCACCCACTGCCTCTCACTCCAATCCAAACTGAGTCTGATGTTGTTTGTACTGCAGCTTCGGTAAATCAGCCAGAGGCAGTAAACTGAATCTAGACATAGCTTGCTTCAAACCACAAATGTACTTTTAGTCAGCCAGCCACGAGTAGCAGCTGGCACCCGCGGACTGCTATTATGTGGTGGCTTGGGTCAGGAGGCATTGATACAACTAGTGTGATCTGGCTGCTACCACTTGCAATGTCATTTCATTCAATAATACAAACTGCTGGTAGAATTTGGCTGGTCAGGCAGCATCTCAGTGGAGGCATTGGGATGGTCAACTTTTCAGCTTGGAACCCTGCCTCAGGACTGCTTACGCAGTTTGTTTTTTGTCCCAGCTTCCAGCATCTGTAGTCTCTTGCATCTTTCCAGCATCTGTAGTCTCTTGCAACTTGCATCAAGGTGAAGGAGAAAAGATTTAATAGGAATCTGGGGGGTAACTTTTCCACACAAAGGGTGGTGGGTGTATTGAAGGAGCTGCCAGAGGAGGTAGTTGAGGCAAGGTCTTTCGCAACGTTTAAGAAACAATTAGACAGGTACATGGATAGGACAGGTTTAGAGGGATATGGGCCAAACACAGGCAGGTGGGACTAGTGTTGCTGGGACATGCTGGCTGGTGTAGGTAAGTTGGGCCAAAGGGCCTGTTTCCACACTGTGTGACACCATGACTATAGCTCTATCTCCAAGGCCATTTCATGCCTGGCCTTGGGGGGAGTGCCATTGTTTCTAGAAAGCATGAAAGTGTTGTTTTTGTTTAGCATGTTCCACACCTTTGCTTCCCCCACTGCCCGTCTGACAATGCCCATTCCCTTGCTGCTGCTCCTCTTGTTCATGTTGCTTACGTCGTAGGCGATGGCCATTTAGCCCAGCTCCCAGAACAAGTCCATTTTCCCAGCGACTTGTTCTCTCATATGACCTCAATTCCATCCTGATACTCCTACTTTTAGATTTTAAACTGAAGACATACAGCAGGGAAACAGATCCACTGAGTCCGCTCCGAACAGCGATCACCCCGTACACAACCTACACACATAAGGCACAATTTTACAACTTTCAACTTATCGCAGATGATTAACCTACAAACCTGCACGTCTCTGAAGTGTTGGAGGGAACCGGAGCACCCAAAGAAAACTCGTGTAGTCACAAAGAGAATGTACAAAATCCGTACAGACATCACCCGTCGTCAGGATCGAACCCGGGTCTCAATAGACAATAGACAATAGACAATAGGTGCAGGAGTAGGCCATTCAGCCCTTCGAGCCATTCAATGCGATCATGGCTGATCACTCTCAATCAGGACCCCGTTCCTGCCTTCTCCCCATACCCCCTCACTCCGCTATCCTTAAGAGTTCTATCCAGCTCTCTCTTGAAAGCATCCAATGAACTGGCCTCCACTGCCTACTGAGGCAGAGAATTCCGCACCTTCACCACTCTCTGACTGAAAAAGTTCTTCCTCATCTCCGCTCTAAATGGCCTACCCCTTATTCTTAAACTGTGGCCCCTTGTTCTGGACTCCCCCAACATTGGGAACATGTTTCCTGCCTCTAATGTGTCCAATCCCCTAATTATCTTATATGTTTCAATAAGATCCCCCCTCATCCTTCTAAATTCCAGTGTATACAAGCCTAATTGCTCCAGCCTTTCAACATACGACAGTCTCGCCCTTCCGGGAATTAACCTAGTGAACCTACGCTGCACGCCCTCAATTGCAAGAATATCCTTCCTCAAATTTGGAGACCAAAACTGCACACAGTACTCCAGGTGCGGTCTCACCAGGGCCCGGTACAACTGTAGAAGGACCTCTTTGCTCCTATACTCAACTCCTCTTGTTATGAAGGCCAACATTCCATTGGCTTTCTTCACTGCCTGCTGTACCTGCATGCTTCCTTTCATTGACTGATGCACTAGGACACCCAGATCTCGTTGAACATCCCCTCTTCTTAACTTGACACCATTCAGATAATAATCTGCCTTTCTATTCTTACTTCCAAAGTGAATAACCTCACACTTATCTACATTAAACTGCATCTGCCATGTATACGCCCACTCACACAACCTGTCCAAGTCACCCTGCAGCCTTATTGCATCTTCCTCACAATTCACACTACCCCCCAGCTTAGTATCATCTGCAAATTTGCTAATGGTACTTTTAATCCCTTCATCTAAGTCATTAATGTATATCGTAAATAGCTGGGGTCCCAGCACCGAACCTTGCGGTACCCCACTGGTCACTGCCTGCCATTCCGAAAGGGACCCATTTATCCCCACTCTTTGCTTTCTGTCTGTCAACCAATTTTCTATCCATGTCAGTACCCTACCCCCAATACCATGTGCTCTAATTTTGCCCACTAATCTCCTATGTGGGACCTTGTCGAAGGCTTTCTGAAAGTCGAGGTACACCACATCCACTGACTCTCCCCTGTCAATTTTCCTAGTTACATCCTCAAAAAATTCCAGTAGATTTGTCAAGCATGATTTCCTCTTCGTAAATCCATGCTGACTCGGAATGATCCTGTTACTGCTATCCAAATGCTCAGCAATTTCGTCTTTTATAATTGACTCCAGCATCTTCCCCACCACTGATGTCAGACTAACTGGTCTATAATTACCCGTTTTCTCTCTCCCTCCTTTCTTAAAAAGTGGGATAACATTTGCTATCCTCCAATCCACAGGAACTGATCCTGAATCTATAGAACATCTCTGGCGCTGTAAGGCAGCAAATCTACCACTACGCCACTGCCCGCCTAAATCATCCACTCACACTAGGGTATCTTAAATGGCCAGTGAACCTACCAATCTGCACATCATTTGGCTACGGGAGAGACCGGAGCATCTGCGGGAAACCTTTGCAGTCTCAGATAGCATGTGGAAACTCCACACAGATAGCACGGGACGTCAAAATCAAACCTGGGTCTCTGGCACTGTAAGGCAGTAAATTTACCTCTGTGCCACTGTGCCGCCCTATCGCTCTATAACCTTCGTTAACTTTAATTGCCACTTGTTTGTATTCAGTAAGCATTTGCAGGAAAAATGTTCCCAATGTTGGGTGAGTCCAGAACCAGGGGCCACAGTCTTAGAATAAAGGGGAGGCCATTTAAAATTGAGGTGAGAAGGAACTTTTTCACCCAGAGAGTTGTGAATTTGTGGAATTCTCTGCCACAGAGGGCAGTGTAGGCCAAATCACTGGATGGATTTAAGAGAGAGTTAGGTGCTAGAGCTCTAGGGGCTAGTGGAATCAAGGGATATGGGGAGAAGGCAGGCACAGGTTATTGATTGTGGATGATCAGCCATGATCACAATGAATGGCGGTGCTGGCTCAAAGGGCTGAATAGCCTCCTCCTGCACCTATTTTTGATGTTTCTATCTAGTCATTATTGCCTCCTGGATACCAACATCAATGAAATATGCATCAGGGGTATGAAGAGAACCTCAGACGCATGGAATGCTATGCAGTATTTTTGTAACTGTATGGAACATTTTTTGCTATTGCTTGATGTACAAATGTGTGACAGATTGCCTCATGGAAGTGAACTGACTAATAATATTTATAAATTAGTTTCAAGCTACAGATGGATCATCTTATATTCACATACATTATGCTTGTATAATATGCTAATGGCACAGGCTCACAGGATTCTAATTTCAACAAAACAATTTAATGGGTCAGCTGTGTTATTAAGGATATTTCCTTAAGTTTCTAATGCAAGGAATCAATAACTTACTTCACATTTTTATAAATGGCACTCCTTATAGGACACTTGTGCACTCAGTAAAACATTAACAAAATGTCTATCATTTGTACATTTCTTCTTCTTCTTCTTGCGTTTGAGGCAGCAGAAATTATGTAACTCCCTCCAGGCGCTGTAGCCAGTGCAATGTGCTGTTGTCGAGGGCCGTGAGGTCTACCCCTCCACCAGGGGGACGGAGGACAGTGCAGTCGAAAATACCGTGCTGCGCTGTTTGCTGGTCTGCTCCACACACGCAGGCTGTTGATGGACGCAACCCCCAACGATGCATGTTGGGGTTGAGCCGGCCGACCCTTGTGCGGAGCAGGTTCAGGGCGACCCACTGTTTGCGGGGCATGTCCGAGGCGGGGGGGGGGGCTGTGGTGTTCAGTGCAACAGTGAATTGAGGAGGTCGCGATGTCTGTTCCCAGTTGGTTCTCCATGGTCCTAGTATGTTGAAACCGGAGCCACAGAGGGTTGCTGCATGACGGGAGAAAGGGCGATGAGATGACAGGCGTGGAGGTCCCAGTTGCTGTGAATCCTAGGCAAGGTGGTGCAAAGGATGTTTGGCGTCCGATGGGGGCCTTGCACACCAGCCTATGAGTGAAGAACTCTCTGCGAAGCTTGGCGGGTGCGATACCTGCGAGCACCGGCAGGAGATCCGTCGGAGATGGGCGTAGGCAGCCAGTGATGATCTGCATGGTGTCGTTGAGGGTGGCATCTAGCTTGTTAGTATGAGCGCTGCGGCACCATGCTGGGGCGGCCTACTCGGCGGCGCTGTACACGAGTGCAAGAGCACTGGTTCCAAGAGTAGATGTCCTGGCGCCCCATGATGATCCGGCCAAGCAACGCCGGAGGTTGTTTCGTGCCGAGACTTTAGCACGGAGTGCTTCAAGGTGTTGCTTGTAGGTCAGCTGCCGATCTAGTTTCACCCTGAGGTATGTAGGAAATGGGTTGTAGGGTAGGTAGGGGTGACCCATTGAGGGTGACGGTTAGCTGGCGTTGAGCTCCCTTGTTGTTCAGGTGAAAGGCCATTGTGGTGGTTTTTGCCACACTCAGTTTTAGTCTCCAGTTCTTAAGGTAGCCCGCGACAAGTTCCATATCCGCCGAGAGCACATCTTCAACATTTGACCAACTCTTGCCTGTACATTTGCTGTACATAACTGAAGGGAAAGTGATCAACATTGTGCATTGTTTGAAGGGCAACTTGTAATATTAGTCTATTACATTGGGTCAAAAAGTAAGCAAATGGCTGGACCTCATCAAACATGGTTGGTGAACAAGACACTTTCGGAGGCTTGAACGTAAGTCCTTTGTTCGCTCAGAATCTCAAAATCCATCTGCAGAATGATCAGCCATGATCACATTGAATGGTGGTGCTAGCTCCTGCACCTCTTGTCATTGGCTATTGCAGAACACTGTCATGTAAGTGAAAAGTGCCTTTTGCAAAGTGACTGCTGGCTCATCAACAATGCAGATAATGTGCACAGGGAGTTATGCAAAGATGTTCCCTGTGAATGAACATGGACCATAGAACAGTACAGCACAAGAACAGGCCCTTCGGCCACAATGTCTGTGCCGAACATGATGCCAAAACTACCTCTTATCTGTTTGCATATAATCCATATCCCGCCATTCCCTGCATATGCCATCATAAAGTCTCTTAAATGCTGCTATTGCATCTGCCTCACTACTGGCAGCACGTTCCAGGCATGCACCATCCCCTCTGTAAAAAATAACTTGCATCACACATTTCCTTTAACTTTGTCCCTCTCACCTCAAATTATATCCTTTAGTATTTGATTTTTCCACCCAGCTGAGTGTCCTAAACTGTTTCTAAATTAGAAAAAAATGGCAAGCAAATTTAAGCTGGGAACATGAAAATGAGGATCAGATCAGGATTAACATTTAACTACAGTGCATATGTTATACATCCTGTGCGCAATCACTTCATGTGAACATAGATGTTGGGTGCAACTTGGCACACTCTATGTGTCTGACAAAATTACACGCAAAAAGATTGAAACTACATGGAATGATTTCCAAAAACAAAAAAAAAATCCAAAATAGCTTTATTTGTCATTCGTTCCGAACGAGATTACAGCCAGCAGTACAAAAAACACAAGACACAACCCCAACACAAACATCCATCACAGTGACTCCAAACACCCCCTCACTGTGATGGAGGCCAAAAACTTCACCTCTCTCTTCCCCCATGCCCCTCCCACGTACAGACTACTCGACCCCTACCGGGCGATGGAAAGTCCCGTGGCCGCGCCGCGCTGGAAAGTCCCGTGGCCGCACCGCTCCGGGCGATGGAAGGCCCCGCGGCTGAGCCACACCGGGCACTGTTCAGTCCCGCGGTCGAGCCGCACCGAGCGATGGAAGGCCCCGCGGCCAAGCCTCGCCCCGAGGAAGAGACCTAAAAAAAGAAAGATTTCCCCCACCCCCACCCCCTCCCACATACACTCCCCCCACACATACACACCCCCCCCCACACATACACAACCAAAAACAAAACACCCCAACACCAACACCAACACACAAACAAAAAAAGGACAAAGGACAAACAGACTGCCAGCGAGCCGCAGCCGTTAGGCGCCGCCACACGTGACCAAGACTAGCATGCAATCTTCTTCCTGTCTTGATTCTGCTAAAGTTGGTTCTGAACAGTGGCTTCAGAAGGCAGTGGAGACCAATTCACTGGATGTTTTCAAGAGAGAGTTAGATTTAGCTCTTATGGCTAACAGAATCAAGGGATATGGGGAAAAATCAGGGATGGGGTACTGATTGTGGATGATTAGCCATGATCATATTGAATGGCGGTGTTGGCTCAAAGGGCCAAATGGTCTACTCCTGCACCTATTTTCGATGTTTCTAGGTTTCTAAGAACACTTGGAATTGAAAATGGGTAGTTGTGGAAGAAATTAATTTAGAGAGAAATGAAAAGAAAATGAAAAGCGGAGACTTCGCAAGTTTGTTTCAAGAGACTGGTCAATTGTACTGCAAAACTTTAGGGATTGTAACAGCCAGTCCTACTAATCAATCTGAATTGTATGATATCATGGAGAGATGGCGGCAGTAAACTGCTCACCAGTTCTCTTCCTTCACAGCAGAATTAGCCGACAGTTATACTGTGCAGTAAACAACTTTTGTTTTTTGTTAGGTACTACTCTACGAAAATATTCGTACCAATCATTTCATTAGTCATAACATACTTTTTGTTTATGTTAATCTTATTCAACAACAAATGGTTAATGCAAGTAAAAAACAATACAAGGGCATCTTGACATTATTCTATCTTACCTTTTAGGCGGCACGTGCCACCATCCCCTCTCCGAGCCCCCATTTACAGTAACATTTCTATGCCACAAGCGACAGGGGGTGCGGGTGGTCTACTGTGACTTCTCACAGGAGTGTTAACAAGCTTTGATATCTCCTCCACTATTTCATGTTTACATTTACCATCCACCCTTCAACACATTCCCAGACAAGGGGTAATATGTCTACTCTTACTTTGCCGATTCCCACAAACCTCTTCTACACCCGGTAAACGAGAGATGCCAATTGTCGCATCCAAGCACCCTTTCATTACCTTGTTCGATTCCAATCACAATTAAGGAAGGAAGAATATCAATTTTTCTTCCACAGTAGCCTTTGGCCCCAAGAAAGTAACAATCTATTTGGCACCAACACAGCTCAAATCAGTCTGTGGTACATAATACAGTTTTACAAAATGAATGTAGACATGCCAAGTTCTGGTTGCAGGGCATGTTTGGTAACATGAATTGAAACAAAACAAAGGAAAATTTCATAAAAGAACAATTAACTTTTCAGAAAGACAGATTTAATTTTAAAAAAGAGACTCCATTAAAATTGGAGATTCAGTAGATTTTTCCTTTTTCAATTGACTCATTGATGTAACATTACTGCGACTTATGAATTGGTCACACAATTTTATTTTGGCCTGTTAACTCTCTATATTACACTGTCTCATTCTATTAAATCACTCAAGTCATTTCTCATTTTAGTGAGGTTATGGTACGAAATCAACAGGGCTGCACAGTGGTGCAGCGGTAGAGTTGCTGCCTTGCAGCACCAGAGACCCGGGTTCAATCCTGATGACGGGTGCTATCTGTATGGAGTTTGTACATTGTCCTGTGACCATGTGGGTTTTCCCTGGGTGTTCCGGTTTCCTCCCACACTCCAAAGACTTACAGGTTTCTAGATTAATTAGCTTTGGTAAATATTATAAATTCTCCCTAGTGTGTAGGATAATGGTAGTGTATGGGGATCACTGGTCGGCGCAAAAATGTTGGGCCGAAGGGCCTGTTTCCATGCTGTATCTCTAAACTAAACTCTAAACTAAAATTAAAGTATCAGAAAATTCACTATATTTTAGTTTGCAATTATTATGGGAACATAATCCTCTGTTTAAAAATGGCTCCAACTTTTATTTATATTGAAGTATTTTATCAACATTTGAATAAAATCACAATTCAAATCAAGTCAACATTTTTCAAAAACCTTTGCCAAAGACTACAAATGAAAATATGTGCTATGTAATCAATAGTGGATATGTTTACAGTTTCCTGCCAAATCTGTCTTTTTCTATTATAACAGTAGTGAGATTTTCTTTTAAGTTTTGCATGCATGCTAAATGTCAATGTTTTAACTCAGGCATCAGCCTGCACAAGAATTTAAATTTGATTACTTTAGGAGAAGTGCATTAAACACATGCAAATTATCCAGATGAAATTATTGCAACGCGTGCATATACTGAATAACAGTATGCTCGCCATTTCAACAAAATTCCACAAGCAATGAAACATCTGAATAACATGGCCTCTTCAATATTAACCATTACTGGGTTGGTAAGAGTGGGGCAACAGCCCAGGACTCAAAACAGCTGGTGCACAGGGAGGTGAAACCAGGAAGAATTCAGGCAGACACACTGTCAGTTCAGCCCAGCGCAAATGACCCCAACCAAAGCCAAATTTATAGAGCGACCATTTGGCACCACCGTCTGATAATCAGGTAAAAGATGATTATGTATCTAGCAGCTCACCTTTCTGAAGAAGGGTCTGGACCCAAAACATTGCCTATTCCTTTTCTCCAGAGATGCTGCCTGACCCGCTGAGTTGCTCCAGCACTTTGTGTCTATCTTCGATATAAACCAGCATCTGCATTTCCTTCCTATACTGTTTGAGATATGACTTTAGATTGGTTAAATTACAATAAAATGGATTAAAAGATAGCATGCATAAACAACTGCTGGAAAGTCATCAGGTCAGTCAAAGAGGTTTTGCCTGAAGGTCTGCCCGAAACCTACTGGTCTTCCAGTGCAAGGAGCTGGCCAAGATTAATAACCGCAGACCAGGAAACTCTAAGATCCAGTTACGTATGTCGAGGTATGCTGACTGAAAAGGCACAATGAGAAATACCGTTGCACACTGAGAGGCTGGAACTGAATAAAAAATCATTTGAACTATTTACTCAAGAAATATATTTGAAGAAAAATTGATGTCATGCTGACATGTAAATGGAATGACATGGTTTGCACTAAAAATAGTTGCATTCATGTGCATTTGCGGATTTTACAATTAATATATTTGAAATAAAGAAAATCAACCCACTGCTGTTCAATTCAATCAGCACACTGTCCTTGCTCTATCTGAAGATGGGTCCCGACCCGAAACATCACCTATCCTTTTATCCCCAGAGATGCTGAGTTACTCCAGTAGTTTGAGTCTATCTTCAGTATAAACCAACATCTGCAGTTCTTTTCTACTCACGATACTTGCAAATATGGTTTCAAGAAATTCATGACAAACTATTGAATCCAAAATGCTTTCTCACTGCCAAAGCAACAAGAGGAGACTGAAATAAATGAATAAAGAATGCTTCTTGCTGACTCCCCTTGTCATCCTCTTTGCTTATTTAAGTTTGCTTGTTTAAAGACTGCAGTACTATTTTGCATATGTATGAGCAAATAGGTTTAAAGAGGGTGTAAAATCTCAATGTTAAACTCCCATTCAAAATTACTCTGGAAGGAAGCACAAAAGAATTCAGAGAAAATACTCTGTAAACCCAAGAATGGTTGAAAGATGCTTATATTTTCTGGCAGTGTTCTATTTAACCCCAAGTTATACTGTTTAAAGCAAATTGCTGAATCTAATCCTGCAAATCAATGCCAATTCTAACATATTTACAATGCTCTGAATAACAGGTTTGTTGATAGAAAACCTCATCATGTCCCAGGCTATTTTTTTAACCTGTAACGCTCATATACATTGACCAGAGCATTACAGTCTCAGCATCAAGAGGCAGTATGCACAATGAAGGGGACAGGATGGTGCCTAAAACATGGTGACTCTCGTGTACTGACTCAGTATAGTCTACAATCTTACACCTTTATTCTTAGTATGATTGTTCCTAATGTACAGTAGGACTGTCATTGAACTATATGCAAAAATATACTTTCATAGTACTTCGGTACACGTGACAATAAAGTACCATTGAACTGAAGATTGACCCAAAATTCTGGAGTAACCCAATGGGTCAGGCAGCATCTCTGGAGAAAAGGGATTGATGACGTTTTGGGTCGAGACCTTTCTTCAGACTGAGAGTCAGGGGAGAGGGACACTAGAGGTGTGAAAAGGTTCAGAACAAATCACAGCAGGCACCGATGACTCAAGTAAGGTCAAGGCCGCAATGGTCCATTCTTGGCTGTGGAAGAGGTGATAATGAAAGGATATAAACAGTGAAACTAGCAAGCCAACTAGGGTGGGAGGGGGGGGGGGGGGACAGAGAGTGAGGGGATGCAAGGATTACTTGAAATGAGATAAATCAATTTCATACCGCAGGGTTGCAAGCTGCCCAAGCGAAATATGAGGTGCCATTCCTCCAATTTGCTTTTGGCAAACTTGTTGCGTGTGGTGTGTTGAAACATTGAACTAGTTTTCTTCCAGCCAGATCCACATTGCCATCAGGACCATCGCTCAACCACTGTTCAGGACAGCAATCCTTCCCATCAACTTCAATTGCTTATCAGAAACATGTTCTAACGGAGTACTTTGGGAGCTACTTTGGAAACATTTCACCATTTCAATACAAATGACCACACCTTAAATGAACTGTCAATAAATTGAGTATTTTTCAACATTTGTTTTACTTTAACTTGATCGTTATTGGAATATTTCTGATTTACAAATATTTAAGTACAATTTCAATGGCGTGAATAAAAGTCACAAATTCATAAATCATTGATCAAGGAGATAATAACCAGAATGTATTTTTTTTCTCTGAAAATGGCTTTTCACTATTTATGCACAGTGCAACTTTCCAATTTTCAAGGATGCACTTCAGATTGTACTTCCACGCAACATCAGAGTCTGCTACCTAATGAGTCTACAAATGGAAACATAGAAGAGGAAACAAATATACTATAATGCCGAGTTACAGCTCTGCACTCTTATAACTACATGCTCTTCATTTACTTCAGTTTCTGAATGCCTATTATGGAAAGCACAAAATATAATACATTTGTTCATGTATTCTAAGGATTATGGAGGGAGTCCATGACCCTGTCAGCTCTCTAAATCCATGAGTTTGTTGTTCAGTTTTTAATGAAAGATCTGAGCTCCAATGCCAATTCTAATATTCTAATTCAGGGTAGACATTGGGGCCAAGGCAGGCAGCAAACACTTACCATGCCAGGGCAAGAGTTTTTAGCTCAACAGCATAATCTCTGTGTTTCTTCCTCAAAGCCAGTGGAAATCAGCAGCTGATCTGAATGCCAAGCTTAAGGTAGGAACCTGATTTTCTTCTGCCTGTCACGAGTGAGTTAATTTCAGAGCTTATGCATTGGCAAAGTCTTTGATATAAACTCATGTCTGATTACGATGGATTCACCTATCATAGTATGACATTTGTCATACATGTCAAGCAAATGTAGTATACTACTGTAACTTCATATTACAAAGTGCATACAAAAACAAAGTAAATAAGCTGTAAAGGGAGGAACTGCAGATGCTGGAATACACAGAAGATAGACACAAAAAGCTGGAGTAACTCAGTGGGTCAGGCAACATCTCCAGAGAAAAGAAATAGGCGACTTTTTGGGTCGAGACCCTTCTTTAGACCAAGGGACAGGAGAAGTGTCCTGCTCCGAAACGTCACCTATTCCTTGTCTCCAGAGATGCTGCCTGACCCGCTGAGTTACTCCAGCGTTTTGAGTCTATCTTCTTCTAAATAAGCTGTGAAATGGGTTTATTTCATCCTCCAATTATTGTATCATCGGTCATTTTTCATTGTTCCACCAATCTAATTTGTATTAACATAATTTCTGAGGCCAAAATGTAGCTCAATAAAAATGAGCAATAATAATGTGAATCTCAGGACAGTCAACGCCCATAATACTTGAAACAAATTATGCTGTCACTACATTACCAATCATCAAGGCCTCCTTCACTTTCCTGATACTATACTTGATAATTTACTGTACTCTTCACTGTGCAGTTTAAATTGAGATATAATGGGTTTGTGGGAGGAAGTTCCATCAAGTCAAGTCCTCCCCCATCCACACTGGTAACTTTACATTTGATCCACCATCTGAGAATATAAAATTCATTTTAACAGGATTATTTTCTGCAGTTTCTCGGATGGCATTCGCAGTGTATTGAAGCTTACTAAAGGACACATGAAGCTGTAAAATGGTAACCTGATTAGCCTCTAGTAAATGCGTTGTTGCGTGTTTTTATAATGTTTAGACTGCTACATAAGAAAATTAAATTCAAATACAGAAAAGAAAATTGAATTTCAATGGTGAAGGTTCAGAACTAAAAATACAATATGTATTTAAGAGCTGTAGGTTCTACATGTGGCCCATGCATGTCTAAAATGAGCACTGTTCCACAGTAGTGGATCTTTCCTTTGAGGTATGCTGTGCATCTCCATATGTCCATAAGTTCTAGGAGCAGAATTAGGCCATTCGGCCTAACAATTCAACTCCGCCATTCAATCATGGTTGATCTATCTTTCCCTTTCAACCCTCAACCCCATTCTGCTGCCTTCTCCCCATAACCTCTGACACCCTTGTTAATCAAGAATCTGTCAATATCCGCCTTAACAATATCCCTTGATTTGGCCTCCACAGCCACCTGTGGCAATTAATTCCGCAAATTCACCACCCACTGACTAAAGAAATTCCTCCTCATCCCCTTTCTAAAGGTACCTTTTATTTTGAGGCTATGGCCTCTTGTCCAAGACTTTCCCACTAGTGGAAACATCCTCTCCACACTCACTCTCTCCTAGGCCTTTGACTATTTGGTAAGTTTCAATGAGGGCCCCCTTATCCTTCTGAACTCCAGCAAGTAAAGGCCCAGTGCCATCAAACGCCCTTGGTTACGGTTTTGTATTAACCTTCACACCCTAACGTGTAGTGGTTTGCAGGCATAAGCATTTATGTGAAATGTGCTGCTTACTCCATCCCCCAGTATATTCAATATATCTTAAAAGCATCATGGAGGAACATTTTTTTTTAATGTGTTATTTCACAATTGCAAGTTGTTGCCCATGTGTTTTCAAGTCCACATGGAGATTACAGCGGAAGCTAACAAGCAAAACGTAATCTTTAAAATTACAAAATGTACCAAGGTTCCCATTCACCACTTACACGATGAACCACTTCTGAAGTAGCAAAAGCATACTTTTATTTCCTCAAATCTGTGCTCACAATTCTCAGAATAAGGGTATATCTTAGAATAAGGGTCCATCCTAACCTTCAGACTGCATGTCACAGAATACGCCGTGAAGAATCTAGTTGGAGCTTTCTCCCTCAGGTAAAACTTGGCATTTATTCCTTGAATATTCTTCGAGAAACACTTAAGGGGGTATTCTTATCCAGTACTATTGATATACCACGCTTCTTCATATTCTTGTGTAGGAAAGAACTGCAGATGCTGGCTTAAATCGAAGGTACACACAAAATGCAGGAGCAACTCAGCGGGACAGGCAGCATCTCTGGAGAGGAGGAATGGGTGACATTTCGGGTCGAGACCCTTCTTCAGTCTGAAGAAGGGTCTCGACCCGAAACGACACCCATTCCTTCTCTCCAGAGATTCTGCCTGTCCCGCTGAGTTACTCCAGCATTTCGTGTCTACCTTCTTCATATTCTTGATCTGTTCATAATCTAATAAATTCTTCTTACTTCTGATTGACGTTGATTCAGCTAGTAGGGGAACACATATCTTCAGAATGGTTGCTAACCATTTTAACTCCTCTTCCCATTCCCATACTGACCTTTATGTCCTGGGCCTTCTCCATTGCCAGAGCGAGGCCACACTCAAACTGGGGGAACAGCAGCTCGTATTCCGCTTGTGTTGCTTGCAACTAAACAGTATGTACATCGAATTCTCCAATTTTTGGTAACTAACTGAAACCCCCCTGCCCCTATTTTTCTTCCCCCCCCTTTTCTTTGTGCCCCATCTGGATGTGCACCATTTCCCCTCTTCCCCTTTCCCCCATCCCCTTCCACCTATATCCTTTCCTCTGGCCTCACAATTCATGCATCCCCTCTCCTTAACTCACAGCCTTTTATCTCTTCATCTCAGGCCTCTGTCCACCCATCTACCGGTCAACCCTTCCACCTGTACCCACTTATCACTTACCTGGCTTGTCCTGCCCTCACCTCTCTTCCAGCTTTGTCACCTCCCTTCACTACAATCAGTCTGAATAAGGGTCTCAACCCAGAACATCACCTACTCTTGTCTTCCAAAGCTGCTGCCTGACCTGCTTGTTCTTCCAACGCTTTAAGATTTTTGCTAGCTTTATCTTTGATAGCCATTTCTGACTTTTCACATTGGATCCTTGCTTTGAAACAGTGAGAAGTGGGAGCTTTGGTTCTCTTTTACCTGTTCTCATTCTAACCCTGTCACACCGATCCCTCCCCAAATGTAGCTAAGTAGGTAAGAGATGTATCCTTAAGCTGCATTGTACCATCTAGCATAACTTTCTGCTCACAAATCTGATACTGAATCATTGTTCAAAGACACTCCCTTTCCTTCAATGAATACTGACAGAGAAAACATCACTACAGTTCTAACGTGGCATGACCCATCAAGCTTACGGCCTTTTTCATCTGGTACAACTAGCCTTTTCAAATCTACCGCAGAGTTTGTAACAGTTTCAATATTAATTGTGGCAGCTACCCTTTTACTATTAAATGTAGGACTGGGCTTGGGATGTTGATGCTGTTTAGTTTAGTTTAGTTTAGTTTAGAGATACAGTATGGAAACAGGCCCTTCAGCCCACCGAGTCCGCACCGACCAGCGATCCCTGCACATTAACACCGCCCTACCCACAATAGGGACAATTTTTACATTCACTCCAAGCCAATTAACCTACAAACCTGTATGTCTTTAGAATGTGGGAAGAACCCAAAGATCTCGGAATAAAACCCACGCAGGTCACGGGAAGAACGTACAAACTCCATACAGACTGCATCCATAATCAGGATTGAATCCGGGTCTCTGGTGCGAGGAAGCAGCAACTCTACCACTGTGCCACCCTATTCAGTAAGCTTAACTGACTCTTCAAATCTCTGGTTTGGTTGCAGCCAGCAAAGTTACATTATTCCCTTTATCATGTATCTGTACACTGTGGATAGCTCAATTGCAATCATGTATGGTCTTTACTTGACTGGTTAGCATGCAACCAAAGCTTTTCACTGTACCTAGATACACGTGACAATAAACTAAACTAGTTGTATTCAATTTTTCTCTGCCTGTACTTTACGGTGGTAAACATTTGTTTAATATTTTTCACGTACTCCATTCATTATTTAGCTGAACTATTGAAAGAACCTGAAGTAACAGTTGTTGTCATTTTGACTGGTAGAAAACCATAACAGAATTAATACAACAAAAAAAATCAATCTACTCAGATTCAACCCAGTCTCCGTAAGCTGTGCTGCTCAATGGCAAAAAATAAAATCACACAAAAGGCAAGCAATACATACACACACCAGTAATCGTCTTACATTTTCAGAAACTAATTATGACAATGGTGCTTTTCAGTGTCTGTAAAGATCAAGAAAAACTACTGAGAGTTCAGCACCGTTTCCCTGTGAACACAGCTCAGAACATAACAGGCTCGTCACTTCCTTCCATCCAGTCCATCTTCACTGTGCGTCAGGAAGGCTGGAAATATCATCAAGGATGCTTGTCATTGTGGCTGTTCCATTTTCTGTCTTCTATCTTCAGGGAGATGATACAGGAGCTTGAAACCTCAGACTTCCAGACTTAAGAACAGCTTCTTCCCCACTGCTATAAGACTCCTGAACACTCATGGGTGGCACCGTGGCATTGCGGTAGAGTTGCTGCCTTAAGGGACTGTCCCACTTAAGCGATTTTAAGACGACTGCCGGCGACTAGGCTGTCGCCGAACGTTCGCCGGGGTGTCGCGGGCATGATCGTGAGGAGTCTTCCAAAGATCGTAGTGGATCGTAGTGGATCTCGGCACGTCGCCGAGAAATCAAACGGTTTGAAATCTCTCTACGACAGCTGGCTTGTCGCCAGGGATCGTAGCTTATTGCGGGCGCTGTCGCATGCTGTCCCCAGGTTTGCTAGGTTCTCTTAAGATGCATTTAGAAGCACATAATATTAAAATAAGTAAAGTCATTTCAAAATACCATAAAATGCTTGTGTTTAACCAATTTATTTACCGTCAGGACATTTGACAGGTAGATTGGAGGCGACAGTTTGACGGTCAGGTAAGCGTGGGAATTTTCGCAATGTTTTTGGCTCAGCCATTACATTTAAAGTGAGTTCCCAACCCAGATATTCAACCCAGAAACCTGATATGCATCTCCCTTACATTTTCAAAGAATGCCCACACACTTTTCACAAAACTCCACTGAACCACTTAAAAAATTATTTTTTTAAATACAGCTATTAGTAAACTGGAAGTAAATCCAGTTTATTCCTTGTACAGTGAAGCTTGGTTTTTAAGTAACCCAAACAAGATGTTATAGTTCAAAACTCTCAAATACTTACCGACTTTGTCAGCGATTTCAGCCAAAACCAGGACGCCGGAGAAGCATTGATAGCGTGGGAATTTTCGCGATGTTTCAGAAGACGCTGTAATCTCGACCTGACTCGGCAATGTCGTTGTCATTGCAGTCGGGTAAAAGAAAAGTTTGGCGATCTGCTACGACTTTGACAGTCGCCGGCAGTCGCCAAAAAGATCGCCAAAGTGGGACAGACCCTTTACGGTGCCAGCGCCACCTGGGTTCGATCCTGACTACGGGTGCTGTCTGTCGGGACTTAGTACTTTCTCCCTGTGACAGTGTGGGTTTTCTCCAGGTGCTCTGGTTTCCTCCCACACTCCAAAGACATACAGGTTTGTCGGTCAATAGGCGTTGGTAATTGTAAATTGTCCCTAGTGTGTACGATAGTGCTAGTGCACGGGGTAATCGCTGGTCAGTGTGGACTTGGAGGGCTGAAGGGCCTGTTTTTGTGCTGTATATCTAAAGTCTAAATCATCTCTTTCACACACCCTCCCTTGAGGTGTTTCACGTACTCAAGTCAAGTCAAGTCAAGTTTATTTGTCACATGCACATACACGATGTGCAGTGAAATGAAAGTGGCAATGCCTGCGGATTGTGCACTTACTGTTAACTTTACCTAATTGGGTTATTCTGTTATTTTACCTTAATTTTTTTTTAATACAGTCTTGCACCATTCAGCTGCTTTGCATACATAATTGTATTTATCTTTACTATATGTACAGTGTATACTCTGTGACCTTCATGTGAACAAAGAATTTCATTGCATCCTAATAGTGTACATGACAATCAACTAATCTGAATCCATATTTTTGGTGCAAAGTCATTTTATTTTTTGTCATCATCCAACCACTGGAGGAAGTTGAAGAATAAAATCACAATATCTTAAAGGTACTTTCAAGATTTCACAGAAGGAAAATCATGCAAAATAATATAAATCAGTTTATGTTCCTTGTAATATGAATGGCTGAAGGGTGACACGATTGATGTCTGTAGGATTTTGACAACATTTGATTGGAAACTCTGCTTCATACAACCACGCGTAAACATGTGGCAAAATACAAATTGCTGGAGGAGCTCAGTGGGTCAGGCAGCATTTGTGGAAGGAATGGACAGAGGGCGTTTTGGGTCAGGACACTTCTACAGATTGATAAGTGAATATGTAGAACTCTCTCACTCAAAGAATGAATATTAGGTGATTTTTTTTAATGTACCTCTGATCAGTAGAGATATTAAGGATGCAAAGGAATATGAAGCCAAGGCAGACACATTGATGCGTGGATGAGATGAGATGTAATTTCATTGAATGGTAGAACAGATTTGGTCTGCTGATTCCCAACTGGTTGACATTAAGTGTTGATTTAAAAAAATCTATTTTTAGGTTTCTTAAGACCTTTAGGTCTCAGGTTTCTATTGTACTGAATGCGAGGGAAGTTCTAACTTGCATAGCTGATAAAATCTTTAGCTATCTATTTTTTGGAGAATCAGAAGGACTAATCAATTTTTTTAATATAACAGTGATTGGTTCCTCAATGTAATATAATAGACCAGATTCATTGTGATCGTACTGGCTTCTAAATAAATTGAGAAATATATCCTTAGGAACATTGTTTTCTCCTGTGGAAAGTTATACTGTAATTAGATGAAATGATAAATTGACACTCTCATAAACAAATTGTGGAATTACTTACGATATCCTTTGTATCTTTTCCTATTCTATGAAATCATGTGCATGATACGGAATTATTTCATGAGAAAATATTCGCTAACAACTTCTAGAGCCATGTGTGTTGTTTCTAACCATGTGCAAGAATGACTTTTGGAAGAGTTATCTGTTCAGCTTGAATAAATTGGAAGTGAAATTGTATAATGTTGCATGCTGTTGGTTTGATAACGTTCACGATTTGAATCCAAGTCTCAGACTGCTGCAACTGTTGGTTCAATCATGTTGTTCCTTTCCTAATGATTTCTTAAAATGTTTGCTTTGGTTCCTCTGTTATACATAACACATTGATTCTTGTTTCCTGTAGAGATAGGTGTGAAATTGCAACTAGAGTAAATTTAATGCTTTTTCAAGGGAAGATGTCAATTTTTAAGACATTTCTATAGACAACTGTAGCATTCCTCTATTTTTCAATCTATTTTTTTTCTGCAGTCAGTTATAATAAGAAATATAAAAATAAAATCAGGTCATATCACTTCAAGATAGCTATAATTATATGTTGCAACTGAACTTAAAATGCAGTCTTCATTTAGTGTTGGAAGCTGTGTTCCTATACAGTACTGAGTGTATCTAACATGGTTCTGCTTTTTTGAGAATTAAAACGGCAACTTGGCCAGATGAATGACACTGAATTAAATGTCACAAAAGAAAGCATCTCAACTGAACAAATTTCTTACCAGGAGAGGACTGAAGGTATGGCAGGAATGCTCCTCCTTGCGTGCTGCCAAATTAACCTTTCATAAATCACGATCACTTCACAGTACCAAGTTGTGACAACGTTGTCTCCATTCCCTGTAATAAACATTTGCCAATTCTCCACTACAAAAATGAGCCTAAAAATAATTGGTAAAAGATGAAAGTTAGTCAACAGGGTTACGATTTTCATTTATTCTAAATCTTTGTCGCTATTAACTGTGAAATTAATTCTTTTTTTTCGGCTTAAATGTCCCAGACGCAATGATTCTATTTAGCCATACGCAACTTTATTTCACATAAAATAAATTATTTTTTTAAAAAGCGGAACCATAATGGGTGGCACGGTGGCACAGCTGTAGAGTTGTGGCTTTACACCACCAGAGACGCTGGTTCAATCCTGACTACAGGTGCTGTCTGTATGGAGTTTGTACGTTCTCCCTGTGATCGTGCTTTTTTTTTCTGGGGGCTCTTGTTTCCTCCCACACTCTAGAGACAACAAGTTTGTAGGTTAATTGGCTTCGGTTAAAATTGTCCTTAGTGTGTGGGATAGCGTTAGTGTACTGGGTTATCACCCAGTACACATTCATCGCACAGTAAATTGGAAATCAATCAGCACATGTAGCTTCTACACAACATTTGCTACAAAGGCTAATTTCACAGCCAGCATGTCTGAATGTAACAAGATGAAGTTCACACCAGAGCATAAAACAAATAAGAGTTATTTATCCGCAGTGATTCTTAGTAGAGCAAAAGACAGAACAGTTACAAGGACCTCTTTTTGACCTACATCTTCTCACTCTAAGTTCCTTCCTCCAATAAGTCCTTTCATTTGAAGTATTTTATTCTTACACACTGCAAGCTATTTCTAATTAAAATATTTAAAGGCAACAATCTAGCGATTGTTACTGTTCAACCTATCTCAATCAGATATATACCAAATCTACCTTTATCCATCTATCTCTATCTTGCAGAGACCAGATGGCAGCCCTCGGATATCTACGCCTGGTTTTGCTTTGCTTTTCTCTGTTTACCTCATTCATCATCTACTACCCTCTGCCTCCCAACTCCATCCCTTCCACTCCCTACCTTACTCCATATATCCATCATCCTTCACCCCTCACCAGTCCAACAAGAACATCTCACTTCTCTCTCACTGCTCCATCTCTCTTCTTTATATATTGGCTATCTGCCCTTTCTACTCTCAGTCCTGATGAGGGCTTTGACCCAAAACGCTGACAGTTCCTCTCCATCCACAGATGCTGTTCGACCCGCTGAGTCGACCCAGCAGATTGGTTGTTGTTCAAGATTCTGTTTCTTGTGTCCAATATATTGAGACTATTTTTTAGATAACTTCTTAAATTCTAAGCAAAGTTCAGATCATTATTAACATGCAATGTGTATCATGTAGCGACCATAGAGAATGGTCCGGGTCGTCGAACCCTCAGATTGGCCAGTGAGGTCACGTGTGAACGCGACCATGGGGATTGGTCCAGAGAGCGACATCGCTGATTGGCCAGCGTGGTCATGTGCGCTTTTGGCGCCCGAAATGTTCAGTTCGGCGAAGTCTTCGAAGAAGACAGTAAGTTTTTGATGGTTGTCCTTTACCTTGTTGTTTAACCTTGTATTCGAATATTGCGGCTGCAATAAACTTCTTCTACAACCAACAAGTTTTCGGACTCGCCATATTGGTGACCCCGACGTGATCTGGACGATCACCGACTATGCAGGAACACGACGCCTCATTGTTGATTGCCGCGCCTGGCACACCGGAGTTAAGCGCGGTAAGCGTTCACCTTCCGTTGTTTTGGACACATTCACCGCAATCTTGGTTTGTCCACACCGAAGCTCAATTTCATATAAAGAACATATCGGACGACTCGACGAAGTATTACTACCTCGTCAGCGCTCTATCACCGGAGACGACCACACACGTGATGCGGTTCATCGTTAATCCGCCTGCGGAAAGCAAGTACGAGGCAATGAAGAAAGTGTTACTGCGAACCTTCGGGTTTAATAGGCATGATTGCGCTGCAAGACTTCTGCACCTACCGGACCTCGGAGATCGACGGCCGTCCGTTCTCATGGCCGAAATGATGATGCTAGCCGGTGAGCATACGGATTGCCTTATGTTCGAACAGGCATTCCGAGAGAAGCTTCCTGAGGATGTCCGACTGCTGCTCACGGATTGTTCTTTTAAGGACCCCGAAGCATATGCAGCGAAAGCGGACGCGCTCATAGCGGCTAAAAACAAGGCAAGCAGTTCGATCAACAAGGTCTCGACATCAGTGACCACGCCACAGCGACATCAAGATGGCGCCGCGTCTCCCGCCAGTTCTCCGAAAGCCCGCCAAAAAGATCCGCACAAGCGCGGCTGGTGCTATTATCACCTACGATGGGGTAGAGAATCCCGCAACTGCCGCTCACCTTGTACCTTCGCGGGAAATGCCTCGGCCGATCGTACATAGGGGCAGTTACGATTGGCCAGAACCGACGCCTCTACGTCCACGATCGATTCACGGACACAGAATTTTTGGTGGACACGGGAGCCATCGTCAGTATAGTGCCGCCGACCGACCTCGAAACCAGAACGGGTAAGACAGGTCCCACCCTCATCGCGGTTAATGGCAGCCCCATTCGCACTTTCGGTATACGGAAGATGTCCCTTGTGTTAGGCCTCCGCACGTACGAATGGCCATTCATCATAGCAGACGTCAGACAAGCGATCCTGGGCGCAGATTTTCTCTGGGCTTTTTCACTGGTCCCTGATGTCCGCGGTAACGACCTCCGACCCTCCGCCGGCGAGGAGCCCGTCGCTCCGACAATCGCCTCCCCGCCCAGCCCTACTGTCCAGGCCGTCGTCGCGGCCCCTGACTCGTATGCTGAGATCCTGGCGGAGTTTCCAGAGCTGCTCATCCAACGTTTTGACACGCCTTCGGCCAAGCATGGCGTGGTCCATCACATCCGCACCGAGGGCCCTCCCGTTTTCGCTCGGGCCAGGAGACTACCGCCAGACAAACTGGTGGTGGCACGGGCGGAATTTAGGAAGATGGAGGAAATGGGCATTGTCCGTCAGTCCGACAGCCCGTGGGCCTCGCCGTTGCATATGGTCTCCAAGGCATCTGGGGGGTGGAGACCATGTGGCGATTATCGGCGTCTCAATGCTGTCACCACGGCTGATCGCTACCCCATACCGCACCTACAGGACTTTTCGTCTGGGCTGGAAGGAGCGGTGGTGTTCTCCAAAATCGATTTGGTGCGAGGATACCACCAGATTCCGGTGCGTCCGGAGGACATACAGAAAACTGCAATGATTACTCCGTTCGGGTTGTTTGAATGGTTGCGTATGCCTTTCGGTTTAAAGAACGCGGCACAGGCTTTCCAACGACTGATGGACCGTGTGGGTCGGGGTTTACCCTTTTTGTTTATTTATTTAGGCGACATCCTGGTCGCCAGCCCCTCAGTGCAGGAACACCAGGTCCACTTGCGGACTGTGTTCCAGCGGCTCCAAGACCACGGACTCATTATCCAACCATCCAAGTGTCAATTCGGCCTCCCTTCTCTTGATTTTCTAGGGCACAGAATTACCCCTGCCGGCGCCTCCCCTTTGCCCGAGAAGGTGGAGGCTATCCGGGCATTTCCCAGGCCCACCACAGTAAAAGGACTACAGGAGTTCGTAGGCATGGTTAACTTCTACCATAGGTTCGTTCCGGCAGCTGCGCGGGTCATGCGCCCGCTCTTCCAGTGCCTTGCGGGAAAACCGGTAGAGTTGATATGGTCCCCGGCCGCAGAGTCGGCTTTTACAGCAGCTAAGGCAGCATTAGCAGACGCCACCATGTTGGTCCACCCGAGCCCCTCCGCCCCCACGGCCCTGACGGTTGACGCCTCTGACGTGGCGGTGGGCGGGGTCTTGGAGCAGCAGGTCGGTGGCCGTTGGCAGCCCTTGGCGTTTTTCAGCCGGCAACTAAATTCGGCTGAGCTGAAGTATAGCGCATTTGACCGAGAGCTTCTGGCCCTCTATTTAGCTGTTCGTCATTTCAGGTATTTCCTTGAGGGCCGCCCATTTGTGGCCTTTACGGACCACAAACCATTAACATTTGCATTTTTCAAATTGTCTGACCCATGGTCGGCCCGCCAGCAGCGGCACCTGACTGCTATCTCCGAATTTACCACCGATGTCCGTCATGTCGCGGGTAAGCTTAATGCCGTTGCTGACGCCCTGTCTAGACCTGCTTTTTCCCCTATTTCGGCGGTGGACTGCGAGGTGGATCCCCAGGAGCTTGCGGAGGCACAGCTTCTAGCGGATACCGCTTCGGCATACCAGTCCACCACTTCGGGATTGAAGTTGGCTCAGGTAGCCTGCGGGTCGGAAGGCACGAAAGTCTGGTGTGATGTTTCTCTTCCCCGTCCCAGGCCGGTAGTACCGCCCTCCCTTCAGCGCCGGGTTTTTGATGCCATTCATGGGCTGGCGCACCCGTCCATCCGCTCCACCTCTGCTTTGGTAGCAGCTCGGTTTGTCTGGCATGGCCTACGGAAACAGGTAGCGGGTTGGGCGCGTTCCTGCGTTCCCTGTCAGACCGCTAAAGTCCAGCGCCATGTCCAGCCCCCCGTACAGGAGTTCGAGGTCCCAGCAGTTCGTTTTTTCCACATCCACGTGGATTTAGTCGGGCCTTTGCCTTCCTCCCGGGGCTACACCCACCTCCTCACGGTGGTGGATCGGTTCACCCGGTGGCCAGAGGCTTTCCCATTGTCTGATATTTCGTCAGCGTCTTGTGCCAGGACTTTGGCCCTCCATTGGGTAGCTCGTTTTGGGGTCCCGGCAGTTATTACCACTGACAGGGGGCCGCAGTTCACTTCGTCCCTCTGGGCCGCGCTCGCAGAATTGTACGGTTCCAAGTTACAACCCACTACTGCATATCACCCCCAGGCAAATGGACTTGTAGAAAGGTTCCACCGTCAACTTAAGGCGTCCCTCAGTGCAAGGCTTGAAGGCCCGGACTGGGTAGACCAGCTCCCCTGGGTTCTTCTGGGCATCCGGACTGCTCCTAAGCTAGATCTCGGTGCGTCGTCCGCGGAGCTAGTATATGGCTCGACACTTCGAGTACCCGGAGATTTGTTTCCGGACCCTTCAGACCAGCTGCCTACAGTCCCATCTGTGTTAGCATCTCTCCGGGCACGGGTGGGTTCCCTGGCTCCAGTTCCGACTTCACGTCATGGGTGTCCCATGGTACATGAACCGCCTTCCCTGAAGGACTGTGAGTTTGTGTTTCTGCGAAAAGATTCCCATCGCGCCCCGTTGCAGAGGGTCTATCAAGGGCCGTTCCGGGTTTTGCGTAAGGGAACGGCTACCTTCACCTTAGACATGTGCGGCAAGAGTGAGCTCGTCTCGGTGTCCCGGCTCAAACCTGCACACTTGGATCCGGATCAACCAGTCCTGGTCGGCCAAACCCCTAGGAGAGGCCGACCTCCGTTAGTTCCGCTCAGTCCAGGACCCCCCGTTCCGGCAGTTCCTCCAGGACCCCCCGTTCCGGCAGTTCCTCCAGGACCCCCCGTTCCGGCAGTTCCTCCAAGTCCGGAACCCCCGGCTCCTGTGGTTCAGGCTGCCCCTCTCCGTACTCGTTATGTTCGCGAAATCCGGCTCCCTGCTAGGTTCCGTACCTCGGGTTCTGGGGGGGGTCATGTAGCGACCATAGAGAATGGTCCGGGTCGTCAAACCCTCAGATTGGCCAGCGAGGTCACGTGTGAACGCGACCATGGGGATTGGTCCAGAGAGCGACATCGCTGATTGGCCAGCGTGGTCATGTGCGCTTTTGGCGCCCGAAATGTTCAGTTCGGCGAAGTCTTCGAAGAAGACAGTAAGTTTTTGATGGTTGTCCTTTACCTTGTTGTTTAACCTTGTATTCGAATATTGCGGCTGCAATAAACTTCTTCTACAACCAACAAGTTTTCGGACTCGCCATAATCACGTCTTTCTATCTTGCATTGAGTTGCTTGGAGTTGTTTACAGGTTAGTTACATAAAATTTGAAAGTTTAGTGTTAATGCCATTAGGTTGTAAGCTCCCCAAGCGAAATATGAGGTGGTGCTCTTCGTCCAGTTTACTTGTGGCCTCACTCTTGCAATGGAGGAGGCTCAGGCCAGAAAGGGCAGTATGGGAAAGAGAAGAGGAGTTATATTGGTTAGCAACTGGAAGATCCAGCAGACCTTGGCAGATGAAGCGCAAGTGTTCGGCAAAACAGTCATCAAGTCTACGCTTGTTCTCATTGATGTAAAGGAGTCCACATCAAGAAAAATATTTGTATGTATGGCAGATTGTATTTTTGGTTCTTGTGCAAAACTGATTTGATACCAGTGTTACAAAATTGGACAATAATGAAGCAGTTAATCCCTTCCATTTAACACGGATGACCCAGTATTTTGTAGCAGCAAGGAGCCTCTCCCCTGTTTTCTATAAATGGATCATTGTTGACTTGTAGTTTTGTTGCTAATGATTGTGAAGTGCTGGTGACCATTCTAGTCTTTTCCAACTCCTTCTGCAGTTTTGCCTTGCAGTAGTACACGGACTTGTTTTGGGGTGGCACAGCGGTAGAGTTACTGCCTTACAGCACCAGAGACCCGGGTTTGATTGTGACTACGGGTGCTGTCTGTACTTTCTTCCTGTGACTGCGTGGGTTTTCTCCGTGTGCTCCGGTTTCCTCCCACATTCCAAAGATGTGCAGGTTTGTAGGTTAATTGGCTTCTGTAAAGTATCCCTTGTGTGTTAGGATAGAACTAGTGTACATGGTTCGCTTATTGGTGTGGACTCGATGGGCCATAGGACTTGTTTCCACACTGTACCTCTGAACTTAAACCAAGAAAGAAGTGAATCTGTCTGCTGACTTGAACAGAATGCTAACTCTTCCAGATATCGTATCTCAAGCATATAATTGTGGGAATGAGAGAAAGTGCCAGGCAATGTGTCAGAAGAGGAGAGAAGGCCTTGAAGAGGGGGAATGCAGGGGGTACTGAAATTAGAGAAATCACCTCATACCGTTAGGTTGTGAGTTACCCAAACGAAATATGAGGTGCAAAAGATCATTAGGATACTTTGACAATGCTTCTCTTGTCTAGAATTGGAGGCATCTTGCAGAATACACAACAATTTGCCGAATTTGTGTTCCTATGTTGTTTGCTGCACAATTTGAAAGATTGTGAGAGCTGAGAACTCATTAGTTGTTTTAGGGAAGGAACATTTTTGAGAATTCAAGAACTGCTTTCTTGCCAGGTAGTTTGAATCTCCAATATAATTAATTCCCCATCTTACCTTCCATCTGTTACTGATCTTCACAATGTATGATTTGTATGAGAGATTCTACTGATCTGAAATGGAGTGGTGCCACAAACAGCACGTGCAATGAATAAACAGCACATATAAATCAAAACGTTATGAAATAAAGATAAAAGTACTGAATAATAAGTGATGACATGAATTATAAAGTAGACATTGATGTAATTGTAGAAGGAGTCAAAGCCATAGATAAATATTTTGTTATGGGTTACATACAAAGTTAATTGCACATAAAGCAAGCTTGGTTGCAAAGATTTATGTTTTGTTCATATCAATTTATTCCTGGTAGAATTCCCAATTAAAAGCTACCAAGTGCGTGGCCTTCATGAAAGGCTGCCGCTCATGTAGTGGATTAGCCTTAGAATAATTGCTGGAACCACCAGTTCCATCTGAAAACTCAGTGATTTCGAACCCCAGCGCCCACTGAGACATTGTAGGCCGAATGAAAAGATACAGCACTTTTTGGTTATTCTGTCAGTTTGTGGGACAAAGAACATCGCAGGGAATCAGGCACCTCATGTTCTACGCACGGGGTTTATGTGCTTGAAAAGCGGCCCCTATTCAAAAATACATAGATTAAACATCTAAGCGACTACGCTGACAGCAGTATATTTGAGCGCGTGATTCCACAAACACGAGCCCATAAATCAAGCTTTGGTATTAAAGGAACAAGCACATTTTTCCAAAAACGCAAAAGTCATAAAACGCGAGATGCCTGTATTTGGTGGAATAGAGTGGTCGAAAATCAGAATCAGAATCAGAATCAGAATAACTTTTATTGTCATCCAAAAAAACAAGTATTTTGGCCGAGATTTCGTCACCCACAGTCCAACAATAAGAGCAATAAAAATAAGCAATTACACACACAATCACAAACCAACACAAAACAAAAAAAAGAAACATCCATCACAGTGAGTCTCCTCCAGTCACCTCCTCACTGTGATAGAAGGCCAGAATGTCTTTTCTCTTCCCCTGCCATCTTCTCCCGCGGTCAGGCTGTTGAAGTTGCCACGTTCCAGGCCGCGCCGGACGGTGAAAGGCAAATATAATGTGAATAAATAATTGAAAAACAAATGTAAAGGGGTAGGTTGTGAGAAAATTATTTTCAAAGAAGAAAATAGAGGAGATAAATCAGCCCAAATCACCGTGCCACCCAAAGAGGACAAATTTAACAATGCCATCAAGCCAGATCCTATAAACCAGAAAGCATACTGCTCCTTTACAGTATTAAATATGTTGAATGAATGATGTGAGTTATTTTCATTCAGATAATGAAGATCTGACTTGTGCGGTAAAGTTATTTAACCAACAGTTTAGTTTAGTTTACAGATACAGCGCGGAAAAATGCCCTTCGGCCCACTGAGTCCGCACCGACCAGCGATCCCCGCACACTAACACCATCCTAAACACCAGGGACAATTTACATTTATACCAAGCCTACAAACCTGTATGTCTGGAATGTGGGAGGAAACTGAAGATCTCGGAGAAAACCCACGCAGGTCACAGGGAGAACGTACAAACTCCATAAAGACAAGCACCTGTACTCAGGATCGAACCCATATCCCTGGTGCTGTAAGGCAACAACTCTACTGCTGCGCCACCGTGCCATCCAATGAATGCCCAATGTTACAGCCACAGTTTATGGAAGTTTCAGAATTTTCTTCTTCTCGGTGAAAAAGAGTTATCTAAAGCTTGAAAGGACAATTTTCATCTGCATTGAAGTGAGCCAATAAAATGTAAAGCTGCATTTTCATTATCAGGTCTTGCATGGATCAAGCATGGATTTAGATTTTGAATGTTTGTGTGCAACTCATTTATCTTGCACAGAAACTTGTGGCATTGAAGAAAGGGAAGAAATGCGATTCTTCACTGACAACCAGCAACAACCATCCTGACCCCTGTGTTCAGTATTGGGCGCCATCTTATAGGAAAGATGTTGTCAAGCTGGAAAGGGTGCAGAAAAGATTTACGAGGATGCTGCCGAGACTCGAGGGCCTGAGCTATAGGGACAAGTTGAGCAGGGTAGGACTCTATTCCTTGGAGCACAGGAGGATGAAGGGATGATCTATAGAGGTGTACAAAACCATGAGAGGAATAGATTGGGTAATTGCGCAGAGTCTTTTGCCCAGAGTAGGGGAATCAAGAACCAGAGGACATAGGTTTAAGGTGAGAGGGGAAAGATTTAATAGGAACCTGAGGGCAACTTTTTTACACAAAGGGCAGTGTGCATATGGAACAAGTTACAGGAGGAGGCAGGTACTATTGCAACGTTTATGAAACATTTAAACAGGTACATGGATAGTACTGGTTTAGAGGAATATGGGCCAAATACAGGCAGGTGGGACTAGTGTCGATGGGACATGTTGGTTGCTGTGGGCAAGTTGGTATAAAGGGTCTGTTTCCATGCTATCCGACTCTTTCTCTCTCTCTCTGACCCAGTGACTTTTGCAACTCTGTAGTCTTTTTGTCTCACACATTCTGCTTTTATCTCTGACCGTTGTCTAACCATCTTTTTATCAAATCACCTTTTGCCTGTGTTCACCTATTACCTGCCACGCTCTGTCCTGCTCCTTCTCTCTCCCAGCTTTCACCCGCCCCCCCTCCTACCCTCCCCCTTACAAACAGTCTGGAGAAGGGTCAAGACTGGAAATGTCACTTATCCATGTTCTTCAGAGTTGCTGCCTGACCTATTTTGTGAATAAATACATTAGCCTCATTAGTCACCTCAGAACCCACAAAACTGCAGTGGAATCAAGGTGGTGAGCAGCACAGTAGCATAGTGGTAGAAATGCTGCCTCACAGCGCCAGAGTCCCTGGTTCGGTCCTGACAACAGATGCTGTCTGTGTGTTCTTCATACATTCTCCCTGAGACGGCATGGGTTTTCTCCGGGTGCTCCAGTTTCCTTGCACATTCCAAAAACGTGCAGGTTTTTAGGTTAATTGGCTTCTGAAAATTGCTCCTATTATGTTGGAAGTGAAAGTGGAATAACATGGATGTACAGGTGATCAATGGTCAGCATGGACTCTGCGGGCTGAAGGGCCTGCGTCCACGCTGTATCATTAAACTCTAGAGTCATCTGTGATCTCAAGGAAATGCCTAAGAGTGAGAAGGGAGAGAGAGAGCCCTGCAGCTCTGAGAAAGGACATAAACTGATACTATTTGTAAAGGTCCCCTTTACTTGCCTGAACTCTGGTGATGAATTTAGTTGTATCGGTGGTATCAGCAACTTCAATTTTGAGCCAGACTGCAAGAAGCCACTTTCATGAAGTTAAATATTAGAATAATGAACCTCTGACAGCAGCATTGTGATTTCCCCTTTTAATTATGTGTTTGCCCTTGCATGAAATTGCTCTGGCATTTGCAAATAAACAACAAATGTCATTGATCTGTAATTGCAATGCCAACCCTTGGATCAATCTTTTGAGGAAGCAGACTGTGTTACACATTTCTGTGTGGATTCAACTGAGAAGAGTCTGATTTATGGATCCCTTCTGCTCTCCTGCCTGAGGATCAGGCCGACCTGACATCAATTTGCTTGATCGGGTATAAATTTAGCATCAGAGTACCACTGAGTTCAGCCATTGCAAAATGAATCAAAGATAGACACAAAATGCTGGAGTAACTCATCGGGTCAGGCAGTGCCTCTGGCGAAAATGGATAGGTGACATTTTGGGTCTTCAATCTGAAGAAGGGTCCCAACCCAAAATGTCACCTATCCATTTTCTCCAAAGATGCTGCCTGACCCGCTTAGTTACTCCAGCATTTTATGTCTATCTTTGTTATAAACCAGCATCTGCTGTTTCTCTTTTTATTATAAAATGAATCAATGTGTTTTTTCCCTGATGTGTGGTGGTGGGAGAAGGGAGAATAGGCATTGTTTTTACAGTTTTTAAAATTATTTTGTGTCATCACACAACTGTTTACCAATAGCGAGCAAATTTTAGTGCCACGTCTTTGGCCTCTGTAAGATCCTTTACAGCGCATGTGCCATGCAGCATGTCACAGCTCAGGAGATGTTCCATAGTCTGGAGGCCCCGTCCGCACTTGCAGTCTGCCGCGTCTTCAGTATATCCCCACTTCAGCATGGTCAATTTGCTCCTCCCCATGCCTGTTGGCAGTCTGTTGAGACTGCGCCAGGTTATCCACGGTTGGTCGGAACCTGGTGGGAGTTTCTCAGAGGGATCGATTACCATGTGAATGTTTTCCGGAGATTTCTCTAGTCTCTCTTCTCAGAGTTTGGGACGCACTGCAGTCCAGGGGATGGACAGAAGAGAGGAAACTTCTGCGTGGTTTCAAACACTGAGATAGCATAGGGTGGTCATGTAGGGGGTGTCTTTCATCCTCTGATTGTCTGAGGCATTCTTTTTGACTGGCTACAGCTCTTCTGATTCCAGGAGGTGCAATGCCAGAGAGTAGGTAGATGTTCTCAGTCTTGGTAAGTTTCATGCTTCCACTGATGCAGCGATAGCTTGTGTTTAGCACAGGATCAATCTTCCTTGCATGAGCTGAGCGCTCCCATACTGCGCAGGCATACTCGGCAGTGGAGAAGCAGAGAGCCAGAGCTGTTGATCGAATGGCTTTAGAATTTGCTCCCCATTTTTGAGGTACTCAGCTTGCTAAGAAGAGCATTTCAGGAACTGACTTTTCCTTTAAGCTTGGTGATAGGTGCTTTGTAGATCAGAGATCGATCAAGAGTCACACCGAGATAGACTGGATTGTCACAGTGCTCCAATCTGACTCCATTCGATATGATCTTCAACCTTTCATTTGCATACTTGTTCTTCAAGTGGAAGGCGCAGACTTGGGTTTTAGATGGATTGGCTCTCAGGTGATTCTCTCTGTAGTATGAGGACTGGTTGACTAAAGCCTCACACAGAGTAGCTTCTGCCTCAAGGTAGTCAGCACCTTGGGTTGTAATACGCAGGTCATCTGCATAAATGAAACTCCTGGTGTTAGGATGGATGGGCTGGTTGTTAACATAGATATTGAACAAGATGGGTGCCAGGACACTTCCATGAGGGAGGCCGTTTTTCAGCCCGCGCCAGCGACTTTTATTTCCTGACAGCTCGACAAAGAAGCATCTGTTTTCAACCAGAGACTTCACCAGGTTGGTTAGATGCAAGTTGTGTGTCAAATTAAGTACTTTGTGTAAAAAGTCAGCGATGGTTTACTGTATCATAAGCGGCTGAAAGGTCTACAAAAACAGCGCCTGTGGTAACACCTTCCTGAAAGCCATCCTCTTTGTGTTTACAGTAAATAGAATTTACTTAGGAATTTACTAAGAAAGCTAGAATTCCGGAAGCCAGGCTCATTTGCTTATCCCCCAAAGTCTCTTGTCACAAAATCTTCTCAAATACCTGTAAAAGTACATTGGGGTTCTGTAAAAGACTCTCAGTGTACAAACCATCTGGACTAACAAACAACACTCCTCTGCCAGTCCTTTCCTCCTCGCATCTGACATCTCCAGTGGCTCCCTCCGGGTACCGCAGTCCATCCAGCCTTTAGGTCCTCCGGGCAGGTTCCTGGTTTTGCGGTCTGCCGAGCCTTTGGGCGAGTTCTGCGGCACGCTGCACCTTCGGGCCTTCCGGACGGGCATCGCGGCCACGGCACCTCGGGAAGGCCTAACCGGGTAATGCCTCCAGTGCCTGCAAGAGGCGCCCTGGGACACAAAGATGGCCAGGTGAGAAGAGAGATATCGGTTTGCGGGCTAATCTGGTCAAGGGCGATGGAGGGAGGCCTTGCAGGAACCTGGATCTTCCCTGGATCGGGAACTACTCCAGTGGACTGAGCCCACGGGTGGATTTGTGGAAATGGCACCATTTGGACTTTGGATTTGTGGAAATGGCGCCAAAACATGGGGCCGCCCGCATGTATAAATATGAAAAAATAATTTCACAGTGCAGCTACACATGAGGCAAATAAACACCATTGAACCATTGCAATACTGGGGAAATCCTCTTCTTCTTTGTCAGTCCCTTAGGCTCAAGGATGACGTCCATTCCAGTTTTGAGAGTTCTGAGGTAGTTGACGAGGCCAAGATGGGATCCGCTAAGTCTGCTGCAGTGGGGCAGGAGTGGGGCAGGTTTTTGTTCCATCCATCATGTACACTGGCCTTCCACTTGTTCCTGACTTAAAGGTATGCTAAATGCCTTTTCCTTTAGTGTGATCATGGACCAGAGATACTTACAAGCTGGTTGGTATTTTTCAAAGAAACTTTGAGATGCCTGCTATGAGTATCGGTCCCTTTTGGGGTGGTACAGTTGTGCAGCAGTAGAACCACTGCATCACAGTGCCAGACACGGGTTCGATCCCGACTACGGGTCCTCTCTGGAGTTTGTATGTCCTCCCTGTGACAGCGTGGACTTTCTCCAAGTACTCTGGTTTCCCCCCCATATTCCAAAGACCTGCAGATTTGTAGGTTGATTAGCTTGTGTAAATTGTCCCTAGAGTGTAGGATACAAAAGTGGAATGGCATAGAACTAGTGGGCGATCGATGATCAGCGAGGACTCGGCGGGCTGAAGGGCCTATTTCCACGCCATATCTTTGACCTAAACAGAAAAAGAGATACTAGACATAGAATCTTTGGCGGTAAGTGTCCAAACCTTTTGGCAAAAGTTCCATAACTTGCACTCTCCACCACCACGAAGGAAAGGGGCAGTGATATACTGTACGGGAGCACCATCACCTCTGCACTCTTGAAGCTGAACACTATCCTAATTTCTACATTTCTCAAGTGATAGCACCGTGGGGATAACTTCACCATGTGAAATACAGTGGGTCAAAAAGAAAGTTCACAAGCTGGATCCCATTTGTAACTGTACAAAGCACATGTCAGCTTTACCAATCAGATCCACAACCTAACTGTATATTTATAATTTCACAAACAGATTATGTATTTTCAAAACTATTTGTTTTAATTTACAAGTATAAAAACAAACACTGGCATTATATGCCAGTAATAAACTTCAGGAAAATCTGAGCAAAAGAAATATAAATGAGATATGAACAACATTCTGTTCTATATTTTCTTGTCAATTTTTTTAATAAGAAATAGAATAGTTTACATGTATTTCGTTGAACAATAAAGCAGCTGTTACTGTGATATTTGGATTTATGATCTCGTAAAGAATGCAGAGCATTCATATTTGAAGGATTACAAGATATTTATTTATTTGACTTTTTCTTTACCTCATTTTAGCTGTTCTGTAAATTATTTACATCAAGTCTTATAGCCTTCTAAAAGCAAAGCTGGTATTATTTACACAGGAAAATTACTCACATTGCAATGCTCGGCCATGTAAAGGGACATAAATGGTCGTGGAATAAAGAGGGGAAAGTGGCCATCATACAATGACATTTGATGGATGTACACATGTCTGTATACCTAGGATATGATGGATTCAACTGTACCCTTCATATAATGCGGAGGCTCAGTCAAAAAGTTCAACAATCTTATTATCTCTGTGTGTAAGAAGAATCTGTCGATGCTGGTTTAAACCGAAGATAGACCCAAAAAGATGGAGTAACTCAGCGGGACAGGCAGCATCTCTGGAGAGAAGGAATGGGTGACGTTTCGGGTCGAGTCCCTTCTTCAGACTGAGTTACTCCGGTTATTATCTCTGTGTCCAAGTTCATGTCTGCATTCTGTTTTAATATCCTCCACCAACTTGACCCGTCTGCCTAAAGACAGTTTTCTCACGTATGTGTTCAGCAATTTTTGTTCCATTTGTACATTCTTAATTACTTCATCTCGATCTCTCATCAACTTCTCCTCATTTCTCTATCCTTTCTGTCTGAATTCCAAATTTACTTCTTCGTACAAAGCAACACATTAAAATGCTCTAATTTTATATTATCTGTTATGTTACATGCTATATAGTCTCAAATATGTTATGTAATGGTAACCCACTTTGAAAGAATCAACCCACATATATTTTTCTTTGAAAGCATTTCAATTGATAGTTAAAAATAGAACATTGTTTAAATTTGGTAGAAGGCATGATAGCAACCAAGTCCATGTTGTAATATATTAAGTTTAAAGACTCTTGTTACATTATAAAGAGCTTTACATGGAAAATGTTTAAAGAAGAATTTAATATTTTTTCACCCTCGACAAGGGAGCTCAGACTTTAACTTATGTACACTTAGATGTTTTAGGTACTCATCGATTGGGTAAATCACATTCAGTAATATTGTGCCACATTCCCCTTCTAAAAACTCCTCACTACTTCCCGATCATACTGGAGACCAAATGTTTCCCTTTTCCATTGTCAATCTTTGACATAAGTTTCCACCTATATTCCTTCCTCTCGCTTCATATTTCATGTCTATTCAATCCCTATCTCACTCACACTTTGTGCCTTCTCACCTCTGGCCATTGTCCAATCATCTGCCAATAACCCCCCCCTCCCCCCTCACCTGTATCCACCTAACCAGGCCATGTACCACCCCTATCTCTCTTCCAGTTTTCTCTCCCCTACTACAATCTGTCTAAAGGGTCCCGACCCGAAACGTTGCCTATCCGTGTTCCCCAGAGATGCTGTCAAGTCTGCTGAGTTACTCCAGCACCTTTGTGTCTTTATTGGCAAACCAGCATCTTCAATTCCTTGTATCTTCATGAACTTCACCCCTAATCTACTTTTATCTTCATCTCCAACAAATATCATTATGATTGAGCTTGTTCTATCAGTTACATGTACACCTCCTCCTAATTTTTGCCCAAACCTATCCTACACACACTAGGGACAATTTTTATCATTTTACCAAGCCAAATAGCTTACAAACCTGTACATCTTTGGAGTGTGGGAGGAAACCGGACCACCCGGTGAAAACCCACGCAGGTCATGGGGAAAACGTACAAATGGAGCACCCGTAGTCAGGATCGAACTCAGGCCTCTAGCATTGTAAGGCAGCAACTCTACCACTGTACCACCGTGCTACCTTCCTCTCATCATTTCACATACCATTGTCCAATTTAACAATACATTTAATTTTATGCTTTATACAGTCACAGACATCATCTCCAGCATTGGTTTCTCTTCCCACCTTCACTCCATTGCTTCTAAAATGCACACCCATTGCATCACCATCTCCCCCATCTTCCTAATGATACAACTTTGGTTCTGGGTTGTTCCTTCTCCGCACACCAGTGATTGGCAGCATCATTCATGGAGTTGGAGGTCAGTTTCCGGTGAAAACAGCAATAATTATTTCTTCTTTGTCTCTATCCATTTCACTGCTGCATCAGTGTTTTGCCAGACTGATAGCCCAAAAGTCTAATAATAATAATAATAATAATAATAATATTCATTTATTGTCATTGCAACGAGTACAACGAAATTAAAAAATAGCCAATCCTGATGGTGCGTAAAAACATATATGCAATAAATGCAAAAACAAATAAATACAATTATATTAAGTACAAAAGTTTTAATCTTGGATGAGTTGCAATTTTCTCCACTTGGAAAGATCAAAGTCATCATTCTCTGTCAAGAACAGTGAATGTTGTGGCATTCACTTTCATTTATGTGAAAATTATACAGCCTCTTCAGGCGTGGAACAGATGCTTGATTAAATCATATTTAAAAGTTGTGTCACTCAGCCATTGGAATGCCTGTTCCCCATCAGCTTCAACTTGTTACACAACCTGATCTTCATGAAGTTTCTGAGTGGCAGATGTGAAACAAACTCTTGACAGTTTTTAAACACTTCAACTGGCAAATCCACCTTCTAGGAATTGAAAATGATTACAAGTTACAATCCTTGTGGAGTTACAATCCTTACAATTTTAATTACGACTGCAGATTTCAAAAAGTCAGTCTGTATTTTTATGATTTCAAGAAGGTCAGGCTTCTTTTTACCTTTACATACTCTCTGCTGCATTAATTCCTTCATAGATCCATGTTAAAATTCAGAATCCTTATTGACAAGCACAGTGGCGCAGCGGTAGAGTTGCTGCCTTACAGCGCCAAAGACCCGGGTTCAATCCTGTCTGAACGGAGTTTGTACATTCTCCCTGTGACTGCGTGGGTTTTATCCAAGTGCTCCGATTTTCTCCCACATTCCAAAGATGTGCAGGTTTGTACATCTTGATAGACACAAAAAGCTGGAATAACTCAGCGGGACAGGCAGCATCTTTGGAGAGAAGAGGAACGGGTTTAATTGGCTTTGGTAAATTGTCCCTAGTGTGTAGGATAGTGCTGGTGTGCAGGGATTGTTGGTCGGCACAGACTCAGTGGGCCGAAGGGCCTGTTTCCATTTTGTATCTCCAAACTAAACTAAACATCGGTCAATGAATTAGAAGTGGGCTGTGGCATATAACTTGGAGCAAGTAGTCCGTTCTACAGGAAACAGGAATTAACTCAACGTGGAGCAGAGGGAGGTAAACAAAACTTCTCCCAATATAAACAGCATACTTTCTCCAAAAACACTGCAGCAGAGGATAGTTGTTTACAAATGTGCTTACGATCTTGCTATTCTTGCTATTGAGGGCGTGCAGCGTAGGTTTACTGGCGGGACTGTCGTATGTTGAAAGACTGGAGCGGCCAGGCTAGTATACACTGGAATTTAGAAGGAAGAGAGGGGATCTTATCGAAACATATAAGATTATTAAGGGGTTGGACACGTTAGAGGCAAGAAACATGTTCCCAATGTTGGGGAAGTCCAGAACCAGGGGCCACAGTTTAAGAATAAGGGGTAGGCCATTTAGAACGGAGATGAAGAAAACTTTTTCAGTCAGAGAGTTGTAAATCTGTGGAATTCACTGCCTCAGACGGTAGTGGAGGCCAAGTCTCTGAATGCATTCAAGAAAGAACTAGATAGAGCTTTTAAGGATAGCGGAGTCAGGAGGTATGGGGAGAAGGCAGGAACGGGGTACTGATTGAGAATGATCAGCCCTGATCACATTGAATGGTGGTGCTGGCTCGAAGGGCCGAATGGTCTACTCCTGCACCTATTGTCTATTGTCTATTGATCTGTGCAATCACAAAGTGTGATTGAGAGGGGGATTACATTATCATCTCCACTCTAACCTGCTCTAGCAATATACTGCTTTTAACATTCTCGTTATCCTATATACCTCCTCTCTGTAACTTCCTCCAGCACTACAGAATTCTCTGTGCTTCCACTCATGAGCATGTTCCCACTATCACTTTAACCACTTTCATCGCATCCATGGAAATTATCCTTAAATTTAACAACTGGCCTTCTTCCCTGCCTCATCTCCACATCTCCGTCATAGGCCCAGTATTCACATTGATTCAATCGCATCTCAGCTATCTCTTGGGACATTTTATATGATTAAAGCTAATAGGAGAAATTGATATTCAGTCTGAAGAAAGGTCCCAGCCTGAAACATCACCCATCCTTTTTCCCCAGAGATGCCGCTGAGTTACTCCAGCACTTTGTGTCTAATATTCTTTTAAAATTGCTCTTTGGACTTCAGTTTGCGAAAATTGGCTTTTCAAATGGCACAAACATATAAGAATTAGAAATTAAATATTCACCTTCTTTTTGCTGGCAACCTGCTGCAACCCAATATAATTATTTGTTGAGCACAACTCATGATGGTGTTATGCTGATACTCACATTATCATATCATATCATATCATATATATACAGCCGGAAACAGGCCTCTTCGGCCCACCAAGTCCATGCCGCCCAGCGATCCCCGTACATTAACACTATCCTACACCCACTAGGGACAATTTTTACATTTACCCAGCCAATTAACCTACATACCTTAGATAAACATTAGATGTTTATTCCACTACATTTTACGGATAAATTGCTGCTTGACACATGAGTCAGCTTGAGGGTAGAGCCAGTGCCTACAACCCTCCAGTGAATGTGTAAGGGTACCTCAGATTAAGCCATTCACATCAAATTGCAACTTACCATTTAATGTAAAGCTGCCCAGCAATTATTTGACTCCCACTCTCGCTCGACCTTTGTTTCTTAGGAATGAGTTTTATTCAAGTGTTATTTTTTAAAATTGTCAATAATTCAGAGCAAACGTTGGTAATATTTAAGCTTATATATAAAATCATAAATGATCATAAATGTTACCAAAGTTTGTTTTGGGGTTTTTTACCAGAAATTATATAGTTCAGTGTGTGCAACCATTCTTTAAAAAATACATGGAGAGCATAATACTAAAGATTAATCATTTTCACTGGATTTATTTTAAACTTCAATGGCACAATTACAAGAACAAATTATTTAATAGAATAGGTCTGCTACTGATTCAGACTGCAGACTCTTCTGCATGCATCATTTACAGCATTGCAATAGTTTATCCATTGTCAAAAAAAAATTGTGTGCACAGACCAGTATTATTCACTCTCAGAAATTAGCTTAACAGTTTCATATCATATCATAGCGGAAGTGGCGGCGCCTAACGGCTGCGGCTCGCTAGCAGTCTGTTCGTCTTTTTTCCTTTTTTTTGTTGTTGTGTGTCGGTGTTGGGATGGTTTTTGTATTTTTTTGGTTGTGTATGTGTGGGGGGTGGTGGTGTGGGTGGTGTGGGTGGGGGGGTGGTGGGGGGGGTGGGGGAAACTTTTCTCTTTTAGGTCTCTTCCTCACGGCGCGGGGTGCGGCTCGGCCGCGTGGCCTAACATCGCCTGGTGCGGCTCGGCCGCTGGACTTTACATCGCACGGTGCAGCTCGGCCGCTGGACTTTACATCGCCCGGTGCGGCTTGGTCGCTGGACTTAACAGTTGTCATTTTTTGTATTGGTACATGAGCCACATGCTAATTGGCATAAAGGCAGACAAATACGAGGCTTGAACACACCCATGTCTCCCACTATCCTGCCCCACTATCCTGCCCCCCTCTCCCCCTCTCCCCCACTCCTGTTCACTTCCACTTATATCCCTCCCTCTGGCTTTACATTTCACTTCTCTCCTTATCTGACACCTTTTATCTCCTTTTCATCTCTAGCCTTTGTCCAACCATCTGCCAATGATCATGATCATGATCACCTGTATCCACCTAGCACTTGCCAGGCTTCGTCCTGCCCCCATTCTCCCTCCTACTACCAGTCTGAAGAAGGGTTCTGATCTGAGGCATCACCTTTCTGTGCCCTAGCATTGCTGCCTCACCTGCTGAGCTATTCCAGCACGTAGTGGTTTTTTTTGTAAACCAGCATCTGCAATTTCTTCTGTCACCTAAAAACAGGGCAGGAATACAGTGATGTAGAGTAAACTGATCATAAAGAGCCATTAGTTGAAATATTAACTCTTTACAACTGTAGTCTTACCTGCTGAGTAATTCCAGGATTCTCTATTTTTAGTTCAGATTTCCAACATTGACAGATTTTTGTCCAATCCGTTGTGATGGATTCCAGTAGCTTTCTTATTGAATAAATATTTGTCGGCAATACTTAATAAGGTGAATGATGAGGTGGGAAGGGGATTTGGGAGGTTGGGTGATTTCAGGGAAGTTGGAGAATTAGGTAAAATTTGTACTCAGAATCAGCTAGAAGAAACATAGAAAAATAGTGCAGAAGTAGGCCATTCGGCCCTTTGAGTCAGCATCACCATTCAATATGATCATGGCTGATCATCCATAATCAGTACCCCATTCCTGCTTTTTCCCCATATCCCTTGATTCCTTTAGCCCAAAGAGCTAAATCTAACTCCCTCTTGAAAACATCCAGTGAATTGGCCTCCACTGCCTTCCATGGCAAAGAACTCCACAGATTCACAACTTTCTGGGTGAAAATGTTTTTCCTCATCTCAATCATAAATGGCCTACCCCTTATTCTTAAACTGTGACCCCTGGTTCTGGACTCCTCCAACATCGGGAACATTTTTCCTGCATCTAACCTGTCCAATCCTTTAAGAATTTTATATGTTTCTATAAGATCTCCTCTCATCCTTTTAATACAAGTCCAGTTGACCCATTCTTTCATCATATGTCAGTCCCACCATCCCAGGGATTAACTTGGTGAACCTACGCTGCACTCCCTCAATAGCAATATTGTCCTTCCTCAAATTAGGAGACCAAAATTGCACCCAAGACTCCAGGTGCGGTCTCACCAGGGCCCGTACAACTGCACTCGGACCTCCTTGCTCCTAAACTCAAATCCTCTCACAATGAAGGCCAACATGCCATTAGCTTTCCCCACTGCCTGCTGTACCTGCAAGTATACTTTCAGTGACTGATGTACAAGCACACAATTCCCTCGTCTAAATCGTTAATATATATTATAAATAACTGGGGTCCCAGCACTGTGCCTTGTGGCACACCACTAGTCACTAGAAGCCAAGATTCTAGAGTAAATTAATCTGCAGACAATAAATAAACAGACTGGAGGGGTAACAGATTTGGGATGTATTTCTAGGTGCAGATATCCTACTATAATTACAGAGGGTCTTGGTGAGACTTCACTTGGAATATTGTACATTGTTTTTAAGATTGAAGATGTACAATGAAAAAATATGAGATTGAAGAGACTTTAGGCATAACGTTTTATGACCTAAAGATTAGAAGAATGAGAGGTGATGTCAGTAAAACATAAACTCTTGAGGAACCTGAAAGGGTAGATGTTGGGAGGATTTTTTCCCATGCGAGGGAATCTTGAACAAAAGAATTGAACTCTTAGAATAACTTAATCAGCACAGAATGCGAGAAACCCATTACATGAGAGTTGAGCATATATACAATGTGCAACATTCTGTTACAAAATCAATCCACAGATTTATCAATGATTTCTGATAAGCAATAGGACTTGAATATTTCAGTTTTAAGTGAGACACCACCCTCAAAGGCTAGTCTGAGAAATGGATTTTTCTTTTTGTCTTTTGATAAATTGCTGTGTTTGTAATAATTATTAACCTTGCAAAATTTACTAATTCATTTGTTTTGCTTCAAGAATACTGCCCGTGGCTTTCCAAATGCCCACATAGATACTGAACAATCCCATCTGTTTGTGAGATGCACAGGTTTGTTGGAAAGTTGGAAGAGTAAAAACAATATTGGTTATGGTGTTTGTGAGTTCATAAGAGAAAATGATAATTTTAAAGAAATGATTATGAGGAAGGTTATACTCATCAATATTAGTTATTATTATAAATGTGGATAGACACAAAATGCTGGAGTAACTCAGCGGGACAGGCAGCATCTCTGGAATCTCTGATTCTTCAATCTGAAGAAGGGTCTCGACCTGAACGTCACCCATTCCTTCTCTCCAGAGATCCTGCCTGTCCTGCTGAGTTACTCCAGCATTTTGTGTCCACCTTCAATTTAAACGAGCATCTGCAGTTCTTTCCTACACATTATAAATGTGGATTTGTTTGAACTTCATAGGTACAAAGCATTGACGTTTGTGTTGAGTGAAGTTTTTTTAAGCAACAAAAATATCTATTTATGTCAAATACCAATAAAACAGTAACATCCTTGAACTGAACCAGAATATTAAGACAAAAGAATCCCTTAGACGTCTAAAAATAGATTCTGACTGCAGACTGGAGTATCCATTACAGAAAGGCTATTGAACTCACTGAGTCTATAAAGGCTAGATTCTTGCTAATCCTTTTAGGATAGGAATTTATAGGTACATTGTAAAAAAAATTAAATGAAACAGGGGAAGCCAAAATAACATTTAATAAGGATTTTGATTGAATAAATAAAAGTGAGGCTACTCGCTGTGTTTTGTGGCTGATGGAATGTTGTTATCAACCAAACGTTGTCATAAACAGATTCAAAAGGAACGTGAGGAGAAATGTTTACATAGAAGATTTAAAAAAAAGCATGAATATTTTACTATAGTGAAATGAATATAGACCGCACAGAGACTGTTCTCATTTATTGGGAAATATGAATATCTGAAGTAAAGAAATTTGAAGCTTTGACAAAAAAATGAATGGGACTGTGGATTAGTTTTGGATTGTCCTACCAAAGAGCTGGAAAAGCTGCAAATATCTTCACCCTGTGTTGAAATTTCCATGTCTCTCAATGCAACATAGAAGGCTCCGTGGCACATCGGTAAAGTTGCTGCCTGACAGCACCCAAGACCCAGATTTGATCCTGACTACTGGCGCTGTCCGCATGGAGTTCGTACATTCTCCCTGTGGCCACGTGGATTTTCTCCGGGGGCTCCGGTTTCCTCCCACACTCGAAAGACGTGCAGGTTTGTATGGTAATTGGCTTCTGTAAAAAAATGTAAATTGTTCCCATTGTGTAGGATAGTGTTAGTGTACGGGGTGATTGCTGGTCAGCATAGACTAGGTGGGCCGAAGGGCCTGTTTCCGCGTTGTATCTCTAAACTAAACTAAAGACATTCCCTTGACATGAGGTTCTCTTTTATTGCATATTGTAATACTGTTTTTGAAGTTATAAGATAAATTGTGTTTATTCTTTATTGTGTCCAATTTAATATTGATTCTCCGCACTGTTCTAAAATGAAAAACAAATCTTGTTCTCTTAGCTTAGTGTGTCCCTGTGGGATCACTTCAGCAATGAGTCTACACCAGGACAGATTACATATATATATATGATTGCACTATACAGCACCAGTGTACCAATACAATTTGGAGAATCAGTGTCCATTTCATGCAGCTCGATACAAAGCTTTGTTTCATCACACATTGTTTTCACATCAGATTTATTGTGCATTCTGGGCTGCCTTTGTAACAATGTTATAGCAGATTGGATTAAATGGATTTAGAATTCATTTACAAGATGTTACCAGAACCGAGAACTAATATCAATCAGGAGAAAAAAAGAACAGATTGGGATACTAACCTGAGGCAAAGCAGTGACCTGATTGAAGGGTTCAAGATTATGGAAGGGTTTCATTAAGTACATGCAGTGAAAGTCATGAATGTAAGTTACTCACTAATAAATGTAGGAAGAGTTCAACTGTAAAAGCTTTACTTTAGCAGTGAGTTAGAATGTGTGTTTCCTATTTACAAGAAGTAGTTGAGACAAATATCATAGGTAGCATTTAAGGGAAACAGGAAGAAAGAAAATGGAGCGGCACGGTTGTGCAGCAGTAGAGTTGCTGCCTTACAGATCCAGAGACCTGGGTTCGATCCTGACTCCGGGTGCTGTCTGTACGGAGTTTGTGCATTCTCCCTATGACTGCATGGGTTTTCTCTGGGTGCTCCGGTTTCCTCCCACACTCCAAATTCGTGCAGGTTTGTAGGTTTAGTTTAGTTCTGTGAGACAGCACGGAAACAGGCTCTTTGGCCGACCAGCGATCCCTGCACATTAACACTGCGCTGCACACACCAAGGACAATTTACACTTATAACAAGTGCACACACTAGGGCCAATTTACACTTACAGCACGTCAACTGTCTTTGGAGTGTGGGAGGAAACCGAAGATCTCGGAGAAAACCTACGCGGTCACGGGGAGAACGTACAAACTCCGTACAGACAGCACTCGCAGTGGGTATCGAACATGGGCTCAGGCGCTGCAAGCGCTGTAAGGCAGCAACTCTACCGCTGTGCCACCGTGAAGGGTCGGCTTCTGTAAATTTTAAATTGTCTTTAATGTGTAGCAATGTACAGGGGTGATCGCTGGTCAGTGCGGACTCAGTGCGGACTCAGCCACGTCTCTAAAGTCTAAACTAGTGGCTATATTGACAGGACATGCAGAGGAAGCCAGCTTAACAGGTGCAAAACTATCCAGATGAGTGGCCCCTTTGTTATACTTAGTGACATTGTGCGTAAGTTATTCTCTCCTTCCAAAAGCTAAATTCCTAATGCAATTTAGTTTTAGAGACACAGTATGGAAACAGGCCATTTGGCTCACCAAGTCCACGCCGACCATTAATCACTCGTATGCACTAGTTTGATGCTATCCCACTTTCCCGTCCACTCTCTGCACACTTGGCACAATTTACTGAGGGCCAATTAACCAACAAATTGGACATTGGGATGTGGGAGGAAACCAGAGCACCTGGAGGATACCCACACAGTTACAGGGAGAACATGCAAACTCCACACAAAGACAACACTCAAGGTCAGGATTGAACCCAGGTCTTTGGCGCTATGAGGCAACAACTCTACCAGCTGCACCACTGTGCTGCCCACCATCATGGCAAATATATATTTCATCTGCAATAGTGAGTTTGATATTAATATTAGTTTAGGATAGCGTGAGTGCTATAATCATCCGAAGGAAGAGAACATTAAGCGATTCTTAACAATAAATGTTGGGTAGATTAGGAGTATTTTCTATGTGGTCAGATAATAAGACTAAACTATCACATACTTCAGAGACTCAATATAGTGGAAGTAAGAATATCAATATGGAAGTCATCGGGAACTTGGCATTAAAACAAGTGGGATTCTAATAATTATCGCTCAGTTAAATTTAATAAAATTAGATGCAAATTCACAACCAACTTGAATGAATAACACCCCCCCCCCACCCCACCCCAAGAACAAAGAAATGAATGCTGTATGGGATCCATCTAGAAACCTTAACCACTCTGTGAAGTTATAATTTAATTTAGCACCCCTTAGAATTTCAACATGTATCAAGCAAGTACCCACAAAAAGCAAACATTTGCAGGAAGAATGTGCCCACAATAACCTCAATTCTGCCTTGTGCGAGAACAACAATCTGCAACCAACAATTCTCCAGTGTGGTTTTTCTTTTAATGAAGTCCAGCAAAAGCAACCATCCTAATGAAAGGTAAATGCACCAATTGGAACATATTCACAGAAATTACAAAATGACTTACAACTTGACACATCACTCAAGAAAAGATTTCCAGGGTCAAAAGTAAGATGGTTTTCATTTCAACTATTGTACAGCAGTTTGACAGCAGAGTTTTTGATAACTGTATAGAGTTGGGACTTTAAGTATCATTCAGAAGGTCAAATTTCTTTGCTGAAGGCTTGATCCTTGCTGATGATAAGACTTTTACACCATTCTACCATTATGTCTTCCTTCTTCTTTAAGTGTGGTTTCCCCCAATCTTTGTCCATCTCCTGCCCTAACGCTCTTTTCACATCGCCTGTCAACCAGAGCAAGGATATGCATCCTCCTGCATTCACCTCAAAGCCTTTCAGCTTCCACATTCAAATAATCCTCCTCTACAATTTTCCCCATTCTCAACGTGATGCCCTTCCTTCTCCTTGCAGTATTCTGAAAGGATTGTTTGACTCCCTGGTTCATTTTTCCATCTCCACTAATACCTGGCTACCTTCAGATGGCATCTTCTCAAGCAACCCCAGGAGATGCAACAACTGCTCTTTTGTGGAAGAAGAAACAGAGTTAGTATTTTAGGTCAAAGATTCTTTCTTAATGCTTCCACTTTTACTTCCACTGTCTCCCATTTCACAGTCTTTGTTCACTTTTATTTCTGTAACTGTTCCTATTAACCCATTGACCAGCTGATCTTTGCACCATATTCCCACGGCAACGCTGGCCTCCCCTGCCAATGATATTCACTGTGTCCGATCCATAGAGTCAAAGAGTCATACAGCATTGAAACAGGCCCTTCTGCCCAACTTGCCCATGTGGACCAAATGCCCCATCTACAGTTGTCCCACAGTCTGTGTTTGGCCCATATCCCTCTAAATCTTTCCTATCCATGTGCCTATCCAAATGCTTTTTAAATGATGAAATGGTGAAAACCACTATCTTTCCTCCCCACGCTGCAGTTTATAACAAACGTTTTTATTTCTTTCCCTGGTCTGATGTAGGGATCGTTGATCTAAAATATTAACTCGGTTTCTCATTCAACATAAGCTGCCTGATCTGCTGAGTGTTTCCAACATTTTGTTATTCATTGCATTAGCTAATCATTACAATTCTTGGCTTCCACAGTGTGACAACTACTGTTATTAAAACAAAAGAATTCATTATTTTCACTCAAAAATTTGCCTAAATTCCTTCAAACTTTCTACGGACTAAATACTACATTATTTAGTGATAACTTCAACTATCCTCTATTGGGTAGATTAACATATATTAGATTGTATGCTTGCAGTATTTGTAGTATTCAGATTTCTTAAAAGTCATAATCCGAAAGCTAGCTCTATCAAATTGCTATTGAAGTATCTTTCTCATGAAGAAACACAATTAACACAGTGTTTTGGAAATGACAATTGTCTCTAATATCTGCCGTTCATCTCAAAGCAATGTGGCTTATCTCATCTGGGTTCTGAAGAGTGACTTGGACAAATAGTTTCATTTCATCATCATATACTATTCATTTCCAATTTGCAATTTGGGTTTAACCATGAACTGTAATCTTCTCTGATCTCTTTGCTGTTCTTGCTTTAACTCCACGTACGAGCGGGAGAAAGTGTGAAAGATAGAGGTTACGGGAAAGGCCATGAGAAGAATGCCACTTAAAATGCTGCTTAGTGCCACCACTTGGCCTGGGATGCTTTGTGGCACCATGTCTCCATAGCCCACAGTTGTCATGGTTATAACTGCCCACCAGTAACTCGCTGGGATACTTGTGAACTCAAGTGAACTAGCCATCTCATTTTCAATAAGATATAGCAATGGAGCAAAGAGTGCAATGGCCACACACAAGAATAATAGGAGGAGACCAAATTCGCGTGTGCATCTTCGAGCAGTTAGTCCCAGTGTCTGTAATCCCAGGGAGTGCCGAGCAAGGCGCATGACATACAAAATTCTCAAGGCACGAAGAACTCGCAGAATCAGTCCCACCTGGTCAAGGTAGCTGCTTCCTCCTCCAGGCTTTCCATTCTCTACTGAGGTGTGGTCCACCAGAAGGGTAATGTAATAGGGTAAGATTGCTATAATGTCAATGATATTCAGAGGAGTCCTTAGGAACACAAACTTGCTGCGGGCCTGTATGAAACGTAGCACAAACTCCAGAGAAAACCAACCTACACATACAGTCTCCACGATGAAAATGTTGTAACACTTCCGGGAACATATACCCTGTAGATAAAAAATATCAAACAAAACAATGAATAAATGTCCTCACATTTTTTTTTTTTTTAACATATAAAATCTCTTTGAACGTGTTCAGTCTAGATTCATGTAAGGAGGCACAAGAGAATGCAGATGGTGGAATCTGTAGCAACATAAGGAGAGCAGCTGGAGGAACTCAACGGGTCAGGCAGCATCTAGGGAGGGAAATGGACAGTCAATATTTCAGTATGTGAAGGAAGGAACTGCAGGCGCTGGTTTAAACTGAAGATAGACACAAATAGCTGGAGTAACAGCGGGTCAGACAACATCCCTGGAGAAAAGGAATAGGTGACGTTTCGGATCAAGACCCTTCTTCAGACTGAGATTCAGGGGAAAGGGAAATGTTGGGACCCTTTATCCATGAGTTCCACCAGCTGGTTTCCTTTTTGTTACGTTAATGCATGGTTCTTGAAATAATCTACAAATTTCACCCTCAAATTTATTTCTATTAAAATATAGCAATAGGCTCCTTCTAATAGGACTATCCTTTATTCCTTCTCACTCAATCGAATGGGATATTATGATGGTGACCTGGACCTTTAAATGGGTGTTTAACAGGCTAAGAATGGCATAACTTTGGTGCCAGAATTGATTAAGTTCTGATCGTGTAGCGTAAAATATTTCTTCAACTGTAATTGTAATTCATATAACACATTTTAAAATATATATTTGAGAAAATTAAACAAATTGATACAATTTAAATCTGATAGAAGTTGGATGTCGAGGATTTGTGGCAACATCTACCGTCAGACTGATGAAGGACCTGGGGATCAGCGGACAAGCCTTATGCCAGGCTATCAAGGTAACATCACGGGTGGCAGAGCGGAGTAGCCAGTGGCTCTGGCTGAAGAGGAAAGACCCGATCTGGTCTCCCAAATTAGCCGGCTAGGCAGATGCAGAGGGGGGTGGTTCTGGGACGCCAGAATGCACTGCTGAGCCTACTGGAGACGTTGTGGGTCCAATCAGCGAAACATCGATGAAAGTAGGTGCCCACTTGATAACCCCAATGACGTGTCTGCCTAGGCTTTCTCAACATCGGAGGAGCACAGGTGAGTGCATAAGCCTCCCATCACCACCGGGAGCAAGTTGACATTTGGCACTTTGGATTTCTAACATCTTGTCCTGTGTATTTGGAAACATGTATTAGAAACTATGATGAAATTATATCAGCGACATTTAAATAGCTAATGCTGATAATTTTGAAAATTCTTCAGGTTCATCACAACAAAATTCAACCTGAATAAATTCAGAGAATTAAAAACAGTGTTCAAAAATATTTAAATGCTTGTGACTGTACAGGTACAACAAAATGTCAAATTGCATGAAATTGTCCAAGAATTTGAACAGTAAAGGTTAGGAGGTAAACAATCACCTTCACTGTGTTCATGGGAATATCATACAGCTTCCATTTTCTGCAGAAAGGCTGTGGTAGGTTGAAAGTGGCAATGAAAACAAAGGTATTGTGTTTGTGTCAACTACGAACAAAGTATGTATTGCAGGTTAGAGGTATTACATTGATAGCTTACAATATGGTAATGTGTTGAATTAAATTGAAGTTAAAAAGTTATTAATGGCATAAATTATTAAATTATAAAGTGACTCAGGAGAGAAGGAATGGGTGACGTTTCGGGTCGAGACCAGTCTGAAGAAGGGTCTCGACCCGAAACGTCACCCATTCCTTCTCTCCTGAGATGCTGCCTGACCTGCTGAGTTACTCCAGCATTTTGTGAATAAATACCTTCGATTTGTACCAGCATCTGCAGTTATTTTCTTACAAATTATAAAGTGAAATGCGTTATGATGGAAATTCTCACGGGGTTTTATTAACAATAGGAGGTAGAAGCTGGACTCAAGTTTTCATGTCCCAATTGTATAACATAGTAGAGTTTGAGCTTTGCACATCACTTCAGAAATTTGTCTCCATTAATTTAAAGGAAACCAAATTTCTGAAATGAGGATTAATATGCAATGTTCAAGAAGTCAGTTGTGGATTTTAGATTTGAAAGCAAAACAAAAGTTTCCTGTGATAGAAAGGTTTTGCGACTTCATACAAAAAAGATATTTGAAATACAGCAAACTGCAACCTAATTCACCTCTATGACTATTGAAGCACCAAAGAGAAATTTTCTGACAAAAGCACACAGACAAATCAATAAAAATACTGGTCAATCTCGCCTGGTCTTGCACTTGGGAATTCAAGGGAAGGGCACTTGTCTTGGGAAGATTAGAGGGCTGGGCAATATTCCAGACTGATCCTCCCTCCTCAATCACCTCTCTCATTTCTGTACAACTCCCTAATGCTCTCTCTCCTCTCCTGTTTGGCTGATTTATTATGATGAAACCCAGAGAGTAATTTAGTAAGGTCTTCAGGGAGTTGTCCATTTTGGTTGAGCATTGCCTAACTCATGCCTGATTTGAAGAACTAAAGAATTGTACCCCCTCTAGTCACTGCAGAATATTTCAATTTTACTCTCCGAAACTGATTTTTAACTATAAAATATAAAATTTCTCATATCTGAAATAAAATTGTGGTCTCTTATTTGATTATTGAACAGTGCAACACAAGAATAGGTCCTTCAGCCCAGAATGTCTGTGCCGAACATGATGGAAAATTAATCTATCTCCTCTGCCTGCACGTGACTCATATCCCTCTATTCTCTGCATATTCACGTGGATAATCTATAAACTGTATCTATTATTTGTTTTCAGATTCTAAGTATTGTTAATTGTTAATTATAATTGAAAAAAAAGTCAGTTTATGACTGATTTCCTTAGTTAATGGAAAAGATAAATGAATTATTTAATGCATGGCGGCACAGTGGTGCAGCGGTAGTGTTGCTGCCTTACAGCACCGGAGACCGGTGTTCGATCCTGATTGCGGGTGCTGTCTGAATGGAGTTTGTACGTTCTCCCCGTGATCGCATGGATTTTCTCCAGGATCTTTGGTTTTCTCCCACACTCCAAAGACGTACAGGTTTGTAGGTTAATTGGCTTGATATAAATGTAAATTGTCCTTAGTGTGCATAGGATATTGTTAATGTGCGGGAATCACTGGTCAGTGTGGACTCAGTGGGCTGAAAGGCCAGTTTCCGTGCTGTATCTCTAAACGAAACGAAACTAAACATCAATATCTCTGGATTCTAGCAAGATAAAGTGATGCAAATATTATTATAAATCAAACCATTTGAGACAAGACTATTGAACAAATTTATGCATGACTAAATCTTAAGCATAGCTGGGACAGGATATTTCACATTCCAGTTTAAATTATGAGAAAAAGGCAAGCAAATTCACCCGTGTACAACATGTTAAAGATTGAGAAATAATGTAAGTGATTTAGAATCACATATTACACTCAAAGGATCTGTTATAATAGTGCCAACATGACCAGACCTAAAATATTCTAGGCTGTGGGATCTTTAGTAAATGTAGGCAAATTAAGAATGGTATTGAGAAAACACAGCCTTCTAAAAAGTGTGTTCCTGGTTTAGAACATTAGATGTATTACAAATTCATGTCAGTACTTTTATTCTGGTTCTGAAATTAACTCCATTATTCCAGTGGGATACATTTTGAAGGCAGACTTCAGATATGCAGGGAATGGAGAGAAGTGGCTTATGTACAGGTAGATAAGAATTGGTCTTGGCATCATGTTCAGCACAGATATTGTGGGCTGAAGGGACTGTTCCCGTGCTATACTGTTCCATGTTCTATGATACCACAAGCACTCGCATTACATTGCAGAGGAATTAGATATGGACTATAACGAGGGAGGCTTTGAACAAATCTGGCAGGCAGCATGAGGTCAGAGTGCAACGTCAATGAGCGCAGAAGAATCTACCACCAACTTGGAAGAGGGCTTTGTGCAAAGATTGGAGCATATCTATGAATATCGGGCCAAATCCATTCACACACCAGTGAACTTGATCATGCTGCAGAGATTGGTGGCTGTTCCTCCGTTGCCATCCAATGTAGCATCTACTTGGTCACAATTCAAAAGTTGGCAGCATATACAAATAAATATTCCAACTCAAACCAAGTCATGGATATGTTAACTGCAGAGACCTAATGTCAGAGTGTTGAAATAGAAGTTTAGACTGGTGCCACGCAAATTCACACCACTGTGGATTAGAATGTACAAAGGAGGTTGTTGTCTGTTACAGCCATTCACTAGTTTCTTCTGAAACAGATGACCAATATTTTTAGTGGTGCTATTATGGCTCAAGGCACCTCTGCAGATGGATCTAGAGTTCCTCCATAGATGGTGGCTACCTTCCGGCACAGTGGCACAGCGGTAGAGTTACAACACCACTGACCCAGGTTTAATCTCGACCATGGGTGCTGTCTGTATAGTTTGTACGTTCTCCCTGAGACCGTGTGGGTTCTCTCCAGCAACTTCGGTTTCTTCCCACATTCCAAGGACGTGCAGGTTAATAACTGCAGATGCTGGTTTAAATTGAAGGTAGACACAAAATGCTGGAGTAACTCAGCGGGTCAGGCAGCATCTCAGGAGAGAAGGAATGGGTGACGTTTCAAGTCGAGATCTTTCTTCAGACTGATGTCAGGGGAGGGGGCAGGACAAAGATAGGATGTAGCAGGAGACAGGATGGCAGTGGGAGAACTGGGAATGGGGAGAGGAAAGAGAGGGACAGAGGAACTATCTGAAGTTAGAGAAGTCAATGTTCATACTGCTGGGGTGTAAACTGCCCAAGCGAAATATGAAATGTTGTGCCTCCAATTTGCGCTGGTCTATGACAATGGAGGAGGCCCATGACAGAAAGGTCAGACTGGGAGTGGGAGGGGGAGTTGAAGTGCTGAGCCTCCGGGAGATCAGGTTGGTTAAGGCGAACTGAGCAAAGGTGTTGAGCGAAACGATTGCCGAGCCTGCGTTTGCCAATGTAGAGAAGTTGACATCTGGAACAACGGAATCAATAGATGAGGTTGGAGGAGGTGCAGGTGAACCTCTGCCTCACCTGGAAAGGCTGTTTGAGTCCTTGGATGAAGTCGAGAGGGGAAGTAAAGGGACAGGTGTTGCGTCTCCTGCGGTTGCAGGGGAAAGTACCTGGGGAGGGTATGATTCTATTTTAATTCAATATGATTCTATTTTAATTCAACCAAAATAATTTTTATTATAGGTTGGTGGCCACATCTATTTATTTTTGTAAACTAAAAGATTGCCAAATTAACGTATTATGCATGGATCACTGCTTTTGAAACAATAAAGTGGTTCTGTAATGCTACGTTTCAGTCTTCCATTAATCCTTTGTGTAATGCAAGGTCTAAATTCATGTTAACTATCAACTGCCTTTCGATTGTTCTGTTTAGCCTCAGTTACAGACAAGGTTATTAAAGCAATTATTAAAGCATCCAGTAACATCATAAAATATAACACAAAACAGAAATTGCTGGGAATACTCAGCAAGTCAGGCGGCATCAGTAGAAAAAGAAACAATCAATGGCTCAGATTAATAAACTTTCATTAGAACTTACTATTACTCACTGATTAATGCAAAGAAGTGTGAAGGGGAGTTTAGTTTAGATAAGGTTAATTTTAGAGATACAGCATGGAAACAGGCCCTTCAGCCTACCGAGTCTGAGCTGATCAAGCTTGACAATATCTTTCCTATAACATGGTCCCCAGAAATGAACACTATATTCTAAATGTGGTCTCACCAACGTCTTGTACGATTGATTGCAAAAATAATTCACAACTGGAGGGAATAAAGATGCTCAAATGTTATTGATAATTATATTTTTGAGGAATGACAACTCTTCCAGGATAGTTGGCAATTTTCAGATAATGTTCATTACTTTTGCCCGAAGCCAGAAGCTGGCAGTAAGCAATAGGCAAGAAAATAATACAGCTTAAAGCTTTTTTATTCGTCAACAATTTCTCCGTTCACATCTGGAGCTCTGCCACAGTGCGAGGACAAGGAAAGACGTTTCAGTGGATGCCACAGGAACTCTTGGATGTAGTGAGAATCAAATCTGCTTCCATCTTCTCCACAGATTGATTCCTTAGCTGTCCCCTGACATTTATATAACTATATACTAAAACTCTTGTTTGTTTGTTTGTTCCTGAACTACAGCTAAAATGGTACACGATAGCACGACAATTTTAGGCCCTTTGGTGCTAATGGAAGAAGTTTCATTGAAATCGGTGTTATAGTTTTAAAGTTATTCACATTTTAAAGTTTAAATCTATCTCCTAGGGAGGGAGGGGGGAGGGAAGGGGGTGGAGAGAGGGGGGAGGGAGGGAGAGGGGGAGGAGGGAGGGTGAGGGGGTGGAGGGAGGGGGAGGGGAGGAGGGAGGGAGGGGTGGGAGGGGGAGAGGGGAGATGGGGGAGTGGGGAAGGAGAGGGTGCTGCACCAATGCAGGTTTGGGCCCAACGGGTCCACTTGGTCTTTTTACATAAATGACTGCCAAAGCATTGGAAGTGCGACTGATTTAACAAAATTTAAAAACATCCTTACAACTTTCCCCAGCCTCCACTGTTACTTTAACTAAAGCTATTGCTTTCATTAATGGTCTTTTATTTTATTTATGATCTCCCAGCGCCTGTACTTTAGCCCTGGGCTGGCAGCATGAATTAGATGTCGGGAATTTAGCTCATTTTATATCCCATTTCACTGAGGGGTCTCAATCAGTAACATGTTGTCTTTTTTTTCCAAATGAATAATTGCCCTAATGTACACTGTTAGTTGCAAAGAAATTGAAGATAGCTTAAAGTAAAGCTGCAATCTTGAGATAAGAAGCAGAACTGGAGAAGCGTTGGGATGGTCAAAAGACTATCTGAAGTAGCTTTAATGCTGGTAAGAATGTATAAATACCTGTAGCCAACAAAATGTAAATATTGGTTTAAAAATACTGCCTGAGGGCAAGAGAGTATTTAGTCCCAGATTGTTTACAGACATTATTTAGTGGAAGATTTTCTTTTCATAGGCAGCATACCACAATATTTTTTTCTGCCCCCAAGTATAAATACCACCATAAGTATAAAGAGGCTCACAATAACTTCATGCAGAGCCTCCGACCTGTCCTTTGTACTTCACTGATGACAAGGAATGGCTTTGAATTCAATGTCTAATTACAGCATAAATCATAGGATATATTTATGCATCTCTACCCTCCGATCTGTACCTAAACAGTAGGACTGAACCAAACAAAATGTTTAAAATAAAGGAATCAAAGATATGATTGTTTTCAGCCTCAATTATGCAATAGATAGGAAATGGTAGCTGTGTTCATGCTACCCATGCGGGATATGAGATGGTTTTCTTTCAGTTTGACTGTGGCCTCACTCTTGCAATGGAGGAGACCCCAGGCCAGGCAGCTCGGTGCAAGAATGGGAAGGGGAAGTAACGTAGCTTACAACCAGGAGTTCCAACTGGCCCTGGTGGCGAGAGGGCAAGCGCTCAGCGAAGTGATCTACTCGTGGTCTCACCGATGTAGCGGAGGCCGTGTCCAGAGTACCAAATGCATTAGACGCAGTTGAAGGAGATGCATGTGAACCCCTGTCTCACCTGGAAATGCCGTTTGGGTCCCTGAATGGAGATGAGAGGTGCAGGTGGTGTTGGGACAGGAGTTTCACCTCCTGCCGTTGAAGGGTAAAGTATCTCAGGATAGTCGGGAAGGGGTTTGTGACATGGATTTGGAATGGGTTGCGAATAGAAATTGGTAAAATTTTAAATACTCCATGCTCCATGTTCATGTTCCCATAAAAAAAACTGCTTCCATTTCTCTGTGTCTGATAGAGATAGCAATGACTTGGATGAAATAATAATTAATTCAGTACATAAATTCAAAGACGACACTGTAAGGTGACTGAGTAAGTTGTGTAAGTGGTCATGGAAGTGGCAAAGAGGCATAACTATATTATGCAATAGAAATAACTGCAGGGATTATTGTGGAAATTTTTGAATCCATCCTCTTCAAACTGATGAAAGATAAAATGAAGTAGATTCTTAAGGACATACAAAAATAAAAAATAACTAGCACGCAGCTGGAATAAAGAGGAAGAAGCTTAAACTTTATTGCCTTTCATCACAGTGACGAACATGGGGAATCTGCTGTGGTGGATGTTTATGGTAATTTTTATGTAGTTGTGTGTCCTGTTGCTTTTTTTTTAGTATGGGTCTATGGTAATTCGAATTTCACTGTACCTTAACTGGTACATGTAACAATAAACTGATCTTGACCTTGAAATCTTGAGCTACAATAAAGTCAAATACAAAATTGAGGAAATTATGCATTATTTCGATTTGAGCGTGAATTATTTTGACCTGGGATAAGAAATAATATAAAATGACCAGAATGATAACAAGGTATCACAAAATGCTGGAGTAACTCAGCGGGTCAGGCAGCATCTCAGGAGAGAAGGAATGGGTGATGTTTCGGGTCGAGACCAAGGGACTCGACCTGAAACGTCACCCATTCCTTCTCTCCTGAGATGCTGCCCGACCCGCTGAGTTACTCCAGCATTTTGTGATACCTTCGATTTGTACCAGCATCTGCAGTTATTTTCCTACACGGAATGATAACAAGGAATTGAATGATGATGTTCAGCCTCCAAAGCTATCCCACTTTACTTTCAATTTAAAAGGTTTGGAGAAATGATCCAATCAAGTTTTAAAATGACAAATTGATTCTATAGGATAAATAAAGAGAAATTACTTCAGAGAAATAAACTGTAAATAACACAACTTTAAAATCAAACGTTGGTCATATAATTTAGAAGTGAAAATTAGGTAGGATATCTTCATTGCAGAAGGGCTTTTAAAATCTATTCTTCAATTCACCAAAGGACTCAAAGTGCCAAGATAGCAATAGATATATTTTCATGTCAAGAAAGGAAGGTGGAAGATGAATCAATGACTAGTTAAAGAATTTAAGGCATGGACCATCCATTATCTAAAAGCACGATGAAACAGATTCTATTGAGTTCAGTGTACTCCTTTAATTCTCTATTTAAGATTCTCCTTTGGAGAAAAACTATGTACACTTTTCAGTTGTGTTTCTATAAATGTATTCATTTTACTATTAACTAGAAAGCATTCATGCCTCATATTTATATTTAGGTATATTTCGTACTTATATTTAGGTACAAAAATCCCTCAAATCTGCTCCACCTTCAATAAGAGCACAGCTGATCTGAGAGTGATCTCAATTCTGTAATTTCACCTACTCCCAATAATCTTTCACCCCTTACTTAACAAGAGTCGATCAAATGGAGACACAAGACCAGAATCTTCAACAAAAAACACACCTCTGGAAGAACTCTGGGGATCAGACAGCAGCAAAAATCAAACTGCTTTCCACTCCCTCCACAGATGCTGCCTGACCCACAGAGTTCCTCCAACAGTTTGCATTTTTGCTCAAGATGTTTCCTCATATCTGTCTTATATGGATGGCCGGTTATTTTTAACAAAGATTTTGAGTTCTCGATTCTTCTATAAGAGGAATGTACATCTATACATCTTCTCCACATACACATGGTTTGTTTCTTGAAATTTTACCTGTCTCCCTCTCCGTAGTTGCCATCTGTCCTGAGTGCTTCTTGCATTTTTTGTTTCAATCTCTACCCCTGCAGCCACCCGAGTACAAGAGCAGCAGATGTATGGGACAATCCCTCTGCAGGTCCAGCCACCTCCCCCTCCAAGGAGCACACCATCCTGATCTCAAGATACTGTAGTATCTCGAGTAAGTTATTATCATTATATAATTTGTAGAAACGAACAACTGCAGTTGCTGGTAAATATGCAAAAGGACACAAAGTGCTGGCGTAACTCAGCAGGTCAGGCAGCATCTCTGGAGAACACCGATAGGTGACGTTTCTGGTGTAGACCCTTCTTCAGACTCTGCAGAGAGGTGAAGATTGGCGAAGTCAATGATCGTGGCCCGGATTGCAGGTAAGGGTTGGCTGTTGCAATGGCAAGCATGGCCTGGTAGCGGCCGAGGAAGCTGTGTGGGGCGGTGGTGGCAGAGGTAGGTCTGGCCTGGAAGTGACCGGGAGGGCAATGCGGGTCTGTGAAGGCAGAAAGCGAGGGTGGGGGCTGGGGGTGAAGCCGTCAACCGTCAGTTAGACAATAGACAATAGGTGCAGGAGTAGGCCATTCGGCCCTTCGAGCCAGCACCGCCATTCAATGTGATCATGGCTGATCATTCTCAATCAGTACCCCGTTCCTGCTTTCTCCCCATACCCCCCGACTCCGCTATCCTTAAGAGCTCTAACTAGCTCTCTCTTGAATGTCCCTCTATAACCGAAATCCGTAATAATGAGGTCCATTAAAATGAGGGTTTAAGACATCTTTCGTGTACGTACAAGATCACAAAATATTTGGTGATAGACTGTGTGTTCAGATGAGTTGATCAGATACTGCTCTGCTCCAGTTCATCAAATGATATAGTTTATGCCTCATCCTTGGTATCTAATTTTGTGAGCCTCGAGTTTGTGTTTACTCATCTACGTTTCCCTGGGACAATGTTACCTCTACTGCCCACTATAGTGAAGGGGATTTGGGGTGGCAGGTGGCACACGTGTACTAGTATATTTTGGAACATGTACATTCAACCTACCCCCAGTGTTTTTATGGTGATTGTTCTGACACTTATTATGGAAGGAAATGCCCTGCAGCTTTAATGTGGAGTGCAGTACAGAAATATATGTGTCATATGCAGGATGGATCTGTGTAGTTTTTCTTTTTCAATCATTGTTAATATGTTCACACAACTCTACGATCAACAAGGGAGCATGTTTACTCGCTGTTACTCTTACAAGATAAATCATTGATGTAGAAAGGCAGCTGGATTTACTTTCCTTTGAACAGGAAGGAATTAATAGAGGTGTTCAAAAGTATGAAACATTTTGGGAACATAAGTAAGAAAATAAAATGTTTACAACGGGGGGGATGCATTAGAAGCAGACAAACAAGGTTTGAGATGATTGAAACAAGTACGAATAGTAACATGTGGCAACAATTTTGTTTATACACAATATTTTTTTGTGATTTGGAATGTGCTGCCTGAAAGCATGATGAAAGCAGACACAGCAATAACATTCGGGGGAATCGGATAATACTTGAAAGGATAGTTATAGGGCCATGGGGAAAAAGTAAGGGAGCTGAATTAATTGAAGAGCTATCAAAGAGATGGTACGGGCACAAGGGGTCAAATGACCTTCTTCTAATCTGTATCATTCCATGACTTTGTGAAACATTATTATATGATTACTGAACTAGATGATAAGCTAGAATTATTTTAAACTTATGCAAATATTTTATTACAATAAACTTGGCTGAGCTAATTTTCTATTTCTAAATGGGTATACTATGAATGGCTCAATTGTATCATGTATAGTCTCTCCACTGACTGGTTAGCAAGCGACAAAAGCCTTTCACTATACCTCGCTACACGTGACAATAAACTAAACTGAACTAAATTATTAGACAATAATACCATTGGATATTGAAACCTAACCACGTCTTGCATTTGTTGATAAAATATGGTTTAATTGTATACTGTCAAGACAAGTATAAGTCATTAGGATGTATAAGAGCAAACTTACTTTGTCCTCTTCGGCTCTGAGGTCAGGCATGGTACTGATTGATAGATTAACGACAGTGATTGTCACAAATATAACAGAGAGACAGGCAAATATTTTTCCTGGAATTCCTGACTGGGGATTTTCCACCATATCCCTGAGTTTTGTCATGAAACGATTGCATTTTGACAATTCAACCAAATCAACCAACTTTTCGCCCTCCACCAGATCCTCCTCAATAGCATTCATTTCTGCAAACTCCTCGATCTTCTGTAGGTATCGGCGACGGCAGCACCACTCCAGGTTGTCATCCTCAATGCCCCAGTATAGCAATTCGTCTTGGAAAGAAAGGGCGCACATTTCCCTCAAGAGTCTCAACTTCCCAGCCCTTAGGAAAGTCAATATTGTTCTAAAGGCACCCGGGTTTCGGTCAAAGAAATATTCATTTGATGTCACATCGTAATCATCGCAAATCTCCATTATTTCATCAAAGGTTTGACAAAACCGAAGCTGCCCAAGACGTGTTAAAGGAAAGCCATCCAGAGTGGTCCACGGTAGGATGTATTTAATTCCTCCGACATTTATTACAACGTGGTGCTTGCGATCCCCTGGGAGTGCACTGCCAAACAAGTTTTCTTGAGGGGAAATGAGATGAGCTCGATTGTAGAACACGCCTTTCAGAGTTTGTGTTTCATTATAGATTATCTGATTGAAGGAGGTGTCGGAGGCACAGCTGAGGGTGCTGTAATCATAGTCCGAACTGTCTCCTGCCAGCAGCGTCATCCTGGATGAAACTCCTCACATCACTGTAACCAGGCACAGTCAGAAAGTGTAGCAAACTATAAGAGAGAGAAGAGAATGAAAGTGCCATGAAGATCAATAACTATGTGAGGGCAGTGTAAAGAAAGGAAAGTTAACTAACGGTGCCCCTTATTTTAGTTTAGTTTAGAGATACAGTATAGAAACAGGCCTTGCAGCCCCCCGAGTCCATGCTGACCACTGATCATCCATACACACTAGTTCAATGTTATCCCACTTTCGCATCCCACACACACCAGGGGCAATTATCAGAAGCCAATTAACCTACAAACCTGCACGTCTTTGGGATGTGGGAGGAAACCAGAGCACCCGGAGAAAACACACGCGGTCACAGTGATAATGTACACAGACAGCACCCAGAGGTCAGGATCTCTGGCGCTGTGAGGCAGCAGCTCTACCATTGTGGCACAATGCCATCCAAAAGAACCAAGGACACGATTTAAATCATGAACCATATTATCTGACCATTTGTGTTATCACCTGTGAAGAATATGGATTATACTCCACTAATCCTCATCACATGCCTCCAAAACCTACACAGATTATTTCCCATATAAAAAATAAACTTTGAATATTAGTCACTTTAATTGTTGCTAAAATATCATTATCTTGTTGTCAGCCTTATAATAATATCGTGGCTCTCTCTGATTTAGCTTCTATTAATATCAAATGATTAGATAACTCTTGAAACAATGCATTAATTTATGGGACCAATTAATAAGTATAGGTACAATAATTCATGTCTGTTATTAAACGCTACATTAGTGAAGGGCTCATTTATCCATATATTTATCCATGTTTGAATAAAAGATTTGGTGAGAGGCAACCCTTGTTTGCTACTCAATGGTTCAATGGTCCTTTCTATTCACATTTACCTAAATACGGTGAAACTCTTTTTTATTTTGTGCATTCAGCCCAGTGACAATCCTGCTGTGCATGAGGGACAATCGTACTCACTACAAGAGTGGACGACAGTGGACTACATTGAGTCTGCACATAGGAGTCGCCACGTTTTAGGCGCCATCCTGTAACTTGAAAGTCCGAAATCATGTAACTTAACTTGGCCATAAAGTCCCATTGTAAGACCACATTACATTTTTGCACACCGGTAATGTACTTGAAGGCAGCTGAAAAGGAGTCGCGTTTCTCGTCCAAATTTACCTCAGCTAGATGACAATAATTTTCTCCAAACTAAATAGCAGATAACATTACCTCGGGCTGAGGTCCTTGTGGAAACCAGGGACCCAGATTTGTTTTATTTAAGACTGCTTCCCATGACTGGTATTTTATTTTACAAACAGTTGCCTCTTGTTGAACCTTCTGCTGAAATTATCCCCAGACTCAGAACCGGGACCCCTTCAGTATCCAGAAGTAACATAGGAGGAAAAAACAAATACCTACAATGCTATCTGGACACAACATCCAACTGGGCCGAACATGCTGCAAAATTAATGGATCACAAAGGAATTGCAGATCACCCCAAATAAGAATACTTGGAATTAATCGTTACATTTACATTTACATTTTCAATCTCATACAAATGACAGCTGGTGGTTTGTACAGCCTTTGTTTTAAACAAACATTTTTCACTTGCGTTCATGTCTAGAAAACAGCATCGGGTATATATTTTAAAAAAAACATCATCTCGTTAACCTTTTAACGCAATGTGCTTTCATGATGACATCAAGAAATATAACTCACATACAATCCCAGGCAAAACATAATTTGCTGTGTATGAATTTTTTTTTTTAAGAACGTTGTTTTCTTATTTATGATTTTATTTCGAGAGACTTTGCAAAGAATACACAAGCACCCAAACACACATCTTCACCTGTTGCAGACTGCTGCAGACGTGTGTGTGTGTGTGTGTTTTTTTATGAAGCATTGGATTGCATTAAGCACTGTTCAATGCCATTTTCTACACAAGCTACCGCTCAACAACATTCAAAATAAGCATCAGTCTGAAGAAGGGTCTCGACCCGAAACGTCACCCATCCCTTCTCTCCCGAAATGCTGCCTGACCTGCTGAGTTACTCCAGCATTTTGTGAATAAAAACCTTCGATTTGTACCAGCATCTGCAGTTATCTTCTTATATTATTCAAAAAATAAGCATCTCCGCGGTATCAGGAATCGCCGTGGTCGTGATTACCGGAGCAATAAAAATGGTTCAACATCTTCGAGAGGTTAAAACAAAGAGCAAAGCGACTGTGCGCTCCAAACCACGACTACAATAACAGCAAGCAAGAAGACAGTGAGTGAGTGAGTGAGTGAGTGAGTGGTTCCTGTAAGTTCTTGGTCTGTGGAGCGTTTGTACTGAACTGGAAACTGAACGAAATGATTGCTGTTTAATCGAGTTACATTTCCAGGAACGAAGCCGTACCCTGGGTATTTATATAGTACAAGAAGATAACTGCAGATGCTGGTACAAATCAAAGGTATTTATTCACAAAATGCTGGAGTAACTGGAGTAAGCCGTACCCTGGATATTTATCAGGGATTTAACTGAAAACAAAAGGCGTGCACGGCCGACTAAACGTCCAGATATTCCACTCGAACCACATCTGGTCCTGAGACTGGTTTAAAGTTTCGTAAAGGTTTTCTGTTCCCTCTTAACCCGGGTAAATGTCAACCTCTGCGAATTATCTGCACCCTGGCTGCCCCATCATACAGGAAACCAAAATGACCCAACTCATCCTTAAACACTTGTAGCCGCAGCGTGTGGACAGAAATGCAACGGATCGGCATTTGGAAAACTTACACTGATCTAATCCCACGCGGAGAAAGTTCTTCGGATTTCCAGTTTGGATGAAAGTTACTTTGAACTGGGGTTTTGCAACTCGACAACCGTCTGCAACTGCACCTTGCGCCAGCGCCTCTCCATATAAAGTATAAAGCGTGGACAGTGGTACGTGCAATCAGTACCAACAGGCTGCAATCTCATCGTCTCCAACAGACTGTTCTGACGCCACTCAGGGGGAGGACGTGCTCGGTGGTTGAGAAGGTTTGAGTGAAAGCCATGGCAACCAGCGCTTTCAGAATGGAGGATTGCCCCCACACCCTCCCCCCTTGAGTGGAAATGATCAAGCTGAGGGGAAACAATAACTCGCACAGAACATGCACAGTGCAGTCAAAGGAACAGTCTTCTGATTGATCCAAGTGTAAGGCTCACTGCAAATACACTCTCAAAAATATAAAACCCGAGCGTTTTGTTTAACTGTTTAAGGTTTACATCAACATCGACACCCGAGATGTGCTGCAACACATCCACGGAACGGTTCAGTTTAACCCTCACATTCTCAAGGTGCAAGGAACTGCAATCCATCCAGCGAAGACCCCCTGTTCGTTTAAATATGGTAAACCTAAACCCAAGATTGTCTACAGTTTAGCAAAAGATCCAGAGTGTTGGAGACAAGGAATTGCAGATGCTGGTTTACAAACAAAAACACAAAACCAACATTTGCGGTTCCTTGTATCTCATTGTCCACAGCTTGTGTTGGATAACAATAAGAGAGCAAAGCACGTATCTTCAAGTAATGGGAGGTATCACAAAATGCTGGAGTAACTCAGCAGGTCAGGCTGCATCTCTGGAGAGAGGGGACGAGTTACTCACACGTAAGATTACTTACTTACAATGTCATCGTTGTTTACCAGCAGAACAATTGATCTTGTTCTTCTTATATTATGTTTTTATGATTTTAATTTTGCACATTTGTTCATTCCAGCTACTTTATTTCCAACTTTTGATCTTTGCATAATTGTGTTTGTTCCATTAAACCTGAGGTTATCCCAAATGATATTTGCAGTACATTGTTTTGCCAGTTGATCTGAACTTATTGCATCAAATGACTGTTTAACCACAACGCTAAATGCATCAAAAGCTGTTTGTAGATCATTTCCTTGGTAAAACAGTGCTGTATTTTACTTGTAGCTCCTTTCATGCTGTTTTGCAGCTCTTGGCTATAGTTCTAGACTCTGGACCAGCAAGCTGGTAGCAAATATTAACCAGTGAAGAGCCTAGGACAGAAAATATTTTACAGAATTTGTTCTTTGTGTAGGAAAATCACTGCAGATGCTGGTACAAATCGAAGGTATCACAAAATGCTGGAGTATCTCAGCGGGTCAGGCAGCATCTCAGGAGAGAAGGAATGGGTGATGTTTCAGGTCGAGACCCTTCTTCAGACTGAACCGCTGAGTTATTCCAGCATTTTGTGATACCTTGTGATACCACAGAATTTGTTCTTAGCATATACAGATTTGACCCAACATACTAGAGCTGGGCCTGGATCTTTGAGCTACCTGTAGTTGAAAATGCTGGGATTTCAAACATTTATGTGCAAGAATAGTCAGTCACAACTGATGATCTTTGTATTAACTCCACAAAATCCTTTGTTTTGCCCCATAAAAACAGATAATGCCAGAATCGATTTGTAACCATCATTTCTCATGGTCACTCTTAGAAAACTCAGCTATTAATGAAATAATGTTATTATTCTATTATAAAGTGCCTTTGGTAGAGCCAAGCTGTTAGAAATGTAGATCTATTATTATCAACAGATTAAAAAGAGTTATGTTTTTTAAACTATTTTAACAGCATATCTCACATGTCCAATTCTGGCAACGTTTGTGTGCTCAGTTCCGTTTGGACTCAGTTGAAGGCACTGTGGTTCAGCTCCAGCATATTCTATTTTTATTTAAGTTTCCAACATTTTTGTGGGTTCTCATTTCTAATTCCAGTAAAGGTTATGTTTGCTGAGAGCACATTTGTCTCAAAAGTAAAAAGGTTATGAGCTTAAATGTGGCTCCAAAGCCTCAGTGCTTCATCTCTGTTGACACTTAAAGATGGAAGAAGGTCGATGGAAAAATTTAGGGAGCCAGTTGCAGGCAGCTGAAGGGAAGACGCCAATCAAGGGGCAATGAAAGTCAGAAATGTGCAAGAGGACAGAATTTGAGGAGTGCAAAGGGCAAATGGGACTGACTTAGTAATGTGGGCAAATGGGACTAGCATTGCGTGTAAGAAGGAAATGCAGATGTTGGTTTACAACGAAGATAGACACAAAATGCTGGAGTAACTCATGGGGTCAGGCAGCATCTCTGGAGAAAAGGAATAGGTGGCGTTTCAGGTTGAGATCCTTCATCATTCGTTTCTAAAATGGGACTATCTTAGGAACACGTGCAAATGGGACTTACTTAAGTGGTGCATCTTAGTCAGCATGGATGAGTTGGGCCGAATGGGCTATTTTCATGCTGTATGGCTCGATCACAAAGGGTTGCATCACCTTAGCAAATTACAAAGCTATTAAGTGGTCTGAAGAAGGGTCTCGACCCGAAACGTCACCCATTCCTTCACTCCCGAGATGCTGCCTGACCTGCTGAGCTACTCCAGCATTTTGTGAATAAATCGATTTGTACCAGCATCTGCAGTTATTTTCTTATACTATTAAGTGGTGTTATTAGATTGGTGCCATTAACAGTGCTGCTAACATTGCCAAGGGGTGGGGTTTGAAATTTATGGAGAAAACATCAAAATCAAGCCATTTCAATTTCAGGAGGCAATCCTGTTCAGTAAATCCAGGAGTTGTGGTGAACAGGATTTAATGCAAGTGGATATCAAAGTGTGGAACCTATTCACAAAATGCTGGAGTAACTCAGCAGGTCAGGCAGCATCTCAGGAGAGAAGGAATGGGTGACGTTCCGGGTCGAGTTTGTAAATCATTGGAATAATTGAGTCTTGAGATAACAAAGGCATGCATCAGGGGTTCAGCAGCAGGGGAAGCTGGTGTGAGTGGAGTTAGGGGATTTCACTGAGGTAGAAGACCACATATTGGCAATCGATATAGGATTAAGGGTTAGTTTGAATGAAATGTTAATCTAAATGTTAATCATGCTAAAGCATGAGATGTTCTAGGCATCCACCGGAGAATGAAGGCAATGTCTTTGAAAAATATTTAATACTTTCAATATTCACCTCAGTTGTTCTGAGCGATTTTAGCATACGTTTTATCACTTCATATTCAAAGATCTTGTTTGAAGATCTTGATTATATAATTTGTTCTCTGCTATGTCCCCAAATCCCCAGGAGAAATACCAAGCTTGAAAATTGCTCGCACAAGTCCAAACAGAGTACAGTGCTTGCTGTTGAAAATTAGTGCAAGCCAGAGTGGAGCAATATTTTTGTACATCTCTGGGTGCCTTGGACTTTATTGGATATTCACCTCTGCATTTTTGTTTGGATTTTTCTTCTTAGGACATTCTTTTCCAGGGAAGAACCAAATTACAACAGTAACAAACTTACAAGATTTGGCTGCAGTGAAATTTTCAATTTGACTGTTGTGAAAATCGACTGCAATTTACTCTCAGGATTAGCTCTTATGAAGCCCATTTCCCTGAAACCGTGTTATGTAGGGTCCAAACTGAAACCGGACTTCTTGTTCTCTGTGCGATCTGTGACCTCAAAAACAACATGTGCCTTGGCCACTTTCCTTTTAGAACTCAAATTTACAGTCATTCTACCCTTGGGATTATTTCAGGCAGCTGCTGCAAATCTTTGCCATATCTCACGCCTTGTTGTTCACTGCTGGATAAGGTCAATAGACAATAGACAATAGACAATAGGTGCAGGAGTGGGCCATTCAGCCCTTCGAGCCAGCACCGCCATTCAATGCGATCATGGCTGATCACTCTCAATCAGTATCCCGTTCCTGCCTTCTCCCCATACCCCCTCACTCCGCTATCCTTAAGAGCTCTATCCAGCTCTCTCTTGAAAGCATCCAACGAACTGGCCTCCACTGCCTTCTGAGGCAGAGAATTCCATACCTTCACCACTCTCTGACTGAAAAAGTTCTTCCTCATCCCCGTTCTAAATGGCCTACCCCTTATTCTTAAACTGTGGCCCCTTGTTCTGGACTCCCCCAACATTGGGAACATGTTTCCTGCCTCTAATGTGTCCAATCCCTTAATTATCTTATATGTTTCAATAAGATCCCCCCTCATCCTTCTAAATTCCAGTGTATACAAGCCTAATTGCTCCAACCTTTCAACATACGACAGTCCCGCCATTCCGGGAATCAACCTAGTGAACCTACGCTGCACGCCCTCAATAGCAAGAATATCCTTCCTCAAATTTGGAGACCAAAACTGCACACAGTACTCCAGGTGTGGTCTCACCAGGGCCCGGTACAACTGTAGAAGGACCTCTTTGCTCCTATACTCAACTCCTCTTGTTACAAAGGCCAACATTCCATTGGCTTTCTTCACTGCCTGCTGTACCTGCATGCTTCCTTTCAGTGACTGATGCACTAGGACACCCAGATCTCGTTGAACATCCCCTCTTCCTAACTTGACACCATTCAGATAATAATCTGCCTTTCTATTCTTACTTCCAAAGTGAATAACCTCACACTTATCTACATTAAACTGCATCTGCCATGTATCCGCCCACTCACACAACCTGTCCAAGTCACCCTGCAGCCTTATTGCATCTTCCTCACAATTCACACTACCCCCCAGCTTAGTATCATCTGCAAATTTGCTAATGGTACTTTTAATCCCTTCATCTAAGTCATTAATGTATATCGTAAATAGCTGGGGTCCCAGCACCGAACCTTGTGGTACCCCACTGGTCACTGCCTGCCATTCCGAAAGGGACCCATTTATCCCTGAGAGGTTCCAGAGGAGTTTTTATGAGAATGATCCTGGCGATGTTTGGGTTAACACATGAGGAGCATTTGATGGCTCTGGGTCTGTGCTCGCTGGAGTTTAGAAAATGAGAAGGGATCTCATTGGAACCTACTGAATTATGAAAGGCCTAGATAGAGTGGATGTGGAGAGGATGTTTCCAGTAGTGGGAGAGTCTAGGACTAGAGGGCACATCCACAGAATAAAAGGACGTAACGTTAGAATGGAGATGAGGAGGAATTTCTTTAGCCAGAGGGTGGAATTTATTGACACAAATGGCTGTGGAGGCCTTCACTGGGTACATTTAAAGCAGAGATTGATAGATTCTTGATTAGGAGGGGTGCCAAAGGTTACATTGAGATGGCAGGAGAATGGAGTTGAGAAGGAAAAATAGATCAGCTATGATTGAATGGTGTAGCAGACTTGATGGGCCGAATGGCCTAATTCAGCTCCAATGTCTTATGGACAAACTTCAACCACAAAAGACTTCATATACTTTTTAGCCCAGAGAATCGGGAAGATCAGCTATGCAATTTGCCTGCATTGCATTCTTTCACAGACTGAGAGACTGAGCTCATGTCTTTGCAGGTATCCCCTGACAATCTCTTGCCGGGAGCACTTGACTGAAAGATTGCAAAAAAAGCACGTTTCTCCCGTGGGCACTGTTCTCCAGCAGCCTCTCCAGATCCTTTGGGAGCCCTCCCCACTTGCCTTTCGCTGATGGAACTCCTGCAGCCCGTACTATGTGCTGGTTTAGTGGTATGCCCCTTTAAGCTGGCTGCAAAAATCACACCGACTGTGGGCTACATGCAGAGAACAGTGGAAACTTGCAGCGCGGCAACGGAGAGCACTGTGCTAGAACTGACAGTGGCAATTTCAGTGCTGGATTACCCAAGGAAACCTAACCACTGTTCTGTGAACCTTGCAAATGAGGTCCTTGCTCTTTATGTAACTTTCATCATCAGCATCAGAGTGGCCCACAATCCTGACTGAATGTCAAAAAAACGCCATGGAACATTTTGTAGATCACTTCATTATCAGTGACATGGTTTTGATGGAAATAAACTATTTCACAAGCTTTTACTTGCTCCACCATCTGCAGTATCTTGTATCCCACATCTCCACCATCACTGTAAAAGAGAGAGCTAGCTATGCATGCTTGGAATAGAAATTTGGTAAATAAGTGACTAGAATTAATTTCATATTTTGGAGAATATCTATGGACCCTCCATCATATAAACGAATCAATGATGTTTCAATAACTCAGCGGGTCAGGCAGCATCTCAGGAGAGAAGGAATGGGTGACGTTTCGGATCGAGACCCTTCTTCAGACCCGCTGAGTTACTCCAGCATTTTGTGTCTACCTTCGATTTGAACCAGCATCTGCAGTTATTTTCCTATACGTACAATGATGTTTCAATGTCCAGTTCAGGTTGAAAAAATAAACTGTACAAATATCTGATCGCAGTTGGGAAGGAGTAAATCATAAGGTTATTTAGAGTCATAGAGAGTCATAGAGTCATACAGCATGAAAACAGGGTCTTCGGCCAACTTGCCCCTGTCGATCAACATGCCCCATTTACACTAGTTCCCACCTGCCTGCATTTGGCCCTTCTTAAATAGAGGCACAACATTTGCCACCCTCCAGTCTTCCGGCACCTCACCCTTATTTAATGATGACTTGCAAATCTCATATATCTCATAAATTTATAAATGTATATGAGAAATATTCCACATTATGGTATAAGGACAAGAAGTAAGGGCATTTTACTCAGGTGATGTCATATCATATCATATCATATATATACAGCCGGAAACAGGCCTTTTCGGCCCTCCAAGTCCGTGCCGCCCAGCGATCCCCGTACATTAACACTATCCTACACCCACTAGGGACAATTTTTACATTTACCCAGCCAATTAACCTACATACCTGTACGTCTTTGGAGTGTGAAAACCCACGCAGGTCACGGGGAGAACGTACAAACTCCTTACAGTGCAGCACCCGTAGTCAGGATCGAACCTGAGTCTCCGGCGCTGCATTCGCTGTAAAGCAGTAACTCTACCGCTGCGCTACCGTGTCAATTGTTATACACGATCATTATCTTAGAACTTTGTCTCAGTTATTTTCAAGAGCCAAGGAAATCATTTTACTTCTCTTGAAAGACTTCAATGTGATTGTTCTCATATTTCAATAGATTTTCAAAAAGTATATATTTTACATATTCCTTTGAAAGTTTAGGAGTCAATTGGGGAGATTACCTTGTATTAATTAAATGCTATTGTTTTAATTTTTGTCTTCTATTCAGCTTTTTCTTTCTCATCTTCTAATACTCTACCACCCAACGAGCTGGAGACCTGTTGGAGTATCACTCTCGTGGTACTTTATGCAGCTGCTACTTGATATTGATATTGATACAGCTTTGTCATTGACCGATAGCAGGCAACCAAAGTAGATACTGAAATATGTATTTTATTCAAAGGCATTACGATGGCAATCAGCAGTAAGAAACCATTTCCCTACTGATTAAACTAGAAGGACTGAAATAAGTGAATCCCTTACCAGGGTTTCCCTTCAGGTGAGACAAGGAAACAGTGTGAAGCGGAGATTGAACACGAAGTCTTTTTCATCTTCTCATCTAAATGTGTTCCCATCTAGGACCCTCATACATTTGCTTTATGGATCATTTGGTTATGATAAATTCTGGTATTGGTTTATTATTGTCAAGTGTACCAAGAAAAAGTGAAAGGCTTTTGTTTGCCAGTTATCCAGTCAAATCAAATCATACTATACACAATCGCAATCAAACCATACCCAAATATACCAGGTAGTGCACTCTCAACTACTACATTTACATTTATTCTTCTTTGAAAGCTTTGACATATAAAAACAATAACGATTATTTTCCTTGCCCATGGAATTCTGCCCTGCATAAATAAAACAACAGACTGACAAGGTTAGCATCACGAAAGTCAATCTAGTAGAGGCCTGCCGCTATGATGGTTCTGACAGTTCTAAATAGCGGTCTGATGGTACTAAAGAAATTCACCATTGCATTTAGATATATTTGAATATATTGTACGTTGCTAATTTATATTTCAAGTTTCTATAATTTAGGGTTTTGTTTTAATGTTCTCAATCTGTGTTAGTAAAATGAGCTTTATAATTACTAAAAATAAGTTGTAACATAAAAACCATTACAGAATTCTCTGTTAATCCAGCTGATATTGTGCATCTACGATAAGGGGTGTTTTGACCTTTCTGCCCTCCACTGATACAGTGATTAGTGATGCTTACTTAGATTTGAATAATTAGAATTCAGATCCTAAAATTGTACTTAATTCATCAGCTGAGCTGAAGGTTAATTAGTCAGATGGAAAGTGCTTTCAGTTTTATTAATGCAGGGATTGGAGGGATGTGGATCACATGCATGCAGAGGAGATTAGCTTATCTTGTTGTCATGCTCGGTGTGGACATTGTGGGCCAGAGGGTCTGTTCCTGTGCTGCGGTTCTATGTCCTATTTTAAACGAGGAATGTAATTTAACTCTTCATGAACTCCAACGGCAGTATGTGGCAAAAAGGACTTTTTCACTTTTATGTAGAACAATCCAACAGTCTTTAATATTTCTTGAGCGAATGCAAGAATGAAATCTTACTTAGACAAAGATGCATTACGTGCAGGAAAATTTGTACGAACTAATTCCCTGGTAGAAGTTTTATTAAATAATGGACCAAGTGGACCTGTTGGGCCCAAAGCACTCCTGCATTGGTGCAGCACCCTCTCCTCCTCCACTCCCTCCTCCCCTTTCCCCCCCACTCCCCCCTCCCCTCCCTCCCTCCCCTCCCCTCCCTCCACTCCCTCCCTCCCTCCCTCCCTCCCTCCCTCCCTCCCTCCCTCCCTCCCTCCCTCTCTCCCTCCCTCCCTCCCTCCCTCCCTCCCTCCCTCCCTCCCTCCCTCCCTCCCTCCCTCCCTCCCTCCCTCCCTCCCTCCCTCCCTCCCTCCCTCCCTCCCTCCCTCCCACCCTCCCTCCCTCCCTCCCTCCCTCCCTCCCTCCCTCCCTCCCTCCCTCCCTCCCTCCCTCCCTCCCTCCCTCCCTCCCTCCCTTCCTCCCCCTCTCCCATCCCCCCTCATCCCCTCCCCCTCCCCCTCTCTCCCCTCTTGCCCCCTCCCCCTCCCTCCCTCCCTCCCTCCCCCCTCTCACCCCCCTCCTCCCCTCCCTCCCACCGCTATGGAGCCAACAAACCTGCCCCCAAGAGACAGGCGGCCGAGCCCTGCTCAACCAGCCCAAACTGCGTCGGTGTGGACACGTTTCTTCTGCGCACGCGCGGATGTGGCGGCCATCTTACGTAAGTACCAGATCAACGGAGCCCCAACTGCGGATTCGCGGTTTTTTAAACTTTAAAATGTGAATAACTTTGAAAATATAACACTGATTTCAATGAAACTTCTTCCATAGGACCATGGGACGACAGTGGGTAAGGTGGCCCTAAAATTGTCACGTTATCATGTACCGTTTTGGCTGTAGTTCAGGAACAAGCAAACAAATGAGAGGATGTAGTATATAGATAGTAACCAAACACTAACCTCAAAGAGATGAACAGGCAGGCAGAGAAATATGTTATTAGCCACAAATTTATTATTATGACTATCGACAGTTGATCATGAGGATAGTTTTGCCAATTTTTGTCAATTTTAAATGATACAAACATATTTTCTAACTTTAGCCTTAAAATCACATTGTATATATTAGAATACGAATGTATAAAACAACTGGAAATTTATTTATCTACTGTTTTCTGGAGGTCATAATCAGTTTACTTTAAATAGCTTGGTGCTTGTTGAAATAAAATACTAAGGAATTTATTGCAAATTTATTAGGTGTTTGAATGTTAATATTCACAAAGCATTTGTGGTTTTAAATAGATTAATCATTGGAATTTGTTATTTCATTGTTGTTTCTGAACAATGGGAGATTGATCACATTCACTAATACGATACGATACAATACGATAAATTTTATTCATCCCCCGGAGGGAAATTGGTCTACCAATAGTCACGACACACAACAAGATGCACAAAAACCTGAAGTTAAAAGTGAAAAAAAAGGAAAGGATGTGACTGTTGGCTGGCTGCCGTGTGCACAGCGTCTAAACCGGAACGAATGAACAAACAAACAAACAAACGAACACAGGCTTATTCCCTGGGCAGAGGATTCTAAAACTACACTGCTCCCCCCTCCTCCGCACCGGGTCTCCCTTTGTTCTCCCACCGTCGCTCACGGCAGTCTCCCCACGCCGGGTCCTCCATTCTTATTCATGGTGGTCCCCCCATGTCGAGTCCCCATTGTTTTCCACTCCCCTCCCTCACGCTCCACCACCACCGAGGATCCCGTTCCCGCTGCCATTGCCGGGGCTCCGCTGCCGTCGAGGCTCCTGCTGCTGCCACCGAGGCTCCCCCCGCAGCCGCCGCCGCTTAGGGTCCTTCGGCTCGGATAAGCCTCACCGCCCGGCCTCTTCGCCGTCCCGTGGGAGGCCTGTGGGGCGAGTCGGGCCTACCGGGGTGCATTCCAGTTGTCGGTCATCGCCGCGGTTGTTCGGCGGGTGGATCTGGCCCGCACGGTTCCCCGGGGCACTCCCCTGGAACCGGGGTCACGATGTCCAAACCTCAATTTGAATCCCAAATATTTCAAATTGTCACGTGCAAGAATATGACTAAATCATTGCTCATGTTAGATAGACACAAAATGCTGCAGTAACTCAGCGGGACAGACAGCATCTCTGGAAAAAAGGAATGTGTGACGTTTCGGGTTGAGACTCGTCTGAAGAAGGGACTCGACCCGAAACGTCACCCATCCCTTCTCTCCAGAGATACTCCAGCGTTCTATGTCTACCTTTCGTTAAAGAATTTGGAACATTTAAAAAACTCACGCTATATTAAATCCATAACTAACTCACAAGAAATGTATTACACTTTGCACCTCTGGATTAGTATAATAGTAACCTATCTAATAAATTGGTAACACAGATTTCTATTTTGCAAATCACAATCATTACTAATATTTTACACAGGACTCTCTTTCAAAATTGCATTAGTTTTTAAAGTGGACAGATTAAACTTGTATATATTAGAATATTGTATACGTTAGAATATGAATGTATAAAACAACGACAAAGTGAAATTAATTTATCTACGTTTTCATAAAGGCCATGATCAGTTCAATTCAAATTACTTGATGCCAGTTGAAATAAAATTTATTGCAAATTTATTCGGTGTTTGAATGTTAATATTCATACTGAGTAAATTCAAGTGGACAGAGTAGACTTGTTTCGAAGATTTTGAAACAAAATGTCAGCAATTAATTTTGAGTACATTGAATGTTCTACATTTTTTAATCAGTTCCGGCTCAATTTGAATTGTATATTGAATTTTTTTTTTTAAGGTTTGCTGAACAGAATAAAAGCGAGACATTTATAGGCTATCCAACTCCTCATGGACCAAGGAACAAACTTTCAGCAGTTCTTTCTTTTGTTATGATATAATCAGTCTTATCATCGAGGGTATCAAGTTAACGTTATTGAGATTCTTTATATTTAGATTATAGTACCCCCTCATTTTAACGGACCTCTTTATAATGGATTTTGGTTATAGTGGACAGACCTCGCATTGCCCTCTGGCCTCATAACGCCCTCACTGCCCACACCATCCGGTTGACATGGCTGTTGTTGTGGCTCACGTTGTAGCCCCTGGGGACAGCACTTTCTTCAGGCCGCTGCCACCGACAGGATGCACTCGGTCACCGTGGGGCTCACTCCCTCTTACCAGCTGCACTTTCAGTTGGCCTTCGCTGAGTCCACTCCCCCCTCTTCCTCCTCTTGTCGCTCTGTCCCTTTCTCCTCCTTCTCCCACCTTCTTCCAAGGTGGAGTACGTCAGTAACACTGGGGAGAAGGAGGAGGAGGCGGTGGTGGACGGGGTGAGAGGTGGAGGGGGGGGGGGGGGGGAGAGGCGGAAATGGTGCACCAGCGGGCCCTTGTTCACCAGCGGCCCACACCGTCCTGTTGACGCGGCTGTCGTTGCAGCCCACGTTGTAGCCCCGGACAGGATGCGCCCGATCATCAAGCTGCTCCCTCCCCTCCCACCAGCTGCTGCTTCTTTCTGTTGGCCAGCGCTCTGTCCACAGCCTCTCCCCGCTCCACTGCCATCTCCTCCTCCTGCCCCCAGGAGTTGCCGACATTCGCCACGATGGAAGATGTCAGAGAGGGGGAGGAGTAGGATGCAGCGGCAGAGTGGATAAAGCGCAGGAGAAGGAGGAGAAGGCAGCGGTGGAGCGGGGAGTGAACAAAGCGATGGCTGATAGGAAGAGGTGGCAGCTGGTGAGAGGGGAGGGAGCCTCTTGGCGACTGAGCGCGTCCTGTCGATGGCCCGAAAAAAGCACTGCTGGCCAGGTACTACATCTTGAGCTGCAACAATAGTTGAGTCAACCGGACCGTGCGGTAGCTGGTGAAGAAGGGCTTGCTGATGAAGAGCAGTATCTCAGAAGACTGAATCACTCTGAAGGAGCCTGGCCCGAAACGTTACCTATCAATGTTCTCCAGGCACGCTGCCTGACCTGCTGAGTTACTCCAGCACTTTGTGTCCTTTTGTGTATTAATCAGCATCTGCAGTTCTTTGTTTCGACTACATACAATGAGAATCCCTTACTCAGTGACAGCAGACAATCGGAAATAACGGACACCATTCCCTTCCCCTGCGGTCCGTGATAACAAGGGCTTACAGTATTACCTTCGCTCTCTCAGGGAGGAAGTAGACAGGTAGCATTTAATTTGAGACTCAGCTATTAAGAGCAATGCTGGCGGGTGGATCATTAACTTGTTGAGTGGTTCTTGCTGAAAAACCATCATGAGTTAAAATCCATCGAGTGTGGGGGAAGGGAAGTTTAGTATCGTTTACTCCGAGAGTGCTGGAAATGTAAAATTATTCAACGGTAATGGTGAGAATCAATGGAATACATCTGAGGCTATCAGTAAAGATTGCTTGTTTTAGTTTTGTGCGCAGTCTTTCTAATTTGGTTAAATCATTTTCCACATGCTGTTCAGAGACTAGGTCCCAGTCAAGGATGATGACTTGCATTGACAGCTTCTCCAGGTCCTTGCAGAAATGGACGGACTATTGTTTAGTTGAACACTTCATGATTTAAATAGCTCTTTATGCAGAAGCCTCAGCTCACAGTTTTTAAAGGGCAAAGCCCTGAGGGAGTGTTTAGTCTCTCTCAATCATAATAATACTGTAGACATAATCCCTTGCATAGACAGCACGATTCTAACTATGAATTTTCTTTTTAAGAAATACTGCAAGATTGGTAAACACGAATGAACAAAATAAATCGCGTAGGTTTGAAACATCCCAACGCATTTCAATCAGTGTGCAATTACCGATGCTTCATACTTAAATTGTAAATCTGCAAATTAACAAAAAATATATAACTATGAACGTCAAAGACTGAGAATTATTTCCCCATTTCTATTGGCCACAACATTCAAAAACAGTGATATTCTCTTTGGCTCCATGCAATCTAATCTTACCTGTGAGCAAAGTAAACACAGCAGCAGAATGCTTATGTTAAAGTATGTGCATCCTTGAATATAAAGGAGCAAAGCTTCCTTATCGTTCTCCAAGGCATACCTTTGGGAGTAGGCAGGCTAAGATACACTGGGGATCCTAGCCATATTCAGAAGGTTAAATGTCAAAGTCACTTGAATAAGAGGAGTGCTTTTTAACCCAGTTGGTTTTGAAAAGAATGGCTATTTCTTCAATTCTCAGTTTTGAGCTCCGATCAATACTGGCAATATTCAGATCTGGGCTGATGGGTGGCAAGTAACATTCACACCACACACTTTCCAGGCAATGATGATAGCCAAACAAGAGAAAATGCATCAATCCCCTGACATTCAATGGCATTACCATCACTGAATCGCCACTATCAATATACCATTGATATGAAACTGGAGCAGCCATATACACAATACGGCTTTAAGTAAGAGTCTAGGAATCCTGTGGTGAGGAACTTATCAACCACAAGGCGCAAGTCAGAAGTGTGATGGAATACTCTCCTTTAGTCTGGATCAGTGTAGCTTCAGTGAAGCATCAGTGAAATGAAAGTGGTAATGCCTGTGCACAATCCGCAGGCATTGCCACTTTCATTTCACTGCACATCGTGTATGTGACAAATAAACTTGACTTGACTTGACTTGACTTGATAATGCCAAAAGGCTCAACACCAAACAGTCAACTCGATAGGACCCTGATGCCAACAACATTTACTCACTCCACCACCGACGCACAGTGGCAGAAGTTTATACCATCTACAGCATGCACTGCAGCAACTCACCAATGTTCCTTAGACAGCACCTTCCAAACCCATAACCTCTACCAGCTAGAAGAATGAGAGCAACAAAAGCAGGGAAACACCACTGTCTGGAAATCGCCTTCCTAGTCACTCACCAGCTGAGTTGGAAATACATTGCAGTCCCTTCACTGCAGTTGCTCCCTCCCTAACAGCATTGTGTGAAAGGCCACCCCTCAAGAACTGCAACAGCTCAAGGAGTAACTTCTCAAGGGCAATTAGGGATGGGCAATTAAATGGAGGCCACAAGATGCTGGAATCTTGAAGAACTCTGTAAACCAGCATCTACAGTTCTTTGTTTCTATCTTTGGAGTATCTCTTTGTTCCCCGAGCAAGCCAGACTTTAGTGCTTCAGACGAAGGGCATGAGGCGGGAAAATGTATGTCTTAGATTCTGATTTCCCATCCATTTAAGTGAGAAAGCAGAAAATAAAGATTTGGGGCTTTGCAATTTTTTGATTTCTGTTTGCCTTAGTTGAGGATTTCAGAAAAGATTGTCATGGAAAGAATTTAATTTTTTTTTATATTGAAATATAATTGTTATGCTACTTTTTCCCCCTGATAATCAATAATGCACTCAGTGCTGCAATGTAGGAAGATATAATTTTGAATCAAGAAAAGTGAACAAGCAGATTGTTTGATACATTTCTTTACCATTCACAATTCTTAGTAATGGCGAATGCCTTTTCGCTGCGTGGGTGATATATGCAGCCTTTACACATACAAATCTCAAGAGATGGAAGAGGCAGAGGGTTGATCTCCAAACCATTTATTTAGGGAGAGATCAGAAAACACAAAGTGGTGTTTTAGTTATGAAGATTTTAAAGAGATCCATTTAGATTTGTGGAAATGTTTACATTGGAACCATTACAAAGAGCTATTCTTTGTGCAGGATTCATAGTGTAGTTATATATATTGCAGAATAGTCAGAATTTATTATTCAGATGCTCACACACAAAAAAAGGAAATGCATTTTATTCATTCATGATGCCACATTTATTGTCAATTCAAAATGTTTCCATAAGGCCAATTAGGAGTCAATTATATTAGTGGGGCTCGAAAAACGCAAGGCCAGACTGGATAAGGATTGTAGATTTCCTTCCCCGACGGACATTATTGAAACATCTGTATTTTTCATAACAGTTCAGTCGTTTCACTGTCAGCTTTACTGATACACAAGCTTTTTGTTCTACATTTAATTGCTGATATTTAAGTTCCCCGGCTGTAGTTTGGAGATTTGAATTCATGCCGCTGGATCAATGGAAGCTGATGCTGCTGCATTAGAGTCCAGCAACCTAACGTTTACGCGATGTGGCTTTGGGGTTGATGCTGGGTTCGCAGTGACCACGCCGACACTTGCAGTAGGGTGAACTAATGTGATATGTTTTATTTATAGTGCCAATACAATACAGAGTCGCATGGGGATGCTGTCCCATGTCATCAGGGCTCATGTAAGCCGGCACTAAGGTTGATCTCAGGATTGTCCCGGCAGCTCAGTCCTGGTCTCAAAGAAGAAGGTGTGGCAACCGCAGGCTTCTCCCTGCAGTTCACTCTTGTCTTGAGAGGAGGCTTTGGTGGTCTCAGGCTTATCCAGTCTTTGCCTCTGTGTGTGGGCATAGCCCCTCAATTTCTGGAGACAGGAAGAGGCACTGGCTTCTCAGGATTTCCCCGGCCACTCAGTCTTAATCTCAGCAGAGGTGCTGGCTGTCGAGGGCTTCTTCCCACCAGCTCAGTCTGCACTGGTGGTCTTGGGTTTGTTCCAGTGGCTTAGTCTTCCTCTAACCTGCAGCAGGGGAACACAGCTAACAGGGAGGCCTTCCTCCTTCCTCCTTCCACCTTCCTCCTTCCTCCTTGACTGGGTTTTATGAGGAGTAGGCTGATGAGGTTCAGTGGCCAATCTGATGTCAGCTAATCGGGCCCAGTTGTTGCCAGTGATGCTGGGGAATGGCCTCTGCTGGCCTGTCAACCAGTGATGCTGATCAGAGCAGCATCTGAGGGAGGGGGCATCATCACAGCTACCACACTCCCATGGAAACCTTTCATGTGTTCCATCAGCTTAATGGTCAGTTATATTTTCCATTATGCTGGGCGAAACAAATAAGCTGTATGATTGTCCACTGACCTCATCTCATTTAAGCAGCACAATGGCACAGTTGCTGCCTCGTAGCACCAGAGACCCGGATTCAATCCTGACCTCAGGTGCTGTCTGTGTGAGATTACACATTCTCCCTGTGAACCTGCGGGGTTTCCTCCATGTGCTCCGGTTTCCTCCCACATCCCAAAGACGTGCGGGGTTGTAGGTTAATCGGCCTCTGTAAATTGGCCCTAGTGTGTAGTGGGATAACTAGTGTGGATGGGTGATCAATGTTCAGCGTGGATTTGGTGGACCAAAGTGATTGTTTCCATGCTGTATCTCTAAACTCTAAAATTACCTACGCTTTTCACAAGGGCATGAACAGCACACATGGGGTCATCTGAAAGTTTATGCTGACAAATAATCAATTTATGTAAAATTGTGAATTCATTGTTCTATCCCCACATCTAGCTAGATGTTGAGGAATAACTGTTAATTGCTAATTGTTACTTATGTAGAATTAGGTTATGTAAAAATGCAATGATACTGAACTGAAGCAATAGTATATGTATCCTAAAATTTTAAATCTGTATCAATGGTTGTGGCACAGAAAAGGAAAATACTGCCCATCTTGTCCTATCTTGGGCTTGTTCAGTTTACACAGCGGGTCAGGCAGCATTTCTGAAGCAAAGGAATAGGTGCTGTTTGGGTCGGAACCCTTCTTCAGACTTTGAAGAAGGGTTCGACTCGAAACGTCACCTATTCCTTTCCTCCAAAGATGTTGCCTGACCCACTAAGTTACTCTAGCATTTTGTGTCCATCTTTGGTATAAACCAGCATCTGTGGTTCCTTCCGACGCATTGTTCAGTTTACATGTGGTAATTGAAAATTGCTAATTTTGTTAATTAATAAAGAACAAAATTCAGTGCAACAGGCAGTAACGGGTCTCTGCTGAGTGAACAGATGGTTCCAAGCCCTGCCCAGCAATCGCCAACAAGCCCTTCTGTAAAAGGAACAGAACTGTTTGTGACCGCTGTATGCCGTCCTCGTGCAGCTTTTCTCAGCTCAAAGCATCATACATTAACACTGGAGACTCAAGTACACTGTACACTTGAATCTTCAGCAAAATGCAAAGTGCTGGATGAACTCAGCTGGCTGGGCAGCACTATCTGACACACTAGGGACAACCTTACATTTTTTTACTGAAGCCAATTAGCCGACAAACCTGCACGTCTTTGGAGTGTGAGAGGAAACCGGATCACCTGGGGAAAACGCATGCAGATCACAGGGAGAACGTACAAACTCCAGACAGTCAGCATTCGTATTCAGGATCGAACCCGGGTCTCTGGCGCTGCATGGCATGCCGCCCTTGTTCAGAGAAATATTGTGCAGGTATGTATGGTCACTGATGACCAGGTTTATTCTTTATACGCATCACATTTTAATTTTGGTCTTTTCTCACATAGAGACGGAAGAAACAACTGTTGCAGGCCATTTAATTACAGGACTGTTAGTAGCAAGTCCACCTAAGTCTTCAACAATATCAACAATATCTGCACATTTATACTTATCGGGTAGATTTCTCAATGTCTTATTAAGAGGCATACTTTTCTTTCTCCTTAGTACAGTGGATCTGAAGTTCATGGTAGAATCCCAATCACCAAGATTAGCTAAGGGTGGTGAGGAAATCAGTATCTTTCTGACCTATATGTTACTCTTCCACCCAGGGCAATCTATTTATCAAAACAGCAGGTGCTGGAGTAACTCAGAGGGTCAGGCAGTATCTCTGGAAGACATGCATAGGCGATGTTTTGGGTTGGAGCCTTCTTTAGATTCAAGAAGGGTCCTGACCTTTCAAAACATCACCCATCCATGAGCATGAAGAAGGATCCCAATAGAAATTGTTGCCTATCCATGTCCTCGAGAAATGCAGCCTGAGATTACTCCTGCACTTTGTGTTTTACTTCAGATTCCAGTATCTGTAGTTCCTCATGTCTCCAATCCATTTATCAATTAGGTTATTGTGGAATCAATAGTGATATTTGTATTCAAATGATAGTAGTTTCTACTTAAACTAAGGAATCTCTAAAAGTAAAATACTATTTAATGGTCTGCTTAATGATTGCATTCTTAGAGATTGAGAAATATTAAGGAATTGTCAAAGAAAAGATGTGTAATAACACCAAGATCTTCTTGAAAGCTGTTAAATAGTTTTAAAATTGACACTATTTGCTCTTAAAAAACACAAGCTGTTTGATCGTAAAAGTTAATGCAACGCTCTCAAGACCAATTTTAATCCACAATTATACGCATGAATTATTATTTTAGAATATAGCAGATTGATTCCTCACAGCCATTTCTACATTATGACGGCACCCTCACATCCAGCAAAGCGGAAATTGAATCCTTGGAGTATCGGCTACTTAATGTTGCTCTCTGTTCTGCTTATCTATAAGAATCCACATGACATTTCTCTAATAATTTTGCATGGGGAAAATAATTGGAAAGCAGAATGATTTATCATTTCCTTTGCACTTTGGAATTAAAAAAAGAATTGTAAGTATGCAGATTGTGAACTTGAGCATTACTAACGTTCTAACCTTCACGCTGCATTGGTTTATCAGTCTGAGCAGTGCCCTGGAAATCCACGTGATAATGTTTTCCCTTAATTCTTTGGATCCCAATGTGTTTCAGCGCTTGAACATTAAAGTCACGACGGGAGTATTTCTGTGAACTGGGTGTTGCCTGACGAGTCACCAAAATTCATTCACTTTTTCAAAAAGGAAATGGGAACCAAAGGAAATACATGCTGATCCATCATAGGTGCCTTCTCATCTTTATTTCTGTTTGTTCCTTCCTGAGCAATATTTTTACTCGGGTGGGGGTTTGTGAATGGGGGAAGATGGTTAGCTTTACACTAAGGTAAACAGCAAAGGCAGGTAAATCAATTGACAGCATCTCTTATGTCACCTGGTGTGAGTAATCATGTCTTCTGCACACATACATTAGCAATGTTTCTGCTGGTAGACTGGATAATGCTCGGCAAGTAAAAGCTTGATGTTGATCATTAACCGACTTGACTTGTAACTTTTCAAAACATACGGAACAGCAATAACAGTCACTTGCACTCATTTTCATCAATTCCAATCTGTTTTCTTTTGCGTCATTACACAAAAAGAATGAACATTTAGGCCATTTTACTTTACCAAACTGATTTTAATTCAATCTATCCAGCACTCCACCCTTCCTAAGGTCTGAGCTTCCTGACCCCCAGTGTGGAATCCAAGGCGAAGCCAGGTGACCCTTTGTGGGCTCGTCACAGAAGTGGATCTGCAATCATGCATTTTAATTGCTCCACTCTTTTGAATCTCTATTCCTACCCGGGACATTTCTTACTTTATCTTGCACTAAATGTTACTCACGTTATTCCCTTTATCAGGCATCTGTACACAGTGGATGGCTCAATTGTGATCATTATTGTGTTTCTGTTGACTGGTTAATGCACAACAAAAGCTTTTCACTGTACCCCAGTACATATGACAATAAACTAAACTCAAACTCAGAATGCAATATTTAAGTTGGGCAGCCGATATGATATCAATGTCTTTTTCTAATATTCTTGGCGTCCACTTGTAGAAGAGATTAAAAGATTTCCACCAAAATGCGTTACTGAAACAATATTAAATTAAATTTATAGGAAATAAGATCAGAAGTAGTTTGTTTGCATTTTAATTGTTTATTAATTCAGTCCCACTCCCTCGAGAATGTCTAGGTTTCATAGCATATTTTAAATAACAATTTTTCCTCACTTTGCTTCTGTGAGAATTGGTCAAAGGATCTCACGCTGACAATCTGCTGTTCTGTGAAAAGACTGTAATTTCTTTCAGTGCATAATTAGACAAAGAAAGTGAAATAGCGCAAAGCTAAATGAAATGGCTTCTATGAAGCAAAGAACCATGGAAAACCCATGGACGGGAAAAATCCAGAAGAGAGATTAGCAAGAAATGTGGCTCAGAGTTGCAAAAAGTGAATATGAGGTGAAAGACAATGAGAGAGATATCAATGTGAAAAAAAACATGTTCAGAAAGAGAAGGCAGGATATATAGTATCTTTCACATCCTTCTCATGGGCGGCACGGTGGCGGCACGGTGGCGGCACGGTGGCGGCACAGTGGCGCAGTGGTAGAGTTGTTGCCTTACGGCACCAGACACCCATGTTCGATCCTGACTACAGAGGCTGTCTGTACGGAGTTTGTACATTCTCCCTGTGACCTCATGGGTTTTCCCCAGGTGCTCCGGTTTCCACCCACACTCCAAAGACATACAGGTTTGTAGGTTAATTGTAAATTGTCCCCAGTGTTAGTGTGCGGGGATTGCTGGTCGGCATGGACTCAGTGGGCCGAAGGGCCTGCTTTCGCGCTGGATCTCTAACCTAAACTAAACTATATCTAAGGATAAAGCTATATCAAAGCTAAGGACAAATCCTTTGGAAGTGAAGTGACTATTTCAATGCAGAAACAATGGTTGCTGATTTTTCCATGGCAAAAGATCACAAACTGTATAGTGATCTGGATTGAGAGATGGATATTACTTTGTAGACAAGCAATAGCTCTTCTCCTCATAATAATGTCATGACATCTCTCAAGAGAGAGCTACTGGGCATCAGGTTAACACACCACAGATCAATATGTCTGCAAGTCCTCAGCATTATAGTGAAGTATTAAAGTTTTCCGCTTGATTCCCTGTTGAACCCCCAACCTAATCCAAGGTACCAAATGGGGCAAAATTAACATTTAGAATTTGGTTAGGAGTTATGTCATCAATATAGTCACACAAAGTAGCAGAGGCAGAGAAGAGAATCACTACATCATTGAGAGGAACCAATTAGATTAAATAAAAAATGAATCGAAATGGCCAACAAAAATGAGTAAAGATCAACAATTCTGCAGATTCTATCCAGGCTATTAAATGTGGGCGAGGAATTTGTTAGTTAAGATATGATAGTCATGGAATGTTGCTAGTGTGTGAAACCTAGGCTTTTCATGAGCTTCATCCACACATTATAATTGTATGAAAGTGGTAAGAAGTAACTCTCTTAGAGCAGCACGAATGAGGACCATACATTTGTAATAACATTATTTACACATAGGATCAATGCAGCACACACAGAGAACAGTTAGTCCATTGGACTTCCCCCAAAGGAGCCAGTATGAATTTATTCCTACTCCCCTCCTCTTTTCTCAGAACCCTACAAGGTACTTTCCCTCAGCACCAATCCAATTTCCTTTTGAAAACTCCTGTTAATTCTGTTTCCACTCTCCCTTCAGGCATTGCATGCTGGATCCTAACCACTCTGCATTAAAAAATTGTTTCTCACACCCACTATCTTCTGCCCGTCTACCTCAACCATTTTCCTATGGGAACACATGCTATTATGATGACAATCACGTTATGACTGTAGTGAAGCAGAGAGCTAGAGTGTTTGAACTCGACGAGAGATTGGAATCTGGAACTGCAGCTTTATATGTTTTGCCACCGTGATTACTAAATTGCTGGAGAGAACAGCTTTGAGCGAACAGAATGAAATGTTGTTATTTGAACACTCTCAGAACGCAATGGTACCTGATATTTGCAACAAATGGCCCAGTCCCACACAGACATTGACCTCCCCATCAACAAGTGGGCACAGTGATGCAGCTGGTAGAGCTGCTGCCTCACAGCGCCAGAGACCCGGGTTCGATTCTGACCTCGGGTGCTTGCTGTATGGAGTTTGCACGTTCTCCCTGTGACTGTATGGGTTTTCTCTGGGTGCTCCTGCTTCCTCCAACATCACAAAGACCTGTGGGTTTGTAGTTTAATTGGCTTCTGTAAATTGCATCTAGTGTGTAGGAAATGGATGCAAAAGTGGAATAACATAGAACGAGTGTGAATGGGTCGGTGTGGACGGTGGGCCAAAAGGCCTGTTTCCATTCTGTATCTTTCCATCAATCAATCAATCTGGAGCACCACTTGTTAACAAGAATGAAGAGCTAAATCTTGCAAATACCAGAACCTGTAAAAAGCAGAGAAAACTTGGTTGTCAATATCGATGGTGGGAACAATAAGGCGGTGTATTCAGTTCATTGGCAAAGATTATCAACTGTATAAACAGAATCAAGAAAGGTGGGTGCAAAAACAATGAAAATGGATTGAAGGATTATTAAACAATATCAAAAAAGCACACAAAGCACTCTGTAAATATGAAGAGGATGTTTCCAATAAAAGGATAGTTTACGACCAGAAGGCACAGCCTCAGAATAAAAGGACATACCTTTAGAATGGAGAAGCGGAATTTATTTGGCCAGAGGGTGGTGAGTCTGTGGAATTCATTGCCACAGACAGCTGTTGAAACATATAAGATTATTAAGGGATTTTGAAACATATGAGATTATTAAGGGATTGGACACATTAGAGGCAGGAAACATGTTGGGGGAGTCCAGAACCAGGGGCCACAGTTTAAGAATAAGGGGTAGGGCATTTAGAACGGAGATGAGGAAAAACTTTTTCAGTCAGAGAGTTGTAAATCTGTGGAATTCTCTGCCTCAGAAGGCAGTGGAGGCCAATTCTCTGTTTTCAAGAGAGAGCTAGATAGAGCTCTTAAAGATAGTGGAGTCAGGGGGTATGGGGAGAAGGCAGGAACGGGGTACTAATTGTGAATGATCAGCCATGATCACATTGAGTGGTGGTGCCGGCTCGAAGGGCCGAATGGTCTACTCCTGCACCTATTGTCTAATGTCTATTGCAATCAAGACATTGGGTATTTTGAAAGTGGAGATTGATAGGTTCTAGATTAGTAAGGGCATCAAAGGTAATGGGAAGAAGGCAGGAGAATGGGGTTGAGAGGAAAAAAATAGATCAGCCATGATCGAATGGCAGACTGGATGGGCTGAATGACTTAATTCTGTTCTTATATATTACAGACTTATGATCTTATGGTGAGATAAAAATGCATAACATCTGATAAATGATAAACTCGATCTTATGCTCAAGTTGCTATATACACAGAAGAACTCTTTGTTTTCATTCAGCATCCCCAACTCTGCTTATTCCTTGGCATAACCCTGCTCGCTAGGGTCTTCCCAGACCAATTTCATCTGAAGCAAATTAATGCACAGTGTGAAGGAAGTAAATCCCAAGCACATTGTCATGTTTCTCATTAACTTCTATTTAATAATGATTTAACAAGCAGAAAATAAGTCTTCAGTGGTGTGGCACAGAACAATTAATATAAGCAAAGGGGAAACAATGAAGCCAGGCACGGTGATCGCAGTGCCAGGGAAAACTCAGCAATCATGAAGAGCATCAATTACCTTGAAGTTAAACAGGTTTTGTTTCAGGAAGATTTTTAACTAGTTTAGAGTTTGCGCACAGATGATGTTGGCAAGGCTGCATTTTACAGTGCACACCTCAATTCCCTACGTAGATAGATTCCCTATATAGAGCTCTTAAGGATAGTGGAGTCAATAGACAATAGACAATAGACAATAGGTGCAGGAGGAGGCCATTCGGCCCTTTGAGCCAGCACCGCCATTCAATGTGATCATGGCTGATCATTCTCAATCAGTACCCCGTTCCTGCCTTCTCCCCATACCCCCTGACCCCGCTATCCTTAAGAGCTCTATCTAGCTCTCTCTTGAATGCATTCAGAGAATTGGCCTCTACTGCCTTCTGAGGCAGAGAATTCCACAGATTTCAGGGGTATGGGGATAAGGCAGGAATGGGGTACTGATTGAGAATGATCAGCCATGATCACATTGAATGGCGGTGCTGGCTCGAAGGGCCGAATGTCCTCCTCCTGCACCTATTGTCTATTGTCTATTTGATGGTCAATCTTCATTCTGAACTGGCAAGGGTGCAGAGAAGATTTATGAGGATGTTGCCAGGACTTGAGGGTCTGAGCTACAGGGAGAGGTTTAAGCAGGCTGGGACACTATTCCTCGGAGGGCAGGAGGATACAGGGTGATCTTATAGAGGTGTACAAAATCATGAGAGGAATAGATCGGACAAATACACGGAGTCACTTGCCCAGAGTAGGGTAATCAAGAACTAGAGGCAGTAGATTTAAGGAAAGGGGGAATAGATTTAATAGGAACCTGAGGGGTAACGTTTTCGTACAATGGGAGGTGGGTGTATGGAATGAGCTGCCAGAGGAGGTAGTTGAGGCAGGTGGTATCATAACGTTTAAGAAACATTTGGACGGGTACATGGATAGTATTGGTTTAGTGGGATATGGGCCAAACGCAGGCAGGTGGGACTAATGTAGATGGGACATTTTGGTCGGTGTGGGCAATTTGGGCTGAAGGGCCTATTTCCACATTGTATGAATCTATGACTCTATGACTCTATAGCTGCCAGAGTCAAGCAAGTTTATGATTGTCTCACAAGACAGGTACAGAGGCACAGCAGCCAGTGATGCTGATGCACAGATGCGGCAACCTAGGTTAAATCCTGACCTCCTGTGCATTCGTGTGGAGTTCCAAGCCGGGAAATGGTTTCGGGGTATGTTCATTTTAGTTTAAAATTGACCCCAAGCACCATCTTGTTCCCTTAGGCCGCCATACGTAATACCTCCAACCACTCCTTCATTCCCGTGCCACCAGTCCCAATCAAGACGGGGGAGAGGAAAGATCTGTGGGGGCTTGGTTGAAAATGTAAGCATTATTCTATTTGTGTAGGAAAATAACTGCAGATGCTGGTTTACAGCAAAGGTAGACACAAAATGCTGGAGTAACCCGGCAGGACAGGCAGCATCTCTGGAGAGATGGAATGGGTGGCGTTTCGGGTCGAGGCCCTTCTTCAGAATGAATAATTATTCTATTCATAGGGTAATCAAGAACTAGAGGCAATAGATTATTCTATTCATCACTATGGCCCACCATACACAGCCGGTTTAATGTGTCTTTTCAGGACCTGAAGAGTTTCTAAGCCAACCTCGTTGCTGTGATTTTGGAGTCTGATATAATCCTGATTGTGTCGGAATACAGATACCATTCCCCATAATTCAGGGTCAAGTTCTCCTTTATTTCAGGTATGCTTACTTAGTAGACCAATAAATAGTGATGGCAGCACACCTCAGTCTCATTGATTGTGCATCATCAAATGTTCTAGACATCCGCATGTTCAGGAAGGAACTCCAATCCTCCTTTTAAGAGTTTGTGCAGCAACAGGTATCTATGTGAAGGGACAATGGATGCACATTCACTAGTCCTAGGAGATATCAGGATAGGGCAGAAAGCAGCTCAGTTGGGATATGCACATGTGCCTATTAACCACGAAGAGTATATATGGGGAAGATGGGGAAGCAGAAGTAAATAATGCTACCTCAGCTCCAGCGGCCTGGGCTCGATCCTGACCTCTGGTGCTGTCTGTAAGGAGTTTGCACATTCACCCTGTGACTGCCTGAGTTTCTCTGGGTGCCTTGGTATCCTTCCACATCCCAAACATGTGATTTTAGGTCAATTGTCTTCTGTAAGTTGCCCCTCGCATGGAAGGGAAAGGTTTAGAGTGATATGGGCCAAACGTTGTCAGGTGGGGCTAGCTTAGATGGTGCACCTGGGTCAGCATGGGCAAACTGGGCCGAAAGGGCCTGTGTCTGCGCTGTATGACTCAATGACTCCATGAGTCTTGATGTTGATTATTGTGCAAATAAAAAACAAAAAGTAGTTGTTAGGCATGTGTAAAAAAACTTCTGGGATATAAGGAGAGGGGGAAGTGGGGTTTCTCCTGTGCAAGCTGTAAGCTGCAAGCTGGAATTAACCCAATGGGCCAAATGGCCTACTTTTGTGCAATTATAAAATATAAGATAAATTGTGGAAGTATAAATATAAACTGGGAACTACAAAGATGACACCATTATTTTGTTTCAGGTAAATACTGTAACTGTTCATTTAAGTAACATCAGTTTAACTAACACATAAAAACCTGAACTCCGACAGGAAGGAATGCACAAGCAGATTCTTTTGGCTTTCTGCCTCTCTGGTGCCAAATTCCTGTTCTTTCTCAGCTAGTAAAATAAGCTACAAATTTGTTTTGAGGCACTGTTTCAGGGTTTACTGTGTCACCACACTGCACAGTTTCTGGGAACCGAATCACACAGGACTCGGTTACTTTAAAATCTAATTCCTTATGCATATCCTTAAGAACCATTTGTTCTAATTATATTATTGCTCTAATATGCCAATTCCTTTGCCTTACTTTATGTATGAGCTTGGACTGCAATATTTGGCATACTTGTTTCAATAATGGGGTTTTCTTTTTTTCTCTATGGCCATGTGCAAGCTTCTCTAGCTAATGTGCAAGCTTCTATTGTCTATTGTCTATTGTCTAATATCTCTGCACACCATTTAGGAAAATGGCTGATTTTTCAGATTCTTTATCCTTGCTACAGATGGCAATAACAATCCCAATAGGTTTGGGTTTAGTATTGTCATGTATCGCAAGGTACAGTGAAGAGGTTTATTTTGCATGCTATCCAATCAGATTAAATAATACTACACATAAATAAAATAAAATCAAACTCAAGTACAATAGGTAGAGCAAAGGGGAAGATACAGAGCCACAGAAGACTGTGGAGGCCAAGTCAATGAATATTTTTAAGGCATATAGTTCCGACCTGTCAGGTCTTAAAGGTGTTCCTGTGCTACTATCAAATTTAGCAAAACTGTAATCCATAAAAATAACTCCTTCTGTAGACCTCCCAAATGAAAGAATATCCATTGACATTGTGGTATCCACCAATATCTGTAACTTCTCGGGAGTTGGAAATGAGATGTAACTTATGGCAAGATTCAGAACAGATACAACTATTTTTCAGCATTAAAAAATGTCTGTTTTGCCTGCAAATAGATTCAATTTAAATCTACACCGCTGTCCACAGATTCTATTGGAAAAGAACTTCAACAACATTCTCCTGACTAAAACTGTAGCAACTTGCCCCAGTAAAAGCATGATGATTTTTCAAGTAAACTGCAATGCGTGGAGGGTACTCACAAACAAACTTACTATAGGTGTAAAATCAAGCTGATACACTTGTAGCGAGTCTTCCGAGGTGGGATCAATAATAATATATTCCTTTATTTGTCCCACACCGGGAAAATTTGCAGTGTTACAGCAGTAAAGTGGATAGCAAGAGATCATACATTATAAATAAAAATAAAGATAAGGATAATTGTCATCATTTACTGTGGTTTTTTTTTACTGGTACTGTTGACTGGTCTGTTGACTCGTCTGCTGGGAGCAGTGCTGGTTGTGCAGTCTCACAGCAGCGGGAAGGAAGGACCTCCGATATCTCTCCTTCATGCACTTGGGGTGAAGGAGTCTGTCACTGAAGGAGCTACTCAGTGCAGTGACAGTGTCCTGCATGGGGTGGGAGTCGTTGCCCAGCAGCGATGTCATCTTTGCCAACATCCTCCTCTCTCCCACTGCCTGTACTGAGTCGAGGGGGCAACCCAGGACAGAGTGGCCTTCCTGATCAGCTTGTCAAGTCTCTTCCCCTCCGCTGCTGAGATGCTGCTGCTCCAGCAGACCACTCCATAGAAAATGGCCGATGCCACCACAGTGTTGTAGAAGGTCCTTAGGAGTGCCCCCTGCACCTCCAAAGGACCCGAGTCTCCTCAGCAGGTAAAGTCTGCTCTGATTGATGTAAGAAATACCCAAACATATCTATCCTGGCTCAGAACATTGTTATCAACCAATGAGAGCAATAAATATGAGTGAAAGCTTCTGCAGCAGCTGAAATGTTTGTAATGGACATGTAAAGTCAGACCTGTGGCAGATGTGACTGTTTTGTTGGCAAACTATCCAATTTCATGAGACCATTCTGTGAGTGGACGTAATTTGGATTCAACACACTGCAGAGCAGTTGCAAGAAATTCAGAGATGTCTAGACTATAAGCAATTTGTACAAATTAAACCGAAACAGCATTCTGCAGTGCAAGGAAAGGCCACCCATTTTTGGTCACTCTTTAGCAACAACAGCATCTGGTTGCCATAGCTACAGGTGAAAAAAAGTTGACATAAAGAACCTTATAGAGAAAAATGAATAAGATTTTTAATTCCTATTGTGGAGAGGAATTCTAAGCACTGTAAAGATAAACGCAGAAACCTGTTGTTGGTAGCAAATTCCAAAAATGCACAGATTAATTCTAAATGCCATCTCAACCCTCCTTGAAGCATTGACAATCCACACCAGCTATACCCGGAATACATTCGTCTTTGAAATGTAAGGATTTTAAATTTATTGAAAATTGGAAAAACATTTAATATTTGAGTTTCTCCATTTTTACCAGATTATTGACCTGAAACCGAGTGAGTTAATAACTGAAATAAATCCAACATAAAGGTTGCTTTTCCAATTTTAGTTCATGTAGTGGAGCAGTGGTTAGTCACTGCCTGAAGCGCCAGAGATCCAGGTTCAATCCTGACCACAGGTGCTGTCTGTACAGAGTTTGTACGTTCTCCCTGTGACCATGTGGGTTTTCTCCTGGTGCTCAGGTTTCCTCCCACATTCCAAAGACGTGCAGGTTTGTAGGTTGATTGGCTTCTATAAATTGAAAATTGTCCCGAGTGTGTAATATAGTGCCGGTGTACGAGGATCACTGGTCGGCACGGACTCAGTGGGCCGAAGGGCCTGTTTCCATGATGAATCTCTGAAGTAAAGTAAAATATCTGAGAAGTTCTGCTAGATCCTATTGCCTGACTTCCTCTTCCTATTACTGAGGACCATTTTTCATCTCACAAAGGGCCATCAGAGATACTCTCTTCTTTTCTCTAGGCCTCATATACATTCTTATTATTGACATTTTACTTTTTGTCCACGTTGGCATTCCTTAATGTTAATGGTCAGAAATGAATCACTTCATCTCTGCAAATGACTGTGGTTTCACTTTTGCCAACCTGAATGAATTGAGACTACATGTCAATCAGCTTACCTGCTTTTTCATTCACCCTAATAATTCAGCTAATATCCATGATATTTTCATCCAAGAGCCTGAAGAAGGATCCCAACCTTTTCACTCAGTGCCAATCATCCCACTTCACCCCCCCCCAACTTATCTGTATCCACAATGCTTGCCAGGCTTCGCTTCAACCCTACCTCTTTTTTACTTCCAGCTTTCTCACCCCACCTCCCAACTTTATCAATCTGAAGAAAGGTCCCGACCTGAAACATCACCTGTCCATTCCCTCCACAGATGCTGCTTGACCCTCTGAGTTCCTCTAGCACTTTGTTTTTTGCTCAGCAGCCCAGTCCATGACAGTCTCAACACCTCCTACCATCCCGTCCATGTTCATAGTGCATTGCATCGGGATGGCTGGAAGTATCATCAAGGATGTCTGTTAACGTGGCCCTTTCTTTTTCTCTCTACTACCTTCCGGGAGAAGGTATCGGAGCTTGATATTGCGGAAACCAAACTTAAGAACAATTGGGCGGCATGGTGGCGCAGCGGTAGAGTTGCTGCCTCACAGCGCCAGAGACCCGGGTTCATTCCTGACTGGGTGCGGTCTCTATGGAGTCCGTACGTTCTCCCTGTGACCGCGTGGGTTTCCTCCGGGTGCTCCGGTTTCCTTTCACATTCCAAAGACATGCAGGTTTATAGGTTAATTGGCTTCTGTAAATTTTCCCTAATGTGTAGGATAGAACTAGTGTACAGATGATCGATGGTCAGCGTGGACTTGGTAGGCCAAAGGGCCTATTTCCACACTGTAAACCAAAACTGAAACTAAACAGCTCCTTCCCCACTGACTCCAGAACTAATCACCTCTCTCTCACCCCCTTCCCAGATGTGCTGCCATGTACTCTTACTTTAACTCTGCCTCATTCCATTATTGTACTTTAATATTTTATTGCACTAGTTTGGACTGCACTACAATCTTGCAACATTCTGCTGTTTTGCACTCATCGTTTAGTTATTGTATTTAACAGTATTATATGTGTACATTTTGCTTTCTGAAAAGGAATTTCATTGCACCCCCAGTGTATATGACAATAAACTGATCGAATCTGAATTGAATTAATGCCAAATGGCCTGTTTCTCTGATATCAATTCTGTGCAATAATATTCTAATGCAATAAAAAATAGAAAGAGGGTAACGTTAAGCAAGTAATGTTACACATAAGGAGGAGAGAAGCTCATCACAAAGAATTAATAAACACATAGAAATTGAGGAGAATAATTGTTTTGTCAAATAGTGTAAGTCTATGTTATGCATTCAAGAGAGAGCTAGATAGAGCTCTTAAGGATAGCGGAGTCAGGGGGTATGGGGAGAAGGCAGGAAAGGGGTACTGATTGAGAATGATCAGCCATGATCACATTGAATGCTGGCTCGAAGGGCCGAATGGCCTACTCCTGCACCTATTGCCTATTGTCTATTGTCTATATCTGACCAAAAGACTACAGCTAAAGGCCAAGTTACAGTGATTTTCCATGTTTCCATTAAGAGTACTTCCACTCAAAATGTAGGACACCATTCATGAAAACAGGAATAGGAAGTGAATGGCTTTATTGTATTCACAAAGGTTAACTGGTCAGGCTGCTGGAGAGTTAATGTACACCATGTCAGGATAGTCAATAAATGATTGCACTTCGAGCCAGCTTAAGAGTGAAGCAGGCTGTGCAAGCTCTAAGCAGGCTCCACTGTCATCGTATTCTGATGATTGTGCTTACGCATTTTGAAAGCTCTTCACTGGATAATGGCCTGAAATTGCCGCTGACCTCAAAGAAAGCTGCATACAAAAACAAAGCAATCTCCACATTATGGACTTCCACTTTCCCCTTGCCAACTGCTGTCAGGCATCAACTATAAAGACCCGTGGCATCTCGGTGGCCTAGCAACCAGTCATAATGAACAATTCTTACAGATAGCAAATAAAGAAGGGACATTTTTACAGAGCAATGACTGAAACAAACAAATGCGTAGAAAGTAGAATCTAAATTTTAAAAAAAAGATGGACTAGAAATCCCACAACATTCACTGTCGTCCTGTTGCATTTCACTGCCTGTATAACTCGTTATCACCTAGCCCACAGACAACAATCGATCATTGTGGGCTCCACCTTTCCTTGATCAACATTACTTTTTTGCATATCTTTCATTCATTTGTTCTATATTTCTCTATATCACCATCTATACCTCTTGTTTCCCTTTCCCCTGACTCTCAGTCCGAAGAAGGGTCTCAACCCGAAACGTTACCTATTCCTTTTCTCCAGAGATGCTGAGTTAATCCAGCTTTTTGTGTCCATCTTCGGTTTAAACCAGCATCCCAGTTCCTTCCTACACATAACATTTATTATTGACTTTGCAATAGAATGAAAAGTAATCAATTGTAGTATGTATGAAATTCTAAACGCACATGAAATCCGTGAATGATATAGGCCACACATAATGTTGTTCAACACAGGTCAGAACTGGAGATCACTATTTAAAGGGCATGCAGGTCAGTGGAGGGAGGTCTCACTTTTCTCTGGCGAGATTTTTCCAACAGATTTTCACTTCTACTTATCACCAACCTGTATTAGTCATAGAGTATAGAGTCATAGAGTGATTCATAGTGGAAACAGGCCGTTTGGCCCAACTTCCCCACACCGACCAACGTGTCCCAGCCATACTAGCCCCACCTGCTTGCGTTTGGTCCATATCCCTCCAAACCCGTCCTATCCATGCACCTGTCTAACTGTTTCTTAAACGTTGCGATAGTCCCAGCCTCAACTATCTTCTCTGGCAGCTTGTTCCATACACCCACCACCCTTTGTGTGAAAAATAATTCACCAATTGCTTCTTGAATCAAACCATCGATCTCCTCGCCAAACCTAATGGCATCTATTTATACTGAGCAATGTCATGAGACAACAATGGGTGTTATTAAATGTCATAAGTTATAAGAGCAGAATTAGGCTATTGGGCCCATTGAGTCTACTCTGCCATGCCATTATGGCTGATGTATCTTTCCCTTTGAACCCCATTCTCCTGCCTTCTCCCCATAACCTTTGACACCTTTATGAATCAAATATTTGTCAATCTCCGCTTTAAAAATACCCACTGACTTGCCCTCCACAGCTGTCTGAGTTCCACAGGTTCCCCACCCTCTGACTAAAGAAATTCCTCCTCATCTCCTTTCTAAGGATTTGTCCTTTTACTCTCCGGCATAAAATGTGATAGAGCAAAGTTTCTGTTGGATAGCATTGGCTTTTTTATTCAGCATAATATATCCTACATCAGCTAAAGCAACAAGGAAAAAAAAAATCAAGAAATCTCAAGTGCAAGTTACATCAAGTTCCATTATTGTATTGTAAAACATTGCACAAGAATTTGCCTCAGTCACTAAACTGACCAGCACTGGATATCAATGGTTGTGAGGAGCCATAACACAGATGAAAATGCCATCCATAAAGTCCTTTAATTCAAACATTAAACTAAGTCTCCTACTCAGGTGGAAGCAAAACATCTGGAGATGACACTGAAAATGGTGATCTTCAAGTTTACTCAAATCAGTGTGCAATTTATGCCCAAACTGCCAATTGTGTCTACATATGAACCACTATTTTTGAATGCTCTTCATTGAATGTGAGTGCCATTGTGAAAAGGTGCCCTGCCCTGGAACATCAAGAAGGATTAGAGAATCTACCATCTGTGGTTTTAATAGCACACACTTCTGATAGATCATTTTTCTTTTCATCTTTCAAAGTAAACTTAGCTGCATATGGAAAGGTCAGGATGAACATGATTATCTCAGAGATGAGGCATAGTTTTCATAGTACCAGTGTGGAAGTTTTCTTTTACTTTACACTCTGGTTTTTATTGGTATACAGAATAGCACTGAAATCCTGCAGTAAACCCAGAAGCAGTGCATGTTTCACAGTGTGTATAAGGATGATTTTCATCCCTCTAACTTGGCAGAACTCAGGTGAACAGGTGCTGAGATTTGCCTGCTGAATTAATTCTGCTTTGAATCTGCCGTTCCGAGCATTCTAAACTGGATTGTACACTGATTTGCATTTTGACAAAGACAAATTAATCGTGTAATTTTCAAAGGTACCCATGCATTAAAATATTGTATGAACATATCTGAAGATGTCCCTGCTTTATCGAGCCGATCATCAGAAATCCCCACCCTCAATTTGGCACGTACAACAATTGAGTTGCCTCATATCGTGGATAGTTGTCGGCGTGAACAGGCGTCGCAGGTGGAGGAGAAACAGGAAGCAAAAGCGAGGACGCCGGTCCGGTATACTTGCCAAGCTAAAGAGACAGCCACACAAACCACCGCTACCTAGCATGTTTCTCACCAAAGCCAGATCCATCATCAACAAAATGGACGAATTACAACTACAGATATCAGCAAACAAACTCGTTGAGGACTGTTGTATTCTCTTAGTAACAGAGACATGGCTTCATCCACTTATCCCAGACGGAGCCATTGAGCTAGCCGGGTGTACAGCGTTTCGCTGGGACAGAAACATCGACTCCGGTAAGAGCAAGGGGGGGGGGGTTATGCATTTACGTGCACAACAACTGGTGCACTAACACCAAAATTATGGTTAGTCACTGTTCTCCTGATCTGGAGTTCCTAACAGTTAAATGCAGGCCTTTTTACCTTCCTCGTGAATTTACAGTGGTTATAGTAACAGCAGTCTACATCCCACCGAATGCTAACGCTAGCACAGCTTTAGGCTACCTGCTCGGTGCAATAAACTCACAACAGAGCACATATCCAGAAGCAGCTCACATCATAGCCGGGGACTTCAATCATGCAGACCTAAAGTCAGTTCTCCCGAAACTTGAACAACACATAAGATGTGCTACCAGGAGGAAAAACACACTAGACAAGGTTTATTCAAATATTAAGAAGGGTTTCAGGTCAGCACCACTACCACACCTGGGGCAGTCAGATCACCTGTCCATATTCTTAACTCCAGCATACACCCCACTCAGAAGGAAAGCTCCAGTCACCATAAAGACTGTTAAGACATGGCCTGAAGGAGCTTCCTCGCAGCTGCAGGATTGCTTCGAAAGGACCAACTGGGATATTTTTGAGGATCAGGACGGAGGAGTATACATCAACTGTACTCTACTACATCCAAAACTGTGTTGACAATGTCACCGTCGACAAACGTATCCGGTTGTATCCCAATCAGAAGCCCTGGATGACAAAGGATGTCAGGTCTCTCCTCAAGGACCGTAACACCACCTTCAGGTCTAGTGATAGAGCTCTATACAGTGCTGCTAGAACCAACCTGAAGAGAGGCATCAAGGATGCCAAAGCGTCCTACAAGAGGAAGATTGAGGACCACTTCACCAACAATGACCCACGGCGGGTATGGCAAGGCATCCAGCACATCACCAACTACAAGACCAGCAACCGCACGACTGCCGACGGCGACGCCTCGCTGGCAGAGGAACTTAACTGTTTCTTTGCTCATTTCGAGGTGAAAGCTGCAGTGGCAGACACAACACCCTCTCCAGCACCTGACAGCAACACCTTCACTGTGCAGGAGTATGATGTTAAGCGCGTGCTCAGAGCAGTGAATCCCAGGAAAGCTGCAGGCCCCGATGGTGTGACGGGCAGAGTGCTGAGGGAATGTGCAGACCAATTATCTGAGGTCTTCACAAAAATCTTCAACCTGTCCCTTTTAAAATCCACCATCCCTCCCTGCCTGAAGTCCGCCACAATCATCCCACTGCCGAAAAAGTCTGTCATCAGCGGCCTTAACGACTACCGTCCGGTAGCACTCACACCGGTCATCACAAAGTGCTTCGAGAGACTGGTCCTGCAGCACATCAAAGCCAGCCTCCCACCCACCTTCGACCCATACCAGTTTGCCTACAGAGCAAATAGGTCTACAGGGGATGCCATCGACACTGCTCTTAACACTGCACTGACCCACCTTGAACACCAGGGGAGCTATGTGAGGATGCTCTTCCTCGACTTCAGCTCTGCCTTTAACACGGTCATCCCGAGCAGACTGGTCACAAAACTTTCTGACCTTGAATTTTCCCAAACCATCTGCCAATGGATCAAGGACTTCCTGACCAACAGCCCCCAGACCGTCAAAATAGGCCCTCACCTCTCCTCCACCATTACACTGAGCACCGGCTCACCACAGGGCTGTGTGTTGAGCCCCATCCTTTACTCCCTCTACACTCACGACTGCGCCCCCACCCATCCCACCAACACCATCATCAAGTTCGCGGATGACACGAATGTGGTTGGACTCATCTCAGGAGGAGATGAGACAGCCTACAGGGATGAAATCCAAAGGCTGGCAGCATGGTGTTCAGTGAACAATCTTGTCCTGAACTCCTCCAAAACAAAGGAACTTATAATAGACTTCAGGAAAACCAGTGCAGAATACGACCCACTCTACATCAATGGGGTCTGTGTGGAAAGGGTACCTGCTTTCAGGTTCCTGGGTACGCACATCGCAGAGGATCTTACCTGGTCTACCAACACCATCACCACAGTGAAGAAGGCACAGCAGAGACTCCACTTCCTGAGGATCCTCAGGAAGACCAACCTGCAGGAGAAGCTCATGATGTCCTTCTATCGCTGCTCCATCGAGAGTGTGCTGGCATACTGTATAACCACATGGTATGCCAGCTGCTCAGAAAAGGACAGGAAGGCCCTTCAGAGGGCCATCACGACGGCCCAGAAGTTCATCGGCTGCTCACTGCCCTCCCTGGAGCACCTGTTCAGCCTACGCTGCCTCAGTAGAGCAGGCAAAATAATAAAAGATCCATCCCACCCCGGCCACCGTCTGTTTGTTCATCTGCCCTCTGGTCGACGTTTCAGTTCGATCAAATCCCGAACAAACAGACTTAAGAACAGTTTTTACCCCAGGGCCAAACGAGAACTGAACACTACCTTCTGCACTAGGCAACACTGTTAAAACTTTTGTACTTAATATAATTGTATTTATTTATTTTTGCATTTATTGCATATATGTTTTTACGCACCGTCAGGATTGGCTATTTTTAAATTTCGTTGTACTCGTTGCAATGACAATAAATGAATATTATTATTATTATTATTATTATTATTATTATCTAGAAGTTAGCTTCTGTTCTCACGTGAAAGTTCTGTCACATGCTGGAGTAGAGTTGGAGTTCCTTGCTTGGTGGGAGTGAGGGAAGATTCTTTACATCGTGAGGGCCCTCACTCCACCATCCCATTTCTCTCCACAACCACTCATCACCCCCACAAAACATTGTGATACAATCACTCTAGCTTCCTATATCCCCTGTATATTCTTTACGCCAGATGCTCCTTCATTGATGATGTACCTTCAGTTACTAAAACACTGAGATTCGGAAGTCACTGTTCCCCAACATCTTGGCACATTTTTTCTTGACCCTTGAGACCCTCAAGATCTACCTCTCTGATTGGCCTTCCTAACACCTCCTCCTTTGGTTCAATGACGGAGGCACACTGACATTATCAAGTTCATTATCTTGATCTAGGCTCATACCACTTCATGAAGCATTACAGTGCCAGGCAAGACTTCAGTAGGGTTAGAAGGGACACAGACTCTAAATGTTGACTGCTTGTCCTTCTACAGAGGCTGCCTGACCAGCTGAAATTTTCCATAATTTTCTCTTTTTACTTTGGTAACCACCACATTTTTTTAAATGCAATTCTATTTAAAGAAAAATAGTAGTTTGGGATAAATTACCTCTGCATGTTATTGTGCCGATCTTGCTTGTCATTAAGGAGGTTCTGATTCTGGCCAATCCTCCCTCATGCATGTCAGAGGTTTGCCAGATTGTTTTCATGTGATAAAGCATACATCTTCCCTTGTCCTTTCAAGTTGTTTTCTAAAGATCTCAGCAATTAAACTATTAGTTTCTGTCTAATAGTTGTTATTCTGAGGCTCTTTTAATGTGTTAAGCTCAAGAGTAGCAAGCCATTTAAAGTTCCACATAACATCAGTACTGGGGCCCTTACCAGTCCCCTTACCCTTACCTACGCAGTCTGAAGAAGGGTCTCGACCTGAAACGCCACACATTACTTCTCTCCAGAGATGCTGCCTGACCCGCTGAGTTACTCCAGCTATTTGTGTCTATCTCTGGGACCCTTACCGTTTGCTTTATACTGCAATGATTTCTATATGTGTAGGAGGCATGATTAGTAACTCAGCAGATGACACATATGTCTGTCGCAATGTTTAATACCAGCACAACATTTGAGAAACATTTAGACAGGTACATGGATAGGACAGGTTTAGAGGGATATGAGCCAAACACAAGCAGGTGGGACTAGTGTAGATGTGACATGTTGATCGGTGTGGGCAAGTTGGGCCAAAGGGCCTGGTTCCACACTGTATGACTCTATGATTCTATGACTCTTTGACGTATACTGGTGGAATGTTTGACAATATGTACAATAATCATGAGCTAAAGATGATGGTCAGTTTTTAAGATAGACTGAGTAATGACAGATGGAATTTAATTCATATATATTGGTGAGGAGATGATACAGTGAATAGGTACAGGGAGGATTGATGAACAGAGGTACAAATACAATGATCTCTGAAAATGGCAGCACAGGTAGATACGTCGATGAAGGCAGCATCTTCCTTAACCAGGGTATAGTATATATGAGTAGGGAGTTTCAGGTATAAGTTTGTAAAACAGTTATCAGGTCACCTCTGGAGTACTGTGTCACCTCACTAAAGGATGGATGTAATTGTGCTGGAATACATTAGAAAGAGTTCAAAGCCGATTCACCAGGAAGTTGCCTTACATGGAGCACTTCACTTAAAATAAGGAATTCTCTGCCACAGTAGGTAGTTGAGACCAGTTCATTGGCTATATTTAAGAGGGAGTTAGATGTGGCCCTTATGGCTATAGGGATCAGGGGTATGGAGAGAAGGCAGGTACAGGTTACTGAGCTGGATGATCAGCCATGATCATATTGAATGGCGGTGCAAGCTCGAAGGGCCGAATGGCCTACTCCTGCACCTATTTTCTATGTTTCTATGTTTCTATGTAATGTATAGGCTGGATTTGTTTTACATGCAGCGGAGAAGGCTGAGGTGAGACTTGTTTGAGGTATACAAAATTATGAATTGCTTTGTTGGAATAATTGGTAGGAAACTCTTCCCCATAGCAAGAGCTGTCTAAAATGAGAAGGCATAGGTTTACGGTATGCTGCAAATGGGTTAGAGGTTTAAAGAGGATCTGAGGAGGCAATATTTGACCCAGAAGGTCGTTGGAATCTGGAATATACTCCTGAGGGGGTGGTAGAGGCAGATAGTATCATAAGGTCATAAAGGCATGAGCGATAGGAGTAGAACTAGGCCATTAGTCCCATCAAGTCTACTCCGCCATTCAATCACGGCTGATCTATCTTCCCCTCTGAACCCCATTCTCCTGCCGAGAAAATTCAGGTAGCTAGGCAAGGGGTTGAATCTACAGGACTTAATGAGGTTTTATACAAGTAAACATCTTTCACATATGACATGAATACAGATAAAACAAAGCTGATGTACAAAACATCCTTCACTGGGAGATTTTATTAGATCTTATTAGACCTGTAGTTATTGCCAACTGAAATTGTTCAATTCTCTGTAATTCTAAAGAACATTAATATCTCAGAACAAACCTTTTGTTAATCAAATAGCAATTTAATAAGAGCATTTTGTGATTGTTTGCAGACCACCACATTTATCTGTCATTTTTTCTGAGCAATATTTGATTTGTACCAATGTACCCAGGCTAGTTTTCTCTGAGCAGTCAATATGTTTTAATGAAAGATAAACTGATTAATGTTCTGGTAGCATTTTGTTCATGTATTTTATCTGCTCAAAGCATCAAGAATGTAATATTTTACAATGAATTCTCTCAGATTCCTATAAAAGCTTCCATTGCTTTCTGTTGACATTTGCAAGTGTAGAACACATACCTGCGAATGGCTGAAACAAGACAACTGCAGATGCTAGTTTACAGAACTTTGTGCCTTTTTTCTTGTAAATCAGCACCTGCAGTTCCTCATGCCTACAGACTGTACCATCATACTGTTACCATCAGTCTGAAGAAGAATCCCTGACCTGAATCGTCACCTATCCATGTTTTCCAGAGGTGCTGCCTGACCTGCTGAGTTACTTCCAGCACTTTGTGTCCTGTGGAATTGCTGAATATTGAAGACTGATAAAATTTCTTAAGCAGAAGTTTCAGTTCTGAATTACTGACATCTGCAGAATTACTTTTCAAGTCAGGTTACAAGTCTATTCATAGATACTAGATACTTAAAAAATAAAAGTAATATGCAGACTGGAAAACTTACAGAATGGAAAAGACCTGGATCAGCTGGTAACACTTTCTTGCGCAAATGTACCTGTCTGTAATTCAGAGATTCCTTGTATTATCTTGCTGATTGATTTTTATATTTGAAAGGGTTAATTGGTGAAATAAAAAATCAGAAAATATGCACCATATAAATTTGAAAAAGATAAGGCAAGTTAATGTTTCAGTCAATACATTTTTACTTGCACTATTGGATAATGGGTTGCACTCGCCGATAATGGGAAATTTGTTATTTTCCTAAGATTTCCTCTCTTAATTTTAGATTTCCAGTGTTAACAGTTATTTTTCTTCACCATCATTGTTAGTCCATCGAGGATTCAAAAAGGCAGCATGGTAATATAGTCTGTCACCACACAGAACTGCAGATGCTGGTTTACAAAAAAAGACATAAAGTGCTTGAGTAACTAGGCAAGTCAGGCAACATCTCTGGAGAACATGGATGGGCAATGTTTTTGTGTAGGAATGAACTGCAGATGCTGGTTTAAACCGAAGATGGACACAAAATGCTGGAGTAACTCAGCGGGGCAGGCAGCATCTCTGGAGAGAAGGAATGGGTGATGTTTTGGGTCGAGAACCTTCTTTAGACCCTGTAATGTTTATGTTTGGGACTCTTCTTCAGACTTAATAGGTGACATTTCAGCTCGGGTCCTGTCTGCTGAAGGACCCTGACTCAAAACGTCACCATGTTCTCCAGAGATGTTGCCTGACCTGTTGAGTCACTCAGATACTTTGCGTCTTTTTATGGAATTGTTCTGGTTTATTTATTATTTTAGCAACATTGAGACCAGCGCTAAAGCTCCAGGACATGAGTTTACCATGACAGATGGGGAGTGAAAACTTAGTTTAGTTTTTTTAGTTTGAGAGATACAGAGCGGAAACAAGCCCTTCAGCCCACCGAGTTGGCGCCGACCAGTGATCCCCGTACACTGCCAACACTGTCCTGCACACTAGGAACATTTTACAATTTTTACCAAAGCTAATTAACCTACAAACCTGCCTGTCTTTGGAGTGTGGGAGGAAACGGGAGCATCTGGATAAACCCCACGTGGGCACAGGGAGAACGTACAGAGAGCATACGCAGTTAAGATTGACATCCACGTTTCTGGCGCTGTAAGGCAGAAACTCTATCGTGCCACCCAAATTGAATTTTAGATGTGAATAATAAAATCTACAGTCAGCAATGGTCACCGCGAAATACCATCTGGTTCCCTCATGTTCCCTGGGGAAGCAAATTCACGGCCCTTACCAAGACTGTGTTACATATTGCTACAGACCCACAAGGTAGTTGAATCTTAAACATCCACAAGAATGACCCAGGAAGTTCAAGGGTAAATAAGAAATGGCAATAAATGTCTGCCCGTTCCATGGACGACTCAAAATAAAGCACTGTTAATTCCATCATCATACTGACCTTGCTCCCGGATGGCAAATTGTTATTATGTAAATTAATCTCAAACACAGACTATAAAGAACAAATTACGGAACGATGGGGTAATTAAATAGCTTCATAGACAGCAGCGAGGCAATTACTATTGGAGTTCAGATCTTTCATTAGTTGTTTACTTTATTTCAGTATTAAAGTGTTTTAATCCCTAGTTATCTTTTACATTACATTATCACAGTCACTGCAGTGGATATAAGAATAGAAAAAATAAAGTTGATTACATTTGTTCAAGGTAAATGTTTGACATTGTTTTTAGCAATTTCCATCATGAATGAACATCCTTTCCTGAAATCCTCATCGGATTCTGCTAAAAGGACCGGTTTTCAATACAACATAAAGTACAGGAAGAATTCAACGGGCCAGGCATCATCTCCGAAGGGAACGGACAGATGACACAAAGGGTTGTGACCCATTTTCAGACTGATAGGACTGATAGTGTAGTTTCGATGGAATCCATAGAAGGGAGGTCGGTTTGCGTGATGGTCCACAAATCTCTACAATTTCCTGCGGTCTTGGATGGAGTTGTTCCCAATCGTGTTGTGATGCATCCCAATAAGATGCTTTCTACGGCGCATCTGTAGAAGTTGGAGAGGATTGTTGGGGACTTCCGAAGCCTCCTAAGGCAGTAGAGGCATTGGTCTGCTTTCCTGGCCATTGCTTCGACGTGGCTGGTCCAGGACAAATTGCTGGTGATATTTATTCCCAAGAACTTGAAGTGTCATGAGTGTGCAAGAAATGTGGTAGGGGGCTGAGAATGCATCCTTGAAGGGCCCCAGTATTGAGGATTATCATAGAGGATAATTTGTCACCTTTCCTCACTGCTGGTGAAGTTATGGACCCAGTTACAGAAGGGAATGCTGACTCCAAGTTCCACGAATTTGGAGATGAACTTGGTTAAATTATAAAATTCTTAAGGGGTTGGAGAGGCTAGATGCGGGAAGATTGTTCCCGATGTTGGGGAAGTCCAGAACTAGGAGTCACAGCTTAAGGATAAGGGGGAAGTCTTTTAGGACCGAGATAAGAAAACATTTCTTCACACAGAGAGTGGTGAGTCTATGGAATTCTCTGCCACAGAAGGTAGTTGAGGCCAGTTCATTGGCTATATTTAAGAGGGAGTTAGATGTGGCCCTTGTGGCTAAAGGGATCAGGGGGTATGGAAAGAAGGCAGTTACAGGTTACTGAGCTGGATGATCAGCCATGATCATATTGAATGGCGGTGCAGGCTCGAAGGGCCGAATGGCCTACTCCTGCACCTATTTTCTATGTTTCTATGTTTCTATGTTATTGAAACCCGAGCTGAAGTCTACAAATAGGAGTCTGATGTAGGTGTCCTTCTTATCCAGGTGTTCCAGGGATGAGTGTAAGGCCAGGGAGATGGCACCCGCTATGGGCCTGTTGTGATAGTAGGCAAACCGCAGTGGATCAAGGCTACTTGGTAGGCTGGATTCAATGTGTGCTATAACCAGCCTCACAAAGCACTTCATGATGGTGGATGTCAAGGTCACTGGCCACTAGTCGTTAAGGCATGAGATCTTGTTTTTCTTCGCAACAGGATATGAGTGGCTTTCTTGAAGCAGATGAGACCTCAAAACGGAGTAGGGAGAGATTAAATTTGTAGGAAGGAACTGTTGATGCTGGTTTAAATCGTAGACACAAAATGCTGGAGTAATTCAGCGGTTCAGGCAGCATCTCTGGAGAGAAGGAATGGGTGACGTTTCAGGTGGAGACCCTACTTCAGACTGCTGTCAGATTAAAGATGTTCATGTACACTCCCACTAGTTGGTCCACGCAGTTCCTTAGTACGTGGCCAGGCACTCCACCAGGGCCAGTTGCTTTCCATGGGTTGACTCTGCAACAGTGACCCTGGGAAAGGCACACTCAATTCTGACGGGACACATATCGTCACCCTGTCGGCCTTCTGCTCAAAGCGAGCGTAGAATGCATTAAGTTCATAATCTGATCCATTAAGTAGATTGTCTTTTGTAGAACCAAATTTCAGCAGCAGAGCTCAATATACATTTTACTCTATCAGACACTCATAGAACAGGGTATGAAATTTAACTCCAGCTTATCGTAATATTTGAGACAGTCAGAACCCACATTAATTTCAAATATTTCACGATTGCAGGTATTTATACAATTCTATTTAACCTCCCATTCCTCATATGTTGCAAATATTTGGCTAATAAATTACTATTATGATTATGATTATGATTATGATTGTGACCATGCTGACGAATTGAGAAACATGGAAGGCATGCCTGCTGGCTATGCTCACAAACATAATGTGTAATAGGTTTTGGTTATAAAATCATGCAAGTGCAGGCTACATATTTGTATGCCCGATGAAATAAAAAATTCATAGGGGAATTGAAAAGGTATATTTGGCATGAACAAAGATGAAATATATAGCATTCAATTTCATGAGAAGAGAAATTAATGGTCATGGAAATACAAACCCCCAAATCAATTAATAAAGCCCAAGATTGCAACTAAATGCACCAATACTTTTCAACATTAGCCTCAGAAATCAATATCGTAATTATGTAATGTTGTAGGAGAAGGAAAGTTTTATGTGGGTGACCACTGTCCCTATTGGATGATATACTTGGACGAGTGGCACAAATGTTTTGGATATGAGGACCCACTACATAAACTTATAACTTGCGCCCAAAGCCAAAATCAATTGACTACCGCCTCTGAATAATTTACTCCTTGCATTAGCACACTTATTTTGCTGTTAAATTGCCAGGGAACAATCCATGCACCAAAAGCCTTTAGAAAAAAGAAAGTCTCATATTTATGTACATAAATACCATTAAATGCTCTCCGTCAAATGCCGTGCTTTTCTCAAATCTGCCGTAACGCAGGAAACAAGGCGGGTGTTATAGGGGAAAGAATAGTGAGGGCCATAACTACTAAATAGGGATGTGGATTGTGCTAGTGTGGTGACGGAACCACAGACAAAGCCTAAATGTAGAGGCATGGAATGCAGCAGTGACGACACCCAAGTTTCAGGAACTTCATTGATTATGTTATGACATGCGCCTATCGTTGTAGCAAAAAATTGGATCTACTGTCAACGAAGATGGACTTGTGGATAATCATTTTATTCTGTTTGTTACCTAAGAACCAAAGAATCGTTTTTTCAGAAAATTGTTGTGTGATTAAATATTAGGATGACACCAAGAATAATTCAAAATAGCATCTTCGGACCAAAGAGGCGAGAAGGAACCTTAATTTAATGTTAAGGCATAGAAGGTGTGTGAAAACGCATACCTCCAGATTCAGGGACAGTTTCTTCCCACCTGTTATCAGGCAACTGAATCATCCTACCACAACCAGAGAGCAGTCCTGAACTACTATCTACCTCTTTGGTAATCCTCAGACTATCCTTGATCGGACTTTGCTGGCTTTGCCATGCACTAAAGGTTATTTTCTTATTATGTATCGATACGCTGTAAATGGCTCGATTGTAATCATGCATTGTCTTTCTGCTGACTGGTTAGCACGCAACAAAAACTAAACTGAAACTGCCTCAAAAGATGATATACCAAGTATCTATACCGGAAATAGACACAAAATGCTGGAGTGACGCAGTGGGACAGGCGGCGTCTCTGGTAGATAAGGAATGGGTGACGTATCGGGTCGAGACCCTTTTTCATCTCAGGCATTTATGCTCAAGTGATCACTCACTAGCTTCTGAATCAAAGGCTTGAGTGCCACAATTGAGCAAAGCTGGAACGACCAGGTCCCACACCACCACATTCTGCTTGATTCTTACCGACCAAAAACCTGCCTCTCCGATCCAGAGTAGGTATAAACGGAACTTGTGACAGACACACCAACATCTTATCATTTTATTAAAGGAGGAATCTATGTTTGAAATATAGCGATGCCTCAATTATTGCCTAAACTCGTAATTTTTCCATTGGGAAATTAATTTAGATGGGGCGTGGCTGTGTTCTGCAGCTGCGGCTCACCGGCAGTCTCTCCGTTTTTTTTTGTGTTTTTTTGTCATTGTTGATGTTAAATGTACGTTTTGTTTTATTTTTAATTCTGTGTATGTAGGGGGGGGGTTGGGGGAAACCTTTTTTTAAATCTCCTCCTCAACGGAGATGCGACCTTTACCGTGTCGTATCTCTGTTCGCGCAACGGCCTAACATCGTGGAGTCGGCGGCCTCCAGCTGGGATCGACCTCGAAGACTCCGGTCGCAGGGCCTGGACTTACCATCTCGGAGGCTTCGGCCGTGGGCCCTGCAGACCGCAACATCGGGAGTTCGCAGGTCCCTGGCTGGCGACCGGCTTTTGGGAGCTCCAGCCGTAGCAGCTTCGACCGCCCCGAAGCACGAGGCACGATCAACCCGCCCGCAGGCCCTTCATCACCCTGCGTGGCCTGGCCGCGGCACTTTACATCGCCCGGTGGGGGCTCAGGACTCTCATCGCCCTGCGTGGCTCGGCCGCGGCATTTTCCATCGCCCGGTGGGGGCTCAGGACTTTCATCGGCCTGCTCGGCTCGGCTCGACCCTGGGACTTTCCATCGCCCGGTGGGGGCTTCAAGGGGTTGGGAGCCTCGATCGCCTCGTGGCGCCACGGGAGAAGAACGAGGAGGAGATAAGACTTTGCCTTCCATCACAGTGAGGGTATGCCTAGAGCAATCACTGTGATGGCTGTTTTGTGTAAAAAATTGTATCTGTGTGTCTTGTGTTCTTTAATGTCTACTGCCGGACCCTGACGTGAGAGGACGCTGGCGTTGATTATTCGCCGCTTTTCCGTCAGGATAGTTTGTCTGTTTGTCTGTTTGTTTCTATGTTAATTGTATTTGTAAAGCGCTTTGTGCATGTGTTAAGGCGCTATATAAAATAAATATATTATTATTATTATTATTATAAATCTCCTGCTGGAGTTTGTGGAAACAAATTAAAAATACTTTGACCTTTCATAATTTTGTTCTTGAGAATAAATATAAGCAAATAATTTGTGAAATTAGAAATCATGTCAGTACTAATCCTTACAATATCGTCTCAATATGGTATTATCATTTGTATTTTATATATAGAGAGAGCAGTGAACATTAGCCTTTGCAGTTCATGAAGTTGCCATAGAAACTCTTTCTTGGATAATGTATTATCCTATTCTATGGTATTGAATTGTTTTTAGTGAAGTCATGAATGTGACCGACAGATGATTTTGCAAAGGGTATGCAAAATGTCACCAGGGTAATCTTTATGCTGTAGGGTTTCAGTGAGCTGGAATTAAACCGTACAGAACATGCTGTTCTATTCTGCCCATTTGGTTTTTTTTAGGAAATAGTACTTATGAGAAAATTGGAAAGGACATTTAATGTGCACTTCTGTTACTTTGCATGACTTTTTGCAACCAGATTTGATGACAGATTGATGCAGATATCCATGCAGCTTAATTTCATTCAATTTGTAAGAACAGACAAAGTTCTGCAAGAACAAACCATTCTAATTTTTTGACTGTGTTCACAAATTAGATTTTGGAAATCCTTTTGTAGGTGACCATTTTGGTGATTGGAATGGTACATGTAATCACAGTTAACAGATGAAGATAAATAATATATTGTCGAGGGGAAAAAAAAACCCCATCTACATCCTCCATTGAGTACCAGCGGGACCGCTGTCATTCTCTCCTGTTGCTTTATAATAACCAAAAGATAGTCCAGAGATAAAAAGAATAAAAATAATACATTTGAAATATGAAAACACCATCTGCCAGCTGTACCACCCACTGGGATGGAATTAGAATGAGGCTGGCTTGATGAGCAGAACAGTTTTTTTTCCTGCTTGAAACACACTTCAACAAGATGTTCTCTTTAGATGCCTGTCACAGTTATCACAGGGAGCTTTGCTACAGATAAGCAGTTGTAACCATTGTCAAGATCTCCTCATGGTTGGATCAAGTGAGCAACAATCTGACCACCATCTCAAAATATTTGTGTGTCCAATCTTTCATTAGAAATTGACATTTCTTCATACAATGCATCTAAAATTGGAAAACGTAAATGATAGAGTTTTAAGTTTGAATTGAATTTCTTTCACAGTATTCAAACCTTATTTCTTGGTGTTTTCCCTGCTTCTTGGTTGTAGCACGGTCTGCAGATTGTATTTTAGTTTTGTTTAGTTTAGTTTAAAGATACACTGTGGAAACAGGCCCTTCGGCCCACCGAGATCATGCCGACCAACGAACCCCCTACACTAGCACTATCCTACGCACACTAGGGACAATTTACAGTTTTAACCAAAGCCAATTAACCTACAAACCTGTAGGTCTTTGGAGTGTGGGAGGAAACCGGAGCACCTGACGAAAACCCACACTGTCACGGGAAGAACGTACATACTCTGTACAGACAGCACCCATGGTCAGGATCGAACCCGGGACTCTGATGCTGTGAGGCAACAAGTCTAAACAGAAAAGTGCTGGCAAATTATAGAACGATTTTAACCATCACGGGTAGACTTACTCCATCATTCACACGTACACAGACATCATGGAACGTTATCAATTTTTGGAGCCCTGGCTAATTATTCCCCCTTAGTTCACAACTTGGAGGTCAGTTACTCACTGACCTCACTGTTCACCCAGCCCAAAATTCACCTGGCCAAAGATCAAACCCAAGACCTTCCTGATCAAAGCCTAACCTTTACCCAAAGGTTACTTTACTCGAAGGATACAGTCTGCTCATATCTTGTATGAATCTCAGTTCAGTTCAGTTCAGTTTGGTTTAGTTTATAGTCACGTGTACCAAGGTACAGTGAAAATATTTTGTTGCGTGATAACCAGTCAGCTGAAAGACGATACCGGCTTACAATCAAACCATTTACAGTGTATAGATACAGATCACAGAATAACGTTTAGTGCAAGGTAAAGCCAGTAAAGTTTGATCAAAGATAGTCCGAGGGTCACCACAGAGGTAGCTAGTAGTCCAAGACTGCTCTCTAGTTGTGGTAGGATGATTCAGTTGCCTGACAACAGCTGAGAAGAAACTGTCCCTGAATCTGGAGGCGTGCGTTTTCACACGTTCATCCCTTTTAGCCGATGGGAGAAGCGGGAGTGGCCAGGGTGCGACTCGTCCTCGATTATGCTGCTGACCTTGCCGAGACAGCGTGAGGTATAAATGGAGCCAATGGAAGAGTGGTTGGGGAAGGGAGGTTGGTTTGTGTGATGGTCTGGGCTCCGTCCACAATTCACTGTAATCCGCTCACATCCAAAATTCCCCTCATCCTGATATGAAAGATGCGGATGATGTAAAGATGACCCAAGCAAACAAACTTTGGACAAAAATGTGGTGCAAAAGATTAAAAATTGACATTGCACGTCTCCAAAATCCTCATGGCAGCTTCTTGGATTTTGGGAATTCTGCCATGCTTGAGGGATAGCTCTATTTCCCTATTCTGAAATGTCATTGAATTCTGGCGTAAAACTCATAATTTAATAATTCCTTGTTAGTCCCTTTACCTGGAAAACCACCGTGTCCACTCTGTTAATTGCTAGCTACATTCAGGAATAGATCGCGTAGATGCACAGAATCTCTTGCCCAGAGTAGAATCAAGAACCAGAGGATATAAGTTTTAAGGTGAGGGGGAAAGATTTAATAGGAGCCTGAGGGGTAATCTTTTCACACAAAGGGTGGTGGGTGTATGGAACGATTTGCTGGAGCAGCTAGTTGAGGCAGGTAATATCGCAATGTTTCAGAAAAATTTAGACCGGTATATGGATAGGCCATAGGTTTAGAGGGATGTGGGCCAAACGCAGTCAGGTGGGTCTAGTGTAGGTGGGCCTTGTTGGTTAATGTGGACAAGTTAAGCTGAAGGGCCTGTTTCCACCGTATATGACTCTATGACTCTATGACTCTAAGATGAAGAACTCAAACCTCATTGTGAGAGATACTCCATGAGTGTTTTTCTGCAATGGAGCATTGGAAATTGAGCGGTGTAACATATCGCTGTTGCCTCCACTTACCTGGAATGAGCAGGAGACATGAAAACTCAACATCACTGTTGCTGGGAGCCACTGGCAAGACAGCTCTGACCTTGCAGTTGCTGCAGTATGAGGCAAATGTCCAGGAGGATTTTGGAGAAGTAGAATCCTATCTGATATCAATAAAGGAAAATTGCTCACAAAATATTCTGGTAGGGTTAGGCCCACTTCCCCCTCATTCTCCCGCCTCTCCAGCCACATTGTTTTCTTCTCCACTTTACGCTGGTGGTAAGAGGAATAGTTGTCAAGGCCCTCATGTTTCCATTGAGAAGGTTGCGGGAAGCTTTAGTATACTCTCACGGCTTATGAATCTTAAGCGCCCACAACCATCTAGGCTCCCCTTGATCGCCAATAAACTTTCAAACCGCTGAGAGTCTTTTCAAGTTATGCAGGCCAGGGAAGGGTCCATTTGTGGCTTTGGCAACTGGTAGCCACAAGAGACGGATCATCTGTCGGCAGATATACGGAGAGTGTTTTCCTGTCTGAGGAGCCGAGAACCGGATTTGGGGTGGGGCTGGCTGGTCACAGTTTTAATATATCATATAAGCTGTTTGCGATTGAAATAAGGAGGAATTTCTTTATTCAAAGTGTGGATACTTGGGGCTCACATCCCTGGATGTCTGTGGAGACACAGTCATTCAAAATGGGAATCAATAGATAATAGAAAAATCAAGGGAGATGAAGTTCGTACAGGAAAATGGCAATAAGGTAGAAGATTAGGCACAATCTCGTTGAATGTTGACACAGGCCATTTTCTACCCGGCTGGAACTGACCTCATCCACCCACCCCATAAAATCAGCAACAAAAATTTCATTTTGTAATCCTCAAATAATACCTTTGGAGTCTTCTTGGAATCTTTCCTTAATTTAATACCCTGATCAGATTGTCACTTTAATGTCACCTTAATGTCACAGCTTCTGATTTAAATTTAATGCGCATCCCCAAAAGAAATCATACGAAACACACTATTGCAATAACATTGATGTCAAATACTTCAAGCTGAGAGTTTCTTTTTAAATCAACATTTATTTTCAATATTTTATGTACTTATCTGCTGTTCTACATCAATTATTGAGAGACTTTAAAAAAAATTATTAGATGCTCCTCTTCATCATTAAAAATTGAGAAGCAAAATATTTCATGATTATTACTAACAAAATGTTATATTTTTACATATTTGATGTGGCACAATGGCACCGTAGGTAGAGCTGACGCCTCAAAAAGCAAACAATCCCGGTTAATCCTGACCTTGAGTGCTGTTTGCGTGGAGTTTGCGCGTTCTGCCTGTGACCATGTGGGTTTTCTCCAGGTGCTCCTGTTTCCTCACACATCCTAAAAACGTATGGGTTGAACGGACCTCTGTAAAATTGCCCGGAATATGTAGGGGATAGATTGGAAAGTGGGATAACATAGAACTAGAGTGAACAGGAGATCAATGGTCAGCATGCACTCGCTGGGGGTAATGAGGCTTCTTTCTATGCTGTATTTCTGATCAAAACTGTTCAATCTGGAATTAAATAAATGGATTAAGAATGGATTCACAGTTATTTAGTTAACAGAATTTAATATTGTTGGATTTTTAAATATATACATGCTACGTCAAATTTTCATGTAAGTGAAATTGAGGCCACTGAAGTCAGCTGAATAAAAGCAAACACATTTTAACTAATTTGCTTGTAATGCAGAAATTAAGACCATTTTTCGCAAAAATTTAATGAGCATAGATTGTAATTGGGACTTAATGCTGGCAAGGTTGGTTTATTTAAAAATGCAAGCAGCCAAGTTTTCACTTTGTATAGAAAGTTAGATAGAGCTCTAGGGGCTAGTGGAATCAAGGGATATGGGGAGAAGGCAGGCACAGGGTATTGATTGGGGATGATCAGCCATGATCACAATGAATGGCGGTGCTGGTTTGAAGGGCCGAATGGCCTCCTCCTGCACCTATTTTCTATGTTTCTATGTTAACCAAATAATTGCTTCAGAGATTTGCTTTTCTTTGAATTGCTTTTCTGGCTTTTCTTTTACGACAAAACATTTTGAATCGTCTGTTTTTCCATTCAGAGTAGCTAATTTGTGTGTTATGATCAACTTAGAACAGAATCAAACTCTACTGAGTACATTTATGCAGGTTTCATGAAATAACAAAAACCTGATGTTTGAATTTACTAGTGTAATTGGCTTTTATTTTTCAGGGCCACTTAATCAATCACAAATATAATTTTTGATTCAGTGAGATAAATATGCTGGAGTTAATAGCAGTTTTAATATAGAGGTCGTCGTCGTGGCTATCCCTCGAGGTCGAGGAAGGTGGTCTACGTTCCGATGTCAGAACGAAGACGCCTGTGCATGTGTTTGTTTAACGTGTACTTGTTGTTGCACTCCAAGCAGCACACGGTCCTTCACAAATCAATGAACTAATTCCAATGGCAAGGGAACCAAGACGATTGGAGCTGATAGATCTGTTGCAGCCTTCATCTGCCTTCACAGCTGTTGAGTTCAAGATAACTTTGTCCACCTGGTCCGCCTTCGAGGTCTTGTACGTTGGATCGTTCTGAGTCTGGACCCTTATTTTCGACCTTACCGCCATGGGTGGCCCTCCCAGCAGCTAGTGCTTCAGGCGGCATCACTTTCGGAATCATGGGGGCACGCAAGCCTCTTCACCACAACAAGGTGAACGATCCGAAGAGGTAACTTCATGCTGCTTAATCCTATGGGGGTCAGGCACCATAAAGGCAGCCATTAAAGAAATTATACTGGAATAGAAACTGCATTGAAAGCACATTGATGTGAGACCAGCCTCAAATAATTCAGTTTGATGTGACAAAAATCATTATGGTTTGCCGAAAGAAATCAATATTGCCTTAGAAGCATCCTCAGTACACCATGAGATGGAAGAACTGCCATGCCAACACATATCGGGTAACTTTGTAAGCACCAACAAATAACATCACTACCATAGAAGGGCGGCACGGTGGCGCAGTGGTAGTGTTGCTGCCTTACAGCACCAGAGACCCGAGTTTGATTCTGACTACATGTTTTTTCTGTACCGTCTCTATGTCACGTCCTCCCTGTGACCACGTGGGTTTCCTCCAGGTGCTCTGGTGTTCTCCCACACTCCAAAGACGTGCAGGTTTGTAGGTTAATTGGCTTCTGTAAATTGTTCCTTGAGTGTAGGATAGAACTAGTGTTCACAGGTGATCATTGGTCGGTGCAGACTTGATGGGCCGAAGGGTCCGTTTCCATGCTGTATCTCTAGACTAAACTACAGGGTGCAACATAACGGTTGGAAACTATGGTGGAGGTTCTGTAAGTTCTATGTTTGGTTCCAATTGACTTCCCAACTTGTATCTTTAGTGGCAATGATGTACATATTTAAGTTTTGTCGACAAGAGTCTGAACAACTGAGAAAGTGATTTCTCGTAAACAATTTTATGAAAAGGCCTTCAGTCGTTGCGATGGGCTTGTATTTGAAATTGTAGATTGGAACAAGCTAAAAAGATGAGAAGTGGCAAGAAAAGTGGGAGAGAGTGGGAAGTTCTTTGTTGGGAAGCTGACTGCAATGCACACAAGCCCACTCACACATTTTAAGCATTGACATTTTTGTAGTAGCTAAGCTTGCAGTAGCTTGACAAGCTTGCAGTAGCTAAACAAATCAATTCAACCTTTGGACTGAAAGCTAATGGTATTTTTCATCTCAATCTTCACCGGCCATCAGTTATTAAAAGTTTGTTTGTATACGTTCTATTTGGATTTGATTCAGTAAACATTATTTGAACCTTCCTTGGTTCTTGAGGAGAAAGAATTGTGCACTGATTTTTAATTTGAGATCCCTGTCCCAACTGGAATAGCAGATGGATTAAACGGAAATCCCAACAGGAATCATTTCAGCTTTCCCTGCTGATGCAAAAGTAATTTTCTGCTCCTTGTTCAACCAAACTGTTCCATCTTTCAAGTGCACTGATATCCTGCATTTGAAAAATAACCCCAGAGCAAGGCATTAAATGATACTGAAATTATTTCTATGTTGTAGATCACAATATTACCGTTTTGATTTTAACGTAGTTAATGTAGAGTGACCATTAGGTTTAACTGGCTCTTCACAATGAACTTAAGGTTCATTTGAATTCATATGTCTAATTTAACTACAACTGACCTGTTTACAACTGATAGTATCGTAGTGTGGCGGCTCCCAAGGGTCGGGCCATACTACTACCGACCCCTCGGCACGGGAATGGACCAGTCCCGGGAGGCGGTCCTGGACTCAGGTATATAAGGGCAAGGTTTGGGCGCCAAGCCATTCCGGCAGACTAGACCCGTCTGAGACCCACGAACCAATAAATATACCTTCCCAAAATACCTGGCTCCTTGCCTTTATCAACACGCTACAGTAGTAAGTTTCTTTCTGTGTCTCTCAGTAAGGTTTTTTACTCTAGCTTATGCTTAATGATTGGGTTCTGTGTTGTTTCCCCATTTTAGTTTAGTTTTGTTTAGAGATACAAATGGAAAGCAGGCCCTTCGGCCCACCGAGTCCATGCCAACCACATCCCTACACACTTACACTATCCTGCACACTAGGGACAATTTACAACCTTTCCCAAAGTTAATTAACCTACAAACCCGTACGTCTTTGGATTGTGGGGAGAAACCGGTGCACCCGGAGAAAACGCAAACGGTCACACGCAGAATAAGTTTGAATAAGTTTATGGCCAAGTATGTACGCATACAAGGAATGTGCCTTGGTGCTCCACTCGCAAGTAACAACACGAACATACAGTAAACAATTAAGAATAAGCATAAAACATTAAATCTAAGAATACATCATTACGGTTTAACCATGTGAGTGAAATAAACCAGAGCAAAAAGAGACTACAGACTTTGGTTTATTGAGTAAAGCTACTACTCGTGGAAAAAAAGCTGTTTTTATGTCTGGCTGTGGCGGCCTTGACAGTCTGGAGTCGCCTTCCAGAGGGAAGTGCTTCAAAGAGTTTGTGGCCGGATGAGAGGGGTCAGAGATGATCTTGCCCGCTCACTTGCTAGCCCCTGCAGTGTACATTGCAAGGTTATGTTTCAGTTTCTCAAACCTGTAGTAGAACTCGTTCAGGTCATTGGTCAACTGACGGTTTTCCTCTTGTACCTGGTGATTTCTTGCAAGCCCTTCCAAACTGAAGAAGCGTCATTAGCTGAGAACTTGCTCCTCAGTTTCTCAGAGTACCTTTCCTTGGCAGCTCTGATTCCTCTTCTCAGCTTGTACTTGGCCTGCCTGTAGAGGTCTGTATCCCCGCTCCTGTAGGCCTCATCTTTTGACTGGCGCAGCTGTCTGAGTTCTGCTGTGAACAGGGCTTGTCGTTGTTGAACCAGATCCAGGTCTTAGTGGGAATGCAACTGTCCTCGCAAAAGCTGACATAGGATGTCACAGCGTCTGTATACTCATCGAGGCTTGTGGTTGCTTCCCCGAACACATTCCAATCAGTGCCGTCAAAGCAGGATTGTAGGTTTTCAATGCCCTCACTTGACCACCTTTTCGTTGTTCTGACCACAGGCTTAGCAGATTTTAATTTCTGCCTGTAGGTCGGAATAAGGTGAACTAAACAATGATATGAGTTCTTGATTGAAATTATACCAGTGATCAAGTGTCCTCTCCCTTCTGGTGGGGCAGGTAACATGAAGTCTGTACTTTGGGAGCTCACGACTGAGGTTGGCCTTGTTAAAGTCCCCCAAAACAATGACAATGGAGTCCAGAAAGTCACTCTCTACCCTCAATACCTGGTCAGCGAGTTGCGTTTGCGCCTCACGTACGCAGGCTTGGGGGGGGGGATGTAAACTCCAGCGAGTATAAAAGAGGTAAATTCCCTCGGAGAATAAAAGGGTTTGCAGTTTATAAAGAAAAATTCTAGATTGGGGGAACGGAAGTTAGACAGTACTGTGATGTAGCTGCACCAGTCCTGGTTAGTGCAGAAGCATATTCCACCTCCTCTTGATTTTCCCGCTGCCTCTGCGTCGCGGTCCGCTCTGTGTAGTTGAAAGCCAGCCAGTTGCAGCGCATTGTCCGGGGTCGACTCACACAGCCAGGTCTCGGTGAAGCACAAGGCAGCGGCTCGAGAGAAGTCCTTGTCCGTGTGGCACAGGAGTTGTAGTTCGTTTACTTTGTTGTTGAGAGAACGTAGATTTGCGAGGAATATACTGGGGAGCGGTGTGTGTAATCCTCGTCGCCGGAGTCGGATGAGTGCTCCAGAGCGCTTGCCACGGGTCCTCCTCCATTTCAAGACCTTGAACACAGCCACAGCCCCGCCGATGAGTATGTCCAGAAAATCCAGCGAGTGAGAAAAATCCGGATGTTTGAAAGTACCGTATGTCTGATGTTAAGGAGCACCTCTCTCATGAAAGTGATCTTTGTGGGGTTTTCACAAACGACACAAACGGACAAACACATACAAAACAGCGACGTAAAAAACTCCATACAGACGGCACCTGTAGTCAGGATCGAACTCGGGTTTCTGGTGCTGTAAGGCAGCAACTCTACCGCTGCGCCACCGTGCCGCCCACATTTTAGGATTTTAAAGAATTAATTATTGAAATAATTGTAACAAATGTGTAGCCACCCATGGGTTATGGTAAGCTTTATTTTAGTAGTTGTTTCGTGACACTTGTTAACATTCATTTTATGTTGTCTGTTGATCAGTAGTTGAGTTTAGTTTAGAGATGCAGCGAGGAAACAGAGCCTTCGGCCCACTGAGTCCTTGCTGACCTGCGATTACCCATTCATGCTAGTTCTATATTATTTCACTACGTGTGAATATTTAAAATGAAATGGAGAAAAAGTCTTTAGAAGTGATAGAATCAACATCCAACAGTTGCAGCTGTGCCTGTAGAAACTTCAGGCACATCCACCGCACTAAAGTCAAAGTTGTGATTCAGAACTACAATATCATGTCAGTAGTTTTGGTACAATATAGTGCCCTTCTCGGGGACTATTTTTCATATGCAGTACACCTGATAGATGTGACAGCTTGGTTGAACACGGAGTGGAAAATTGCTTTTACATCAGCAGGTGAAAGTCTACATTTTAATCATGGGCAGAGGGCAAGTCCAGAGGGTAAATGGGGAAGGGAAAATAATGAAGTAGCTCTATTTCTAGGTTTACTGCTCTTGTAGCTCAGGAGATTTCTGGTTGCTCCAGATGAACAGCTGGTTATTAGCACTTAGGTTAGAATCTTAGTGATGGATGGAAGATGCTATGTTTTACACTCAAATGAATTTTTGTCCCTTGGAGACACCACGAGTAGGTAGGTAATGACAGCTAGGAAAATAATAAACAATACCCAGGTACATTGCACTCCTGGATTCTGTTTTGCTGTATACTTATTGTGAGAACATGTATCAAAGCAGAAGGAAGTAAAGCATTATGAAATTTGATCAAAAATGTAATTGTAAACTCATGCAAGCCTCGCTGCAGGGCTTGCAAACGCCACAGTGCCTGAAACCAAAGCCCTTTACTTCTACCTACTCATACTTTTCCAATTTCTCCACACTTCTCCTCTTCTCCCAAAGGTAATAACTCCTGAACGTGTGAAATATTGACCTTTCACCAGATGCTGAAAGCTCCATTGGGATAAGTTGGAAGTCACTATTAGAAATGAATTAGTAGGAAAAAACCCTGCAGATGCTGGTTTAAATTGAAGGTAGACACAAAATGCTGCAGTAACTCAGCATCTCGGGAGAGAATGAATGGGTGACGTTTCGGGTCGAGACCCATCTTCAGATCCTGACCCGCTGAGTTACTCCAGCATTTTGTGTCTACATTAGAAATGAATTGGTGCTGATTGGAGTCCATTTGGCTTTGGGAAGAGTGTTAAAGCGTGAAATGTTCTTGTCCGTCAGATGTATGGTGAGCAGGTACAACATACCATCACTCCGCGACAATAGTTTGCAAACATTTCTCCCAAAAAGCCGTAAAATTGCAGTCAGAGGGATGTTTTAACCATGTGGGTGAGATGCAAGCTTTCAAACCAGCAAGAACCATTCCCCACTGAGTTATTTAAAGACATTATCAATTGTGAAACTAATTGTTAGCACATTAATGTAATCTTAAGAAAGCACATCAATGCCTCTACTTCCTGAAAAGATTGTTGCCGTATACCCTCTTGAACTTCTACAGGTGTACAGTAGAGAGCAAAGGTAGACACAAAATGCTGGAGTAACTCAGCGGGACAGGCAGCATCTCTGGAGAGAAGGAATGGGTGACGTTTCGGGTCGAGACCCTTCTTCAGTCTGAACTCGAAACGTCACCCATTCCTTCTCTCCAGAAATGCTGCCTGTCCCGCTGAATTACTCCAGCATTTTGTGTCTACCTTCGATTTAAACCAGCATCTGCAGTTCTTTCCTACGGTAGAGAGCATATTGACCGGTTGCACCATAGCCTGGTTCAGCAATTCAAATGCCCAGGAATGAAGGAGATTACAAAAAGTGGTGGACACTGCCCGGTCAATCACAGAGAGTGACCTCCCCACCATCTAAAGGATCTATAGGAGGTGCCTCAAAAAGACAGCCAATACTCTCATTTCATCCCTATCTTCGGGGAAGAAAGTACAGGAGTCTGAAAACGATGACAACTAGGTTTAAGAATAGCTTCTTCTCAGCAACTATCAAGTCAAGTCAAGTCAAGTCAAATTTATTTGTCACATACACATACACGATGTGCAGTGAAATGAAAGTGGCAATGCCTGCGGGTTGTGCACAAAAAGAATTACAGTTACAGCATATAAATAAAGTTAATAAGTTACTATTAGTGTCGACAAAAATTTAGTCTCTGGGGTTATAAAAGTTGACAGTCCTGATGGCCTGTGGGAAGAAGCTCCGTCTCATCTTCTCCGTTTTCACTGCGTGACAGCGGAGGCGTTTGCCTGATCGTAGCATCTGGAACAGTCCGTTACTGGGATGGCAGGGGTCCCTCATGATCTTGCTTGCTCTGGATCTGCACCTCCTGATGTATAGGTCCTGCAGGGGGACGGGTGTAGTTCCCATGGTGCATTCTGCCGAACGCACTACTCTCTGCAGGGCCATCCTGTCCTGGGCAGAGCTGTTCCCAAACCAGACTGTAATGTTGCCGGACAGGATGCTCTCTACAGCCCCAGAGTAGAAGCAATGAAGGATCCTCAGAGACACTCTGAATTTCCTCAGTTGTCTAAGGTGGTAAAGGCGCTGCTTAGCCTTACCCACCAGTGCGGCAATGTGCGTTGCCCACGTCAGATCCTCTGCGATGCGGACTCCCAAGTATTTAAAACTGCTCACCCTATCCACAATAGACCCATTTATCTCCAGTGGCGTGTACGTCCTTGGATGTTTAGCCCTTCTGAAGTCCACAATCAGCTCCTTTGTTTTTGTGACATTCAAGAGGAGGCTATTGTCCTGACACCAGAGTGCCAGATCAGCCACCTCCTCCCGGTAGGCCTTCTCATCGTTGTTGGAGATCCGGCCCACCACCACAGTGTCATCAGCAAACTTGATGATGGAGTTTGAGCTGAACCTGGCCCCACAGTCATGTGTGTACAGGGAGTACAGTAGGGGGCTCTTGAACTCTACAAAACACTAACTAAACTATGAACAATAGACTCTCTTTGGGTTTTTTGCACTAGTATTGAGATTATTAACGTATTGATTTTTTGCTTATTATATATTAACTATGAGTATTGTGTTTACAGGCCTGTTATACTGCTGCAAGTAAGAATTATATTGTTCTGTTGTCGGTACCTATGACAATCAAACACTCTTGACTTTTGATTATGTCAAAGCTGGCTCTAGGGGCTAGTGGAATCAAGGGATATGGGGAGAAGGCAGGCATGGGTTATTGATTGGGGACGATCAGCCATGATCACAATGAATGGCGGTGCTGGCTTGAAGGGCCGAATGGCCTCCTGCACCTATTTTCTATGTTTCTATGTTTCTAATTTCTACAGAAGCTTGTTTGTGCAAAGCAGTGTCTTGGGTTTCCAAATATCTTTGCAATTTGTAATGTGATATAATGGTTTAAGACAGGCAGTGATCTGGTTTATAATAGTTATTTTGTAGTCAGAAAGTAATGATCAACACAGGTAGAATTTTTGTTCTAAAGGAGTCCCTCAATATTAAGGGCTCTGAAGTGGCTAAGGAGGCCAGTTTGGAAACTACTTTTGCAGATGCGGTAGGAGGTGTCTGATGGGTTTTACAGGTGGGTGATTTGTGAGGTGGTGTGCTACTTTTTCCCTCTACCCAAGCTTTCTGTTTACTCCCACTGAATGAGCTCGAAGTTCCCAAATACATTCCAAGTGTTCAGGCTCCATTTTGAATGAAAGTGGACCAAGGCTTCCCATGGGACAGTCGAGAAGTTGCATTTCTTCAAGGAGACTTTGACACATCCTTGAACATTTACTTCTGTCCCCTGCTAACCTCCTCCCGTGACTTTGCTCAGAACAGGGGATCTGTTTCTGGAGTCTGGCGTTGGGCGTGCAAACAATGTAACTGTGAATTAGATAAATACTGATGTGGCCTACTTCTTCTTGTGTATGGTGTGCACAGCCTAAAGTTTTAGGTCAAGGGTAGACATCCAGGCCAGGGCGGCAACAGCTGCTGGGTGGATGGCCTTGATGCCACCAGGGAAAAGTTTGATATCAGCAGGCTTCAGATGCCTGGAACCGCTTAAAAGGCGAAATGTTCTTCAAGAGAAGATGGTCATTCTTCCTTACCTCAGACGCCAACCTAAAAATAAAGCTGTGTAGTTCTGCAGTCCTGCTGATTTGAAAACAGGAATTGGCATTCGACATTTTTGTTCTGGCATTCCAGCTTTCTTATTAATGCCAAGGTTTAGTCATGAAACTTACTGGGCCATCAAAGCACAGACAGAACATGTTACAATACCTTTACTTTCTGTTTAATTACTGAATGCCCTACAGAATTTAGATAGGCTCTTTCGGAAACTCTGATCACATACAGCAGAAAATATGATTGGGCAAAATGGGCAAGGGTGAATGCAGAAGTTATGTGTAGGAAGGAACCGCAGATGCTGGTGTAAACCGAAGATAAGACACAAAAAGCTGGAGTAACTGGGCGGATCAGACAGCATCTCTGGAGAAAAGTAATAGGTGACTTTTTGGGTCTCGACCCTTCTTCAGGGTCTCGAAGAAGGGTCCCGACCCCAACCTTCGCCTATTCCTCTTCTCCAGAGATGCTGTCTGACCTGCTGAGCTACTCCAGATTTTTGAGTCTATCTGCATTTTTGATTTTTGAGTCACTGTTTTACAAATGAACTGCCTTCCATCCTTTCATTGTGCCCTTCAAATTGACAATGATCTTCGAAGTTCAGTCATTATATCTAAAATGAAGTGATATGTGTACCACTATCATTCTTAAAATGGCTTCATATGAGCAATAAGCCTCTTCAATTTCTACTGTATAATGGAGGCCACAAATCTATTCAATTTGTGATTGCTCTTTGTGGTCGGTTTGGGACTGGATAAGTTCTTGGCATCAGTATTCACCAAGGAGAAGGACATGGAGGACAGTGAGATCAGCGTGCAGAATACTAATATGCTAGGGCAGTTTGAGAACTAGAAGACAGTAGTGTTAGGTTTCTGGAAGAGCATTAAGGTGGATAAATCCCCAGGGTCTGATGTGATCTATCCCAGGTTGTTGAGAGAGGCAAGAAAGGGATAGCAGGTGCTCTGATGAAGATCTTTCCACCCTCTGTGAAATCGTTGCCCCTCGGTTTCCTATTAAATCTTTCCACTCTCACCTTAATCCTAGGCCTTCTCGCCCATGATTCCTCTACCCTGGGGAAAAAGACTGTGCATTCACCCTATCTATTCCCCTCACGATTTCATATGCACCTATAAGATCAAAGTGATCAAACTTAATGAACTCTCAGAATATAACTATCTTGCAATTTGTAAGTTTACAGAGACAACCATAAGGCAGAGGATTCTGTGATAATCTATATTACAGGCTACATAAATTCATTTCATGGTACATAATGTCAGAGGAATTATCCAAGTGTATTCTATGTATTTCATCAAGAATCTCAAAAGGACTAATTAGCACTCATTGGCCTGCTAGACCGTGTAGTCAAATTTTGTTTTTTTAATGCTAATTAGTATGATATATATAAATAATGACTAGCATGATATATATAAATAATGACAAGTAACACTTCTACATTTGTTAAATTTGGCACCAGACATTCCTTGGGTATTGGCCCCAGGGAATGTAAAAAGTGCAAGTTGATTGAGAATACATTTTTACCAGAGAAGCAGTTATTATCATCTTATGATACTAAACACCATTGCTAATGGCTCTAAGAGGTGAATTGCAGTTTAATGTTCAATTAATCAGAAATCTGTCACTGAAATGAGAACAATGAGATGTAGTCATCTTTTATTGCTCACCTGATTGTTCATAAATATTCTGAATTTCACAGTGAAGGAAGGCAAACCTTAATTACGTTAGAACTATTTAAAAACGCAACTCCTCATTTGCAATTCAGGCACTAATGAGTAAGAGGTATAATTAAGAGCTAAATATTGGGATGTTGAATATCTAAAATACCTGTGCTATATAAAGGAATTTTAAATTACCAATGGGTATGTGAATAACTAGGAGGAAGGAGAGATCTCTGTGGTCAGCTGGTCTGTTCTGTGGAGCTGCATTAATTAAGGAAATTATATATTCTCACTTTACCTTACTGAGGCACTCTTCTATTTTACGTTCGCAACAACTTTGTATTTTGTTATTGGTCCAGTGCATCCAGCAGATGGAGACGAGGGGAAAGGAGGCAGGGGAGAAAAGCTCTCTCTTGATGCACATAATCTCCACCTGAGCATCAGGGGACTATGGGTCTTAATGACAATAGTTAAAGACATATCATATCATATCATATATATACAGCCGGAAACAGGCCTTTTTCGGCCCACCAAGTCCGTGCCGCTCAGCGATCCCCGTACATTAACACTATCCTACACCCACTAGGGACAATTTTTACATTTACCCAGCCAATTAACCTACATCTTCTGCAGGAAGGAACAGTCGCACCCCTAACCCATGGCAGAACATGCAACAACTTGAAAGCACAGACCACCAGAATCAATGACAGATTCTATGGGAGTATTCGAGGCTCAGGGAACCACAACAATTCTTCCCACTGTTGCCAGACATTTGAATGGGCCTTTCAATAGCTAAGAATGTACTTCCAATCCTCCATTATACCTTATGGTTACAAATAAACGTCAAGAGCTGTTATACAAGAACCCATGCTTCGAAATTCATCCCCCAGCCATATTAAGTTCTGAGGATCTACTGATTGGCTCTAACTCCACTTATGCTACCTGACCTGTTGAGTGATTCTCACATGTTCTGACTTCACCCCAATTCACAAAGTCCAGTTCCTCCATCAGAAATTATTTTTACCAAATGATTCATTGCGGCCACTCCAAAACAGCTTAATGTTTTTGTACAGTTTGGGCATTCCTCGTGAGGGGATTGGGGAGAAAAAATAAATTAGATGTCATCCTAGGAAAGAACATCAATGATTTAATGAATCTAGGAAAGAACATCAATGATTTAATGAATCTTTGCAACCTCACGTTATAAAATTCTCTTTCAAAGAATACTTGCGTCTTTGATGATATCGACTGGTTCACATGCTTGATCCTACTGCAATGTAAAGTTAAAAATACTACTTTAATAACCTGTGCTATTGAGTGAAGTCAACAAGAGTCTGGTTTTCCTGTTCTGTGGTTTTTACTTCCCAGCTTTCACGGACAGGAAACACTAATTTGACACTAACTTTGCTCTGTTGGAATTCAGAGAGCAGAAACATCAAAACTCCCTGTTTGGTGCAGCTATAAAATTGCAACAAAAAAAAACCTCTCAGAGTGCGTGGCAGCAGGATGTCTGGAGGTGGAAATTAAAATTCTCTTCAAGTTAGAGAAAGAGCTATGCACTTTGAGATGTCAGATGGCGACAGCCACTTTTTAAAAATCGAAACAAAATGGTTTAGATGACCAAAAATGCCACCTAGGGTTCCTCCAGCCATAAATTTGATGTCAAGAGCAGGCTACATTCCCTTCCTCGTTGGTGATAAAATCAGTATGATTGTAAGTCTGCAGATAGACACAAAATGCTGGAGTAACTCAGCGGGTCAGGCAGCATCTCTGGAGAAAAGAAATAGGTGGCGTTTCGGGTCGAGACCCTTCTTCAGGGGTCAGGAGAAAGGGAAACTTTTATATTTTATAAAATATTTTAATAATAATAAAATTAAAGAATATATTTATATAAAATATTTATATTTTAAAAAACATTAAAAATAAATTATATTTTATGATTATAAATCTGCGTGTAACTGGGGATAGAGACTTGAAAATATCATAAATGTATTTCAGGTTAGAAACAACTTCCATTTACTTAAGACAAAATGTCATCTTGGGTCTTACAAGGTACTTATAAGGGTCTTATAAGGTACAATAAAGGCTATTCTATTCTTTTCTACTTTGCATTGCTTGTCACAGCTCCTATCCCACTGGTTAAATGATCAAAACAAAAATCTCAGTCAAACAGAGGTGTCAGTATGATGTTATTGTTCAGTTCTCCATGGGAGAACCATGCAAACTGCCGCATGCAGGAAGCTCATTTTCAAAGTAACAACTTTTTAAAAGTCTACATTTATACAGCCTTATACCACTACAATGAAAACACTTGAATGAAACGTCAACACAAAGTTATTCTTTCAGACTCAAAAATAGCTCCAATTTCTTTGTTTAACTTTAAATTGTAACGAGAGCTAAAAGAAATGCAAAGTTTTGAGCAAAGTACAAACAGATTTAACAAGAAATTGCGTTGCACATTGTTGTATCACCTGGCGCAAAATAATTCAGATTCAATGGAAAAAAAATCCTTTGCCACCAGCCTCTACCTCTGTGTCTTCAGCCTGTTCTGCTCATGCATGGAAGACCCAAGATAAGAACAGCGATATACAATGGTATGCAGCACAAGCTGCGATATTAGTCAGCCTGCCAGAGGAGAGAGGGGAGAGAGAGAGCGAGAGAGAGAGAGAGAGAGAGAGGTGAGGGAGGGGAGGGAGAGGGAGAGAGGGAGGGGGGAGATAGAAGGAGAGAGTGTGAGAGAGAGGTGAGAGAGAGGTGAGAGGTGAGAGAGAGGTGGGGGGGGGAGGGGAGAGGGAGGGAGAAGGGGAGGGGAGAGAGAGAGAGTGAGAGAGAGCGAGAGATAGGGAGAGAGAGAGATTTGAGTTTATCATTGCATTCAGAACGGTATGTATTTATCACGCGCCATATAATAGAGGCTGTGCATTCATGTGCGCAAGATAAATTGAACACTTAATCCCACTGTGCTCACATAGTTCTCATGGTCTCCAAAAACATTAATAGATATGCCTCTGGTATTTTGGAAGGGAGTGAGATCTAAATGGTTCAATTATCATATTCCTGACAATATCACAAATCACAACTGGTGTACCAATTGAATGCTGGTTTGTACTTGACCAATGTCAACATATTCAGTGCAAGAATAAAATTAGTTCGATAGATACACTGATAAAAATGGTAAACTGAGAAATGAGATAAAAGATTACAATTTAACCTACCATCCAATAGAATACTTTAGCACTTTTTGTTTTGTAAATGTATCTAGTTCAGTTCAGTTTAGTTTATTATCACCTGTGCTGAGGTACAGTGAAAAGCTTTTGTTGTATGCTATCCAGTCTATCCAGTAACTAATAATGCTTTGCTCTTTTTGGAATTATCTACTCCTATCTACATTGTTGAGATTGGCCTTTCTTCACACACATGGTTGTCTTTAATTTCAAATATAAACATATAAACAGGAAACACGATACATACAGTTACAGTCTTATCAAGTCAATACATTCTACATATATCTGCTATCTACCGTTTTCTACATCAGAGACCCTCGGACTATCTGTTCTACTATTCTGTTACATATTCTGTTAAGCTGCTGCAAGGAAGAATTTCATTGTTGTATGTGGGACTGCTCAGCACGCAACAAAAAAGCTT